>NW_027286069.1:43750945-44950945 GCF_022747635.1 Hetaerina americana | reverse complement strand
TGAAGAACACAATGTAGTTTTCCACTGTATCTTATTTTGCGATGATGACGGCTAAGCGTTGAAACTAGTTGTGCCAAAGTAAAGAACAGTGGAAAAATACATTTGTATTCTTCATTCAATGAACATGAACTTCTACAAAAATGAGCCAGAAACCATAAGTGGCATAACTGCAGTAAAATATTTAATCTCATAATGGAGATAACTGTTGCTACATCCATCTCTAACTAGGAGATTTATTCAGACTGAACTTATTTAATTTGAAATCAGATTTCCTGCGCATCAATATGCAGTATAATTGACGCACTAGTCAAAGTTCATCAGATTTTTGTGAAAACAGAGATTTTTCAGTTTTTGGTGGACTCGTGAAAATGCCTACACTCAATCGGCTTATTGTCCGTTGCTATGGGAAGGAGCAGCACTTAGAATTTGGAATCAGCCTCAGCACTTAGCCTGCCATTCTCTGTTGGAAACGTTCTCCTAAGTGATCAAACTATATGGCATCATAGGTTACCTTCAAATATTTTTTTGCAAAAAAATAAAACATTTAAGCTATCTATAGTACCCTCCGTAGCCTTTGGAAAGGGCGCTTTTTAAAGGGGACAAGACCCTCGAAGTTCGTAGGGAAGAAGGGAGAGGCCCTGAAGGAGGGTAGCGCAGAGAATCAGGAGTGCGTCCGGGGGAAGAGAAAAGAAAAATGTAGCACCACGATAGGCCACGAAAAGAGAGCTAGGAGAAAGGAAGGGAGGTGAAAAAGGGAGGCGGGAGAGGGACATAAAGGAGCGGAGGGAAAACAGGAATCGGAGTCGGTAACATCGGAGTGCCCTTAGCTTGACCTCATTAAATATTTAGTTATTCGACGTCACAGAGATGAATGTTAAGTGTGCCAATGTAGACGCAAGAAAAACGAAGTCTTGCACGTATGCCCTTGTCCCAATATATTGGTTTGCACACTGGTAAATATTAATGTCATCAAAAGTACATTAACATGACTCCATTGGAGTCCCTTGATTAATAATTACAAATATCAGAATATTTTAATAATAAAATGGATTTCTCCTTTTATAAGTTTCCCATTCACTAGGAATGGTTCAACTATTACCCAATACATCAAAATCCATTTCATACACAGAAAACGTTAAATGCTTGCCGCAAAGCTACTCGATACTCTTCAAAGCTACAAAAAGCAACAATTCTTCCCACACTAATTGCCCATTGTAAGAAAGGTAGTTCCGTTGTTTTTACGAACAAAATACATACCATAAGCCTTACAGACTACACTAAAGAGCGCGAATTTTCTCACTCGAAAACATCGTTTAAATTGTGAAAATAACGCGGGGGCAGAAAATTTCCCCACTGCGGCACCTTCATTTCGACACGAAACCTTCCTAATTCGTTGTAATAGCGAAAATGGTAGTTCAAAAACATACTCGAATCAGACTTTAAATGAACATACAAGTAAGTCTAGGGCCATTGGACGAAATGACCAAACGAGGATGCCCTGGCAAGGCTTATGTAAGGCGTAACGGCCTGCTAAAGAGAAACAAGGAGATAGCGAGGAGGTACAGGATGAAGGAGATGGAGAGTGAGACCCTCGTCAGGGAAGAGGCGGAAGGCCGTCTTCCTTACCTCCCCTAGGGCCTCCTCCTTGAATAATACAGATTGTCCTCTCCTTTAGCCCCACCGATCGTGCGATCCACGGCAACTCTCTTATTCCTCTACCTCTGCCTCTGTTATGTTCCTGGAAATTATACTATATGTATACTATATATATTCTACGTCAAGAAATGTTATTCTTTTCTTTAGCTCCAAGTTCTCGGATGTCTTATCTCATCTCTTCTCTATTTCACTCATGTGTATTTAGTTTCCTTATTCAACCGTAAAAAATCCTATGCCTGCGTATACTATCTCTTCAATCTCAACAACTAATGAGGGCTTAAATATAGGTGAAACTATTTCAAACAACTTTCTACTTTAACTTCTGGAATAAATCATGTAATATTCAAACTCCATCCATGAAATGCGTTTCATACTTCATTCTTTTCCAAATTTACCCATAAAAATGCACTTCATTGGTTTGAAATTACCTGCACATACCCGGAATGAAATTTCTTTTCAATTTTCAAAGCTTAGTTTAATTTTTTATTACCTTGAATGAAGAATGGCAGACGACACAATTTTTTTTTCGTAAGAGTAAAAGTGGGTCCTAAAGGTAAATTCGATCCACCTATAAAAAAAGATTATATCATAAAGGGTAATATGGGATATTTACAGACAGCACATGAAAAATGAGCATTTATATAATCTTTCTATTTTTATGGCTACCCCCTGATCTCAGGCTTAGTCCCAATTGTGTTAATAGCAATGACAGCGTTTTGAATTTATTTCATGGGTAATTTATCTAATTTAACTTGCTTGACATTAAGACCCGGAACAAGAAGTTTTACTACAGTCTCGAAAATCGACAAAACATATGGTGAGGGGCCCTGTTTCTTCAATAAGTACTCCACTCGAACGGAGAACTTGTCTTAATTGTCTTTCATGTCTTTTAACCATTTAATTTTTAATGGTTCCCAGTCGTTTTTATGTCCCGGCAATGAAGGATAAAGTAGAAGAAATTGCGCGGCAGTTCACCTACATGGAAACTGAACAGCTCCTAAGGGTTCACTTCCACAATAGCCTCGCTTTAAACTTTCCTCTAGCAAACTGCCCTCCGAAATCCCCCAGCCCTACAACCTTTCCCTTATTCCCTACATACCCTATCTCCACCAACCAATTTCTTGCACCTCCCATAGGTGCAACCCACCAGCTAACAATCCGCAGCTTCCATTAGCCTAGTTTCTAAGTAGTTAATTTGAAGCAGTGTGGGGAGTAAATAAAAAGGGGTGTTGGCCTTAGGTAATCCGGTCGTTGGAGATTCTGCATGAATTGGATTTCCGTTTCTAAAAGAAAGAGATGTACTTTTACGATTCATATTTTACCTTCATCCAGTCTCGTTATGACTGCATCAAAAACGGAATTAAAACTCAAAAATTCATCCCCTCGCTATGAAATTTGGGCTACTAATCCGTTACACGAGTTCACCTTTTTGAAAACGATTCCCATTCATGAAAACGGGTTTTGTACTTTAATTCCCTTGCACCAAAAATCTAGTAGTGTTATCGGCATTACAAGCTTTTACAGAAATATATTATGCATGAATTGGTCTTCATTAACATAAATATCACCCTTATACAAAGTTTATATGTGCAAAGATATATTTTTTACACAAAACATTAACATACGATTCCTAACTGAAGTCACACCTGCAAAGGAAAAAGAATAATTACAATGCAGAAACCTGTGCACATATCAAGGTATACGTACTAACTGTTTATCTAGTTCTAAAAATCTACTCGAGAAAACCTAAAATTGACCCTAGTAAGAAATAACTAATAGAATAGCTAAACGTAACTGGTTCATAGTATTCCACTTTTATTATAAAATAATCCTTTAGTATATTAAATGTTGAGCAAAAAAATGAGTGAATTTTCTTTATTGGGATAAAAAATGTATAAATGTCAATCGCCTCCGGCAAGCACTTTTTTTTCAATTAAAGGGTTTTCAACCAGTGAGGAATCCCTACCCTGTTGGAATTTTAGTGGATTTTGGTTGGATTTGGAACCAATAATCAGTTAAAATTGATGTCACTGATTCTCAATTCTCTGATTCTCCGTTATCTCGAATAATATAATTTACTTTACATAGCATAACATATCTGCCAATGCTAACTTTGTAATACTTTCCCGTACACATATCAAAATAGATGGCTAAGTCTTAATAAGTAGATAATAAAACATATTTTCATTGTTACACTGATATCATTTGAAAGGTATCTTTTATATAACGTTACGGGATGGGGGATATACTCCACGGTTTGATACTCAGATTTTGGAAGTATTTAGTATCCATATTAATAGACGTTGTTCTTTTCCACAGAATTAGGAGTAAAAGTAAAATTTCCTTTCATAAAGATGAAACAGTCTGAACTATGGTGAATGGTGGTAATTTAACAAAACAGGTTGAGAAACACTGGATACATTCATGCCTTTCAGAGGAGTATATTATCTTTCAAGGACTCGTTTCCATTAGACTTACAGCAACTACGAGAAAATGTTTGAATATGTTGATTCCATCTTGTTTGAATCTTCTCAAGTAGATATATTAAGGGAGACATTTCTGGTAATGAATACCTTGGTTAAATTAAGGCATTTTAATTAATTCAGTTCATACAATTAGGTCATCAAAAAAAGATAAAAGGCCTCAAAACTTGTCATCTGACTAATCAATGTGCATTTATAAGACGTGGCCTAAAGCAATAAAAAAACTTTTGAAAGGTATATTTATCTGCTGTAATGGGTTAGCGAATATATATTGTAAACCATTTGAAGGATTCTCGAAAATCTCTTTCTTCTATATGCAGGCTTACACTACAAATACATTGCTGGATAATGCACCACGCGAATTTGATTATTTTTCTTAGTATGGCTGTTTATAAGTTATGATCAGGCTCAATAAAATCTAGACTCTATATTCTTAGGTGTTATGGGACAAACACTCTTTTCAAATCATGCTAAATTTAAAAAAATGTAGAATGTGATTTCCGCAACTTTTTTCATATTAACTTATTCATGACTTTTCATGCAATAGCTTATAAAAATTGTTTTCTCTCAGTCAGTCTTATTTTCGATCATGTAATACTTACGTTGAGAATACATTGATTTTTTTCTCCACTGCAATTAATGGATAATAAAGATCAACACAAGGAATAAATTTTGAATGACGGACCAAGGAAGGAATTAGGATAGTTTAAGATTTACCTTTTTGTACTCTATCAAAGATCAAATATACATATTATTTATTATAATGTCATTACTATTTACGCACCTAATTGAATATATTACTGGAAAGGTAACATTTACAAATTTTCTACAGTTTTTAAAATATTTGCGTATTTACGTAAACATTTTATCTGTGACGGAGTAATATTTGAATATTCTTTTAAAATACAAACATGATGTCGAAACTGTGTTTTACCCTAAACAATTACAGACGCCGCTTCCGGTAATGGTAAAAAGTTAATTTTCATAGACTACCAAATGACTCATTTTGATCGTCAGAACGATGCTTTTCATCGATAACTTTCGGCGAATACATATGGCTCATACAGCCTGGAGTCACCCTTAGTGGCGCCGATAGAATGGACAGCAGCTGCAAGAGCACTCTTCTTCATTTCCCCTCCTTGATTACCATTTGTCACCCTTCCCCACCTATTCCTTTGCCTCTCAGCCCATCCCCTTCCACCCTTCCACTCCTGCAGCACACGTTTTAACGTAAGCATCGGACACGTTTTCAGTATAATTTTATTCAAGACTTCGGCGGCTTCCATACCCTCGCTTGCTTTCCAACAATGGTGGTTGCCCCAGCGGTGAAAAGAGTAAATGATGGCAGAGGACGAAAGTAATGTTGAAAAAAAGTGGAAAGTAGTGTCGAAAACAGGGACGCGAAAGAAAGGCCCGATTCATCACAGGGCGTATTAATGCGAGTTAGGGTGTGTGGACATTAGTAGGGGCGGAGTGGGGGAATAAACACTGAAACGCCATATAGGAAATGGAAACTGAGACTAAGAAGAGGGAAATCCAGGTAAAGGGATATCCATGTTGAAGAGAGGGGAATGAAACATAAAACGAAAGGAAAAGTGAAGAATAATCAGAAATACTTTTTGAATGGGAGTAACATGAAACCGTCATTGATTATGAAACATAATACAGAAAATTAGAGGGAGAAAAATAAATATGGCAAGGAAGATTTTGAAAGATTTAATCATGCCATAAAATGTCATTGCAATACATCAGTATTAGTACCAAATACTTTTTGCGTGGATTTTAAGTATGCACCCGGACCAGGAACCATAATAATATCTTACCTAATACATTTATTACAACTATCCCTTGTACCTATCGACACCATCATAAATTAAATACTCTCTGATCAGAAGAACACTTATCGCAAAGATTTTAAATAAGTAAAATTAGAAAATTATTTCATAGCTTTTGTGAGGGTAATAAGCAGCCTCTTTGAAGAGTTTTGTCTTTTTACAATTCCCGAGGTTAATTTAGAAAAGAACTCGCTCCAAGAGTGACAACAATGCTTCTTTCACCGGACCCTTCCAGAGATTATCAGACCATCTTCAGGAACCAATTTCTTAACCTTAAGGATTTGATTTATTTGAATTGCTGAGGTTCTTCCAGAAGGGGTTTGAATAAGCATTATCGTTGCAAATTGGAGTAGTAATACTTGGATTCAGCGTTATGGCAATCAAAAATTAGTCATCAAGTGCTTTTATTAGGTTTTATATTTCGTTTGTAAGCTTGTTAGCTTAGCATAGGATGGTTTTTGGGTGACCCCACGCAATAATATATTCTTCAAACAAAAACCCATGCCACAACTCAACTCCCCGCCACACACTCTAATGGTGGATTGCTTGGTACTAAAAAAATTTTAAAAACTAGACTCAAGAACAAAATACCGGAGCGCGAAATGATGAAAAGCAATGCATAGAGAGCGCGATAATAAAATTAACAGGTTAACCAGAAAAGATAGCCGGAAGTCATTCTGAATTTGAAGCCCTCTTTTATTCAAAGTGGTCCATTTAATTCACAAATCGAAACCACTTACATCGCATCTAAGCATTATTCGGTTCGAATGTCACACATGCATACGTGCATGGTATTTTCAGATGAAAAAACGTAGTCTACGTCGATTGAGAGCCATTTCCACGAAGGGAAGAGAGGAAGCTTCGGGAAATAAGGGAAAATCACGAAAGCGAGGGACTGGTCGGCCCATAGGAGTATGGTCCTGATGATCAGGGAGGACGGAATACACCCACCCCTTAATGTCCGTATCAACCAGGGCTTCGGAGCATTCCTTCCGTAGGCACCCATAGCAGCTCGTGAGCCTTCCAACGATCTCCACATTTTCCCTCCTCCCCAACCCGAATCCTATCCTCATTTCCCTCATCCTCAGACCTAACATTCCCCTTTCCCGTGTGATTTGAGACGAAAATGAACCCCAAGGCTTCTCTCCAGCACAGCAAGAAGGTGGCAGCGGGAAAGAGTGATTTGTTTCGTAGAAAGGCTAGGCCAGCCGTAAAAGCAAACAAGCTCCAAAGGCAAAAGAGACACGAGAATTTACTCTCTTTTTCTCCGAGTTCACTCCTTAACCTCTTTTCAGAACTATCCCGTATAAGGGGGAGTCCTTGTAACGAAATGAGAGATGGAGGGGTTTTGTTTTGACCTTAATTCAGAAAAAATGAGGGTTCAAGCAAGGCTAAAGGATTCGTCTTATTTGAAGACAAACGAAATAATTCAGTTTCAATATGATAGTGGTAGTCTAATAATTTTCAATATACTAGCGAGTGACTCAGCATTAAAAAGAAAATTTGGATTATTACTGTGTACGAAAATGCAGAATGACAAATACATAATCAAGCTTTTCAAAAACTAAGTATGATAAAAAATTCTCAAACTGAATGTTTAATAATTATATTCTTAAAATATGAACATGATAACGCTTGTTGATTGATCGTGGAAATTTTCACGTGAAGAACTGGCATTTCTCGTTGCAAGAAACTATAGATGAAAGAAAATATGTTCAGGCAATACAATATATCGCTTGTCATTCATGCATCAAATGAGTTCTATGATTAATTTCGAACTATTGGTTTTTTAAATTAGTCAAATAAAATTTGAAATAATATTTACTAAAAAATATAGAAACAGAGTATCGAAGGATTCGGATAAAAATCAACATTTATATTAATTTTTAATGCCTCCGAGTGCGAGGTGAGAAACCAGACATATTTGACTTGGATGTATCAAAAAGCATTTTCTGCGACCTATGAAAGCGTGTAAAGTGTTCGTATGCATTTGTCAAATTTTTATATCAATGTTCAAAGTCTGATGTAAAGGTCGAATAGCTGTTTTTGGACTAAAGCAAAATAAATAAAACAGAAACACTGATTTGTTCGTCCTAAAAAATGAAGCCATTTGACCGAGGTAGTTAACCACGCTTACTACGGGGGAAAATATTAAATAAACCTGAAGAAGAAGTAGTAAAGAGAGGGGTTTGGGAGAAGCATAAGGGGCTGCTAGGAAATTGGAGGGTCTCTTCAGTGATGAGTGTCTGCGAACGAGAACTAAGGGGCTATACAACGAGGGATATTTGCAAAGAAGGATGCAGTTGAGAAATTTTTGTTTATGTGCTAACATGATTTTTTTGCACAAATGTTATTTCTTGAAGTAGTGGATATTTTTAATACCATAAATAAAATTGTAGAGATGATCTTGGTCAATTGGAATACGTTTTATTTCGATAAAAATAGCAATAAGGTTACGAAAACAATTTAACTGTGAAAATGTAAGTCTACAGTTTACCACAATAGAGTTAAGTATGTTAGCCATCGCAGCTAGGGAACGTTGCCTTAAGATACTCTAGCGACCATTACTATTATTTATTCCCCTCTGAGTCAGAGTTGATACTTGCGCCGAATTCTCACCAAAAAAAAGTGAAAATTTTAGCTATTTTATAAAAACTTTTTCCGATACTTAGCTATTATAGGAACTAAATATGAATTGCCATCGCAATATTTTTCGAATCATAAACGAATAAAATATTTACAGGATTACTTTCATTACCAGATGAAACCAAAAAAAAGAAAAAGCAACTAGTAGTGTGATATAGTTGTAATTCCCCCCGGAGAGTCAAAAATGTACATTAGAGAAGGACACCAGGAATTCCCTGTGATGCATATCGCTTAAACCACGACAGTGCTATAGACTTATCCAATTTTCCAAGTAAATTATTGATGCATGGGAAACGATATAGGTACATTTTTCTATCCTAACCTTCAAACCAAGAGTGCCAACAAATGAAAAAAGATGTTTCTCTCTGTTGATAAAGCCCATTACGCTTGCCTTGATAAGTCCCATTACCCTCTTGACTTAATTAAAATATGCACTTGTTCAGGCTACGAAAAAGTAAAAATTAAGCCTATGAGTCAGTTTACGAAGCGAAGCAATTAATCTAATTAATAGAATTTCTTTCTCATCTAGCTATAATCTATCACTGTACACTCAGACGCAATCACTTTACATGAGCAATATGCTTATCCACCTCCTACACATTGAGCCGGTCTCATACCTCAGTCTTTTTTATCTGAGGCACAGTACTGGACAAAATCAGAGCATTTCAAAAGAAATAAAGTGAGATACAATAATGGAAGGACCGGGATTGTGGTGCAAGTGAATGCAAGGGAAAGAAGAGAAAGAGAGTAGGGAAGAGAGAGGCAGTAGAAGGGAAGAAAGACAGAGAGAGAGTTACATTTAACAGCGGCAAAGGGAAGGAGAGCTTCCTCAAATTCCCCAATGCAAACGCGATGTCCTCCCTAGAGTATCGATTAGGGAAGTGGTTGGGAGGCGTGTCCACCGGGGGGTTTAGATTGAGGAGATGAGGGAGAGCAGGAGAGAGGGAGGAGGGAGAGTGGTGCTTCAATATAAAGAGGTCTTTAGCGAGCAACAAGAGATAAAGAGGCGAAGAGAATAGATTAGCCACGGAGAAGTGTGAACTGTGATTTAGGGTTGCATATGACCAGGTAAACCAAATTCTCTTACATAATTAGATATTGACAGATAAAGATGTATGTTCCTCAGCAGCAAAAGGTTAAGGAAGAACCTTAGCCACTAAATGACAGAAAACAGTTAATTATTCATATGATGATTCTTATGAAGTTACTCAGTAAGGTATGTTTATTATGAATAATAGGTGCTAAAACATTTAAAAAATAAATTAAATCAAGTAATGGGAAAATAATAGGTAAAGCAAGTTGAGGAAAATTTACGAATAACTGCCAAGAAAGGTAAATACTAGATTATATTAAAAAAATGGATAAAGAAAATTAATTAAGCATTGCATAAATAAATTAATGCTTCATATGGCAAAAAAGATTAATCCATGTTAATTATACTTGCTTAATTATTAGACTAAATATGAAAACATATTTTTATTGCTTAAATCAACAAGGAATGAAATGGGATGGGGTACAGTTCTCGTAATGCAATGAAAGATCTACTTCCTGTAGTGCAAATTTTGTTTTACACGCTAGAGTGCAAGCCATCATTTTTTACTACAAAATGCTATTGCATGTTTAATGAAAATTTATTTTTGGTCTATGGTTCGTCTGGAGGGCTCCAAATTATTATTTATTTTTCCAAATTTATTAATGTCTTTATAATAGTTAATGAAAAAATGTTTTAGGAAAATGGTGAGGGTTAGCAAGTTAAAAAAATCTAAACGCCATCTATTATTAACATAGCAATTTGAGACCAAATAGTTACTTCCTTTTCCTTCTCTATACCCTAAATGGAATCAGATAACTCTATCTCTAACAGCAACTGGTTCCGCGTATTATCACAATTAGCAATCGAATAGTTGCCATTACAAATTACGAATATGTTTAACAAGATGCAGGTAACGTTGCATTAATATGAATAACCTGCTAGGACAATTCGTCCGGAGAGCAACACGCTCCATCTGCGGATTTATTCTTAAACCTTGATTTAAGACCCCATAGTAAACTTTGTATTTACGGTATTAATAAATTTTATCCACACCGAATAACAAAAAACAAAGATAACACATAAAACATCACTAATTCTATCATACCTGTAGTATTGGAAACCCTAAATGTTCACAAGATCTATGTATTTGTTTTTTCAACATAAGTATATATTTTGCATTAAGAGTTGGCGAATTTAAATTTGTTTAAAAACAGCATTTGCAAAAAAACTTTAATCAAATATTGAAATTAAGATTAGCCATATAATAAGCATATTCAATTACATTCTTCCGCTGCCCATAAACTTTAATTTGCGTGCACAAAAATTAATTATAATATACGTAAGGATCAATTTCTCTCATGTTTCCACGGCCAAACACATTAAAATTGCACACATTTCACAAACATTCGCCGGCAACTTTCAAATTACGAAAACGTTAGTGTGATGATTTCTTGGGCCCTTTCAAATTTAGTCGGTAAATGAGCGAATTTAGAGAGGATCACACACTCCGCCAAGTGCTAGGTATTTTTCTGCACGCACGCTAGTGTATGTCATGTGTCACCGCCGGCCTTCTTATTACCTCATTCCACGTGGAAACTCTACTCTAGCTGCAAGGGATAAAAAAAGTAGAGATGATACGGCTGCGTGATCCGACATCTGATGAACCCCACAGTCATAGCTTTGCTCAGGAACGGGTCCTTTGCCCACCGCCTCGAACTTCTTTTCTCGCCTCGGGCCCCCTCAGCCTTGCCGTTTCCGCTGCAGCCGAAGCTCAGCGCGAGCACGAAATGCAAAATAGCAAGACCCTTTTTTGTTTCAGCACACGCCTCATTTTTATGAAAAGTATGTAATGCTTTAACGTCTCTTTATCCAGAGATAAATCCTGCACAAAATGTACGAGTGGATATTCGGCTCATATTTTGGAAACTTACTTTTTGATGGACTATTAGCTTGCAGAACTGATATACATTCCGCGAGCTAAGGAATAACTACTTGTACTATTTTCTGAACATCTTAATCATAAAATACTATTTTCATCAAAGATATAAATTTAGTTCCATTATTTCATAAAAATATTCTCAAGAAGATAAGTAACATTTTCATTTATTTTTAAAATTAGAAGTTAATCCACTAAGTGTCATTTCAACCTTGTAATAAAATAATCACCAGCAGCATGATGGCACCATATCACCAGGCACATGAATTTACCCAATCAAAGATATTTATATTTTAGGTTACTAAAGCAGAAATCTGTATTCCAAAGGCATTATGCAAATTAATTGCTTATACACAAATCATACTGTGAATTCATTGATCACAGGATTTCACCCGTTGGAAAATCATTTTTTAATTCACGGTTAAAATTTACAAACCCCCTACATAAATGCAATATTCAAGATTAATTACAAGCTAAAATGGACGGGATACTGATAGGCCCCGTGCGATGACTTAACGGAATTTTCTTCAGAGAAGAACTCAGAAGAAGCTAACCTTCATCTGCGTATCTAATCAATGATCACAGATAATTCAGTGGTGACAGATGAAAAATATATTCCGGCTGACAATTAATGTCAACCATAAACCGCAAAGTTCTACCTACTTCTTTTCTCTAAGGTTCAAGTATCTCATAATTATTTCCTACAGGTAGCATTAATATGCCATGCCTCCTCTCTCATAAAGACCTCAACCCAATTAGTATGTTGTAAACTTAGATGAAATAATAATTGAAACTGTTAAGTCTTTTCTTTTATAAAAATATAGTTCAAGTACTTAACACTTTTGGTGATAGTGTCATATTACTCTTAATCTCACACGGAAAACTAAGGTCAAATTCAATTAAAAGAAAAAAATTTAATGCATAAAAAGATAAAATTCAGCATTTTTGGGGTGTAAAAAATAATTCGCCTCTACCAGGATTCGAACCCATATCGCTAGTTGACCGAAAATGTACCATGTATAGGTTCCAATTTATATGTTTTATTGTCCAGACATCGTGGGAAACGGGTTCGATTCTTGATATGGTCGAATAATTTTAATGCTTTGAATCTGTTTCTTTTAATGCATATTAGCGGATGACTCCGTTAAAGGTTACTCTCGCGGCATCTTCCAAAGTTCTTTGAAAAAGATAAGGGTTTAAGAAAACCTAGCAGGACATTTATTGCAAATATCGAGCATAGCAACGCCGAAAAAAGTGAAAAAATAGGTCCTTTGTTGAGTAAAAAGACATAAATTATTTCGGTGAGGCTTCTTAATCAAATTCATAAAACACCGTCACAGTTATAGGTGACTACAATACTGCCAATTTGGAGAAATTACTATTTCATTTAAAATTGAGCTGATATTAAGACAGGAAGGCTGGCCACGGAAGTAACACAGAGTTGGAAATCTGCTTACCAGGCCCTACCTAAATACTCAGGTTAAATATATCAGCTACTGGCACCTAGATACCGTGAATTCTTGAGCTGAATGTCGCTTAACTTGGAATAAAACCAAAGAGAGACAAAACAAAAGAGCAAACAGCTAGACACTGAAACTTCTTTGCAAATAATGAGAGGGGTACAATGAGAACCAAGTTCAAATATCTTTGCTATTTCACGGAAATGAGGGACCAGCACTGGTACCCAACTACTAACGCAAAAGTATGATCATAAAACACTTGTTATCTACCTCTATTCCTATCATCATAATAATAATATATTTTATTTTAGTAACTAAATAAGTGTAGCCAATGTTGCCACTTAATAGTTAAGGGAAGATCAATATTTATTTCAAGTTTCTTTCTCTCTCGCGAAAATTATTTTGACCATCGGTCTTTCCTTAACTTTACCTCTTCCCACTTCCATGACAAAAGGCATGTAATGCACATATTCAGGTGTTGTTATAGCTGAGTAGAGGGAATATAAACAAGTAACTTAAATCATAATAATTCATTAGACGCATTGTCGGCAAAAGTGACTCGAAGGTCAAGGAACGTTGTTACCACGCTCTTGTAAGGCCTCATTTAGAATACGCATGCAGCGTGTGGGATCCGAGTGAAAAAGGCCTCATTCGGGAAGTTGAGAAGGTTCAACGCCGGGCAGCCCGTTTTGTAAAAAATTCCTACGATAAAACGCAAAGCGTCACCGAAATGCTCATGGATTTGGGGTGGGAATCATTGGCTGAGAGACGATTCAATGCAAGATTGAAATTATTAAATAAATTTAGATCCGCATGTTTCAGCACCGAGGTCTCGCAAATTATTCGTACTCCTACATACATTGGTCGCTTGGATCATGCATATAAAATTCGGGAAATAGATGCCAGAACTAGCCGACTCAAGGACTCCTTCTTCCCACGGACAATACGGGATAGCAACTGCAGGGTTATAGATAGCAAAAATTCCACTTGCCACCCTCAGCGTCTAAAAAATAATTAGTTGTATTTAAATGCATGCTCTTCCACTAACCTTATGTGTTTTGTTATATTAACACATTCTTCCCGAATGACCTCATTCATGTTCTGTTCATCTGTTTTTAAGTTTCCCTTTCAATCCCTCGTCCCTCTCCGCGGGGGGAAATTCCTGCTACCTGCTACGTTGGGTCGCATTCCCTGCCTTTTAAAGACTCTTTGGGGGCAGAGTGTTTCGTGGTGCATTTTCATGTGGTGTTTCAATTTCTTGCTTGTTGTGTCCTGGCTTTCGTGTTGTAGGATGGCTTTCGTGCCGCATCATGGGGTGCAGTTTTTAGTTGTTTTGCGGTATATGTGTTTGCATGAGTATTGGATGAAGGAATTTTTGCATGAGTGTGTGCGCTGCTGTGGGTGTAATTTTCCGTGTTGTTTTTTTGCATGTGGTATTTTTCTTTTTTACGGTTGGTGACCTAACACCCCCCGCCACACGCCCTTGCGGCGGCTTGCGGGGTATTATGTAGATGTAGATGTAGATGTAGAAATCATAAAGCAGGGAGTTGCAAAAATAGATCAAGACGAAGTAATTTGTCTTGCATAAGGCGGAGAGAGATGAAGAAAGGTAGAGAGAGGCATGTTTAGGCCCAAGTAGAAATCCCATGCCCTCCTTTCCAATAATGCTCATACCCCTGCTCTCTCGTTCCTAAACCTGTCCACCGCTGCAGATGCTTCCAAAAGGCCTCCTCGAGCTTTACGCCCCATGCCCTTTCGCAAGAAACCGTTTCCTCCAACACACTCTCGAACACAGACACACTCGCACAGTTGAACATAAAGCCATCGCCGCCCGGAAGAATCCATGCGTGGACCATAACCGGCCGCCTCGCTGCTTCAGTATTCTCCTCCATCTCTCCTTCCTAACGCTCTGCTTACCACAATGTTTACGGCAGCCCGGACATTATAAGAGTGAGGAGTAGTGAGCGGATGGGACCGGGGGCACGGAAGGGACAGGAAGGGACGGCGAAGAAAAGCCGGTGGAGTACGAGGTTCAGGGGAGTGGGATGTATGCAATGCTTAGTCCTATTGCACAGCAATTCCATGCAGGTTATTTCACCGCTAACATGAATTTTCCTGTTGCAATTGCACCGTCACTTCGAATTTTCATCACGTTACAAGTTTGGAACTATGCGTGTAGGGCCGGAAATCATTATATTTTAAAAATTGAAATATATTCCCTTACGAAACAAATTAATGAAAGCAACAAGTTTTGCAACTTCGTATTCCAGTAGTTACAACAATACATTCTGATAAATATTAGCAGGCAAAAGAAAATTTCTACGAGTCATACCAAGATAGATCAAGTCACTAAATATGTGCTTCAATGTTTATCTTAAACTCATAGATTAGAGAACATTGTACAGTATCACGAATGAAGGAATATCCAGATTATTTCAATTACAAATAGATTTTAAGTAAGCACTTCAGAGGTAAAAGTAAAATATGTAAATAAAAAAACTTACTTGGGAATCCGAGATGCTATACACTTTTATCAAGAGCAAATAGAGAGTGTATAAAAATTACACCGGTTTATCAAAATTCAAACTTTGGGTTACGAGACTCATCATTCCATAATTGATACGAGAATGGCCCTTCTTTTTCATTCAGTAATAACCCTAAAACAGCTTTAGCTTTTGGTCTTTATATCCGTCTTTAATGATAATATAATATTAAAGAAAATTACGCATAAGCATCAAAATCTTTGATGAAGGGAAAATCCACCTCCGGGAATCGCACCCTCAACATGTGAGTTGGCAGGCAAAGACGTTACCCTGCCGTCACAGGGACTGGCAAGTGATTCGGCCCCCAGTAAATACTCCAGCAGCTGAAATAACTACTAGGTAAACTGTACTCCTACGCCAATTCTTTGGCTTACTTAGGATAATTTTCTCCTATTTTACTTCGATAGGAGCACAATATTTTACTGTTTTGTCAAAATACATTTTAATGACTATTATCCGAAAGAAACGTTAAAATGTATGAATCACAAGTTTCACTTTATATGCACACAAAATCGATTATTGAGGATATGTAAATAAATGACAAAAGGGTCTGTAGAATAGTAAGCTTGAGTGCGGGAGAAATAAAGTTCATTTAACTCATAAGAAATAGCATTTATATCAATTAAACCCACTTTATTAACATATTTATTTGGTAAAATTCTTGAGCATATTATTCTAAATAGTGTTTTGCACGTCTTTTTAAGTCGACGCCTTACATAAAACATCAAGACATAATATTAGGGCTTTCAAACCCGACTCAAAATGAAACAGCAAAGGGTGTGGATCCAATTTAGTAAAAGTAGAACCAAGCTTCCTGCAAATGCGTATATTCCACCTTATTTCGACCTAGATTCGACTCACCGTGAGAGCAGCAGTATAACGAAACCATAGAGATAGATAGCTGGCAAAATCCAGGATAAAAGCTTATAAATTAAGCTTTTACTTCCCCTATATCCTCGGAGTATGGATGGCATGACCAATAAAATATCTGCAAGTCACTATAACAATGGAGCTTACCTGGAATTAGCCACTGGATGCGACCGAATTGAAAAATTCAAATCGTACCAATTCAACGTTGATGGCGATAAGAGAATAATTGCTCCAAAGCATAATGTTTACATGCCCGGGAAAATAAATAAATACAGATTATTTAAACAATATGTACGATGAATATTTTACTCCCAATCCCGAATTCTCGATCTCAAACATGGAAGTCATGGACGTCTCCTTCAACATAAAATCATGTTTACATAATATTTTTTCTATGTGGAAGAGAAGATACTCCACCCAGAGTTATTTTGGCGGTTCGCGGGATAAAACGTAGTTTTCTCCATATATATACCGATGAGGATTCGCCGCCTTGTAACAAGGGTTTTCTGTTTTAGTTGAAACGTGTCAACCCTATTTGTTTTCTCCTGCGGGAATTTATGTCGCATAACATTATGTAGGCATACAAAGATTAGATAATGAGAAGCATAATTATTCATTTTACCTGTATTTAAGTCTCACTAATAAAATGAAGCCCTTCAACATTTTTTTCGCAGCGTCATACCCGAAACTTCTAACTAAATCTCGACACACTGAAAAGGGCCAACACCGAATTTACGTGATCTCATATCGCCCAGTTCCCTTCGCTCCACACCCTGCTGATTCGCCGTTTAATCCACCCGCCCGACTACACACACAATGGGCGCCGCGTCCAGGAGAGTGATTTTCCGGAGAAACACGTCGACGAAGTGCCGGACTCCTCGCGGCCAAGATAGATAGATGCGTCAATCAAAATTATCTCTCACCGCTAGCGAGCGGGTGCCCTTCTCCCTCAGGGCGGGCGACTTTGTTTTGTTAGTCCGAACTCTCTTCCCAGAATCTGCACGATCGAACGTCAGTGCCCAGCGCGGCGACAGTGCGGGGACCAAGAGACACCTTCGTTCAGAGTAAATCTCCGAAGGGAACAGGGGAAAGAGAGAGTGGAACAAAGGAGGCAGAGCGGATGGGGATGGATGTATTCTGTCACTGATCTCACACCATATTTTGTACCTTGCCAGAGAGCTCTGAATTTCATTAGAGTGCTGAAAAAAACTTTCTAGGAAATCACTAATTAAGTCCATCCGTGAAAAATCACGTGAGTCCATCATTGCAGCGCTCCCAAAATAAATATGTCCATGAGTCTAAATACATCTTTCTTGTTTTAACCACTGTATGAAAAAATAATTTACGGACTGACATCAGAAAAATTTGGAACCAAAGTGAAATTTGAAGATTCAACCCAACGATGCAATCCTCGAAATGTATTTCTTAAATTATTCTGATAAGGCGATGAAGTTCATTTATAATGAATAAGGACTTGTGGAGTGCTAAGTTTAATTTAAATTACCCAAAATAAAAAGAAAGTAAGCAATACAATATATTAAAAAATACTATGCATTCCAATGAATTTACATGCGTTATTTCCCGAGTTTTCACATGTATTGTAGCAATTGGGAAGAGGTTGCTTATCTCTACAGTGTAGTCGAATTGTTGTCAACGAGAACCACTGTGACTCGGGATTATTCCTTCGAGAAAGGTGGAGGATTTTGTGTAGCAGTGATGATTATTAGTAAGAGGAAATTGGTGGTAGAGTACCCCACCATGTACAGGGCTGAGCATAACTACACGTAAATTGCTAGATAAATTAATGAATACTCGTGTGGCTCATGTTGCTTGATATTTGAATAATAAAGTCAGGGGCATGCAACAGAAAATAAGGTGTTAAAGCGTAAGGAGCGAGGAAAAAAGGGATGGGGATGAGATAGGGGCTTCATCGATTTAAGAGCGTCGCGCAAGTGTGCGGGACGTTTAAATGATGAGGAAAATTGTGGTAAGAGAAGTGACGTCCCCTCTATGTTCTATAATCGCGTAGACTTCTCGCAGTGCATGTCACGCGGTATGAGGAAGAAATGGTGAGAAGATATGAATTTTCTGGTCAGTTAATTACAGTTGGAGAAGTGAAAACAGAACAATTACTCTAATACCGCTTGGTTGGTGATGGTTTGTGACAATTTACAGGTTTAGCGAACTGGTTTCAAATCGCTTGCAAGTAAATGACTAATAATGCACCAATTGGTGAACTAGTTAGTGCAATGGCATTTTAAAACTTCTGCCAGTTTTTTGCTCGATATTCTATTAAAATTTCAAGGTCTCGCTAGCGTAAATTGATAATTTATTAAAGAGCAAAAGGCGCACTTTTGAAACTAATTTTTTTTCATACTAATGCAAAAAAATTATACGATACTAATTTTTACTTGTGCTGAAGGATGATCAATTTAAAGTAGGGGAAGATGAAATAAAGTATATTTGTCTCCGTCACTGAACAAGGGGTAAAACTAATAGTATAAATTTCAATAGCCAAATAACTGGGATCTCAGTGAGTTTAAAATTTGTCACCCAAAATCACAACATCTTACGTGGGGAAAAGTTTTGTTCATACGATTTTGCGTTAGATATATCACGCAATAACGAAGCAGCAGGTGTTGATTTGACATGTAGTATTGTTCCTTTTTACGGGTGGTGGCCTAACACCCCCCGCCACACACCCTTGCGGCTTGCGGGATATTATGTAGATGTATATGAGCAGTGAAGTATTGTAGGTAAGCAGATTGTTTTGTATTTCTACAATTATGGGGGATTTTTCATATATTCGGACATTGGTGATCCTTTATTTAAATAAAAATTTCATTGTTGCATAGTTCAATTTAAGTTGAACTATGCTCTTTGGCTCGTTTAATTGGTGTGGATATGCAATGGAAATAGCATTTTAAAGTCAAGAGATACGTAGTGAAAGAAGGAAAACTACTAAACATACAGTCATGTATGTATGTATGTATGTAGTAGTTTTCCATTACCTCGTAACTAACATTTAGAAAGGTTAGAAAAAGATATTTCAGCATAATTTTTTTATTATATTTATAATTGATATTTCATTTCTTATCCAATAGGTATCCTTTTGAGTTCTATGCGCGGTCATAACAAAATCAAGCACCTCCCGAGCATTAATTTAGATAAGATTCAACTTTACCTAATGCTTCAGAAGGACTCGTTACACTCGATCCTAACGGAGAGTAGATGAACAAAGAATGACTCTATTCGGTAGCATTCTTCATGTATGCACAACGCATTACCTACATTACCAAGGGTATATTTTGCCACTTGCTTAACCTCAAGGACCAAGCAACGCACCGCAAGGGTAAAAGCGCTTCCATGCACCACTTCTAAGGTAACCAAATCCCCTCTTCTCAGATTCACACATTTTAGATCTTCCCCATTTCGTCTCTATTTCCCTCCCTCCTTTACCTTCATTTACCAACTCTTTTAACTAGTTCCTACATTTTTTCCATGCCTGTGCAAAACTTTCCCAGGAAGCTTATATTAATTTACTAGATTGCATGCATAAAAAGATAATGGACGAAAATAGTATTATAGGAACAGCTGCTTATGGAAAATATAACAAATGGTGGGCGGAGCATTGGACAAAGTAACGGAAAGCTTTGACAATTTTTGACAAGTTTTTCATGAAAAGGTAGAAAATAAATTCGTCTATCTTTTATCGTGACACATTATGAACTTAGCGACATCCAAAAGTATTTCTAGGGACATCATCGAAAAACTACCCCAAAATATTTGACCTGATACTCATGGAGAATCTCAATACCCAGTTATTTCCCAAAATCGCCTTTCTTTCTTCGATAATTCACTAACATATTATCTATGTTAGGATACTTTTCTCAACTTTCTTTACATCCAGAGCAACCCACAGCCACTGGAATAGAAAACAAACAAATACTAATGGGACTATCCGTACTGATATTCTCGGTGCTACCTATTTCAGAACAGTAAGGCTACATATCTTAGCATTGACAATAAATAAAAATTATTAAAATAGCTATAGGAATTTTTTTTTATTTAGAATTGCTCAAGTGTACCTAAGGTTTGGTTAATTTTCTGTATTCAAAGAACTGAGGGAGGTGCCGCGAGAGTGAGTTTAACGGAGTCATCCGCTGACGAGCATTAAAAATGCAACAATTTTCAAGTGTAGCCATCATTCGTATTGAATGGGAATGAGATGAATGATTTTTACAAGTTGAAATTGTTGCATTAAGCATTTTTATACACAAGTTGAGTAAAGCAATTATGATTTACTTGGTTCGATGATTCACAGAAAATCGCAGTATGGATGGCAACCATGGATGGCAACCGGCCACTCTAATGGAGAACGATGGAATTTCACACGCCGTGAAGCTTAGTAGGGGGTGAGCTTAACCCTCAGCTATTAAACCAAACTTCGGGTCGATAGCTATGATTGACTATCACATAGGCGAAAAGTGATATACCTGAATAAGCCCCCTGGTAATCCACTTAATCATAACCTAACAAGAAACAATAGGATGGAATTGGTAAAGCGGCTAATATACAAGATTTTCCTGCCGAGTGCCATCATTTGAAACCAATCGGAGGCAACTTTTTACTGTTAACCCCATTTCCACTCGGATTCCCTGAATTTAAGCGCAATAGCACCAGAAGGGATGCTGCATATATTAAACCCTATTCCAGCTTTTTCTGCTAAAACTGATCAGCCGAAACCAATTTCTCTTCGTTTTCCTCTGCTTTCAAAAAGTTCATCAAAGACCAACTTGTGACTTCTCACTAAAGGAGAAAACTATCTAAATCATCGAAATCCCCTGATAAAAATCAATGTCACTCCTTCTTCGTGTATATATGGCTTCGATCAAAATGTTGTGTAATAATGATATCACCTCAAAACAACAACAACGTCAAAGAATGTAAAAACTAAAATAAATATTCATATATCCTTCTATGAAATCGGTCCAGAATGTAACTTACGTTTCGGCCTAGCGTGGCGCTGGATAGGGCTGGAGACACCATAGCGGTGTCTAAACGCCCCTACACTCAAGACGTACCCAGCTGTTGTATTGCGCGGATGGTATTTCTTCTAATTTGCTCACTGCGAACTGTTTAAATGTTCGCTGTTAGCAAATCCCGCGAGTTGTGAAGTGCAATCTGTGATTAGGTTTTACTGGCAAAAAATATAAGCCAATAAAAATTCATAGGCAACACACTAATATAAAATTTATGATTACTTGAAGACTGCGATTTGAAAGAATGCCTGTTAAGTCTCAAGGATTTCGCGAACATTTAACATTCTGAGAGCCAACAATAGCTCCGCACAAGCACTTTTCTATGACTTGACGATAAAAATTAAAATAAATATAAAGTGCGGTTCAATCCTTTCGCAAATTTAGCGAAAAAAGCAGTCCGCTCAACATTAGAAGTTACGTATACAGGTACTTTTAGAATTCCGCTGATTTTCCTTTTTTAAGACTTTATACCAAGAAGATTCATTTGACAAAATGTAAATGTCTTCTGAAAGGTTATAGTCTTTCTTATGCAAGAAAAAGTGTAATAATGAATTCCTATAAATATATTATTTTGATATTAAAATATTTAACCATTCCCTGATTTGTTGCATTACAATGTCAGACCATTAATCGGTCGAAGATATTTCCTAATCAAGTTTTACCAACATCTTCCCCCCAAAACTTAGGCACAGTAATGAAAGTAGTTTCTTAGGTAGAAATTTCTTTTTTAATTTCAAGGCCAGTCATCAGTTTTTGAGAGATAAAAGATTTGGTAAGCAAGTGGTAAACGGTGGTCAGTAAATGATGACCCATTCCAACATGAGTAGATATTGCCCAAGTTGGTCGTGTGTTGGCAAGCAAAATAAATTACTCAACTAATCAAAATAGACACAGAGGTAGCTATTAAACTGAATTCTTATTAGCATAAAGTAAAACGAGAATGAAAAGTCACTGATAGAAGACAAATATGAATCAAGGTGTAAAAAGAATTTTCCAAGAAGGTTCCCAAAGTTCTCCAAGTATACCCCAACGGTCTGAACTTCGACGTCCGTCAACAAAATTTATGTTTATAATAATTAAATAGACAAAAAGGATACAATGAGCAGAGATTTATTCCCATTCATTTGTGCTCGTTGGTTACGTCTTTAAGCTTTTATCGGGTGACAAGATGAAATCCTCCATTTTTTGCCGAAGAAAAGCAGACAGAAAAACCCTGGAAGAATGTAATAAGTGGGAATGAAATCAAGCCTAACTGCATTTCTTATTTAACTCAAATTTGTTTAAAGTCACGCAACCAATTTTGTGTTTAACCCATTTTAATTTTTGGAAGAGGACATTTCAACAATCCGCCTACTCTAGCGTTGACTGGCAAGTACTAGGTGATTTACCATCAAGAATTTGCAGAGCAAAACAATTAATAAATATTCGGAAATGATAAAAGCATCACCATGCTCACATTATTTTCACTGATAATTCGCATTCAAAAATTTATTAATATCTCTAATGGTTATAGCGGTCGTTTCTCGAGTGTGAAGTTTTGAAAAACTTGCGGAAGTATCTACAAAATAATAATAGTTTTCAGTATGCTAGGTCTTAACGTAGTAAATTTTCAACTGTTGTCATAATTAACAGATATCATTGACTGATGTGTACCCTACCTCTATTCCGTAAATAGAATATAAACTAAACATTCTTAGTGGTACCCCTTTTTATGCGTAATACTAATGTGGAAAGCTTAACATATTTACCAGAATTAATAAATTAGAATTAGAAATAAGGCTTAAGACACTTAAAAGAGTATTCTTCCTCGAAATACCTGGATGTCTACAGTAATTGCTTCATAAATTTTTACTGAATTTTCCTCAAAAAAGTAAATTTTAAGAGCTCTGATGGATGGGTTAAATATTATCCGTTTCCGAAAAAGCTCACATTAATACATGCATGTGAGCAATTTCAATTTCGCTTTTTTTTCAACGCTGCCCGACGGACGCACAAGGAAATGGTACCCAACCACGCGTGGGTTTCATTAATTTTTACGCAATTAAATCAAGGGGCCCGTTTGGGTTTCCGGAATTTCTTCCATTTTTCCGCCGAGTAGGGTCACAGGTTAAACTGTCCGCTTTTCATATCACCATTTCGAATATCCCGCTTATAGGTTTTTACGGAAACACGGTAGAACTTCCTGCTACATAACCTTAAGTGACAATTTGTCAAATCGCGCCGGGATTACAGATATTCTCGTCACACGTATATGGTTACCTAGGTCATAAATGGAGCATAAATTTAAGTAGCACAGTATTCAGATTTTATCATTATTTTCCACTAGACGGTTTCATCACTTATTTCAGTTTGAATGCTTACCCCCAATGCTGTAACCCTTAATGACTTTGAGATTACTTCAAAACTCGTACATCAGGTTTCTTAGGAAAAATTCTAAGATTCAAGGATAGCCAGAAGACTTGTTCGGAGTAAAAAGTATCTAATTTTTAATCTCACGCCATTTTGTATTGTATATAAATATTTTTCTGGCAGTCAGTGATTTCTCTCGGTGAAAATATTTTAAATGTTTCGAAAACGAATATTAGTGCTGATTTAAATAGACTAGATTAAGTTTTAATCGTATTTTCAAGATATCTATACACCACCCCGCGAGTCATTGCAAGGGCGTGTGGCTGAGGGTGTTTGGTCACCAATCATTCTACATCTAGTCCAATATTTTTATAAACACATGGCACCCCGTGATCAAATTTAAAGCAGGTGGAAGGGGGTTACCGGATAACATTCATGCAAAATCCGTTACACAAAACACAACAGTTATTATGTTAGTCACCACTCCACTGACTACACTGAGAACAAGAATAAGGAATCCCATTAAAACTGGAGGGTTATCATACAACGCAGTCATCAACGATCAGGTACCATTCTATACATACGACATTGACAAATCACAAGTGAATCAAATCAAAAAACGCATTTATTTAATCGAAACCAACCGCCCAGCCCAAGGGTGCGTGGCCAATGGCATTGACACCAGTCATTTAGAGAGTTTAGGGGGATTGTAATTTGTATGTTCCTAACTTTTTCGCCAATTCCATCTTGAGTAATATGGATGACCATTAAGTTAAAGACTTCAAATATATAAGCATTAATGTTAGTATTTCGTAATTTCAATTTACTTTTTTATAGACTTGATTACTTAACAGATACCATTACACAATTAGGCAAATTCTGAATTGATTCATAAATTGATGTCATTTTTCATGTAGGTTGAAATATTGTCCACTCGTCACTGTGTTTCTAATATTTTTCTCAATTAGTAAAGATACGGCAGGCTAAGATGCAATGTAGTTTTTTGATATTGAAAACCCTGTTCCTTGTGATATTCCCGAAACCTCAACTATTTCGCGAACTTTGACTCGTCGTAGAAAGTCTTCCCGCTGGTCGTCCCGAACTATGTTTATTATTTATGGATATACGGCAAGGTTTAAATTTATTCACCCTATTGTAATGAGTTGCAAACACATGAGCAGGTGTTCCACGAACTTCATCCAACTTCGCTTTGATCTATTTCAGTATTAAGCCTTCCACATCAACACAATACCCCGCAAGCCACCGCAAGGGCGTTTGGCGGGAGGAGTTAGGTCACCACCCATAAAAGATAGTAAAACTGCATGCAAAACCAAATCATGTTACCTCTACACAAATATTAGTTTGTTCATGCACTTGACAAACCTTAATCACACGAGAAAAAGCACTCACATACCACAATAATCAATAACAGTATTCAAATCGTGCTGTAGAACTGTTAAAAAGATGGGTCTATCAAATAAAAAGAGTAACATACAGGAAGAAGCATGCAGGATATTGACAAAAATATACACTACCAATTCTAATTATGTCCTACGCGATTGCTGTCGTATCTAATTATATCTCTAATGGTACGATGAAAAAATGACATTTTAAATTTATCCGTTCTATAACAAATCTCCCTGATTGAACGGTGATCTGATATACTACAGTAAGTAGCTGCGTGCTAATATGCCTTTAACATCCTCAAATGTACGCAGTAAATTTAACCTGTATATGGGCACAGGGTCAACTTGCGGATCCCATCCTAATTCTTCCAAAATGTTGTGACACTGTTACCTTGTTCATAATAAATATTTACAAACCTAGCTGCTCTACGTTGCACTCGATCTAGTTCCAAAATTAGGCCTACTCCACGAGGAGCCCATACTCTTGCAGCATACTCAAGATGGGGTAACTAGCATGAAATAACGAAGCTCCTTGATCCTTTGATTACAACTCCCAGCATTTTTTATGAATCCTAACTTTTTATTAGCTATTCCGCAAATTTTACGAATATGTTTTCCCCAGGATATATCCTTAGGTTTTTGTTACGCCCAAGTATTTGACCGATTTCATGTTTTTTATTCAGGATCCCTGTATAGTGTTTTCTGTTGTAATACTTTTCTTCCAAAAATTTAACCAAACATATTTATTTAAATTTGATACAAGTTCCCATTTCTTGAACTAATTTCAAATTACCTTTATAAAAGGAACAATAGTGAGCCGATAACACTTCCTTGTTGGAACACCCGATTTTAGCCGTGTCCGATTATTCCTCGTTTATTAGGACCCTTTGCTCTCGACCTGTTTAAAAGTTATTTATCCATTGAACGACTCTAGTGTATGCATTTATATAACAAAACCTAATAAAAAATACACTTCTCAACCATCCGCAATATAGACGTAGTCTGCCCAATAAATACGCGAACTGGGGCAATCTGGCGGCCATGACGCGGACTATAGCCCCCCCACTAGCGGCGCTAGTTGCCCGAGACCCAATGAGCCGTATATTCCAAGCGGATCGTCGAGCTGTGCGTATGGTGCCAGCCATGTTAGTTTCTGTTGCCAATGTGTTTACTGTTCATCGGAAATGGAAATTAACGAAATTACGGGGCAACGAATCAACATAAAGTTTTTGGTGAAGTGCGGTAAAAGTTATCAACAAATTACTTAAATTCTGACAGCTGTTCTGAAGAAAACATCCGGTTTTAAGTGGATTAAGCGCTTTAAAGATGACTGACAAGACGCCACGGATGTTACAAGGCCGGGACGACCTTCAAACACCTGTGTTGACGACAACATTTATCGTGTACGGTCCCTTGTCCTTATTAATCGTCGCAAAACTGTCACGAATGATAACTGATGAATTGAATTCAGGAAAATCAACAATTCACACTATTTTAACCGAACATTAGGGTTAAAAAAAAGTGTGCAAAAATCGTGCCCACGCTGCATTGATTTTTCGTATTTTTCTGGCAAAAAGTTTAATCACCATCCTCTTTATTCTCTATATTTCGCCCCCTACGATGTTTCCTATTCCCAAAATTCAAACATGTGATGAGGGGACATCACTGGTAGGATGTGGTCACAATAAAGCAAGAAACAACAAGAAAACTAAAAAGTCTAACTGCTGAGGTCTGCCAAGGGTAATTTCAACTGTGGAAAATTAGATGGAATAAGTTCATAATAGCGAGTGGAGAGTGCTTTGAAGGCGACAAAATAGATGTAGACTAATTTTGCTAAATAAAGTTTGTATTAGCTTCAGTTCGCATATTTATTGGACAGACCTCGTAAAACGTGATAGTAACAGAAGAACCTTAAAAATGACGTCATTTAATTTTTGGTAAGTTTCAACAAGGAAAAAGTTTACTAAATATCACTTAAGTAAGCAAGAGATATGGTGAAAATATATTGTGCTAAATTTTCAAAAGTGCTTAACAACAAAGAAGCAAATAATGAATTTCTTGACCAGCCAAATAATTCTAAAATAAATACCTGGTACAGTATTCTTCAGCGAGTCATGTGAGAAGCGTATACTTTAAACTGGTATAAGGTTTAATATGATTATTTCACAAGAAAAAAGTTTAGTACCGCAGTTATATCTTTTATTTTGAGCTGAGATAAAATTACTTTAGAGCGGCTTTCACTGAATGCTTGAAATGACTATGCACACCGTATGCCCGTGAAACTTTATACTCTGTCATTATGCACATTTGAGTGTTCTAATAGACTTATTCATTCAGCAAAAATAACATAGATACCATTCATTCAAACCCATTTATTCGATTTTATATTGCAGATCAAAAGCAGAATACTGTACGGTGTTGGTGCAAATGTGACTACTACAAGGCGCCGAGTTGCCTCGTTGTTCATATTTTTCATCCTCATCTATTATTGCAATCAGCATATATATCGGTGGTCTTAAGTACAGATTGAAATCGAATTTTATGACTGCAAAATATCTGTAGTATCACCTCAAGAAATCATTTCGTGATGATTTGCAATCTCATGCGTTTATGTATCGGTTAATATTGGAACCTATGCATTTAAATTAACTTTCTTACACCTCAAAGCCTTTCTCCATTGCTTATCCTCCTAATTTGGTGTCTGTCTTCAACCTTCTCTAACTCATGCCCCATATCCCTGTTTCGTTTTCATTTAATTACCGCTACGTTCCAAACCACACTCACTGCCTTGCTCCGCTGATAAATTTCATTCCAGCATTTCGACCCGTCTGACCCCGCCCAGACGTTTTCAAGCATTCTAATTTAGGTCTCAGTGACAGGTACGCTTTTCCCGTCTAATGCTGCTTGATAAAATAATTTTAAATAATTTTGAAGCGGGTCCTGAAAATCACAACTGACATTTTAGGAGCATTTTCATTAAATGAATATGGAGAAAATTTATGAGAACTTCTCAATTCCAAGACGGAAAAAAATGTAATTCAGAGATACAAATGAAGAGTATTAATTTAGTGCATAGTATTAATTTCCTTATAAACTATTCAGAATCTATAATCGAATAGCCGGAATAAAGTCACGGTCCAATAGAAGTCAAAATATATTTATTTCGCCACGGAATCATTCATTTCTAACAGTTGAAATTAGTCATTTTCACACTATTTTACTCTCTACTCACTGCAATTAACCAGAATAGACTATAAGTGCGGTACTCGATTAATAATAATAATAAACAATTTTTATTGCTCTGGGAGCAAAGTCCCTTGGAGCAGAATACATGTTACATGAGGTTTTGAAACCTACGGAGTGAAACAGTTTTACATAATGAATAGAATAAGGTAATTAAACCAGTCACAAAACATAATTTAATATCATTTGAACGAAACATATAGTACAATACATACATACAAATACAAAGAAAGATAGTTAAATATTTAGCCTGATAGAACAGTAATAAGGTCATTTTGGTAGTATGGTAGACAGATATTCAAACATGTCCCTGTTGAATTGGGATGTGTTCCTGGATCATTTTACTTTTATTATTAAGGAATTACGATTATGGAAGGAATCGTGGTGATTTCATTACCACGATTATTTGCAATATACTTCCTACTTGTGGCATTGAAAATATCCAAAGTCTACAATTGCGAAGGCTATTTCCAAAGGTTTGGGGCTTCACCTCGTTCACTGTTATCAATGACAACGGTCGCGGTAAAACCCGTTGTTATCGCTGGCAACAAACACGATGAAACTCGAGACCATCTACTTTTCGAAATCTACAAGCCGCGGAAGCATTCGCTACAACGATTAAAAGTACATTTAACAACGTATACACGATTGTATAGCTTGGGTGGACTAGTATTTTTATGATGGTACTGAGGACGCCGTACTTCACCCAAGGACAGCCCTTTCCACCCCATGGACCCCCTTACACTTGTAATAGAGAAAATCACCTCCTTTTTAATTGTCTTTATTGCCTTTTCATTACCGCCACCCCTTATGCTCAGGCCAATCTTACCTTTACTACTTAGGGACTTCGGCTCTTTTTTTCGCAGACCCCTTTTTTCCCAAACTCTTCCCCTCTCCTTACCATTTTCCCACCAACTCTCCCGTTCTATTCCTCAAAAAATGCTCTTTTCCACCATCTCTCTCACCATACTCTCCTTCTCTCACTCTCTCTCTCTCTTCAATATCCACCTCTGACAGTAGGTCTCTACTAACATCTACCGACCCAAGCTCCCCATTCGGAAACCCCTTCCTCTTCATCCATCGGCGGCCAACCGTGCGACCCATATCGGTGGAGTATGTTAACACATCTCCTCCGTTCAACTCCTCCCACTTACCCCTCCATCCCCACTCAAGCTCTTACTTCCCCTTCCGCCCCCGTCCTTTTCGTACCCTTCGTATCCGCACATGAGACACCCCACATTAACCCGCACACTTTGCCTGCACCCCTTCAACCAATCCTTTCCCTTTTGCTTTCACCCACGTCGAACCGTTCCTCCCTCTCACACTCCGAATTTTCTCACCCAAACTCCTCCCGTCTCTCGCCATCACTTTTAACGTGGTTAGCGCCCACCCCATGAGTCGACACACGCACCCTTCCTCTCTTCTCCCTCTTTATCGCTCTCCCTTCCGCACACATCACCCCTACGAGCCACCTTCTCCCTCTCATCCAACATTTTTTCTCTCCTCACACTCTTTTACCATTTTCCTACCCAGTCCCATTCCTTCCGCCTCTTGTCATTTCAGCCGGACATATCAAAGGGCGTCGCATGGTCGACGCAATCAGCTGAGCAGAGAGACCAGTCCACTCACTCTCACTCACCTCACCTCCACCTCCCATCTCCCCAATCCAAAAGAGCTCACGTTCACCCCCTCACCCCTCCCCATCTCACAGGACTCCCTATTTCTCCCCTTGTAATTCCCATCCCCGCGTCTATACCGCTTGGCATTCCCTTCGTTTCCAACGCCGACGTACATCTCTTCCTCTAATGTCCTTGTTTTTCGTGAAATCTGTATATTTATATTGTCTACGGGTATAAAGCTGAAATTTCCTCCAGCGGTATATCAGATACTCTAGTAGGGTTTGAATTCAATGTGAGGATTTTTGGTAGATTTAATGGTCGTGATTTAGTCCCATCGCAAATACCCTTACCCTGAACATCTTCATTTTAATGCCATTGGTAAAAGTTACTTTTTGGAACTCTTAATCCTGCATATAAAAATACGTTTCAATAACAAAAAAATCGTATAATACCAAATCAGATTTACTTAAGAAATAACTAATACAACCCCTATGTTCATTAATATTTAAGGGATTGTAACAATCACCATCATTTTTATTGCAATTTAAACATGACAAACTGATTAAATTTTATGAATTGCCTGATATTGAATTACTTTGCACCTATTAATTTACCCGATAAATTCGTCTGTTCCTTTTTCAAAATTTTCAAAGACCTACTTCTCTCTTCCTCTTCGTAAGTTTCTTCATTTATATAAATTACAAAATAAAAATTTGATAAAGCACATAACAGAACACGAAAAGGACATATTCATGTACCTTTCCATTGAAGAGTAGCTACAGCAATGGTAAACTTCAAATTGCGTGAGCCGCTATGGCATAATTCATTACAATAAATATTTATAAGATCGGATTTGCCGATAAATGACGGTGCGTAAACAAAGGCGGTTTATTAAATATTATTACATCTTTTCTCTTGTATTTACTTAGCTAGTCCTACTAAAGTGATGGAGGCTTTTAATTGCTACTTTTATCAAAAATCTGTCGTTTTAGAGATATTATCGCCACATTTTGCGTGACATCAATATTTGACCTCATTTTCGCTCGTGCGTGATATTTCTTCGGAAAACAAAAACTGGCTCGAGAGAGTGAGACAGAGAGACGATCAAAAGACTATAGCCGGGGTAATATCATTGCTCTGCCGACTTGTCTGCTCTAGTAGTTCTCAGCTATGTGAGCGTAAATGTAACATATATCCTCTCAAAGCGAAGTTTGACCATATTTTACTTGCCATCAACGATACGGGCTAGAACTGACAAGCCATTTATAAAACCTTTTCAGCTTTTTCTCCCTGTGTTATTCAGGATTATGCAAAATCGTTTGAAATTACTCGTCAAGGGTGCCAAATTTATCTCTTCATTATTTTACGAAAATCCGCCGCACATTTGCAACTAGCAGGGAGTTTACGAAAGGATGGGTGCCGATCTAATGCGATATTCAAGTTAATTTCTTGTGTAAAACGCCTCCAACAAATGTTTTCGGTTTTCCCGATTGGCTGGCTCGGCGAGGTCGGACGTGTTTTGCGGGAATTTGGGCGTGATCTTTTGGCGAGGCCTGGACGCCGAAGAACAGCGGTGTGAATTCGTCGAGTCGGAATCAGGCAGCTCGAAAACGAAAACCGTTGGGGAGGGGAGCCGAGTTCAGCGGTGATGTTGATTCGATTGATCGGCTCTTGAGGGAGGAAGGTGGGGAGCAATCGCCCCACGCTTTCGGAGTCACGTGGAAAAATTCGAGCTATGCAGTTGTTCCACCGATTGATCGATGACTTGAGTCACTTTTGAATGAGAATCGTTTTTGTGTCATGCCTTGGAAATTATGTCCTCGATATGCACGCCAGACGTTTTTTTATGGATAAGGAAGAATTGGGATATTTGATCTAATCTCCTTAAATCTCGCTGATAGCTATTCGAATTAAAATAATCTGCCCTTCTAAATGGGTCTTTTACGAAACTCAAATTATTAAAGGCTCAAGATATAATTAAAGGGTTCAAAGATGCGTTATGTAATATAAATGGGGTTTGTACAGCGCATGAGTGATTTGAAGAAAACATAAATTGCAAACCTTAACGGATAGTTTTACTACTATAATGCCATAAATTACCAACTTTTTATAGGAAGGTAGCCAGAAGAGTGTTTACAGGGCCGTTGAGAAGTTGATTTGGTAGAAATGGGACGGTTATCCTCCGAACAAGTTTTACATGGAGAAACTAATGTGGTGAATCTGCTGAATATATTTTGTTTAGCTCAATATACATATTCTACAATATATATATATATATATATATATATATATATATAATACAATTGCTACTGCGTATTATGTTTCTTGTTTTTGAAGGTGAGGGTTTGTTGCGAGTCTTTGTAATTTACTCCACCGGAACCTTCTAATGAGCCCAGAAAGGGATAGCATGTTTAACGTCAACGTCGAATTTCACAAGTTAAGTTATTTATGATGATGTACATCAAATTCGCGATTGTTTCTAAGGGTATTCAAATTGGCTAGAGGCCTTGATAAACAGGCTTCTGAACTCAGGGTTAAAGTAAGCAATCTGTATAAACGCTGTGTACTTCAGGATTTACATACTATTTTCTGAAATAACATGGAACCACATTTCTTAAGACAAATCGCCGAGAAATATTGATGAACTTTGGGAGGGGATACGTTGAACTGTGTTGGCGTGAATTTATTAAGGACTGGTATCGTGATCAAATAAAGCATAAGAATACAGAAATCAATAAATTTAAAATACGTATTTACGAGACATAAACAAAATGCGAAAACTATGGTGGTTTAATTTTTACGATGCATTAAATTTCCTATCCAATGGAAGTTACAGAAATAATCTCTATATTGAACGAAGAGATGGTTACTTATTTGATGTTTTGCAACGAGAATTCTGGATTACATAGCAATAGCCATGTCTATGTATTATGTCCACTACGGCAAAGAGCTGGGCAAAATTAGATTTTATAAGGCGTATGTTAGTGTATACATAATACCTGTCATGTATCTATTCACATAATAACATATCCATGATATAAAAATACCATCCACATGTCGTTGTCGATTGCAATAGAGGAATACCGCCATAAGATATTATTGGGAATATAAGCACTACCACACCACTGTTGAATTCATAAATAATATTTACTTACTTCGATGATGCATATGATTAACATGAGGCACCAGGCGGTGGAAAGGTTTTTTCGAACAGTGTTCTTACTTACATCAAAACTGAGGGGTAGATAAAGAGGACAGAATGACACAGGCAGTGGCCCATTTAGGAAGACGAGATGACGACGAAAAATTGCGGAGAAAAGCATTACTGCTATTATACAAGTGTTAATTTTCAAATAATGAACAAACATCTGGTTTAACGTACATTTAAACTATATTTCTCATTTGTAATTCTGTTAATACTTCATAATATATCTACTTCATATACGAGAATGGGTTGAGATAAGGCATACCTCAAAAATAGCATAAATGTACAATAATTTTCATGTTTATTGATTAAGATGAGTCCCTTCAAGGGGGCCGTGAAAGGATTCCAATTCGGCTTTGCAGAAAAAACGTTCTCTCCTGTAACATTCAAAATGGCGGAGGTCTGCATAAATAGTAAGAGAAACTCAAACATAAATATCCAATCCATTTTCGTGGTACAACAGCCTTGATATAAGATACAAAAAAATATTTTAAAAGCTCCAAATGCTATACTAAACATTTAAGACAGTGTTCGACGAATTTAAAAATAGCAACTGGTTCGATTCATAGCCTAATTTCAACACTATGCTTCAATTAATTGCGAATGTAAGTTGTAAATCACGAATATTATTTTACGGTTTTTCTACCGGTTTTTCACAAGTTTGTACGAATTATTGTATTTTTCGAATAGTCACGCGTTAGGGAAAAATAGTAATTAAAATAGAAATAAAAACAGGCAGGAAAACCAGTTTCGACGAAGAGGAGCCAGGAGGAAGGCACAATGATACCCGTTTCTGCTCCATTTTGGCCGAGCAGTCCAAAAGAGAATTTGTAAGAGAGGGAAAGTTGGAGGGGGATGGGTAGGAACTCCAAACCCACCCACCCCTGCCCTATTCTGTACCCAGCACGGAGATGCCTTGACCGCAAATTCCACTTGTTCCGTCTGCGGGGGTTGCGAATGGTTGTGTGCCAAACACTCGGGAGCACCCATCCCTGGAGCCGGTGCATTTGAAATAGATTGCACGTGAGAGTAGAGATGGAGGAGGGGAAAGGCACTTACCCACACGAGCACACGATGGGATGATAAAGAGAAAGAATGAATTGCAGAAAAGAGAACGACTTCCTCACATTTATGAGAGATTAACGAGGTGAACGATGCTGTTCGCAATACGACATCAAATATAGGTTTACAGTAGCCGATGGAACAGAAATAGATCAAACTACAGGAGTTTTATAATTTGCACATTTTATATTTCTATGTGAATCCGGAATTCTAACATATCTCTCATGTATTAACCTTGTATTATGTGCTGAGATTATGCATACGCACGTATACATATAACTAATAAAAAAATTCTCATTTTAAAACAAAAATTGAAATCATTCCCATATCGTAAAATAATTAAAGGCACAGCTGAAATGTTCTATACAAAAAGGAAAACTCAATTGCAGGGATCAAACTCCTATCTTGGCTTTGACAACGGCTATAGTTAATTTAGGTCAATGATAAAAATCATGGTATTTTCAATAATAATTCATTTATAGCATATATCAATAGCCACATTTTCAGTTTTTAAATCACGTATTCTTCGATTATGCCCCTGTAAACTGCAAATAATGAGGCCAACACTAATGATAGAGCGTGTAGGATTTTACCATCCCGTATAAATTCTAATCTCGGTCATCATTTGGCCACAAGGCGTTTTCCAGTTTTCATATGATTAGCCAACATTGAAATCGAGACTATAAATATTACTTTATATTCGATTAAGTGGGACAATCAATTTAATCGACAATATTTCCACAATACTACCTTCAAGTCTCATAAATTTTAAGTGGCATAACCAAATTTGATTGTGAGCTAGTGTTGCTATAAGTAGCAACATCTGCCCATGCACTTTAAACCCATTTTAACACTCGTTCAAAAAAATATAAATCTCACTTAAATATAATCGGGATTATAAAGTCTACAAACATCGACACCGGCAATTAGCTCACATTTCCCCATTCAATTTGCGCCCAATTATTGAAATCGGTATTATCCTTCCCCCCAACGTACAGAAATAAAATGCATACCATTGGGGAAAAAAATGCGGCTGATGAAATAAAAATCGAGAAATGTTCGGAACTTCCTAAATCACTCATTCCGCCGGTCGTTCCCACACTCCTCGGGCGAAGGCTGAGAGTCCAAGTGCCCTTCAAGATAAAATAAATTCCATTTAAAAAATATTCTTTTCCAATATTCCCAATCTCCATCTCTCTCTTCTTCCTCCTGCCATCATGCTAAAATGGAAAAAATCATGCTACTTCTATCCCTCCCAGCCACCTCTCAACCAATGCTTTCTCTTCCTGTATCTCTCTTCCTGTATCTTCCTATCCTCTCACTCTCTCCTAGCCTCCAACTGCTTCGAATGTATTTCTTTTTTTCGAAAATGGTCCCAATTTCAATTTCTCTTTCATTTCGAGGGAGAGAGAGAGAAGGGTGGTCGGAGAGCGATGGCAGCGATCCAAACGGAGGAAAGTTCGAAGCGGGATGAAGAGGTGGAGGCGCGGTGTGGGTAGCGAGATGCCTACCCGGCCGCCACAAGGGAAAGCGGGAGTGAAAGAGTGGCGGCCGACGAGGTAGGAGAAAACTTAAATGAAACAATATGGATCCGCTGGGGCGATGCTGAGTGATGTCTCCCTTTCTGCATCTCCCTCTTTCCTTCCACCTTATTCCTTCACCCAACCTCCCTCTCTTCCTCTCTCTCTATCTAACCCTGTCCCTCCCGTCCTTCAATGCACACCCACTAACCTCCCTCTCAGTATCTCTTTTCAAATCAATCGAGTCCCTAGTTTTGGATGCAAACGACTTCTGTCAACGCCTTCAGTAGATATTCGGCCATTTTTCTACTCCCCATTCTGTCTGCTTGAAGCTCCAGGCTCATCCATGCAGAGAACCCCTCCTGCGAGAAACCCGAGCCTTTTGCCGCCCCAGAATGCTAACCATCCCACGTTTTCCACGAGCATTATTTATTACCAACGGATCCCAGACACCATACTTCCCACAGCTCCTTCTATTGGAATGAAAATGGGTCTGAAGAATTCTCCTTCCGAGGAAAGTATATTTGTAGCATTTATACATGCCTTGCAGTCTATGACTGAAAGTAACTGTAATATCGATATTTTGTTAATGAAAATTGAAATAAGATATTGAATATTTCTTACATCTATGAGGCATATTCACCAGCTCTTAAATATCTAAATCATTATTTTCATTGAAAATAAATATTTTTATAATTCGTTATTTACACAGATACACTTGAATATACCGCATTGCTGAAAGTACGAGGGTCATCCGGAAAGTAGTACCCGTTCGTGCCGCATGAAGTGCTGACGACGCGAGTAGCCGCTGGACGAGGTCAGATAGCTTCAGTGGCTTGTCTGCCTTCTCTGAGCCAAGTTGCGTGACGCTAGCATTGCCTGTGTTGTTTCTGTGATTGTTTACAATGTTTAAAAAAATTGAGAACGCCGCCAGTTGTGAAGTGAGGGCAGTGATTAAATTCCTCAATGCAAGAAACGTTCGCCCATGTGATATTCATCGCCAATTAAAGGAGGTGTATGGAGACAATGTAATGGACGAGTCGTCTGTTCGGCGGTGATGTCGCAACTTCAACATGGGGAGGGGGAACACACACGACGATGAGCGTTCGGAGAGACCGTCTGTCATTACAGACCAACTGGTGAGCTCAGTTGACGAATTCGTGAGGAACGATCGGCGCGTCACAATTGATGACATCTGTGAGCATTTTCCCAATGTTTCTCGAACAATTGTTCATGAAATTGTTAAACACCATCTGCATTATGCAAAAATTTGTGCAAGATGGGTCCCTCGCGTATCTCAATGAGCTGGCGGCGAAGGACTATGCAGCAGGAATACAGAAACTTGTCACACGTTATGACAAATGCCTTAATTTGCTTGGAGATTATGTTGAGAAGTAGTTTAAAGTATCCTCTTTCAAATAAAATTTTTTATGTTTGTTAATATTTACTTTTGTGTCTTTATTTCACGAACGGGTACTACTTTCCGGATGACCCTCGTAATTCTCTATTGGCAGGAATGTTAATAATCTAAAATGTACAATGAAAATGTATACAAATGTTTCGCTTACTGGCTTAAATAGTATTGCGAATCTAGGAAAAACAGACCTAAGGAATTTTATATCCTATCATAGAATAAATAAGCAGCAATGTTCTGAGGCCGAAGTATGGGTACATATTGTAAGTACAGTACATGCTGTAACATACAGTAACACCGCTGATTATACATATACAAGTTAAATCACAACCAGAGGAAAATATTTGTTGGCTATGTTTCATAAGATTCTATATTTATTTTTTCTTAAATATCACCCCTATATTAATACAATTTAAAAGGTATCTTTGAGTTAGATTTAAAGTGAAATTGCATGACCTCGTTACGAACTCTCTCGGTCTTAAATAAATATTGAAAATAGCGAAGTATTTTATGGAATATGGCTGGCAATGGAATACGGCGGCACAGGAAAAGTTCACAAAAATAAATTAATTCAGAGACAGGTGGTAAATAAAGGAATCAACAGAGACTACAAAAACATTTCTTTCTCCGTTAATACGATTTCTCTTTATTATTGAATACTTAAGCAATCAAATCATTTTTTTAAGTTATTTAATTACTTAATAAATGTCTACTTCTGGATATATTTTAAGACGCACGATGCACCTAACCGTAATAATTTATACTATTATTACTTCAAGTTCTTATTTTTGGTTTATATCATATATTTCCCAATATCCACGGGCAATGTATCAACTTTCAGGTTATATCTAGAGGAAAACATTTAATACCATGCACAAAACTAGGAGATAGATGTTAACCACAATATAATAGAACCAAATTTATCTTCCGTTGACACTAAATGGAAAATAATGGAGGAAAATTCCTTTGCATGAAAATAAAAATGAGTGATTACCGGTGACACAAAAAAACCGCTTCATTGGAGCTAAACAGCTCTCAAATCTCGTCCAATGAAAATCTTTATACATTCCACATCATTTCACCGTTCACTCCACCCTTCAAATTCACCCCTTTGCGACGCTCATCCCCCTTCTCATCGGCCCCCAACAGCTCCTCCTCTTGCTCTACTTTATCCTCCCTCCCCTCCCACTCCACCTCACCCCGTCCCCTTACAAACCAGAGACTCCCCCCTCCGGGCACTTGAGTCCTTCCCTCGGGCACGTCCCCCCGCCTTCTCGAAATCCCACGCAACGTCACCCCTTAAAGACTCTTCCACTCGTGAAATCTGCCACTTCACTTCCCTCCTCAGACATGTCCCATCTCCTCCTCTCTCCTTCGCCCTGCCTTTGTCGCCCATCTCCGAAACCCCTGCCCCACCCCCATTCCATCTCTTTCTCTCTTCACGCTCTTCGCGCCCTCTTTCTTTTTCGTCAGGCACACATCCACGAACACGTGAGCACACAGTCCATGAACACAACGGCTCCCTACCGACCTCCAACGTTTTGTCAACCTTCCCACCAGCCACTCCTTCGACACCATCTATTTTCTACCTCCTGAACCAGTGTAAATATCATCATCGTGGAGCAGGGGAAGAGCCTCTTTAATAACCTCACCCCTTGTCCACTAATGATTAAATGTATCTATCCACTTCGGTTTTCGAGAAAGTGACTTATTCGAATCGTTGCAAGTAGGGTACAATTGCTATGCTATATGAATTCCATATGGAAAATGCAAGTTCAGGGAGCAGCTGTGGAAGCACTACACCTACATCTACTTAATACCCCGCCAGCCGCCGTAAGGGCGTGTGGTGGGGGGTAAAGCCACAAATTTATACTATCCTCAAACAAAACATTGTAGGCATTCCTTTAAAACACCCTTATACATGTAAACCCAAACACATGGAAACATTCTAACTACCAACTAATATACACATGCACCCATAAATATCCTCATATATTTGTAATGTATAATTGTCTTCCGACTTGTAACTTCAATGTTTTTAATGTTTCTAAAATCACTCCGGTTTCTTACTGCGAGTATTATGATTCCTGATTGTTCGGGGAAAGAATCAGCATTTGTATCTATCTTTACTGGTATATATCTCCCTTATTTTATCTTTTTGGTCTGATCTATTAAGTAGTGTGAGGCCATTATTATTCCTTTAGTGTCATCGTTTAAGTCTTTTGTTTTGAACCTTTCTAAAAGTCTAAGCCTCCCTTGTTCTCTTCGTATCTCAAGTGGCTCCCAGCCTAAATCCCCCGAGAAACCTGTCACACTTGTGTTCTTATTATAACAAATTTTATCGAATCTTGCGGATTTTCTATGGACTTTATCTAATTCTTTTTACAAAATTTTCTCCCCAGGATAGTACTACCACTACTAGTACCACTGCACTAATGAGTGGAAAGCATTTATTGGCCACATTATTTTACTGAATTAAACTATGTTTTGACTAACGTTGCAAACAAATATAGGTATTCTAATGAAATTGCATCAGGTTTTAGCGTTTGTCACTCACCGATACCTACTTCTTATAAGACACTAAATCTTTACCTAGATTATGACTGGGAACAGAAATAGTTATTTCACCCATTATTATTTTTACTTTTATGTTGTATTCTGCAGGACGAAAAAGTTCAGTATTAACTATGGTACGTATACCTTTCCCAACTCACAACTAAAGCTTGTGCTCAAAATTTCAGGCACGGATATTGTCAAACATGAATCCAATGTTCAGATTTAGGGACGTGATTTCTGGAAGAATAGGTAATGAGAATGAATGCTTATTAGCAATAATTACTCAAAACTGTTAACAGCATGAGAGAGCATCCTACTAAATCTATCTGACTTTTCTATTTTATACTCTATTATTACTTTAATCCAATTTCTCCGGCTCAATGCATCGAACCAATAAATTTTCAATATAGTAATTAATTTCACTTGCCTTTTCCTTCTAATTTAACAGCACACATCCCTCAATGCCCTTTTGAAAGATCGACCTGAGTTAGAGTACCCGTTTTTCAACTGAAAATTTCTTGATTCAAGCCTCAGTTTGCAAATTATTTCTCTTTACACGATTCGCTATATATGTAAAAAAATATGGAAGTCCATTATATATGATAATTAAAACGAAGGACTTCATCATCTATCTTTCTATATTTCACTAAATGAAGTTTTGACGGCTAGTAGTGGCCTTTCCTTCACTGCTCCGAACTCTCTTGAATCCCTTCTCCCTATAAGGAGAAGGACTCATCCAATTCGGATCCAAGGATGGGAAAGGCCTAGATATGAATATATTCTCAATCATATAAATACCTAAACCGCCTTCTCATTTGCTCCATCCACCGATTGATTTCAGCTGCCAGCTGATGAACATGCCGATGGGACACACAAGCGAGCAAGGAAAAGTGAGGTAAAAATCTATAGCGGCATGTACATATTCGGTTAAATATTTATCTATGGAAACGGTCCAATGAATTTTTCTTTCCCTAACGACCATTTTCAATTTTAAGATTGCTTTCTCGCATACAACCACCATGAGACACGAATCAAGTAGGAGTGAACGACATTTCGAGATACATGCAGCCATTAAGGTATAATAAGATCACTAATAGAAATCTGATGAGGCACCTCTTATTACAGACCATTGTACACTGTCACTTTATATTGAATGGGCTTTCCATTCTAGGCTAATTTTCCCATACTTTTATCACTTTGGTGCATATTTTCTAGGGAAACGACCGTCCGGAAAAATGTTTCCGGTATTAAGTTGAATGATTATTAATCTGAGCAGGAAGTTATCGGCGTAGGTATTTTTACTGAACCTAGCTCAACTCAAACGTGAAATTTTGGATGATAAAATTCTAGATAACTTTTGTATTTTTAATGTAAATAATTCCAGGGTATACATTCTACGAAAATACTAATTCTACATTTGAGTAGTTGGTAAGAATGATGATATACATCATCATTCTTACCGACCGACACTCCCTACACTACTTTTCGGGCAATAAAGGAAAATAAGAAGTGGATCTCCCTTGTGGGAATATTTTGCATTTATTCACACGGCGATAAGATATGAAAGAGACAGAAATGTGTGATGAAGAGTGTAAAATGTACATGTAAATATATAAATATGCAATAACCTATCGTATTTATCCTTATTATCCAGGTTTTCTGAGGGTTTGTCTGAAAGGATTTCATGGGAAAATCGTGAGACCACAGATGTGCCTCAAGGGAATGGATTACATTTTCTATTTTAGGGATGAAAATCGAAATTCTTCATCGATTCCTGTCAGCCGTCAAATCAGAGGAGGAAACCGATAATCAATACAAAGACTTCGGAGGATAAGGCACAGTTTACAAAAAGAGCAAGAGGGATATATTAGACTAAACTTCGAATTTCCGAAACGGTGGCACGCCACAGATCGATTTGCAGTTTAAGAATGCAACCTGCACAAAAGGAGATCGATCACCATTCGAATTTGGTTTTATTGAGGTAATTGTGATTCCCAATCACGAGAGACCATTCCGTATACACGGGACGATTCGAAGTACTAAACGACCGCCAACAACTACAGTTCTCAACTTTTTCGTTGCTTCTTGTCACAGATACGAGGGTCATCCGGAAAGTAGTACCCGTTCGTGAAATAAAGACACAAAAGTAAATATTAACAAACATAAAAAATTTTATTTGAAAGAGGATACTTTAAACTACTTCTCAACATAATCTCCAAGCAAATTAAGGCATTTGTCATAACGTGTGACAAGTTTCTGTATTCCTGCTGCATAGTCCTTCGCCGCCAGCTCATTGAGATACGCGAGGGACCCATCTTGCACAAATTTTTGCATAATGCAGATGGTGTTTAACAATTTCATGAACAATTGTCCGAGAAACATTGGGAAAATGCTCACAGATGTCATCAATTGTGACGCGCCGATCGTTCCTCACGAATTCGTCAACTGAGCTCACCAGTTGGTCTGTAATGACAGACGGTCTCTCCGAACGCTCATCGTCGTGTGTGTTCCCCCTCCCCATGTTGAAGTTGCGACACCACCGCCGAACAGACGACTCGTCCATTACATTGTCTCCATACACCTCCTTTAATTGGCGATGAATATCACATGGGCGAACGTTTCTTGCATTGAGGAATTTAATCACTGCCCTCACTTCACAACTGGCGGCGTTCTCAATTTTTTTAAACATTGTAAACAATCACAGAAACAACACAGGCAATGCTAGCGTCACGCACTTGGCTCAGAGAAGGCAGACAAGCCACTGAAGCTATCTGACCTCGTCCAGCGGCTACTCGCGTCGTCAGCACTTCATGCGGCACGAACGGGTACTACTTTCCGGATGACCCTCGTATATAGAGTTATCAATACCATTTAAAAAGTTTCGGTGGTAACTCTTTAAGAGTGTCAAGAGTAAAATCAAGATATGTCCTAAATTGTACAATGATCAAAAAAGGTTGGAAAAATCACTTCTGTATTAGAATATTATAAAAAATGCTTAAAGCCATAATTTCAAGTAAACAATTTCCTTCCAGCCACATCGAGAAGACGGCGGATATCTGCTTTATTTAAACATTTTTAAGAACAACTCATTATTCAACTGCCAAGGCGATGACTGAACTGTCTGCTTTTCTTTTAACACAACACATCCATTCTTACATTTAAAACGCCCCAGAAAGAGAACAAATATGGTCACAAATGAGATAATGAATATGGACTCTTAATATAAGTCAATGAGAAACATGAAAACGACAAACCAAATAACATAGCTGAGTGGTCAAAATAGAAATGAACGATTCAGTCAATATAATCGGGCATGACATAAAGGAAAAATGGATTACCATCATTAAAAGAATTACTTTCCAGATTCCACACTTATTTTATTTTTATTGGGAGGCACTTGCAAACACCCTTCAATATCAAAAGAGAATCATCATTTGAGTATAATCATGTGAAAATTTTGGACTGATTCGCAGGATCTATGACGATGGAATCTGGCCGGAAGACATTGGTAGCTCCCATTCCAAAAAAGAAGCAGGTTAAATCATATGAAAACTACAGAACAACAAGTTAGATTTTTCATGCAGCTAAATTGGTTATCAGGATCATCAACAAAAAGGATTGAGAGCTAGGCAAATGATTACTTAGGGGATGATCAGTTTGGGTTTAAGAAGGGGAGAGCCACGCCCGATGCCATTGCAGTAATGAGATCACTAATCTAGACGAATATGGAACACAATCAGGGCGTATTTGCCTGTTTCTTAAATTTCGAAAAGGCGTTTGATGGAGCTAATTGGGAAAAACTAAGGAATATATTGCAGAAAATGGGAAAAGACTGCTCAGGTTCGAGATGATGGGGAGTCCGGACGGGCAGTGTTAGGAAGAGGTGTAAGGCAGGGTTGCCCATTATCACCGTTGCTTTTCAACTTGTATCCAGAGGATATGATTAAAGAAGTATGGGAAGAACTGGAGGCAGGAATGAAAGTTGGTGGGGAATTCGCAAAGTCAGTTAGGTTTGCTGATGACCAAGCTTTAGTTTGTCAGTCAGCCAAGGGGTTGCAAGCATTGCTGAGTGAATTGGAAATTCAGAGCGACAGGTATGGGATGAGAATCAATATTAATAAAACAAAGGATATGCGATTTTCTACATAGAAAAAGGTTGAGCTAAACATTAAAATAGGAGGGCAAAAATAGAGCAGGTAGAACAGTTTACGTATCTCGTAGTTCTACTAAACTCAAATAGGAATTTTACCCCAAAGAAGGAGATAATTTAACTATGAAGAAGAAAATGTGCCTAGCAAATAATAAAAAAGTAATTGAAAAAATTATTGCCATCTATTTATGCGTTATGTGACTTAAAATTATAACATATTTCAATGCAATACTTCTTTCATTCGAAATTGATAAACAGTATGGATTATTAATAAGATTTAGAGACAAAATATTCAGGGGTATTGTAATAGAACCTGAGATATCGTTTAAAATCGTAATATTAAAAATAACAGTATCATTGAGCAAAACGTATTTCACCGTTAAGAACAAATACAATATAACAATTTCCCATAGTCGACACCACGCCCGGGAAAATTCCGTCCAATGTTCAACTGCGAATAACAAAAAATCTGCCCGCCTATCTGAATATAGAAAATGTGATCAGATGGCTACCAACGCGAAATATTTGCACAGTATGGCTCAAAATCATCCCCAAAGAAATTAGATATTCTCTAAAAGGTGGAAAACAGCGTGATCGAAATAGATAACACACCTTTTCTATATCCCTTATCAATCGCGCGCGTCAATTAAAATTCTACGGTGACCCAGAATCCACTTTTATGTAGATATGTATTTTGTGTGTGTCACACAATACGCAAAAAATATTAGCACAATATTATGCTTGTGTGTGTGTCTCAATATATATATATATATATATATATATATATATATATATATATATATATATATATTGACACAGTATATATACATATATATATATATATTTAAATATATATACATATATATATATATTTAAATATATATACATATATATATATTTATTATATATACATATATATATATTTAAATATATATACATATATAGTGGGATATATATTATTTCCGCAAATTTAAGTGGTAACTACGTTTTCTCAAAAGCTTCATTAATAAACCATTGCCCCGGCAAGTCGAATGTCAGTGGCTCAAGTCCAAATCAAAAAAAAACTTTTTCTGCTTGAAATCCGTGCCTTTCCACCTTCCCTACTTGTGCCCGTCCTTTATATTAATGGCATCTATTTCTATTTCTCATACCTATACCCGTTTGCCTTTGCCTTAAAATTTTGAATTCGTGAGTGTATAAAAATATAAATACGCACAAACACACATAAAATATGGATAAAAGCTCGGACAAAATCCTGCTATTAATTGCGGAAAATTTCATCCATTGGCTGCGGGCAGTCACCTATGTATAACATCACGGCGGGCGAAATAAAGAGCACGGTGAATGCAAGAGGTCAGGCACATTCAGGCTCAGCCAAACACGCCGCCATATCTCCCATCGGGCCTCTTCCTCACGGTATGGTTCCTCCTACTTTCGAAGCCCCTTCAAAAACATGTCATCCGACCCTCTAGATGGCAATGGAGTCAATCACTATTGAAGTTATCGATTTGCGTGCAAGCCATCGCCCGCCCGTCGCCCCCGAAACCATTTTCCCCATTACACACTCCCTCCAGCTGCCCTTTTCCCCCTTACACCCACCAAATCCTCTTCTATAGCCATGGAGCCGCCCCCTCTATGTTCCGGTGCCCATAACCCCATTTCTTCTTTCCCCCCCTCCAAGCCATTCCTCCAGTAGCCAGACCAAACTTCTCGCACATACACACACAGGCCCGCTGTTAACATTCAACCTAACCTTCTTCAACCCCTTTCCTCCAGTTTTCACGTCTTTCGAGAAAGCCCTCGACTTCCTCCTTTAGAAGGAAAACGAAGAGAGAGAGAAGCAGGAAAGCGAGTGCGCAAGAGTGAGCGAGAAGGGGAGAGAGAGCTGGGTACGAGGCTGGGTCCATAAGACGAGTGGAGGAGAGAGAATCTCTCCCTCTCTTCAGAGAATGGGGCTTATAGGAGCCAGCCACAATGGCCAATGCCCTTGAGAGGTCCTCTGATCGCCCTTACCTACCCCCCCTTCTACTTCACTCCTGCGGACAACTTTCGTCCCCAGAGCGACTCAAGGGAATCGGCCGAACGTTACGTCATCAACTTTTCTCTCTTACCCCACCGCCTCAACCCATTTTCCTGCTTAAGAGCGTAGATACATTTTTCTGATTACCATATACTGACGGAATATACCAAATATTTTAGTCTTAATATTATCGGGAGGTATTCCAGGATTTTTTTCATGGTAGAACATATATGATTTTTTTTATTTTCTTATGTTATCATTTTTGCTTACCTATAAGTGTTATGACTTGCTTATCTAATTTTATTTTAACTTTTATTAAGGGAAATCTTAGTTAGGAAATCGGTAGTCCAATCCAAAAATTGCTTTACTTAATCCCTCAAAACTTCTCTATCATATATATATATATATATATATATATATATATATATATATATATATATATATATATAAATTTTTCAAACGCCTACCCGTACTTCACTAAACCTACAAAGAGGTTCTGATTGTATTCTACAATTCTTTATATCAGTGACTTAATTACCATTATGAAATCAGGCAAAGTATCCTTTATAAAAAAAACTCAACTTACTTTACGCAAATACTTGCGCTCTTTTCCATCATTTTTTATGTTACTAAGTTTAATCTCATCTACATCGGAAATCATAAATCTTTTTACGGTTCTCTACCCTCCCCCCTTTTGAAATGGGGGTCAATACCTACCGATGTAAGAGTCTCCATGCCAAATTCCTCCATACGCACTACGAATGACCCAGGAAAAGCGTACCATTCTACGCTTTCCTAAAGCCACACGGATCTAATCTATATCAAAAACCTTAATCCTTTTAATTTCCTCTAATTCTCTCTTACCTCGCGATCAAGTACACATTTACTACTTACAGGTGTTACTTGTATGTTATCCTCACCGATTTTACCCTAACTTTCAAACTAATTGGCCTATTATATTAACCGTATTATTTGTTATGGATTCTTTTCCTTTGACCTTTATCTCCTCTGCTTTCGTAAATAATTTTCATATAGTATCTATTATCGTGTAAAGGATTTTCATATATTCCTTCCAGCTGACTAGCTCCTTTCATTTTCCAGTAAAGCGTAAATATTTTACTCTGTATAATTGAACTATCTCTATTGGCAGGTTTGAAATAAGGAGTTTAAAAGTAATATAGTTTACCCATATTTTACAGAAAGAATCTGGTACCAAGTGGTATTTTCTTTTTTGAATAAGTAGTAATTTTATTCGTTTACGGATTGAAATTGAACATTTTCGTAAAATATCAAGTAAGAACAGTAAATTTCTTCCTTTTAAAACAAATTAACGGATTTTGGAATTTTTTCTTTGAAAGAAATTTCATGAATGCTTAAATGATAGATTATTAAGAGGAAAAAAGAGGAAATTATATGCGAGATTAATAATCCTTAGAGGTTGTGCTCAAGGGACTGAACGAGGAATATCATTAATGTTGCAATAATAAATGTGCTTGAAAACTATCCTACTCAATAGAAATGTTCAGAGTGTTATCCATTTCTTCCCAATATTCTTCAGAAAAACTATCGATAACAAGCCAAAATATATGCGGGTGCATTCGTGATGCATCAATTAAAGAGTGAAAACTTCTGTTCTGAAACCACAAAGTATATTCCGCTATATACTGATTTTGTATTAATTAACAGATACATATTTGTGTTAGAAATGTTCCACATTTTTTTCTAAACTGAAATCGAACAGAGAAAACAATATGTAGTTTTTGTGGTAATATGTTCTATCCTTATTAAATTGCAGCAAATTGAAAATACTGATTAATGTACATTTTTTAAGGACCGAAAATTAGACTCTTTCCAATAATTAGAGATTAGTTAATCGAGAGATTATGTTTTTTTCACCTTTAATTAAATTTAATTAACTTTATTTAACCGAAATAAACCTGCTGCCTCCAGATGACGACCCGGTAGTTCTTTTGCCACTGGACTAGATGAATCAAAAGATCTACCTTGAACGGTTTTTTATTTTACTCGTCATTAGTAAATAAGTACTATTTAGACATATTACGGAAATCAGGCACAAAATGTTTTGAACAACCCTAAATCGACTGCGCCTGAAAATTATATTTGTCAATTAATTTATCATTTGTATTGATTAAGATATTAATGCTATCCATTCAATTAATACAGTAAGATTTTACATCTAACTACAGTGAAAATTTCACATTTTTGAAGGTCTTCGTCAAATTCATCCTGATTAAAGCTGACTCATCATTCTTTCCGACGGAAAACCAACAGGTTTCCTAATACTTTTATTGTTAACAATTATATCCTCATTAATGATGGATTATTATCATCACAAAAATGAGCTAACATTATCACTAATTTAGATTATGCCTGAGTGCATCAAAAAAGCTATACTTCCACTAATCTAGTTATAATTTTACATTGCGCAATATTTTCATATTATATGGTTTTATTTACCTATGCCTTTTCCTTCGGAAAAGTTTTATAATTACTTCCTAAATAGACAATTTTTGACCCTTTGAAAAAAAACCAGGCCATCAATCATGGTGAATTGTTGCCGCACTTCATTTACTCTCTAGCGACGTTATGTATTTATCCTTTTCTCGGTCAGCGCTACACCGTAAACATACCATAAACTGCTTGCAAAGGCTGATGTTACTCTTTTATAAGCCAAATTTCATGGGCCCATTCCTCCTGTTACTCCAGGTGGAACACCCTAAAATATTTGATTCTCACAGAGTTCACCTGATGCCTAGACGTTTCATTCCCACAACTTAAAGACCTATGCGTCTTTTCTCTCTCTCTCTTCCTCGCTCTTCTTTAATTCGTCACTTTAACCGTGCAACAACCCTAACCATCGCCTATATGTCTTTAAATGTATTCCATTCACTGCAGTATCCCTACCCGTTTGCTTGAATGACCACTCTATTTCTCACACCAGATGTATTCCTTTGATTTAGATGCTGCCTCCCGTTCGTCTTCAATTTCCAAATCCTCATATTCGGGCGTCTACTCCGTCATTACGACTCGTATGAAACTCTGCTACCCTAACATGGTCTTCTATAGAATACACACGATGTTATCTCTCCCTTCTATCCCCCACTGCCGTATTCAAAGCAATCACCACCCAGCTTAGCTTGTGTACTTCTTCATTCCCCACCCAATGCGACGAAATGACAAATATTACTGCAAAATCTTGGATTTCCGCAACATTTAACCAAGGTACGAATGATAACATAATAATGTATTTTTGTGCTCTTCTTGGTGAAAAGAAGAGTCGACAGATTTTCTTGAAAAAATATTTTTTGTTGGAAATCATAAGTGATACTAATTTAACTACTCGGATGTGTAACGGAATTTAGGTTGCTTCTAACGAGCATCGCAAGCAACTTTCACACAAGATAATGAAAAGATCCTCACATTAATGTATGTTTACTCGTTAATTGAACTTGTAATTATATCAGTTTCTACGGTTTTGTCTGGTTAAATATATCTAGAAATTTTCTAAGTTATAAGTGTATTCTTGGTTATTTGATTTCCAAGATCACAAGAGCTGTTGTGAATGTTCAAAGTCAATTACCAGTAACGTATTTGGTGTTAGTTCTTACTCAAGTGTACAAATTGGCTCGCATGATAATCAACGGGCAGCATTTACCCACCTTCAAAGAGCTTCTAATCAGCGACGAAGAGGATAGAGACACATCTGCGAAACATTCACGGCTAAAGAAGATTATTATCCCTCGTTGCTTTTAATGCAGAAAATCCTTCAGTTTTTAAGCAACATTGGAAACCACCCTTGTCAAACAACGTCATTAAGTATACTACGAAAAATATCGAAAAGTTGAGCACCGACAAAAGTTTTGAAAAAATGCCTCCTTTATCAAGTTGAAATATTACCTCTGCTAAAATTGATAAATGAATTTTACAGGAAAAACCTTGCAGGAAGAAAACCATCCCACACTCATCCCACTCCACGGCACTACTCTCACGACCTTGCACGACATATCCTCATTTTTTCACCCAATTTTCCACTATGTTTTGTGCAGCTTATTGCTTTCCTTCAGCTTCGTATCCATCTCAAATTAAAGGTTACTAGATAGTGGCATTAATGGGAGATAATAGTATTCTTGCTTTGCTATTTCTAAATGAACATTTTACCTTCGATTATGACACAGTTTAACCAGCGACCATACACCTGAATTAACGCGATTTTCTTGTTCCATCCACAAGGCTAGAAGTCTCAGATTGTTGATGAGTCTCATGGAAACCAAATGCAACGGAAATCGGAGACGTAACAAGTGCGGCAATTGAATATAAGGGAACTCCACTATTCTGGAAGGGGAACAGAGAGACAGAGACTCCGATTCTATCCCGTGACTCCAGAAATGGAGGGCGAGGAGCTTTCTTATCGAAGGAAGGGTAATAGATTATGTCTATTCCACGATTAAGAATATTTGACTGTTCAGATATAATAAAAATACCAGCACATATTTCATCATAAAAATAAAGTTGAATCATTTCTTTTACAATTATCTCCCTCATGTATCCCAAATAAATATTCCTTTTGATTTTGAGTTGAATAAAATCTGTTCATATTTATGCTTACCAAGTGTATCCATAAACCAGCTCTAATAATCATATTAGATATTTTATGATGAAAATGTGAAAAAATTTGCCGAAAAGCGAAACGTATCAAAAACTGTATGGAACGCCGATATCAAATAAAGGTACAGAAATTATTTTAAAATCTATTTTATAACGAACATCTAAACGAAAACACAAATTTTATTTTAGTATGAAGCCTATTACAAAATATCAATCAGGAATACATGATATCCACGTTGTAATTACAAGTATATTACCTGGATTTTGTATTTCCTGGTTTTACGTTGTCCGGTTGTAAGCGGATTATAAAATCAGTAGACTGTGCTAGCGATGACCTCCTCGTTTGATGTGAATCGTTGCCCGCTGGGCCATTTTTTGAGGTTTAGAAATCAAAAGTCACCAGGGGCAATGTCTGGTGAATACGGTGGATACTGTAATTATTCGAGTTTTATTTCCATTAAATCGCCATTGAAACTGCAACGGTGTGCGCATTGTTTTGATGGAAGAGAGTTTCTTTATTTTCCAAATAACAACGTTTTTTTCTTAATTTCTTTACTAAACCAGTGAAATAACGACGCATAATTCCCCCTTATTTATCTAGTTACCTTTCTCCTTTTTTTGAAAGTAATCGATGCTGTTGATTCCACCTGCATTCCAAAAAATCGTGGTCATCACCTGGCCGATTTCAAAGTCCTCGACTTCTTCGGAACCGGATCGCCTTGGGAAACCCACTGTTAACCCTGCTCCTTTGTCTCTGGTGTTCAGTATTGTATTCATATTTCGTCCACAGTAATGTATTGATTATGAGGAAAAATCGCCAAACTAGCCTCCGAATCGAACACACGGTTGTGTTTATTCTCTACAGAGAGCAAACTTGGCACCGATCTTGCCGAAATTTTTTACGGCATATTTTTTGAGGGAATTTGAATAAACTATATCTTTGATATGCCTGTCCCTTTGGCTATTTTCAGAATTTTGATTCGTCGAGGACTCAAAACCATATCGTGGATATTGTCCATCATTTCGGACGAAGTCACTTCCACTGGACATCCCGAACGAGGTTCATCATTTGTGGATGTATGGCCACGTGTAAACTCATTTGCCCAATTGTAAACAGTTGCAAACACAGGAGCAGATGTTCCATGAACTTCGACAAACTCGGTTTTAATCTCTTTCGCGTCAAGCCTTGTGTTCGATCACCGCACGAAACTATTTTTTTTTTCATTATTCTAAATAAACAAAAGCTATTTGCTTCAAACAACTACGAAAATGAAACAACGCGACGAATATACCTGAAACTTAACAGCAGCAAAGTGAGAAGTGAGGCTTACATAAAAAGCAAACCTTTTTCGATACCTCCGCTCTAGGGCTTTCTAAGGAATTATTGAAGGAACCACAAAATACATGTACTTTATGAATTTTTTCAATTATTTTCAATAAATTACTGTTCCGGTACTTTTCAAAATCAATTAAAATCAAAAAGAATCATCACCAAGATCCACGTGATTTACCATCGCTTCAATATTCAGGGAATAATATTTTTTACGAAATAATTACATTGGAAAATATCTTTACTAAATTCTTACGATGATCAAAAACTGCAGCTGTAACATAAAATAAAACACTAAAAATGAATAGATGACTTTATCAACTGAATTCAAATGTGGTCTTAACTTAACAAAATACTGGCACGATTATTTGTAACAGAAATTCTCTGGGTAACAGCAAGATAAAAGGTAAAAGGCAATTATAATAGGATACTGCTTTACACCACTCATAGATGGGACACACTATTTGAAAAATTCAGACAACCCAGTAAATGACACAGTTTTAGGCGTGACATGGTGGAAATTCTTTGAGATGAAAGAAGACGCTTTGCTTTTCCACATAAAATCTATGTGGAAAAGCTAAGTGTCTTCTTTCACCATAACGAAATAAACATGCTTTGATGCTGGAAGATCAACTGAAGAGTAAAGAGACAAACGAACAAAACGTGTGCAATATTAAGTTCAAGAAAGTACAACATGATAAATACCATTGATCATATTATCCTAACGCCTAACATTAAACCAAGAAAGTAGTTCATACCGAAAAATAAGGCGGCGGGAAGATGAAATTAAATTGAAATAAATACGGGAGAGTCTTCGTAAACAAAAATAAAAAGGCATAAGAATCTGGGATGAATAAACTCCAGGAGAATAGAAATGGAAAAGGAAGTACCGCGGTAAGCTTAAAGGGAGCAATTGAGAACGATATGGACTAAAAAGTGATGGGAGAGGGAAATTGATACTCTATGGAAAGCAGGATTTAGGGATGGGAGTCGGAGCGCTATAAAAGTAAAGATAAACAAACAACCCTATTTGGGCAAAATGACAAATCGAAGTAAAGAGCATTCTCTCCTTCTTTTAATCTGATGAAAGAGGCTAAGACCAATGGGGAGAGAGACAGAGACCCAGGAGGTAATACGGACGAAGTTGAAAGATGTATCAAACACGAAATAAGTATTTCGTGTAACAGTTGCTGAATTTGAATGTTTCGCGGGGATGAAATCTGGGAAAAGGGGTGATCTGCCGTGTAAATGCCAATCTCTCAGAAATTCCTTTACTAAGAGTAACTATGTTAAATTTTGTTCAGGTCGGTGGAAAGGATTAGAGAGAGATAAGAAAAAACCTGGTTTTGACTTCATGCACATAAAATTACCGAGGTGAGAACTTTTGATTACGACGCATTGTGATCTACAGGGATTGTAGGCCATGAAAGTCCACCCAGCCCACAGGGTGTCTCCAAAATAATGACTTAAGACGGAGAAATAGCCTCTTTTCTGCAATAATGATAGATTCATTTTAATGCAATGCATGACATTTCTTCCTCACCATATAGGTAAATTAAGTATTTGAGGTATGATGCTCGAATTGTTCTTTCGATAAAAACATTTATCAATAAAGCAAACTTTTCCCATACATTTTAATAATATAAACCTTAAAAACATAGAGTATTAATACTGGTCATATTTCATTATTGAGGATGTTGTAACACTGACATTAATCCGTAATAATGCACAATATGAAGGTGGTACTTGCAAATAAAATTATTAAAAAGTATAGTATTCGTTTTAAGTCAGATTTTTGCCTGGTGTTTCAATAAAATTGGCATATGGCCAACAAATTACTGAGGGCATATCTTTCACTGTCCCAATTTCAATTCAAATGTATTCATATTTATTAAAATATATAAATTTCTTTTAATTAAAAAAATTTTTACTCCTTTCCCCGTGTTCGCCGTCCGTTGTGACTGACAGCTGTCTCTTGCAGTTCTGCCTTCACCTAAATGGTTGAAGTGTTCGGCAGTAGTCCGGCATCTACTTCTTTAATTTGATTGCTTATTGGCCATGCATCTATAATTCTCATTACCATTCCAGCTTCTCCCTCTATACTTATTCTTTCTCCTTCTTTATCAGCGTAGTAGGTGATACCGTCAATTATTTACCAAGTTTAGATGTCAGTAAAAGCCACGCTCTAAAAGTACAAAAAGTCATAATTAACCTTATGGCTACTACAGGTACGGTCGAGCAAGAATCCAAGAATCCATCAAGTATTTTTTCTCAAGTAGAAGTTAATTTTTATTGTGAAAGGTGAACGTAGAATTTTTAATTTTGAAAACCATATGTATCAGGAAGGCACGTGTATTTGATTTAAAAAAGAACATTCTTGTGCCGCAGGATCTACCAATGCGATACCGGCCCAAACTGTCTATTAATGCAAAATAATTCGAAATTTTCCCACTCGAAGCCTTGGAAATACAGCTTTTACCGTAGCTAAGGCTATCCACCAAAAACTCAGGTTAATTTATCGAAATTGAGTTAAATTATCGTAACTAAGATTTAACTATAGGCGCGATTTTTTAAGTAAAATCGCCATAAGAAGACCATTTTATTTTAGGTCTTGGTCATATACTCTACATATATACTTGTGCATAGCAGACTTTTAAAAAATTTCAAACTAGATTTCAATTAATACACGACTGTGGCCTTCAGCTATCTAATCAGCTAAGCTTCAGCTATCTAATTTCTTCGGAATTTGTTCAGCTATCTATTCTATCCTACTGTCAAGACACAGAGAAGTTGTAATCTTCGGGTTTTACATGAGTCTTCCTTTTCCTTAATAGAATTCCACCAAATAGAGAGGATAACTATGGATCTAGGCTGCAGAAGAGGCATTTTGAAAATATTAATGTTTGAATACATGTATACGTTAGCTGTAAATACATTTAACCCCTCTGAGTTGTCTTGGTGATTCATCGTTTACAATTTCTTTACAAACTTTCAAATAAAGTATCGTTTGATGGTGGATCTGTATATGCATTGCCCATGAAAATGTTAGAAGTTCAATTTTATTATAACAAACGACATGATTCAATGCAATCGCACGTACTTCAAATGGAAGACAACTCTCTATGATAACATTTTTACGTCAATACTCTATCTTTAGAAATAATAGCCTTTGTACGACAAAAATACGTCAGTATGTTGATAAATAAGTATACATGAGTACTTAACCTAAAGAGAACATTGTAACTGGATGAGATCAGAAACTACCGGAAAGTTTTAACCCAGAAAAATAAATTAAGAAATTCAGACGTTAGCCTCCTGGCCGCTCGAGCTGGGTAATTGAATCTTTAACCGGGTGTTAATTTCATTGAGGTGAACATTGTTGAAACAATTAGTAATTAGTGTAAAACGTTTATTCGGTAAAACAATGAGAACGGGGGGGTCTCGTTGATTTACGTAAATAACTAGCCGAATCAAAATTTACTATTGAAATCAGCTGAGCGATGCACGTAGTACCTTCTTTGTAAGTAACTGTCAGTACGTATAACAATATTCTACCAAGAAAGGTGAAAATAATAATAATACCACGTATTTATTGTGGCAAAATTTTGACCACATAGTCCCATCTTCCTCTTTACCTCTAAAAATATCGTCAGAAGTTGGACAGTTGAGAGAGAGAGAAAGAGAAATAGGAATAAATGAGGATTAGAAAATACGAACCTCACTCTCTCTAACTATGAAGGTCAGAAGAAGTAAGAGGAGATACGAGCTCGTATAGTGAGCATGGAGTAGGATCGAATAGGAGAATTGAAAAGGGGAGAAATGAGTTGACCCAGGAAAAAAAACATATAGGGTGAAAAGTAGGGTCAAGGATAGGAAAAACACAAATAAAAAATGGGGAATACGAGGAAAGATAGAGAGGGAAAACATATGGGAGAAAGAATATAAAAGGGCGAGAGCAGAAAGGAATATGCTGGAGTAAGGATACAATTGAGACAGATAGGGGACCGCAAACAAAACTGCTTTTTTTGTCGGCAAAACGAAACGAGTAAAGCGCGAAAGATACAGAAGATGAGATGGCCGAAAAGAGGAGAGGGGAAGAGGACAAGGATAAAAGAAGAAACGGAAAATAAAGATGAATATCCCGGCTCATGGTAAAAAAATGGTAAAGTCCAAAGGTGAGCTGAGAAATGAGTTTCTTTGCGGGCAGCAATGGGTGGAGGGTGTGTGCGTGCTTGAGATGGTGAGTGCGTTGCAGAAGAAAGAAGGAAAAGACACCACGAGGCGCAGGGATAGAGAAAGGTGGTCGAGGTACTTTAGCAGGAAACCGGGATTTCCGAAAAAGAATGATTTTGAGAATGGTGTTCAAGTTAGTTAGCAGGGAAGGGATGGATGTGGACAAAACCTCTGTTATAAAGGAACCTCTTAGCAGTGAAGGCTGCGGTATCGTAGATTTCAAAGAACGCCAGTAGAAAAGCAGGGAGTTAGAGGGAATGGTAAGGGAGAGCAGATGAATTGAAGGGAGAGTAAGAAAGACAAGCGAAATATAATGGATAATGTAATTATCTATATTTTATATCTATATATATATGTATATATATATATATATATATATTATATATATATATATATATATATATATATATATATATATATGCGCACACACAAAAACACAAGTTCTGTCCCGAAATTAGCAAAACTTATTTATTCCCGGCTATGCGGACGGCAGTTGGCGGTTTTTCTGGCTTGGTTCGAGTAAGGGAAGTTTCAGGAAAAGCTGAAGGCCGATGGCCGTTGGCTCCCAGCCTTTGCGGAGTGCGGATCGTTCGTTTTTGAAACCTATATAACGTGACCTCGTTACGCTCCGTCACGAACAGCACTACGCCATCAAATTGTATGTGAAACTGGGCAAAACGTGGCAAGATACTCATGACATGCCCAAGGCAGCTCATGATCGTGACGTCATGGTAGATCGGGTGTTTTTGAGGGGAAAAAATTGTTTGTTCCCCTAACGCTCACGACGCCCTTTGACCTTAAAAAGTGACGAAAATCTTGCAGGCTTTCTTGGACTGGGATCACATATTATATGTTTGCATGGTTTTTGAAGAACTTGGCATCCCTAAAAGTGATGTCCATTGATTTATAACTGAAGACATGGGATTAAGAAAGGTGTGTTCGAAGTTGGTGCTGCGAGTGCTCTCAGAAGAACAAAAGGAATCTCACACGCGCATCTGCCAAGAGCGTCTGGACCGTGTGAGTAAGGATCCAAATTTTTTATAAAATGCCCCAACAGACTCCTTCCTCTTCTCGCGCTACGAATCTGTGTAAAAGGACGTCACTACGGTTCGATAGAAGAGTTACAACAGGTCGTGACGAGGGAGCTTAGCAGCATTCCAAGCGCCGCCTTTCAGAATGCGTACGAAGCGTGGAAAACCCGCTGGCAGCGGTGTGTGGACGTACAAGGGTTGTACATCCAAGACATTTAGTGAATATATCATTTCTGGAAATTTATACTTTTTAATTGACTCATTCCTACCACTTTTGGGAAAGACCTTATAAAACTGGCAGGATACTACAAATAAAAAGGTAAGAGAAAAAGTAGAGGCATGAAGGAATAATGAAGGGAGCAACATCGACGGTGAAAGAACACGTTCGTCCTCAGCTTTCTTTCCGCCTGAGCGAGACCAATGGGAGGAAAGACTGATAACGGGGATTACAGAAAAACTTACTGAGACAAACTGGACAGGGGCGGCCAGAATCAGTGAATCCATAACAGTGGCTGTCGACAGATCTACTCATGCGTGTTTTGTCAGTGCTAAGAGAATGGGTAACAGTGATTTTGTAGTAAGTATGAAACTTTATAAATGGGGAAGGTGGGGATGAACGGAAAGGAGATATAACTAACTTATACTAATAATAACTAATGAGAACTAATAATATAACTAATCTATTCTAGCCAACTGGGGAGAAGATGTGCATTTAACGGCGAGAAAGAAGCAGGAGAAAGAGGATCAGCAAGTTAATATGTCGGAATAAAATGGAGAAAAGATGAAGATCCCTAGATTAAGAAATAGAGAGGAGAGTGGCGCGAGAGTAATGGGAAATATTAAGAGTGAAACGGAGGGGTGATAGCAGAGAGAAGGTATATAAGCATAGATATTTCTTGTAGTGAAACTGTAAAAATTTTCTCTCGATCTTCCGTCAGGACGACAAATAAGAGTCGCTATGAGGAGATTTTTTTTACACTTAGGCTTATACAAATTTAATGATTGTCATTTTATTTAAGTGGGAAAAGGGCTGCATAACATAAACATGGGTACGAGATAAAATTTCATCTTAAGTTATATTGTAAGCTTAATGTGTGATGAATATGTGGTTAAAATTTGATTTGCCCTCTGTATTGCGTCAGCGGCAGACGTTGCAAGTTGAATCAGGCTCAGTTCGCCTAAGGCAACGATAGCGGCAACACGTGACGATGCATTGAAATGCTGCTTCCATCTGAACCGGTAAGCGGGGCCTATATTTTTGTGGCATATTTTTATTTGATGGTTAAATCATGCGAATACAAAATAAATGATCACTCACTTTTAGTGGTATTATTATTCTTGAAATCAGCACAAAAAACTTACAACGCTATGAAGGACTGAAATGTAGTGCTAATAGCACCTGTAGTCAGACAAAAAATACCTTCCGCTTGCGAATATATCAGAATTTGAAAAACTTTAAATATGCTTTAAAAGACTTTTAAAAAATCTTTTTGTTCAACAAATACAGAAACAATGAAATGCACAGGGTATATTATCCAAAAAATACTCGAGTATTCACAATACTATTAACACATATACGATTTACACATACGAAAACGGATTATACTCAAGGAGTAGACCTTAATCTGAGATGTGTACATCTGGTGTTTAAAGTCTATTTTACGCACTCGAAATCTAATTAAAATAACTCAACCTAAACTAACCTAACATAACATTAATGCTAAAAATATAAACTATTCTTGAGTTTGACTGCTTCCTTATTTTAGTGAAAATATTTATGGAAATGAGAACTATATCTTATTATTTATGTATTCACTCAAGGATGTTAACTACCACTGGTGTTGACAACTTCGCTTAACATTTCATTTCCAGAATAGTATACTAACACATTAGCAATATTAATCAAACAGAAAGTTGTTACATGGAGGTTTTTCTCCAACGCGTATTATACTAAAGAAATGATATTTTACTTTCGGTTTCAATATCGTGATCAATTAGATCTTGAATAAGTAACTACTTTTTAAATGCCGCCAAACGTTCTTTTCTATGCACATTAAACGCTGTCATTTGCGAGATAAAAAATTGTTTCACTTGATTAAGGTGTTTTATTACCGATATGCAATATCATAAACATCAACTCCTCGTCAATATTTACCAATGGAAGTCAAATGACCCTCGGAGCCCTCATAACAGCATGTTTCAAATGGATAATTCTTATTTTTAAGACCAAATTTCCTTTATGTAATATTTTGCGAATTCGTGCTCTCCTCTTTTATAGTCATTGGCCTTTACCAGGTACAATTCCCTGGTTCCGTTACAAATTTGTTTTAAATAATTCATTTGAACTGTCGAAATTTTGACAAATTCTTAATAAAATCTGTTTCCCCTCCTTTCAACCATGCATGAATGTTTTCTGCTATTTATCTGATACTAGGACAAGAACACAGGTGTAGGAAAAATGAGCTCAAATTATTATGCTTTCATAATATCAACCTCGTATATTTTTCAATTCAAACATTACAGTTTCCGAAGTATAGTATTTTTAATGCAACGCTCAAAGTGTATCACATAAATAAAGGAAAAAAATAAAATTAGCTAAAAATCCACTTTAAGCAAAATATTTTACTCAAATCAATAGTTTCCCTATTCTTCAAGTTCATAAAAGATCCTTATGAAGTCTTTAAGAAGAAAACTTGGTACAATATAACATGGAGAATAACATTATAAAATTTCAAGCTGTTGTTTTTTAATCCATATTTGTCTGCACCTATAAATAATCACACAATCAGAACAAAACAATCTCCCAACATTTTCTGAATGAGAATACAATAGAAAGACCCCATATGTAAGGGAAGGGAGCAATAAATATATTTTCCCTGGACGGTCGCAAATGGAAATCTTGTTACGAGAAAGTCAAATCAGGTCAACGTAGAAATAAAAAGCTACGGATCCGAAAAAAGAATGCCTATAGGGCAGAAGACAGAATTGAAAGAGGTAATGGTGAGTATTATCCTTGGAAAAACACGCTGTCTTTTTACTTGCGGCTGGGATACATTAGTGGATACGGTACAAGGAAGAAGGAAATATCATAGGAATCGAAACCAAGGAAGATATCCGCTGAATAAAAACACAAACTAATTCGCTTGGTGAAGGAAGAAGGATTCCATTCCATATGAGGGAGATTTTGGAAACTTTGGACTGGAGGAAATAAATGCCGATGTGAGGGGAAGAAATAGAGCGGAAATAAGGAAAAATAACAGGACAAAAGCGATATTCACGACACCAAGAGGGCTAAAAGAGAGAGGGAAGGGGATAAGAGTATACGACTAAAATGGAAATATATGAATAAAATAAAAAATATACGATTGAACGAAAGACTAGACGCAGATTCGAAAAAAATAACTCAAAGTTTTAATGAAGAGCTGGTAGAGAGGAAAGAGAGTGTGCTGAGGGGCTTGGAGAGGGTTGAAAAGAGTTCGAAAAGATGTAGAGAGTTGTTCCCCGTGATGAGTAAGAATGGAGGAGAGCTGGACGATGGCGGAGTTGAATCGGAAAGAAGGTCGATTTTGGGAGAAAGAAGGAGGAATATATGACACTATGGAACGGGAGAAGAAAAAATGGTACAAGGGAGGTGGAAAAAGAAGAATGGAATACAGGGGGGAAAAATAAGGATGAAAGGGAAGGGTGCGAGGTAAAGGGAGAGATTTGGATGAGCAAGGGAGAACGGAATGGATTGAGAGAAAATACGTGACCTGAGAAAATGAATTTTGAGGACGGTAGGGAATGAAGGGGAGCGAGGCGAAGGAAGAGAAAAATAAAGGGGGAGAAAAAGGTGGGAGGAAAATGGAAAGGAAAGAGAGAGAATTCTAAAGGTGTTGGTAAAGATAAGAGGGTGGTGAGGAAAAACTAGGGCGAGGGGAACGCGAGTTTATGGTTTAAGGGATAAAGGCTGGGAGCTTACAGGGTTAGGAAATGATGCCAAGGAAATTGGCGAGCGATTTTTTGAAGGGATTTCGTAGAACAGAGGGCCATCGGAAGAGTCTCTTGCATTCCTTGTCCTGTCTAAGCCGAACCTTGAAATGTTTGAGCGGCGAAGGGAATCCTACCCAATCGAACGGTTCAAGCGAGTGCTTAGTCACGTACATAAAAATTCATGTAGATTTACCAAATTTGACAGACAGCAGTTTCTTTTCAAACAAGCTATGCTACGGTTAAAGCATACGCTTGTCCAACCAAATAATTTCGATCCATACCGTTCGACTAATTATGATAAATGTTGAAATCAATTACAAGTATAATGGGAAGAGTTCACCCCAGCCGTACTCTTATAAATGGGCAAAGGATGGGTGGGGGATATTGGAGAAAATAGAAACAGTAAATCGATAAAAATTATAAAGTTAAATAATTAACTGAAAATAAGACTAACAATAGTAAAAAACTGAAAATAATTGAAATATTTAAATACCGCAAACGGTTAGAACAATGAAATGGAGGGGGAAAAAAAATCAATTTTTGGATACTAAAAAAGTGAAAATTAATCACGCATTCTCTAGCTTGGATGTACTATGCAGCAGTGATCCTTGCTAGTCGCATACACTCTCACCCTATCAGGGCTTACGAGAGGTTTCCCTCTGCGTCAGGGGCCCACCAATCACACGTATTGAAATAAAATTAAGAAATATAATAAACGAAAAATGATCACGCGCTCTCTAGCTCAAAGATGCCATTGGTCCACTTCAAAAATCAGGCATATACGAGATAAACTGTCCCGAATGTGACCAATCCTACATTGGACAAACACGTAGAAATATCCTCACACGATTTAAAGAACACATGGCTTGCTACAGACTAGGACATACCGATAGATCGGCGGTTGCGGAACATATGCACCAACACTCACACAAAATTGATTTGAAAAATTTAAAACTCATTGGCACAGCACCGAACCACTTATTAGACTATCACGAAAGCATCCACATCCACTGCTCAAGAAAGAAACTCATGAACCATGACCAGGGCCCTATCTCATCATCCTTAATCTCCTGAACAAAACACCAAAACCTTTCAACTCGAAAAATCACCACTAATGACTAGGCCTCCTTTGTCACCCGCACACGGCTTATCGCCCCCTCCCACCCACCCTTCCCTGGTCACCAAAACAACTCATATCCCTAACATAACCATTCCCCACACCCCCCTCCCAATCCCAACCGACTTTTCATCTCAACTCTCCCCCCCCCCACTCCGCCCCGCCCCCCTTTTTGACCGTTACACTACACACAGCATATATAAGTCACCACACATGAGACGAAATCATTCCTTCTCTGAAGAGGACTGCTTGGCAGTCGAAACACTTGTGTCAGCTTCTGGGCACTCCCTTTACCCTTCCACCAAGTGCGAGTCACAGTACTAACGTCGGAAGAAATTCCACGGTAGACCTGTGAGTGAGTGAGTGAGTTTTGCTAGGGTTAAGGCGTCTTCGCATACCCAAGCAAGTGAGTGATTGGCGGGCCACTGCCGTAGAGGGAAACCTCTCGTAAGCCCTGATAGAGTGTGAGTGCATGCGACTAGCAAGGATCAATGCTGCTTAGTACATCCAAGCTAGAGAGTGCGTGATTATTTTGCCTTTATTATTATACGTGTGACTGACGGGCCACTGGCGCAGAGGGAACCTCTCCTAAGCCCTGATTGAAGGTGAGTGCTTGTGACTAGCAAGGATCAATGCTATATGGTAAATCCGAGCTAGAGAGTGCGTGATCATTTTTCGTTTATCATACTTCCTAATTTTATTTCACTACGTGTGATTGGTGGGCCCCTGACGCAGAGGGAAACCTCTCGTAAGCCCTGATAGAGTGGGAGTGTATGCGACTAGCAAGGATCACTGCTGCTTAGTACATCAAAGCTAGAGAGTGCGTGATTATTTTGCCTTTATTATTATACGTGTGACTGACGGGCCACTGGCGCAGAGGGAACCTCTCCTAAGCCCTGATTGAAGGTTGAGTGCCTGTGCCTATCAAGGATCAATGCTATATAGTACATCCGAGCTATAGAGCGCGTGATCATTTTTCGTTTATTATATTTCTTAATTTTATTTCAATACGTGTGATTGGTGGGCCCCTGACGCAGAGGGAAACCTCTCGTAAGCCCTGATAGGGTGAGAGTGTATGCGACTAGCAAGGATCACTGCTGCATAGTACATCCAAGCTAGAGAATGCGTGATTAATTTTCACTTTTTTAGTATCCAAAAATTGATTTTTTTCCCCCCCTCCATTTCATTGTTCTAACCGTTTGCGGTATTTAAATATTTCAATTATTTTCAGTTTTTTACTATTGTTAGTCTTATTTTCAGTTAATTATTTAATTTTATAATTTTTATCGATTTACTGTTTCTATTTTCTCCAATATCCCCCACCCATCCTTTGCCCATTTATAAGAGTACGGCTGGGGTGAACTCTTCCCATTATATTTATACGGCCGTAGTTACCGTTCGCTTTGTATACAATTACAAGTATTTTGCTTTAAAATTGTGTTATATTAAATTTTATAGCAATTATAATTTGAATAGTATGTCAATTTTAATTCTAAATTTGTGTAGACCCCGAACATCTACTTTACAAAAAATGTTTAATTGATATATCGTATTAAGTCTTAGGAACATTTTTTTATTATCTTGAGCTATCACTGGAGCACACGTTTTTAACTCTTTACTCGTCATAGCCATTAATACTTTTCACTCGAAATTTTCACTTGAAGCTAACGTTCCGCGAAAGTATAAATTACTTTTAATTACTTACTCTTCCCCCGGCCAACTTACCAACATCGCCGAAAAATAATTGTATGCATTCAAATCACATTGTACTGGTTTACGCAATAGACGGTAAGAATTTCACGGGCCAACCGATTAAAAGGTACTCCGACAGCAGAAATGTTACCATATGTGGCCACATGATCTTTATTTCCGGACTTAAATATTGACTCACAGGTTAACAGCACCAAAAGAAAACAACGTGCGGTATATAGCAGAGAGGAGATAAACGAAACCAAAGAGTATTACGAGGCCTATTCATAAAGTAACGCGAATTTTGAATTTTCGAGGGTTACATATTTTTTATTTTCGATTTTATTTGTGGCGTTATGTTGGTACTTACGTCTCTCCCTTATGCCGTAACGTTTGGCCATTTTGAATACTGCGGTAACTTTTAATAGCTGTTTTTCTTGGGCGTGTTTTGGCTTGTCGCATTTATTGCCTGTTCCAATAAATGGATCGAAGAATCTTTATCAAATGTTGTGTGGAAAACGAAATTAAGTGCGCGGGCGCATTCAGAATATTGACTGTGGCATATGGAGAAGCTACCATAGACCGAAGCATCGTTTATCGGTGGTACAACATGTTCTCAGAGGGCCGAGAAAATGTGAACGACCAGGAGCATGCCGGACGCCCGAGCATGTCAACAACAGACGAAAACATTGATGAAGTGAAGAAAATAGTATTGGTCAATCGTTGAATCACCGTTAGAGAAGTTGCTGAGGACCTAAACATATCGATTGGCTCGTGCCATTCGACTTTTACCATAATTTGGGCATGAAACAGGTCGCCGCGGAATTTGTACCAAGATGCTCAATTTCGACCAAAAACAACAACGCAATAACATTGCTAATGAGGTGTTGGACTCTGTCCGCGACGACCCAAATTTGCTCCAGAGGGTCATAACTGGTGAATAATTGTGGGTTTATGGTTATGACGTGGAAACTAAAGCTCAATCATTCTAATGGAAACTGCAGCACGAGCCAAGACCGAAAAAAGCGCGCCAAGTACGGTGGAATGTTAAAGTTTTGCTTACAGTTTTCTTCGATTGCAGGGGCGTGGTGTACCATGAGTCTTGCTACAGGGTAGAACTATCAATGAGGAGTATTACCTGCAAGTTATGCTCAATTTGTGCTAAGCAATCCGCCACAAACTCCCGGATTGGTGTTTGCTCCTTGGCAACGCCCCTGCCAACACATCGTTATTTGTGCGCGAATTTCAGCCAAAAACAATACACCAATGATGCCGCAGCCACCGTATTCCCCAGACCTGGCCCCAGTGACTTTTTCTTGTTCCCGAAACTGAAGAGGCCCATGAAAGGACGACGCTACGCTACGATAGACGAGATAAAAATTGCATCGAAGGAGGAGCTGCACATGATTACAAAAAATGACTGTTTGAAGTGCTTCGAGTATTGGAAAAAACGTTGGCACAAAAGTATAAATCTAATGGGGATTACTTTGAAGGGGAAAAAATAGATATTCATGAATAAATAAATAATTTTTGAAAAAACACAAAGGCGCGATGCTTTTTAAACAGCCCTGGTATGTTACGTAGGATTTCATTATATCAAAACAAATTGAGGAATGTGTTTGCTTTCTCACATAGGCATCAAAAATTATGGTCATATCGACCTCTTCAATACGAGACACACCTAGATTGGGATTTAATTGGAATATCGTAATAATGTAGTAATATAATAAATTTTGGCCATTCAAATATCACAGGCCAAAAATTGATTAGCGTCACCTAATATGATTCACATATGTATTCTGATCTTCTGTTGTAATGTTAATGAATATAATCTAATGCTCAAACAACATAATACTTTAATGTTTTGAACTGACTGTAATATTTAGTTTCCCTGTTTATTGCCTAGTCACTTATTGGGATGATTTAAAATTGCCCAAAAAATGAAAAATAAATTTGATAACATTATTTCATATCTACTAGAATCAGAAAGTCGTGGCATATAGGTAAGTCATCTAATACTATATATTGAGTAAGTCATCTAATATCACTTAATAAAATAGAGCAACAAAAAGAGTGACGATTACACTTGACCACATAGCTTCCCTCTAGATATGTTCAGATTGATTTTTCACTGCTTATCTACAGATTTTATCAGATCTCCAAAAAAGATTTAAATACTGACCGATTTTCAGGTTGGTTGTAAACCACACCCAAAGTTGAATAACGTTCGTGAAAAAAATACTCAGCTTTTGGAGAGCTAAAGCAAAAAAGTGGCAATTACTACCCATGTCAACTGTGAGCAACAAAAGTTGAGAACTTATAGTATGAATATTAGTTTAATAACACAAATTGGTACTATGAGACTTAAATGAAAGGAAAATTAACAAAAATATTATTAATTCAAACATCCGATGTGGTTTAGGAGGTTAAGGGAAACAGTGACACTAGAAAAAAAAGGGAGAATGATAATAATAAAAACAATACTGGATGTATTTACAGTTTACGCTGACACTTCCAGAAGCTGTTAACGCTATCATAGCCTATGGCTAGCCTATAGCTATCATATGGGCTATGATAGCGAAAATTAGTTAGACTACGAGAAAAGCCGCCTCATTAGAAGCATATATATGACTCATACTAAGGGTAGAGGACGGGCAATCTAGATGGATAATGATAGCCAGGAGGAAAAAGGTGCATTATATTCTCCTCTTTTTTATTATGTACATGAGGAAGAAATGTTAAAAAAAAGTGTGGCAAAGACTGATTGCTAGCATGAAATCAGAGGTCGAGTACAATAAAGCAGTCAGGTTTATGGATAATCAAAAACTTAAGCTATTCAGCAGGCTGTGGTAATTAGTTCATTAAGTAGTGTCTGACATAATAAAAATTAGAATAAGGAAATTAATTTCCTCAAAATCAAGACTTAAACGCCAAATTAAGAGTGTAGCAGTTAGAGCATGTTGCATATTTAATACTGAACTATTAAAGATAAAAATGAACAGCAGTATTGAAATTTTTTAAATTGATCGTATAATGGGGCATTTTCAAAAATATGGGGTTTTATTACAGTGTCTCTCAGAAATACAAAGAGCGGATAAATGAAGGAGATACAGTATTTAGGGATTTATAATTACAAATTTTGGTTTTTGAGTGGATAAATGAGTATACATTGATAACATTTTAGATAAGGAATTTGAGTATGATATTGAAACAAAAATGAAAGAAAACACACATATGACGTCTTGTGCACGGTTTAAGAATAGATACCTATTTTTCCAAGAAAATGCTAAAGAACAAGAGGCGCGGATGGAGATATTCCGAGGTGATAACATGACGGAGGTTATATCACAAAGGAAATGTTGAGTGAGCGAGTAAAAGAGAATAAAGTAACAGCCATTTTTACCCCATTTTTTTATCAAAAGTGGTTTGCTACATTTATTAGTAGTGCTACGTCGTGCCTTCAACTACGGGAATTTTTGATAGTTACATTTTCAATCAAAACCGATTGATTTCTCCGATTTCTTGCTTATAGCTCACGTATTTAATATGTATGTGTAAGGTGGAAAAAAAACTTGGGTTACCTCGTAACAGTTAAAGCTGTGATTTTAGTTTTCCATACTTACTATATATTCTTACGAACTCTAGAACTCGTACTCTCAAGTTCTAGAGTATCTACATATTTTTGGGATGCGCATGTACATAAATATTATTCCATCATCAAGTCATTAATTGAATCAAAATATATCAGTAATGTATCCTTTCAAACGGCAAAAAAATTCATAATCATTCCTTAAACCTAAGTGTGATTATTTTTATCTTGGCTAAATGGATTCAGCAGTAGGCTAATTAAAGGAAGTGACTTAGAATTACGCTGCAACCAGAGAGCAACCTCATCCAAATGCAGCGCATGTGAAAATTTGTGGGACAAGAATGCTGGGCAATGGCGGCATATGATTCGATTATGTTGCTTAAATACATACATGGCTTCGCTAGCCGCAGTTATGACTATAGCCGTCCAAGCATACCCTGGTATAACTTTAATTGTGTGCATTTATTTATTTTCATTCTAGCCTCACCGAGGGTATACAAGATACTCGAATTAAACAGAATTAAACGATCAAGTGGCATTTTCCTAGTCGTGAATAACATAAATCTAAGTCGCATGCACAACGAGGAAATATAATACCTTTATTACCGGGGAAATTTTTGGCCAGGAAATAAGAGATAACTTGTAAGAATAACAGCCTCCTCCTCTCAAGAAGGTCATGGGGAGGAGAGAGATATTTCCCCGTATCATTGGCCTGGTAAGCAAAACAGCAGTAGAAAGGAAGCAAGAAAAATAGGTAGAAAAGGGAAAAGGAGAAGGAAAAGAAAGAATATTTTAATATTTTTTCGGGTAGAGGGAGGGCACACGGACCAGCACAGGCGTCTCTAACAGATTCCGATGTCAAAGGAAAAAGAGGGTGAGGGGAGTAGATGCGGAGGAGGAGGATGTAGGAGTGGGACGTCGTCGTAGACAGCGAAAGAGAGAAATGAGGGCGGAAAAAGGGAGGCGGTTGGAAGAGGAGGGAGACAAAAGGGACGAAAGGAAAGAGAGACGGAAAATATGGAGAGGGGTAAAGGATAGAGGAGGAATGACGTCGTCATGCCATAATCACACGTTTGCCGTATCACATACGCAAACACACTTTCCTTCCTCTCTCATTCTACACCTCTCCCTCCTCCACTTCCCAACAGGCTTTTCGACATGTTAGTCCCGGAGTGAAGCGGACTGCTGCGGCGGATTGAGGGGCTCTAGAACACATTGCCCACACCATCCGAAAAAGCGGACGAACGAAGACGCCGGACAGCACACACACGTGCACATATACATGCCTTCCCGCTAAACCCGCCCTCATTCCTCCTTCACCCCCATGGGCCACTGGGCCCATCCCTCGGCACCTACGCCACCGGCCACTCCCAGAAACCCTCTTCTTGTCCGCACACCTAACCCTTAGGTGTCCCTCTGCGTCCTTCCTTCTCATGCCTCTTCCTCCTCTCGCTTCCTTCCCTCTTCCAATCCGACACTCCTCTTCCACGCAAACCACCTTATCCCCTCTCATCCTCTTCCTCCTTCATCCATCCGTCCTTTCGCCTCCAGCAATGCGATTTCGTCTCGATTTCCCTTGTCATATGCCATCCCACCCACCCAATCTCTTCCCACCCCCTCCCTTCTCTCTCTTCCTCGGCTAACCTCTCCCCCATCCTCATTTCCTACCCATTCTACTTCAATCCCTCTCCTGTCGTCTCCAGCGGGCCCGCTTCTCCTCTCTCTGCCTTCAACCGCGGCCGCCGCCGTCACATCGCCTTTAATCTCCCCCCGCCTTCTCCTCCTCCACCCTTCTTCCCAATCTCGGCCCTTCTCACACGCACACACGCCCGCATCCATACGAGCAACGTAACGCACTTAGTTTTTCCAACAGTCTCAAGTTCCCGTGAGCCCCCTTTTATTTAGCGCGTGCGTCCCGATAGCTCTTCTCCCTTTCCTTCCCACGCCTTTCTCCCCTCTGGCTCAGTCCACATATCTCCGACCCACCACACAAACCCCCTCCACCTCTTTCCCTACGTCGGGTGGCCCAGAAACCCACCGCAAATACTAAACATTCTGACACTCTAGTTGAAAGAACGATTTACGGTTTCAATTCCATGAAATTGCTCATGCTTACCAAATTGGACTTTTCGATCATTAGTGTACGTGGTCCACTCATGCGCCACTATTTTTTACCAAAACCCTATAATGGGACTAATTTCTCACGGTATCCATTGGTTCATAATCTCTTGCTCCTTCAAAATTTTATTCGTAAATATATTTCTCTTGCCTTTTGCTCTCTTTCCGTGGAAGTTTTTATTTACAAATATAGCTATTACTTTCTAGATAGAGAATATACGTTCTATCAAACCAGCAACTTAAATCCCACAAACATAAGACATTATACATTATAACAGCTACATTAGAGCAAAAATCTCAATTGTGTACCGAGATGTATTCCGCCGAAACGAAGAGATTATTAAAATGATAAATAAATTTTCCGAGCGTCACGTGTTTGACTCTCTGACTGGACTTGGATAGTCTTATCATATAAGTCCTCTTTGCTATATAACCTAATAGGTTATATAGCAAAGAGGACTCTATACTCATGAAATCCATTTCCTTCATACGCGGGATCATTATTATTATGGGTAATTTGTCGTGTCTCGCAAAAACACAAAAAACTGATATTCTGAAATGGTCGAATTATTTGTAAGGTCCTAAGATCCTATTCACATCGAGAACCAATAACAAGCTAGTGATATTCTTATTCAAATTAAGTTGAAACAGCGGCTAAAAGCTGTTTTTCTTGGCATGCATGAAAATATAAAATTACATTTTCAACGTTAGTTATCTCACAAAGCGTTCTTTTGAGGAGCTGTAGTGGCGCCATTCACTTTTCTGGATTATTTTACATTCTAAAGCAGAAACGGAAATATAAGTATGATACATACCACCGTAAATGTCATTAAGTTCCTTCCATTGGAAAAATAGCCTGGTAACCTTTTAGAAACGCTCATCCAATAACTTATAATAAACATTTACAAATTCAAGCATGAATAATAGACTAGTTCCATAGGCATACACTGGAGTCGTGCAACACAAACTGATTCATTGAAATATTTCAAGTAGCTTCCTATTACCAGGAGCACGTAACTGACGTACTACTTTTACAACAAATTCAGTTTCATTCTTACTCAACAAGAATTGACATTCATTTGATTATTTTATCCGTTTCTGTTCACATATTATATAATATCAAAAAAGTATAGAAAAAAATTAACATGACCTTCTGAGAATATAGAAATGAACAGTAATTCATCAAACAAGAACACATTGTTCATTGCTGCTATTGTGACGACCCAAGTGTTGTTTTAAAATAAAGTTAAATAATGTCGTCAGTACACATACCTGTATAATTATTAACTCATTATGAAGAAATATTATTACATTCAACGTTTTATTGATCATCTGCTACATAAATTAATGTGAGCTGAACTATTTTTACGGTTAAAACCATTAAACATTAAAACGTCTCCGAGATCTGTTGAAGTTCCGACCGAAAGTAATAATCCACTGACTGAGATACTGTTGCGTAAACAGGCAATGCAAGAACCTCGCAAAGAGAGACTTAAAAGTGAACATCTCACAGATACATTTTTATGAACTGTTACCATGGAACACAGGCGTAGAGACAGTGAGAATTCTACATAGTATTTTTCTGCCAAAAATTTATTATTTTCTGTCCCCTTGAAAAGCGATGAATCAACATTCCTATAAATCCTCAAGAAGATGTCACATAAAAAACAGTCAGTGATAAATATTTGCATGAGAGTTTCCAGAAATGCAATAGCACGGGAAAATACCCTGAAATGTGAAACACAATGCTTTTTGTTTTTATAGACATTAACGAAAGTGCACAGAGGTTAAATAAAAGAGAGATAAATGACCAGATTGGCGCAATGGCTGCCACACTGATTTTTTACCTGGTCCTGGATTTAATTTCGGCAGTATCTGTTTTAATTGAAATTCTGATAGAGGTGTAAGTTCCGCCTGGAGATCACTGTCATAGCAAATAAATTATCTGTCTGACGGAACACTAAATTTAGTGACACTTCGTAGCCTTTCGCCCAGGGTCCCCTTGTATTGTCAACTTGTTTTTCTCCACCCTGACTTCAACTCCCCGAAATCCTATCCACGCCCAAGTTACATATACGGTTATTTTTGGAGTTTCTTGTGACTACAGCTATCCAGCTACTTTTATAATTGCAAACACTAAGGATATTTAAAAGGTCTACTTTTCGAAACTAAACATTTTCGCTGATCGTATTTGTTTCTTGGCCAGTAAATATATTACCTTTTTTTTAGGATTAAATCCTCCGTTCACCCGCCTAAATTACTTTCGTCACAGTCCTTAACAATGGTCTAACCTCTCGCAACGGCAGCCACTCATGCGGTAACAACTAAGGGGTGCTTCTACACCGGAACCAAAAGCGGTCGTTGTATTATTCATTATCCCATCAGGCTCACAAATCCCCATTCTGACTCTCGAAACCCCGAGAGAACGTGATATGGATGTGTGCGTTAGCCGAGAAAAATGGAAGTGGGAAAGTCTTCCAACACCACCACGTTCGCTATGATCCTTTCCGGACCATGCCAACGACAAGCCTCTTGGACCACCGTGATACTTCGCCACCCCCATTATGTGTGCTGTTCCACCCACCCTTCATCCCTCCCATCCTCCCGTCACCTCATCTCTTTCCTCGGCAACTCTCACTCCAAGATTCTCCTCATCCTACCTCCCTCAGCTCACAATTCTTCACACACACAAGCACACATGCCCACATTATACCATCCTGGTCTATCCTCTTCTCCGGAACGCAGGAGAGGGGAAGGAACTCTGGGAGAAAGGATCATGGAAGGATAGGGATTGAGGCAAAGGGAGAGTGGGATGTATGCCACCCAACCCACACGACCTCATCTTCGTCCCCTTTCCTGGGTGAACATATGCGTGGATGAGATTGGTGACAATAGTTTGGGGGTCTCGCGAGTACGGCATTGAGGAGTTGGTGGAGGGCCCTGAGCGTTTGGGTGCGAGCCTCGAAAAAAAGGAGAGGCGACATATCCTTCCTTTTCGAGTGCTCGAGGAGTCGAGCAGGGAAAAGAAGGGCAGAGTGAGGTATGCCAAAGGATACAAGGACGTGTATCCCTAGTTTGCGTTCTCGTACGCAAAGAGGGCCAGTAGCATGAAGGGGACAAGGAGATGGGCACGGTAGCTGAACTCCTAGTTTTCCGGTCCTTCCGCAAGACATCTACCCGACCTTCCGGCGGCTCCCTACGGCTTTCCTTCTTCCTCTACAGAGAGTCATCAGTCGCTCAATCTAGATTATCTGTAAGCCAATGGTTTGCAGACCGATGGAAAAATTCAAGGTCAAGGCTCAATAGATTGTGTCAACAAAAACAGCAAGAAACATTTTTACCGTTATTGTAATGAATGGATCATTACACCAACGGACATAAGTTTCACTGATTAGGTAAAACTGCATTTATTATAAGTAAACTAGTAAGATGCGAGTAACACACATGTATACCCTGCCAATAACATCTCTTAAAGTAGTCAAACAATGCCCGAGTATCGCTCTCCGTCCATTGGGTAAGTTCATTTGAAAAAGGTAAATACTTCGTTATTATTACGAGGTGATGGTTATTAATATCGCTACCGCGTCTCTCTTTGTATCAATTCATTTTGTACACCAACCCATTATTGAAGACGTTCAAGCTAACATAAAGGCGTAGGCTAATTCAGTTGTCAAGCAGCTACCAGTCTCACTTTATGAATGATATTTTGTAGTTGGTACTTCTGGATCCTCGATTTTTACTATAAATCCGCAGTCCATATAAATTAGTAGTGAATTTTCCACTTAGTTACTTCAAAAAACTTCAACGCCCATTACGTTTTATTTATCTTTATGGAATATTTCATGTAGAGTGTAACATCTCACGCGGATTTATTTCGGCTGGAGATATTTTATTTAATGGCAGAGATTCCTGAGATTAGAATTTTTATGGAAGAAGCTCGCGGGATGAAAATGTTTGCACACCTCTGCTCCGTCCCTGTGCATCACCCTACTATTGAAATCCTTCTCATCCTATCTTCTCATTAAGACCTCTACCACCCCAATTTTCCTCATTGCTCTCCCCTCATATGATTTAACTCCAGTTTTTAATCCTCCCCACTCTCCACCTTGCCCTATCAATGTCCCCACTCTTTTAGAATCGTTCAACCGTTTGCCTGTCCAGCAGTCAACTCTTTTTATACTATCCCCTCATCTTAGATACGTTTATCCTCCCCAGACCCTAATTCCATACTCGGTAAGATGGTGGGAAGGGGTAAGGGATAAAAGGGCAAAATAGGGGGTTCACTGATTGGCCTCAGGTTATTCTCCAGAGGAGAAATATATGGGCCACGCACTACTATTTTTTGCCTAATTTGATTGCATTCAGAACTTCAGGCAATATAGTTGTACAATTATTGGGAATATTTTTGGTGAAATAAAAATAATTTCATTTTTCCAACTATGGGTTACAAAACTCTCTGAACTAGGCTACTGAATTTGAAGCATTAGACAATTGGCTTAGGTTTCCATGAAAATTGTGAGTCTTTCCTCTTCTTTTTCCAAACTTCATTTTCACAGGAATCAGTTTAAAAACGTTGAAGTGATATCAATACAAAGTTGCCACATGAAAGTTACAGATATGTGTCGTGGGTTTGAACTAAGCATTCCTGAGCCAATGCGTTAAAAAAAAGCTATAAAATGATTATTCAACTTGGGCAAATGAATTTCTAGTATAATTAAAAACCTATGTTAGGTAACACCAACGAAACCAATAATGTCATCACTAAGTTACAGATTGGCATTTATGAAGATAATGGAAAAAGATCAATTGTTAGCTTTTTCTTTTTTCTAATACAAAAGAACTTTAGATGTATATGCATGATTAAGGTATAATGTAATACTATATATCGATATAAAATTTATACTCTGAAACCTAAGATAGTCAATTTTGGGAACTAAACGTGCAAGGTATATGAGAAAAAGGACATTTTATAGATATTTCATTTAATTTAAATGGGTCAAGCCACATAAATGATTTACGCAATAGGATAAATCTCTTGAAAGTTAAGGGAAACAATTGGAATTATCTCTTGAAAAATTATATCCGCACCCTCCACTGGCAGTTTGAATTGCTGAAAATTTTCAAAATATTTTATCTAAGTAAAATAAAAGATCGTGGGATCGAAATAAAACCGATTTTAAAATGGGATACAGAAAAAATGCTGCACTATTCATTTTATCATTTTCAGCCCAATGGCTTGATAATATTTTAACTTAACACCAATTTTTTTTATAACGTTAAATATATACCCAAAGAGTTACACTTAAAAAGCAAATGTAAATAAAACATTACACTAGAATTCAAAAAAAAGTTTATGCATACTCGGGGTGGTATCAAAATGTCTCATTGGACAACTCAGTCGTCGAATAAATATATCATATCATGCATCCACGAGGTAGCTCAGTGCTTTTTGATTCTAATTACGCTAATTCTCTTCTAAGGCACACATAGTTTTTTACAACTCGATGACACGAATTACAGTTTTTTAAGTTTATAGAAATACGATTAATTCAATTTTAAAATGAATAAAACTAACAATAGAAATTTTCCCACGAAAATGATATCATGACAGTTTTCATGCAAAATATAATACATGTGTTTTAATATCGGCCTCATTTGAGTGAATTCAATGTATTTTAAAGTATATTATATCCTGAAAGTATCCTTATTTTATTTATTCCATGTATCACTTTCTTAAGGAAAACTAGGAATCACCAATATTAAGATTATGATTATATCAGCGAAGAACATACTATACCCTCTCACCACTCATGGGATTCCCACTACGGGAGATCACAAAAGTCACATTTCGCATTTTGCGCACTGCGCAAGAATAATAAGCCTCCTCCATTTTTCACAATGTCACTCCTGGACAGCGAGCTGTCAGCAAATCACGGCGTGGAGGATGCTTGCATCTGAGGCGAAGGGGTTGGTTGGTAAGCAATCGTCAACATCTCTGATCTTGAACCTGTACCCTTGCTGCAATCCATTTCCCAGCGTTGTGTTCGCTTGCGTCGCAGCGACCTAGGGCGACCCCTCACGACCACAGCATCATCCGCCTTGCTCTCGCACACACTCGCTCGACTCCCACCGACTGACACCGCTTCGCCGGCGACTACCACCTCATCACGTGGCTCGGGGTGGAGATGTTGCGTGCCCGTTAGCACCGCACGGGTCGAGGATGGGGGAGCGAAGGGTATTGAGGGAGGGGAAGAAGAGGGAGGGGAGAATTAGGAAGGGCAGGGGAACTAACAGAGTGGGAAGGGAGACATAGTAGGAAGGGGAAACGTAAAATGGAGGAATACCGGCATAGCAGAGGGAGAGACGGGGGTTTATGGGAGAGCATGGATGGTTTCAGTTGGGTTTTGGGGGTGAGGGACTACAGGTGCTTGGCAACGGTCTGCTTGCATATTTCAGGCAATGTTTGACTAATGAGATCGACTGCATAACGAAATGGGGTTTCCTCTCTCTCTCCATCCATCTCTTCCACCAGGAGCGGGCCTCGAAGAGAGCGCCGGCTAGGGCTCCCAACAACCGGGTCTCCTATCCTCCATCCGTCACATACTTTATTCTAAGCCCACTCGCTCACCATCCCAGCAAAACATTGGGCCGTACCGTACATACTCTTGTGAAAATTGCACTCTCCTCATCCCCACAGGTCCGCCTTGAAACTTCCTCCTTTTAAACCTCACTTCACGCTACCCTCCCATCCCCCCGATTCACGAGACTGTATTTCGACGTGGCGTACGTGTCCCTAATTAACAGTGCGAGCGGCATACCGCGGCGACTGCCGCCGACTCCACCGCAGGGCGGGGAGCAGCAGGAGGGAGCGCTCGCTGCTGCTGCTTGAAGTCTTCATCGCAGGGGATGGCAGGGTGAGGGGTACCGGCGAGTGCCGCCGCCCAAATGGGGGGGGCGACGAAGGCCGCCTAAGACGTGACGCACGAGCAAACGAGCGCAACCTCAAAGCGGCAACATTATGCTCTCATCGCGAGTGGTGTTGGCACGATGTAAAATTAAGTGCTTTGCAAACTGTAGAGCAGCGAAAACTTTGCGGAAGGAACAATAATTTGGTCTTTACTGAGTGGGCGGGGCGGGCTAAGGGATCCGATTGGACTCTAAGCGATCCATCCGACAGTTTCACTGTTGTTTTAAATCGACGGAGCACCTACGTTACATTTCACTCCCGTGAAACTTTATGGGCCGTAATGTACATAGTTCTCTTAAGAAATTGCGTCTCTTGGCTTCAGCTTCGTTGTTACTCGCATAGTATTTCCTAAATACAGTTATATCGACGATAAAACATTTACAATTCTCCTTACGGTCGTTCAATCAACGATTGAAATCAATGCCGGAGACTGCAATCATCGGGGCTTAGGGCGTGGAAATGTGAACAAGGGGTGGATAGCACAATTATTAAACAACAATCGCACACACTCTCCCACACGATTTTGTAGAACTATAATCAAAGATACGTGAGTCATACACGCTCTCATGGTTGACGCAGACGAGCACCTACGCCAGTGGCCCACCTATCGTACTTAAGGCCGTACGTACAATAAATAGGAAGAATAATGAAATAAAGTTACACACACTCGCTCACTTAAGTCTGTGTAGCACAATGACTCTCCTGAGTCGGATATATGTGTTCAACGTATAAATAAGTTTTACATGAAAGGTGTTTCAAAATTAAAATGAATTTATGGCCTTGAGAAAAGTGCACCGTAAATTTTCTTTGATTTTAGAAAGAATGAACCTATGAACAAAACTTTAAGCAATATCATATAATCCCTCATTTTATTATGATGATATCCATTTCAATGATATGTGTAAAACATAGAACGTACCCTTGGAAAAATGAAAAGGTAATATCAAATTTCAGGGCATCATTTTCGGTTTCTCACTTTTTCCCTTAGTTACTCTCGACAGAGCGGTGGAACCAAAACAGCTACTTAAAAAAATAAGAGTACACCACATTACCATAATGCTTGCCAAGGCTTCCCAAGTACGGAAATTGAAAAATTACAAATGCAATTTCGTTCGTAACTTTAATTAGGTATTGACTTACCCATTTTATAAATTTTAACCTTCATTTACTGAATATGTTGCTTGCCAAAAACCTAATTAAGTTCTAATTCAATCGAGTACAAAGGAGAATTGTTAGAATAAATTGAATAATCTATTATGAGAAGCCGTTTATCACGTGAATACCCTGACGGTAAGAGAATTTGATCTACCGGTCTCGCTCTTCATAAATACACCCAATCAGAAAAATATATCAGCGCGCTGAGTAAATTTGAAGATTAATGCATGAGTATTATGTTCAATAAATTAGTGCACGCTACAATACTAAGCTAAGTGAGGAAGGGAATGCCGACGCTGTGGCTGAGATAAAGGAAAAGGGAAAACCGCAGGAGAAGCAGGTCGGTCTGGCCCGCCAAAGGGATGAATGGCTGCTGCCTCTCTCAATTGCCAAACTTCTTTGGAAGCGTTTCGCGTTCGAGAACAAATTATTACCACAGTCATTACTTTATCAATGTCACTCATTGATGAGAAGTCGTTTTCGATGCAATACGCCATGACATTTTGCGCCAACGCCAATACACCTTATCGTGTCATTCAATATGATGCAAATTTTGAATAAATAAAATTGAGGGAATTCGATATAAGTCATATCACCACTTATTCTGTAGTAATATTAACAATTTTTACAATTGCCAGTTACTGTGGAAATTAAAATTTAAGAAATATATTGCCGTCTCTCATAACTCTATTGCGACTTTCTACTGTATCTAGAATTACTGAGATACTTATTACTTTTGTTCCAATGCAGTTCCCTCCACCAAACTTCTCATGACACAACAAATTAAGACTACTGGACAAATAGTCATATTAAAAAACCGGGAGCATAGGAATATGAGAAATTTAAATAGTAAAGAAGATGATTAATAAATTATCAACTACAAAGCTGCCTTTCATACAAGTATTAAAAATGAAAACGCTAAAGAAAACGCGTATGCAATTCTAATTAAAAGAATACACCTAATTTTTGCACAAATTACGCATCAATAAGTAAGAAAAATTAACGAGTAACGTAAAATACTAAATATTTATTTGGCAGTAACAAATCCATATTCAAAATATTGAATTAATGAACAAAGTAATTTTTGTGAAAATTAATCAAATTTCTTGGATCAAATTTTTATGCTTCTATGCCTATGATATGCCACAGATTTGTAGAATGCGACATTTACGAATGCATAATTACGGAAGAAAATTTTCTATAGCGACGAGATAAAAGCTATCGAGTTAAAATACATTAAACGCGAAAATTTTACGGCTAACCAGTAAATGCTTTAAATCGTGTTAAAATCCCTACAGTTCACGAGCAGTTTCAATTTTGCCCTCAAAAAATTTCTTTAATTACATTTTCTCATTCCGATGCATTTTCTTATCAATTGGAGGTTATATGAATTTTATAGGGTTAGCTCTCAAATTTATCCAGAAAAATTAAATTTGCTGAAGAAATGGTAGAAAGTATACAAAAGTTATTCCTTTAAAATTTCAGGGACGCTCAATTCAATTCCAGTGCATCGAAACTAAAGTTATGCATCTTGCATTTCACTATGAAATACAAACCTATAAACGTGGTTAGATTCTTTTAGATTACGGCTAATATCAATGCACTAATTTTCACAATTAACGATATTGAAGGAGCTAATCATACGGTTCGCGCTATCCTTAAAATTCTCACAAATGTTATGATGATAAGGTTCATGAAAATCTATTAAATAGAGTTGAATAATTAATGTGAAACTTACCAAAACATTAAATTTGATCATAATAGAAACCTGTCAGAAATAAATTCTGAGCAAAGCCCCATTAATGTTAATCTGTATTAAATTATTTTAAATAATAATTTAATATAAAAAACTTTTTAACAGTTACTTAGAACTGCTATATTTCCTTAAAGGAAGGAACCTAAATAACATATAAGAGAACTGACTTAAAAACTTTTTACAATGTAGAATGTTTTCGGTAATTCGAGTAAATTAACCTAATCATCAAATTTAAAGGAACGAAGTTCAGATGAGTTAATAAGAAGAAATATTTTCAAAAATATATTAAATATTTGGGACCTTATACAGTTCATTAATGGATGAAATATTATTATTGATACATTGCTAGTTTATTGCGCATATGTAAAATCTCGATAAATTACGTTCAGGCACGATTTTGCAAGTTCATGAGATAACGTGAAAATAAATAATTAATCATAAACAAGAGAAATATTTACAAAAAAGAAAGCCAAACAAAAACATTTGAGGATCTGCAGAGCCAATTCTCTCATAAAATAACCTCCTCATCCATTACACGTGCATTGTTGCAGTAAAGTGGGTTCCATTCCTGATTGCACAAAAGCCTGACATTACGGCTGATTTCACTTCAAATGTCAAAATCAGAAACTGTAAAAAGGAATTGCTTGAATTTATGACATAGGATTAAACGTTTATCGTTACCGACCTTTGGTTGCCGATGCTACTGTCGCGGCGAAGGCCAGAACGACTCCCGCGAAGAAAATCCAACCGGCTGGACCACCCGGCGGCATCCCGCGATGCAAGATTCGTCGACGGGAACAGGGGTCGGTGGCTTGCGGTGAAGCCATCGCCGCAGCCGCCTTCCCCGGAATAAGAGCCCAGGAAGGGGCCGATGAGGTGTGCCGGTCGTAAAGACCACGGCGAAACGTTGAAATTTGAAGAGCGTTTTCAGAGGGGGGTGGAGGAGAAGTTGTTGATCGCCCGGATCCTTACGTAATTCTGAGTAACCACCTTATTATCACTCGGAACTCTCAGTAATACTGTCGAATGGTGTCATCCGTTTGAGCTGGAGAAGTGAATGAAGGAAAAGAAATAAAAAATAAGGAATTCAAGTAACAAAAAACAATATTTCGATTAAATAAAGCACTAAAACATGGTTGAGATATCTATCCCTCCTGGCCTTGGAGAAGAATGCAATCAGTAAATTAAACAAAATTAAACACTTATAAATCACACAAACACACGACTTATATTGTTGATAACACGTCTGGACGAGATGCAGAAGAATTCACGACGTCAAACCAATTTTTTCACCAAGTGGCTACTGAGCTAGATTCTCTGGCTAAAAATTTTGTTCGCTTCTGAAAATACAGAACTGCTTAATGGAGAAATTCGAATTTAAGCAAAACAGATAGCCGTTTTGAGAGATTTCTGGTTTGGTTAGATTGAATATGTCAGGTCAGTGCAGCATGCAAATCAAGGACTGATTCGAAGCGCAACGACACTTGCTAAGAGGACTGCTAGTTTACGTTATTTGGGGTTAGGTTTTTCTTCGGAATGTTGGCATTGCTAGAAGGAAGTGGTACGTGAATCGAAGCCTTTCCACAGGTCTAGAAACGAAAACTCGTGAAGTTGATTCCGAGAATACTCCAAAGAAAACCACAAAAGAGTGGTTCTCATCACTCTTCCCCTCCTTCGAGCCAAATCTTACATCCAACCGGACGCGAATATTTCCACCCTGAACCGTATAGAGAGAGATTTTTGGGATGGAGATATCCCAAAAACTTTCCCCTTTCGCCGCGGGTCAACGGGAAGTGCCGACTGATCGCGGACGCAAGAGAGCGACGACGGCGTGCCGTGCCGGGCGTATCGCAATACCCCTTGCCCCAACACGTATCTTCCCGGACGGTTCGCAACGGAGTCGAGTTCGAACTGTTTCCGAGGGGAGCCACGGCTCTAGACTAGCGGGATGTCGCGCGATCCAGCAGCGGCGCCTTTGGAAGTTTCAGGCGCCTGCCCTTCCACACAAACACACGCACACACACACAGGACACACATTTCGGTGGCGCCCTCTGCTCTCGAAACCGTTCCGTCCCCACCACTGGCGCCGGGTACCACTCACCCCCCCTCGAGGTGCCCGCCTCCGAGCAGACCCCGACCCCTGTGCAGGGAGCGACCCCTCTTCCGAACGAGACAACAAACTTGCGCAGGCGCCGCGACTCCCTCCCCTCCCTCCCAAGTCTTCCCTCTACCCCTCGCCACTCCCTTCCAATCGGTCCACCCCTCTCCGTCTCCTCCCTCTCGCTTCCCGCCTAACCATTTTTCCATTCCCTATCCTATCTATTCCTTCCATTACTACAGCACCCTCCCGCCTTCCACATATAACCCATCATAGCAATTTCACCCTTCTTGTCCCTTTGGCCTCCGTTTTCTTGCTCTTTCTCTTCGTACCTCCCTCCACCAACAATCCTTCCTCTCCTTCCGCGCACACTCTTTGCATCCTTTTACGTCTCCTTGGGAAATTATCCTCCTCGTTTTCTCTTCACTCCTAGGATTTCCCACAACCCTCCTACCACCCCTCAACGCCTGTTTATGCAAGTGAATTAATATCCGCATCTCTTTTTTTTTCTTTTTGTTGCCTTCGCTACTTCTTAGCTTCTCTGTTTCCGCTGGCAAACGGTCCGACATTAATATTCTCCTTTTATTGGCAGGTAATCGCATGCAGATAAGCGCTGGCCTCCTTTTTTCCCCGCACGACTAGTTTGAAGAAAAGTAAATTAATGGGTGAGTGCGAGACTAGTTGATGGCTATAAGCTTTAAACTCATTGAGAAAAGTTTTATTATTTAAAGAAAGAAAGTTTTGAGTAATATTTGTTCATAATTCTTTATTTAAAAATAAAATATTCTAACTGATCAGGAGGGTTAAATTGAGAAAGCAAAAGAAAAGTGGGACCCTCAGCTATACCTACATACGCGTACCTATTTGATCATCGATTTTTTCACATGTTGTAACTATTTGAGGGAGTTTTAATTACCCGCTGTCTTTCAACATGACTTGTCATATTCTAATACACATTCTCTAAAATATTTTAGTTATTTCGGGTTTCAGAGCCTAAAATATGAACAGATTATTGAAGCTCTTTAATCATTTTAAGACTATTTGCCCACTAACAAGGGCTGCTAAAGAAAAACATGCACAAATGGTAAAATATTCGTTTATAGCCCTTGCACAAAGAGAGAGGGCAAAGCTAGGATCATCCTGGGATGCATTTCTTCAGCTTGAATCAATGGTTTGTTCTAACCTACGTGATGATTTGTTTACATCAACCCTGGAAGAAAGCTATTAATTATTTTTGGTAAGTATTCCTTCACAAACTTTAAAATTGTTTTCAAAAACTATGAAAAACATGTATTATATGATATTATAAATATATACTTCAATTAAAAAAACATTTATGCAATTTTTAGCTCCTCATGCTTTCCAGACCAAATCATTCGATCCGAATGGTCGTATGTTTTCTTCTTATTCTCTCTTCTTCTTTTCTTTTCGACTCTACCCTGTTATCTCCTCACTACAGACTTTAACATCAGGTTATCTATCCATTTATTCTTTTAGACTTCAGCAACTGTCCCACCACGAATCCTTCTCTTCTCAACTTCCTCGTTTATCTTTCTTTTCAACCACCCTCATTTTCTCCGTTTTTCCCATAACATGTAAAAACCTTCAAACCAATGACATAAACAGAGAAAAACACTTGCAATTCTCCACTTAATAGGTTCTTTAATATCGACTAGTTTCGGTGCACTACACCATTATTAAATGTTGTCGTACGTCGAATTAATATTTGGTATTCAAGAATCTATGACGAAAATTTGCAATTGTTTTTCTCTGTTTCTGCCATAAATGGTACGATTCCACATCACACCTGAATCTCTATTGTACTTCCTACCAATGCTAATCCTCTAACCTTGAAGGTCAAGTGTCTAAACCGAGTGAGAATACTTTGAAATAAAATTTTAATATTATTTTTTCTCTAAATCAAGACGCCCAAAGATCGTTCACCATTCTTTTTTAAATCTTTTCAGATATTTCTCATACGATCATCAAATAAATATTAGCAAAATACGTAACTTTCTTCTCTATTCCTAATTTTTATCATCCCACCTCACGTTGCCGCATTGTCTAATAACATTTGGATGATTTGATTGGATATTAGACTTATAATTTATCTTCATCCACGCAATTTCACACATGAATCTTAATTATTTCCAACCTAACATAATATATCTTGGATTACTGATATATAGTAGGTAAATCATCCTCACCCGAAGTTTCAAATACTCCTGTCACTCTTACGCCTATATCGAGCAATTTCAATGACCTCTTACAATTTCAACGATGTAAAACTTTAAATATATAAGAGACAACTGTCAACTCTCTCATAGTATTCTGCTCATGTCAACTTCGAATACTATTTTTATTATATTCTGTCCTGCTTTTAATATTTTTAGTCTAATCTGCCATGCTTAATGTTGCTATATAATTCCAAATCATACGGATACTTCCCAACGTATGTACTACGATCCATTCGATTCTTGCACCTCTTTGTCATGATTTTTTCGTTCACCCTTTTCCCAAATTCTACATGTGTCGAGCTAACTTTTGGCACTGAAGATCTCGCCTTCTCTTACTTGTTTAATACCCACACCGCTTTTATTTTTTCAATAATTGTTTTTCCTTTCCCCAACTCAAAATCTTCATCACATCATGCTTATAATAATCCTTCCACTTTTCAATTCGCACTTATTTTCCTCTCTTAAGCTTCCTTTGATTTTATTTTAATACCAAAAACATCACGGAAAACTGCTACCATGTCCATTCTAGTAATATTTTTCGTTTTATTTCAAACAATAATAATTATTTCAGTTGATTTCTGATTTCTCAGTTCCCAAACTCACCCTTAAATTACCTAATTCCAAAAATGTCTTCACCTAATTCTCGGGCGCTCTTGACTTGTCTGGGAAAGGATTTCCCATGATGACGTTCAAGAGAAGAAAATAACTTAGTCTCTTTAATTTCCATTAGATTTTCCTTGTAGAGAAATAGTAGAAGTTCAATACTTTTTAAATAACTTTTTCATTTGCTTTTCAAAAATAGTCCCGACTCGATTAGATCACTAATTATGCGGATAAGATAATACAAAGAGCACAAGATGGAATTCTGTCTCACGCAGGATGGAATTATCAGTTTCCAAGCGACAGAGGTGTTTGAGTGGTGATTCAGCATCCTCTATTTTACCTTAAAGGGCAAGGAATAAAATGACGTAATGACTTTCACGATACTAATTGACCCTAAACATCTGATCACATTAACATTTTAAAAGTAACAATGTGGTAGCAATGTAACCATTTCTTAGAAAATAGATGATTCTAATAATGGAGACAATTATATCAGCCTAAACACTTTAACTCCAATATCAGCTCTGAATGTTACAAGAACACACGCCCGTCAACTCTTAGAGGATGCTTTCAAATGTCTTTAAATTTATTTTCCACTGCCCTTCAAAAACGAAAGTAATTTAAGGAATTTTAATTCGCCATTTCTCCTCTAAATACCGCTCCCAGTAAAGTAGCATGCCCATTATAAATCAAAGTGAAGAGGAGTACAGAATGAATGTTTTGAAAAAAATATTTTTCAACAAAAAGGGAAAAGTAAACTTACAAAATAAATGTATGCTATCTTTGTACGCGTTAAACCTATAACTATGAAAGAATTAACAGGTGAAAATATTTCAAAAAAATACCTAGAAAATATTTGTATTTCTTCCTAATGGATATCGATAATCACCTTCATTATCACCATATCAGTCGGTTCAGAATTTATAAATATTAGCCAACTTTTAACACGGCGACACATAAACCGAATTCCTAAAGTCTAAATTCTGTTAACCAAATTCTGAATGAAATGGAAGTAATTCAAATTTCTTCTCTTGAAATGAAAATGGATTACATTTTATCATACGGTGAGATGAAGCAAACAGCGATCACTTAGTAAAACATCAATGCACATCTTCGGTGATTCAATTAAAATGTATGTAAATATTTCATGATTGATTAAATCTACTGTGTATTAAAGTATTAACTGAACAGTAAAGTGGGCTATAGGCAAAAACTAGTAGAGACATTAGTCAAGAGTCCAATAACTGTGCACAATAGTTTCCAATCCAATGAACCCCACGCGCCACTCTTCACTCGAAAGTTTCTCTGCCATAGAATGTGTGGGATTAAACTTTAGCTTAAAATAGAAAGCGAACGAGAGCGTGAGTAACGTACCCAAAAATGATCCTAAAGTAAGAAACGATTTTCGTTAACACACTGTACATTTCGAACACAGCTTCTGTGTTTGTCTTTTTCATCCGTAAGTTACTTCTGCTCCCCTCAGATTCCATTACCAGAAGCTACCCGTTTCCCCAATATTTTACGGAGTTTTCCCTGATGAGAGTGAGGCTTAGCATCAAAAGGTAAAATAGAAAAAAGGTGATTGTTTGAACTAGGAACGAGGGTTAACTTCAGCGTATTTGTCATCCTTTTTGAAGCCACGTTTAGAAGGACTTCAATTGCATTTAGTAATTAGAGGTTCCCGGCAATTGGTTAAAAAATAAATTCACCACAAGAGCAAAAATCAAATGCTGAGCATAGCCACGTTTTGAATACAAAGGATGAATTAGAGAGACAGATATTGATGCCAAATGTAAGAAGCCTTGCCACCACATGTTTGAAGAGACCCGTATGTTAATAAGAACATACTCAAATTTCTTTCCATAAAATATTGATGCGAACAACTTCCCTAAAATATCAATAATCTATAATCCACATGATTTTCATTCATTAACAATGTATAAATAAAAAACTAGGAATTAATATTTTCGTAATAACTTTATGTCTGAGAAAGAATAACTTTATTAATAATTGAAGAATAATAAAAATTTACTACCCTCTGGGTAGTTTCCCACCTCAACGTCTAAACACCTTGTTTCCAATTAATAGCACACTTATTATATCAGTTAACTGATTTATCTTTTTGAAATAATATTTTGAATATATTTGTGTACAAAACAAACCTTTAACAAGTTACTCAACCCATACTCGAAATGAATATCTGCAATTTGATGGTATGATTTTGTCTTTCATGTTTTAGTATCGTTGAGAGTAGTTCCGTGGAATGGTTTTCCAGTATTGTTTTGATACATTTCTCCAGTGAATCCAGAAATTTTAGCTTAGAACTTACTAGAGTAAATGAGAAACGGGTGGACTCGACTTTTGTGTGATTTTCATTATCGGCACCAAACAGTAGTATGAGATAAATAAACTTCAAGAGAGTAAATGATTGTTCCTAAAATAAAGAACAGTGGAAAATGGATTGTGTTCTTCGTTTAATGAACTTCAAGAGAGTTTTGTTAAGCCACCACAAACATCAAGTTGTTTGATGTTAGTCCAATTGCAATTAAATGCAAGTTCAGAGGCTGTTACTGAGGGCCAGAAAATAAAAACATGAACATACTAGCTTTTACTGTTTCTCTAACACTAATTTATTAAATAAAATGTATGAATCTTCACTTCCAGTACCGACAGTCGTAGCAAAATATTTAATAAATTACAATAATATAATTCATATTAATTTCATCAAATTAAAAATCAACTGAGGTTTTACATGTTCCGCAACTTTCTATATGTTTTAAACATTCACACAAACAATTGATCTAATAATATCGACTTCAACAAAATTCAAAATTCAAAGACCTAAAGAGGAGAGTTACCCATTAATTAGTATTGTAAAACTAAGCCCCTTATTAGCATTTAATTGTGAAAAATGGAAATTTGTATGGCTATGGAGGCAATATCACCCATAATGGTAAAACTAATAAAGAATTAAGTTTGTCCAATAAATTAAATAATTGAATTTTTCGAAATATTATGAGAGAAAATCTTATATTTAGATTGATAAACGGTTCATTTCGTATAAGTCTCACAGTATCCTTTAATTTCTCTTTGCAAATTCCATTCATTGGTTCAATTGAATGATTGAAGGCAAACTAAAAGAAACGTTACGAGTTTCATCTATATAAGATTTTTAGCTGTATGGAGAAAAAATACAATTTTTATTTATTATCAATCTGTAAAAGATAGTAAGGAGCGCTGATTGAAACAAAACCATTACCAGTAGATAAATTTCTCATGAGAAGAAACCTCCATTTACCGCGAAAGTACCCAAGTGTGCATCACATGACGTTCCAGTAAGTAATTAAATACGGTGGATATGGCATAGGATAATTTCCGAGCATATGTTTCAAGTAGTCACACATGCTCACAAGTGTGGGAGTCCTATGATGAAGATTTCATCCAGAGTTGAACAAGGTGAAACCATCCACTACGGAAATGCAACCACGAGAAGGGGAATATAACGAACCGTACGTAATGGACGAGAGCGGAGAGAGGACAATTTAAGAATCCAAAGAGAAGCAGGGTAGCGAAACGGGAAGGGAGAAACAGAAGGGGTTTTTGAAGCACATGGGGACGGCGAGGGAGCGGGAGCTGGGAACTCGGTAGAGGGAGAGAGAGGGTATCGCTGGGGCACGGGGCAGCCAGGCGGTGTTACTTTCCCCAGGATGCTGATGCCGAGGGCTTGAGCATTCATCCGTGAAGATAATTCACTCCCAAGTCCGTCCTCCTAGCTCCTCCCATTGCTTACCCATGACTTGCCTTCCTAGCCTCATCCCACTCCATCCTCCCTTGCCCCAGGCCTTACCAAAAGATGTTATCGCTAATTGGGTGCTATGACATAATTAGTCACCAAAGTTGCAATTTCGTTTTTGAAGACTCCATTTTCTGAATAGAGAGAATAAAGGTTGTCATAATAAAGACATTGTGATAGAAGAATTACCTGTTTATATCCATGCGCTTGTGAGTACGCTATGTAATAGTGAACGAGAGTATATAACTGAACTGTTGTCAATGGAATTATTCACCTTCATTGTGTTCAATTCTTGAATAACAATTTAATATAGCTAGAGTTTTACCTAGGTATCCGTCTTTTCTGAATACGTAGGTAAATTCGTATTTATCATTTTCTTTTCCGACGGCATCTTACTGGCTACTGCGCTTTAAGTTGTTTTTAGAGCATCAACGTATCATCCGAATGGAAACTGCTGAAATTATGTTTTACAAAAATATTAATGAACCTATATCTCAATCAATCAAGCACTACCAGCCAAATAATTTCTTCATCTGAGATATGTTTTCCTCGTGTATAAGTTTCTCGCCAATGTTTGTTACCCTGCCAAAATTTTACACCAACATTAAATAAAACCTTGGCATATCTGACGGTTCTTACAGATAGATAAAATTTTCTAACTATGAGTACTTTCCAAAAAAAATTACATACCTATCAAAGAAGAAATTGGGAATTATTTTGTGATTAAATTAATCAGAAAAAATTCTCCAATTCTTATATTTAAGTGTTATAATGTCTAAAAATTGACAAAGAAGTGCACAATTATTCAGGATGATTAATTATTGTCATTAAAATATAGCTGACTGATGGTAAGGAATATGTATCAAGAGCCAGAAAAAACAGTGATAAAGATTTTAAAATAAAGATCGATGATTATTGGCTCATGGTACTGCCATTTAGAAAATGAACAAAATTTGAAGGTCCTACAGAACTTAACTAAAACAGAAACCTGGCTACAAAAGCAAGGAGAAATAAATCAGGTCTGATAATAGAATGAAATGCAGATAGAAAAATGGAGAAATATTATAATGGAAAAAGGTAAAGTGGTAGAGAACATTCAATGGTAAATCGTGTATAAAGGGGTGGATAGAGAGGAAGGGCGGAATTTTTAAGTGTCTCATTATAGATTGGACGGTTGGTAAGTTAGGTAGAGATGGGCAAATTAGGAATTTTTGAAACATTTGAATAATGATAGAAAGTACCAGGAGCTCTAGCCTATGCGGAGCAGAAGCAAAGGTTACCCTGTAGTTAGTTTAAGCTTTAATCGTTTAAATTATATAACCATGAACTTTCCACAATAGGGTAAAATAGTTACGCATTAAGGAACAGAGTCAAAGACTAATTACACCACTCAATTCCTGAGTAGCGGTTTTCCTCCAAAGGGAAACGACGGGAGCATGGGTATCCCCCTTTATATTGTATGCTCCAAATTAAGTCTTTTCCGCTTTTAATACTCTTTTGGTTCTACCCCTATGAAGCAATTGTTTCCCTGCCACACGATTTTTTCCATTGTTTTTTTTACAAGAGTTTTTAGGCTTTAAAACTTGGGGCAAAAGACGATCGATTCGGCGCCGCGTGCAATAAAACATTGGCTTCTGTAAAAAAAAGGGGGGAGACGCATGTCTCTCACGGCTATAAAGCTTGAAACAATGAATCCACACCGGCAGACTGGAAATAAATGGTGTTTCGGGACAAAAGCCGAAAGGTTCCGCGCGCCGTTTTCACTATTCCTCTATCACCATTCATCCATACTATTTCGGATGCCTTAAACTAATGGACTTTCTCCATTAGGACAACAGTTAATAGTAAAACAGAGAAGATAAACCAAACTAAATCTACTGTGCATACTATATAGTATATTCAATCCTAGATTTAGCACCTTTCATTGACTCCTAACTAAAGGACTAATATTTAACATAAAAGTGAGGGAAAATAAACAAATAGTAAATGCGTAAACAAATACTAATTAGCTTTTATAATAAACAATTTTGAACATAAAATTCGAGACCAAAGCTGATTGATTCATGTAGTAAAAATATTTGGATTATGTATTAATCTTAAAGCAAATCCTTCGGGTTTATCAACTTACTAATAAGATATTTACTAATATCTATGAAAATTTTAGAAACTAATTCAATCACCACCATATTATCAGGATCAGTGCGTAATTAAGTTTTCAAAAATATTACAAGAAAAATGGGACCCGATACGGAAATGCGCAACCTTCATCTGAGTAAGATCAGTAACTCATTTATAAGTATGTGTGTGTGTGTGGGTATTTTCATGTGTATGTACGTATGCGAGTGTTTATACCTATGTACAGTACAAAGTAAAAGTAGCATGAATGCATGCAAAAAAAGAAACATTTTTACGTACATGTATATTTTTACGTTTCGCTGGTCATGCCGTCTTTATGTTCTTCTTCGTTCAAATATCACATAGTCAGCATGATCATGTCGAAGCATTGAAGAATAAAAGTGAATGTCATTTTTATCCGTCCATGTTTAAATTAAGTTTTTAAAATGTACTTTTAAATAATGTGTACGTATCTTACGATGCTTAGAACTTTCACTGACGTTTGTACGTACTTAAAGAGAGTGAAAGGGCTTGCGGCAGACAAGTTCTACCTTCTCAAATGTTAAGGAGAAATATCTGTCCCTTTCTTCCCAGCATCTCACCTTCATCTTATATAACAACGGAGATACACCTGTGTCACACTGCTGTAGTCTCGCAGGTTGGTGAAGTGCGGGAAAGGTGAAACGGAAGTGGCACCATGAGAGACAAGAGGGAGTGAGAAGGCATAGGACAGAGGCATATAAGATGGCAAAATCTCTCCCATCCACTCTTTCCCCTCCATATTCACCCTCTGAGCCATCCCATCCTCTCTTTCCTCAGCCCCCCTGTCTTCTCACCTATTTTCTCTCCCTCCTGCTTTGCGATAAAGGCGGAAATTTGGTTACTCAGTTATATTCTTCACTGTGGTCGAGGTAAGAGCATCACAGCACACGGACATAGAAGTTACTCCCAACTCGTCCCCCCCAGCATTTTCACTCTTCTCCTCTTCCACTTCTTCCCTTCGCTCCTTCATTATCCCTTCTTGAAACCGCCTCGCCCAACCCCCTTACCTGTATTACTCCATTTCGTTGCTTGGTTACGGTCAATTAAGCTACGGGATGTTTCGGTCTTTGAGGTCGCCGGTGGACGAGAGGCAGGGAACAAGGGCGCTCCTAGTGCCATCATCCTCTTGGCCACGACTGCTTCAACGTCCTGGCAGCGAGGCAGAGAGACGCCCCCAAACCTCCTTCGCCTTATTCCAATTCCCTCCTCCTCCTTCACCCCTTCCTCACACTGCGTCTTGAAAAACGGTTCTCTTAACTATTTAGGCAACTAAAATCTTTTGAAAATGATTTTTGTAAAAGCACCGACAGCAACATCAATTTTAAAGCCCAAGTGGTGAAAGGTGAACCCAAGGTGAAAGTAATGGAACGAAAGAACTAAAAAAAAGGTCACAATAATGATTTGAATAGGATTTTTTTACGGTTAAAGTTGAATAAGAGTTACTTTTTCAAAAATAAAGTAAGTATTAGCTTAAGTTACATAATTTTATCATTAATTAGTAAAAGTTTTAAATGTGATGTTTCGATTTACGAAAAAAATTAACATAACCTTGAACCCTTCTGTTAGTTTAAGTACGCCTCCGTTATGTTTAATCAGTACCATCATTTCAATATGATTCTAAGCATGACACCATTACAGTTTTGACAAATTATAAACATTAAAAAATTTAATTCGTGCAGTAAAGGATGTAAAACCTCAAATCTTGTGAAAGTTAGATCAAGGAAAAGTATTCCCTTTTACTTGGTAATTTATTCAGTTTTATGCCACCTAGAACCTTTGAAAATGACTATCAATCACCTGAATGACAGCTTAGTCACTATTTTCGTTTGCTTTCGAATGGGATTCATGTGAGCTTGGCTGCTTGTTTTATACATGGTTCAATTCCATCAAGAGTCTTCAGATCAATTTGACTGAATATGGCAAATTCAACCTTTCTCATAACTCCTGTTAAGCTTGAGAGATGAAAATTGCTCGGGGAGGTCAGAAACTTCAACTCCCGCTGAGCAACGAAGACGAACCGAACGTCAAGCGTTTCCGAGGGCCACGGAGACAGCGGAGCAGTCTAAATTGCGGTGAAGCGAACAGGCTGAACGTCAAGATCGTTTAGAAACTGCAAAGCAGACAGACGTACGAGAGTCAACTTGCAGACCTCGAGAGTCAATTAGCTTGACGGGAGATTTTCAAAAAAATATAACTGGGGTGCTTTTAATAAAGCAGCTTGTGAATATACCGCGACATTTGGTACCGGGAGTCAAAGGTTAATTGCAATCAGAAATAAAGATAGACAAATTAGATTAAAAGGATTTCTTTTTAGGAAGGAAGAAACGGCTGCTATGCTTTTCATAGAAGGGATTTTTCCCCTTTTTTATTTACAGAGTAGCCAAAAAATTACTAAAATACTTATTCCATAGAAATGAAAAATCTCGATAATCTCGGAATTTCATAACGAAATGTAGCTCATTTTTAGATAATATATTGCGTAGAAAGTTATTATATTCTAGGTTTCATATATTTAAGAGTCAATCTCAGGTATATATAAGTTAGACGAGGAAATATTTTTCTGGCTCCAGTTGCAAATCAAACCTTTTTTTGGGTTCTATTTAGAATAATCAAGATTCTCAACTGACACATGATCTCAGAGCCAATATAAGAGTACAAATGACTTCAAAAATGTTGCATCGACTAAACTATTAAAATTGATAGCTTCAAGATAGTGTCATAAAAATGCTAAATTAAAAATGTAATTTAAAAATTATTAAGCATGCTATGGACATGTTAGAGGAATATAAGTTTAAGTAAATCAATGGCAATCAAAGCAATGGTGATTTCATATCGGTCAAGGACGTTTCCCGAGAAGAAATAACCATGCCCACTAGAAGTAAACCAGCTAAAATTTTTCCAGATTTTTCCATTTACTTTAATTATTTTTGAAAGATATCATGTTAAGAAATCCTCATATTATTCAGCCTTTCCAGAACTTAAAATTGTTCCACCCATTGATCATTATACTTATAAAATGATTGTTTGCCACGAATAATGCAACAACAAACGTCTACGCTGTATTTCAAACTAGCAGAACTAGATTATTCCTGAATTCCCGCTTCAAATTGTCTCCAACACCAAAGGAAGTGAGACTCTCTCTCAATCACATGATTGATAACATTTTGTGGAAATGCGTCAATAGCTATACTCGGACGGGAATCAGCTTCCGACTGCAACAGTAACACAAGTAGCGATTACCTCGTGCAATGATTACAAAGCTAACCGTATTTCCACGGTATTCAAAATAGATACGTTGGCGGGAGACAAATCAATGAAAAGTAAACTTACGCACAAGCGGTGAAAGTAAAAAAAATAAGCTTACCATTCAACAAACTATATGAAGTGAAAATACTACGGCCTCTCCTTGCCTTGCGCTAGGTCCTTAACCTGCCAAGGCTTGGCTTGGACTCCCCACTTGGCCTGCAGCGCAGGGTCCCTTCTACCTCATAGTCACTAAAAATTCAGAACCTCTGCACACGTAACTGTTGCGCTTTTATGAATCCTTTGGACCAGGACCTATCTCTAACTAACAGTCTCTCAAAACCTTTCACTCACATTCCGGCACCCATGAGTTTATCGTTCTCTCTGAACGATAATCACATGAAAGACTCACGGATTCGAAAGAATATAAAACGAGTAGAAGGCGGAGTAAAAAACTATTTCAGTTCAGTGTTAGAGAAACAATCCGAACAATTTCCTCTAAGGACTTAAAATGATTCCCTGTTAAGTTAATATCGATTTGATATCCAAATATTATATAATTACGGTTTTGAAAGCAGGTAGTTAATAGTAATAGGCAAATGATAAGGTAATAGCAGATTATTCTAACATTTTTAGGAATAATCAGGCTTAAATTCATACAAAATAATTGGTGAATTGCTGTGGCTATGACTCCGCAGGGGCATTCAGTTAGTTCTCCGAGTCAAGTGTGGCCACGGTCAAATAAAAGCCGTCAACTGCAAGCTACGTAGTGCATTCCATTCGTGCCAACCAAGTCAACTCCGATCAGTTAAGGATAACCCAAGGTAAATGGGCGAAAAAAAAGAGAGTCGTAACGACTCCTAAATTATGCTGAAATGTTAATTAATTCTGTTGGAAGAAAATTTTGAAAATTTTTGTTAGTAATGAGGTTAATACTGAGACATTTTAACGTTGAATTTCAGCAAACAGTATTATGCCAATTACTTGGGAAGGCTTCGCGGTGTGATGCTATTGGAGATTTAAGTCTTTTGGGATTTCCTCCTCACTGAAGACTCCAACTGTAACGCTGGTGAAACTATTGTCCCTTCACTATGGACCAACTCGAGGAAATCCCGGAAGACTTGAATATTTTGTATAATCTTAAGCCTTTTTATCAGGGGTTTCGATTTTTTCCCAATCTTAGAATAAGTACTCAGAAATTTATCATAGGCTGGAAAAAGGACCGTGTAATATAGTATCTTACTTAAAATAATCAAGGAATAATTATTTTATCAAAAGAAATATTCCGGGAAACCTGATTGATACGCATTTCTATGATTTGCCATGGAATCACAAATCCTGACAAAATATAAAAAAGGTCATATTTCCTACTCATATGTCCATAATTTCTCGACATTTCCTCTATTACAGACAGGGTATTCGTATTTGTGGTTGTTAACAACCAAGCCTGTTTATTAAATCCATATATATTCCTTTTTGGTAAGTATTGGTTGAGTAATGTCATCCAAAAACTGCACAGTAAATATATTTTATAATCCGAGCACGATCCGATTATACGAGCAAAAAATATTTGGCTCTTGGCAGTAAGCATTCCACCCATACTCGGTAGTTTAAATGTGCTCTATTCAATATTTATTGTAGAAGTCCGAAGAGCATCAAGAAATTTGGCATTTTTAAGTTGGCTCAGTGAAGCTTATTTAAAATTTACGCATTAAAATTTTAGAACCTTCTCATAGGAATAAAACGTTAATTATAACAAGATATCCATGTCAGATTGGGATTGGAGAATGTAGGTATTTTAATGTCAATAAAAAGGGTACACTAGGAGAGTGACAACTAGATTTATGGCACATCATGGACTGATGACACACGTACAGAGCATACGCTGAGTTTAGTCATCACACCACCATCAAATACGAGTCAATCGTATTTGATGCACCTCGTAAGTCAATTACTTGCAGAATTTTGGACTTAGGTTCGCACAAAAAATAAATTTTTAACTCATTAGGCGAGCAAATTCTAAAACCAATGCTTGCCCGGGGTATGACGGTAGAAACTGAAAAGAATTATTATTTCAACAAGAGACTATTGGCTAAGGATTGGTCATTTATGGTTTCTAGTACTACGCGCTCATGAACTGCTAAGCCCCAAACAGCAGAGCACAAAATATTCCTTTCTACATATTAAAATAAATAAGTCATCGAGGAGATTGAGTTCAAATGCATCTAGATTAGTATGCATATCATTACCTTATAATTATAGCACTAACTTATGAATTACAGACACTGATACGGAAGAATTTTCATATTTTGATCAGCTAACTAAGTCGACAAAAAGTAAGCCACGTGCCAGAAAGTATTTTTAAGAACCTTTTCCAAAATGAAGCAGGCTGTCTTCAGGGAAGCCCTTGGTAGTTTAAACCTCATTGAAATAAATTTCTTTTAGCAAAAAATCATGCTTTCAACCTCATTTTTTAATTTTTTCAGCATACAGCTTCTCTTACTCAATTGAAAAGTCTTGGTTATATTTAGAACTTTAAGAGAAAAAAGGTATAGATGGAAGCTTCTATTTCATTGCCTTACGATTAGAAAAAGTGTAGCCAAAGTAAATTTATTTTGATTCCCGTTTCTCTCTTGCTCAGTTGATATAACCTAAATTCCTGTTCTTTCGATCACTGTTAAAATTACTTAGCAATAAGAAATAATTCATTTATCATTTGAAAGGGAGGATAAGTAATCATTAAATACGGATCATACCCGCCCACTTCTACTTTGGCCACCTTCCTGCATTGCCATTGCGGGATCTCGAGGCTTCAGGTTCATCTCTACCTAAACCAAATACAACGCGTCGTCCAGGCAATGCCATTCACATACCCTATTCATGCAGATAATTTTGTAATTAATTTCTGCCAGCATTTAGTAGTTCATACTCTTCCCATCCTCCCACTTACCATTAGAAATGGACTATTATCTCATCAAGAGCTTATTGTGTACATGTAGTAAAGGTCATCACATTATTTTCTCTTTCCTCAGTCTATCTCCTGTCAATGCACTAAAGCCCCTAATTTCACCGTATCTTCAGTTAGTTCCTCATCCCTCTTCGGCAGATAACGCAACAGCGACCTGTGCACTACGGAAGAGCACCTCCCATGTTCCCGTCAGTCCCCTACCACACAGCTGTTAAAAAAATAAATGAATATACGAATGTTTACTTCACTTCGTTACCTAATCCGGACCTTGCACTCGTTTTATTTCCCGTAGGTTAAACGAATAGGTTCGAAGAGTCGGGAGGAGATTAAGGATCCTACGCGTTCCAGGGGACCGAGGATGCATTTTCCCAGGTTGCCTCTGTATACAAAAAAATTCCATTGAGCAAAACGGGTTTTTTTCGTAAAACCTCCATCTCTGCACTCTCTACAGGCCAGAACTCTATTTATAAGATCTACTGGGAACACGCGTCCTTCCATTTACTATAAAATCCTAGCGTGAAATACATAATTAGATGTTACCTTTATTTTTTCCCATAACTATTTACTCGTCCATGGCCTTACTACGTTCGCGTGGCCGAAAAGATGCATTCAGTTCCTGGAAAAATGCTGCTCAGGATATTTTTTTAGCAGATAGGACTTCGTCTTTCTATCACAAAAAAGTAAAACAAGACGATAGATCTACACCACAGCCTTCTGGAGCATGAAAATAAAGTGCTTCTACACATCCAAACTTCGTAAAACATTGGATTATTAAACAAATGGCGATAAAGGTAGAGTTTATCGAGATACCAGATGTTCGTTCTAAAAATAAATTACCGGTTTTTCGCTGCAATTTGGTTATAATTATTGTCACTAGACTTCTTAAGCGTTAGGTACAGATCAGAGATATAATGTCTAAGGCACTTACTTAAAGTAAGCGTATGAATTTTAATGGAAATTATGACTTCAAAGGCATGATATATACATGATATATAGGTACCTGATGATGACGCCGTTGCGTTGAAACCGGTAGTACGAATAAAAATTGTGTGGAAGTTACAAAGTATATTCATTTAAACGAATGATATATACAGTTTTGCAGGGAAATTAAATTATAAAACGAAAATATTAACATAATGAGGTTCTTACTCTGCTGCCGTCTTACAACATGGAGCAATTACCAAACTTGTTCTTTGAAATGATTTGATGATGCATACTTCTACATCTTACCCGGCAAGCCAACACGCAGGGCGATTGGCAGGGGTCAAGATCAAAACCTGGTTTTTGTTCAATTTTCAACTAATTATAATTTTAAATATTTACTAGGGAGTTAGTTCGTTTAAATTTGCCTTTATGACCATCGAGATATATGAATCACAAAAAACTTTCCAAAACATTTCATTCATTCCAGCAAAGAACAAGCGAGTTATAAGCCACGCAAAAATAATGTTGATGAATGAAACTGGGAAATAAAAATATCTTGCAAAGGGGTAAATATTCATTTTCCGTGAAAATGTAAACATTGCGTAAATATGAGTCAATGGTCCACAGTTCAATCATATTAAGTTATACAAAATGAGAATAATTTAGTTCATTTTGCTACGTAAACATAGGAATATTACGATGGTAATTCGTCAACAGAAAGGAGAAATAAAAAAGGTTGACCTTTACAACTGCCAAGTAATTATCCTAAGGAAGATCAGAGCATCCGAACGCCTTTTTTAGAGTTTTGGACTGTCTCGGGAGAACCAATTGTTAATGAAAGCGTGATGAATGGAATGGACACAAAAACTATTTTAAATCTCATATAAATATATCAAACATATTCCACCTTACTGGTTAAAATAAAAATGCAGAAAATAATGATTATTGACGAAAAATATGACAACAGAAAGAGATAAATAGCAATTAAGGCAACTATTAGGTAAAGATGAGATGAGAAAAGGTATAAAAACCACAGGCTGAAAAATGAGCACATATAAAATAATGCATTGCAGAAGATCAAACGATTATCAAAGAGAAACGTATCCAGGAGTAAAGGCACAGACCTATGAACAGAATTAATAACAATTTATAACTGGATAAGGACCTATATAAGGAGGCAATATGGAGTCAAGTATGAAAATATATGCTCTGCGATGAAGCGCTAAAAAGAGGGGGTTGTAAAAATATTAATATAAAATCGTTAGTTACAACGTTTGCATCATTGAGCTGGAAACTTAAAAAATAGGTATTTCCATTTCAATTGCTGATTTAAAAAACAAATCAGAATCTACCTATATGTGAGGAAAAAGCTCACATTATATTAAACCCAACGATATGGAAGATAACACATTGGGCTGCAGGGGAAAGTTATATTCCCTGTGCCGCTTGGGATTTCCCCTAAAGAACTGGCACCCGAAAAATCACACACCTTGTGTGAAGCTGCTGGTTCCCACAGGCGTCACGCGAAGGCAAAGCTAGACCCACTGGTCAATAGCCCAAAGATCTACCCACCGAAATATCATATTAAGAGATATTACATTATTTTGCATGGAGATCAAATCATTGATGATCAAAGTTGTCACTGATAATGACTGATAGTGACTAATTCGACCCCAACATTTTACTTCTTGTCAGAGAAACTTAAAGGGAAGGTGTGTGTGAAAAGAGTGTGAAATTGATATAGAGGGCGATTCGGCAATATAAATAAAAGAGAGGGCCGGGTTTAGATGTGTTCATGCTACATATGATGTGCATGAAGTACACGAGCTTAATTTAAGACAGTGACAAGATTTTCAGATATTTTTCAAACCTCGTTTTCCTCAAACTGTTAATCACGCAATGTTTTAAACCGTCAGTGTTGTTAACCGTTGAATGTCGAAGGACAAGTATAGCCTTAAAAGAGTTATTTATTTATATATATATATATATATATATATATATATATATATATATATATATATATATATATATATATATATATATATATATATATATATATATATATATATATATATATATATATATTTCGAAAGAATACATTCAATATTTTTTTCCAAAAAGCCATAAATGTCACGTATGCAATTAAAATGAAAACGTATGTTACCAACATCTACTTTAAAATAATGCGTAATATTATCTTCCGCAAAATTTGAACACTAGACGAGGTGGTGCACTCATCAGTAGAACGATCTCGAACAGGATTCCAATTCGGTTCCTTCGATATCCGGCCAATGCTTCAACCGATCAAGCAAGGTATCCTAAGGGGAAAATGCATCATTAAAAATAACTTGTTCGTAATATGCACTCACAAAAGTGTATGCATCAAATTTCTATTGAAAAAATTATTGTTTCAATAGATATTATTTACTTCATTAGTATGATCTCAATAGTATCAAAAGATATTCACCGGGATACGGGATAAAGCGACATTACGAAAACTCTGCCGTTGCAAGGCTACGTTTTTGCGTGAAGGCAGAAACGTAGACCTACATTTGTTCAAGAATATAGTACAGGAAATATTTTGTTCATCTCATTTGCTGACAACAAACAGAAAGGCGTCCATAAAACCTCGAAGGTTGGTTGAAGGCCCTGTTACGTACGTCTATCGATTTCAACACCAAACATACACATTTCGAAATGGCTGTTCTACTATTGTTTTTTCCGAACGATGAATGAAATTATTATAATATTGTTCAGTATAATAATTTAAAAAACATGAAATTAAACGCAAGCTATTAATGTATTAATTTAGCTAAATTAATTGATTTTAAAAATATGCATGCAAAATATTTCAAACGCATTTTACTATGGGCGAACACTTACGCTCGATACTTAACATCAACTCAATCAGAGAGATGTTGTGAACAGCGAGAGAATTTGTATCCCTGAAGTGAGTGATGTGTTTAACGGTGGTTTTGAACGGTATTTGAAGTTGAAGAGTGCGTGATTATGGACGGAGGGTTTCAATGGATGGTGATTTGTATGCATGGCTTGAACCTAGCCCATGTGTGATGGTAAAGGTGCGGTTGGTAATTTTTAAGTGTCATTTTATATAAGAGAATTTTTTCTCATATCCATTCTTCTTGTGTATATACATACGTATGTATGTGCATTTTAAAAATTGCTTGGTTGAAAAGAGATGCACAATAATAATAATTAAGTGATTACTAGTCAATTCTAAGGGACAGATATCACTTTAGGGTGGTTATGAGTAGTCCCTATATATAAGTAGAGTAACCGTCTAACTCAAGAATCATAGGAGAACCATAGCAGAAACCTCAAAGAATATTGCATCAAACATATTATGATTAAAAATACTTCAAGAGAGATTGTGCGGGTGAATGCCCAAATTTTAAGCGAACTATTTCAGAAATGCTGGCTTTCCACAACTTATAGGTTTTATAAAAACGAGGTATAAAATTTTATTTAATATAGTGTGATATGATTATACGTATTACGCTTTTGTAGTAATATTTATAGTACAATATTTCGTGAAGTTCACGGAAAAATATGCTAAATGCAATTCGTTTAAGTCGAAACGTATGAAGAATTAATGAATACATATGAAACAATGTCTCTTAATAACCATTGAAATCATTTCATCACCTAAGCCATATCGAATACTAATTATCGTAAAATTTATTGAACCAATATTCAAGAAAATGAGTAATTAAAAAATAATTTGATTCGATTAAGGAACTGTCCAATTCTACATTTATCTTTTTGGTAGAAATTTTATCCCTGGAAAAAAAGAATACAAGAAAGCGGGCACTTCTAGTGTGCTCTCAAAATTAGCTTTCACTTAATTGAATCTTCGAGTTTAATTGAGTGAAAATTAAAGTAATCCCCAGGAGGAGGAAATGCAAAAAGAAGTCTACAAGGAGTTCTCGAGTGAGAAAATTATTTTCCACGAATCCTCTGCCCTCACAATCAGATCAGAATGATTAAAAATTCTTCTGAAAATTATTTTCTTCCCTCTCGCTGAAGAATGTCATAAACATTATTCAGATTCACACTCCGAAGGTCTCTCGATATTAAAATCTCTAAGGGACTCATGAATTGAAAAAAAACAATTCTATAATTACTGGTATTCACCATCCTTTTGTACGTATCCATTTATTAGGAATTTCACTATCGTAAAAATGAAATGAAGATGAGGCGTGTTATTAAACATAGAGATGTATGCGATAGCTCGCAAGCATATTGATGCACGTGTGTATATCGCACATACATTTAAAGCAAACTTCTTACATCAATCATGACGCCGTATAAAATTGAACATTATATATTTTAGTGATAACCTCGGTAATCAAAAAAATATCGCACTGAATAGTATGATATGTGAATAGTATAAATATTTGGAACTCGCTGAATACTCTCACTTTGCAAATGTCTCATGATAATCATAAATATTAGCAAAACAGTGATTAGTAATTTTTTCATGAAAATATCGTCCCATACATGAAATTACCAAAACATCCACTTTCCATAATCCTATATACAGGATTCCTTTCGATAATCCTGTACATTTAGAATGTCTGAATTTGATTTTAGTAATAATACTCTAAACTTACGTTCCAGATGCTCATCACTGCATGAATTACTTTAAATTATCGATTAGATATCCTACTACGATAATTTACTTGTATATTATCGCCACGAGAACGGAAATAAAGAAAAATTCAGACCTGAAGTCATGTCGTTTTGTTAACTGCTAAGAGCCTTTCTCTACATTTTAACGTTCAATCCGTCGACGTTGTAAAGGGCAAAATCATGTAATCCAAGTATTCAAACAAACTTTCAGAGAAATAGCCAGGGAACCATATAAGCAGGTGCGTAAAGACTGACCGTTTGTGAAGTTCTCAGGCGCCCGTTACTGTGTTGGCGATGTAGCGCTCTATTTTTCTTGTACCGAACATTTCACTCCACGTCAATGCCGTAGCCCGTGCTCTCTCTCATCTCAACGTGCAGTTCCGCACTCGTCCCTTCGTCTACAGTTCATCTCCAATGGCACAGATCTTCTTCCGCCTCCCTACCTCTTTAATTATCTCAGTCTTAGTAGGGTGTACATTCGGGTTATCGCAGACTAAATCTCACTTCGAGCTGGAGTGTGGAAAGGAAATTCAACAGGAGACGGTGAGGAAATGACGGGGTTAGAGGAAATGAAGATGATGCGTATTGGCCATGCCTTTTGAGTACCTATGCATCCGCGCAAGTGACGATGCCTACATTCAGGAAAGGCTTGACAGAAACAGTGTAGCGGCGTGGCGCACGGTTGGAAGCCGAGACTCTCAAGAGGAAGTCCTATAAGCTTAAGATAAACATGGAGCAAGGTGGCGGCCGATTAATTTTTTTAAATCTAGATTTTGATCGCAATTAATTTCACCAGTTCATTTTTATACCACGTCAAATAATTTTTTTTAACATTGGAGAACTTCCATGGGGCTGGCAAATCAGCCTCATAAGTGAACGAGACTTGAAATGGCTTCAGTAGGGTTACGGTACTTCTATTTTTTTTTTGAACTCGAGTCTTGCTAATCTTCTCGAAATTCTGAAACAGATAAATAATGTAAAAATTTAAGTATGACCTAATAATAATGCCAAATTGTGCAATAGAATATCTGACTTCATTATCCTGTAGATATGGATACTTGTAGCCGATATGGTACACGATACCTGTATAAACGGAATAATAATACAAAAAATAGAAATAATCAAAATTATAGATTTAAAAATAAGAAAGATGATCCAATTGGGACACTAATTATATTAAAACCTGTTGCATTTCCTCTCAAATATCGCTAAATGGTCACAACATGATTAGAAAATTCAATGCTCGTAGATCAATGATCAATCAATTATTAATCAGTCTATTTAATGTGCTCGATAATTATGTTTATTTCGACATACACTTCCATGATTTCGGTTAGTTAAGGTCATTTACACCCGTAGGGCAACGGTACGACAGGCTGGAATTAATCCTAGAAAATTTATGGGTATTCCAAGACAATTAATTATTTTTATTAAACGGCCACAAATATCATAGACCCAATTTTCTTTGAAAAATGTGTTATCTTCCAATTCTCACGTGATTTTCTTGCGAGGCACCCTAACTAAATGATCAATATGAATATGAATCCATTTGTGATTAGTTGTTATGATCCCGGTTGCCGTTAAGGGGAAGCCAACCTCATTGACACTTAAACAGTATGGAAATTAGTACGTAGTTAATCCTTCGTAACCCAGTTGGACATGTTCTTAAATAATCACGTCCATCAAGGTAGTGGGGCAGGAGTTCCATATCTGGCTACGAAACCCGCAATTAAGATTCCAAGGTATCATTTAGATTGATTTTTTTCTACAGTACTCTGGCTCGAATAAAATCTCCATACTAAAGGTTATATTACATACCATTAAGTTGGCTGTAGAATAAGCTCATGGTATCTAACAGCAGCCTTTTTCGGACCATTATGTATCCATTACTGCCCTGTGAAAAGAGGACGCAAGGGCCTAAATTTTTCCACCGTTTCCATTTACCAAGTCAAGGAGAAAAAAGGCAATTATCTATTTAAGGAATCTAATCACCATTTCAAGATGTTGTTAAACTATACCACACAGGTCACCATTCAATAAAATTATATGAATCGTGATTATGAACACTTCCGTACCGATATGCAAAATTCAGAGCGTATTCAGTCACGTACTTCTCGTTTGGTAACGTTTCGACTGCTGAATTATAAGTGAAGGGAACAGATTAGTCGAGCGCGGAAACGTTGGCTGAAATGGAAGATCTAACCTAATGGTAATTTTGAAAAGAATTAATTCATAATACGCGTCAGGACAGCGCTATTCCCCTCAGCTCAGCATTATTTTTCCTACGGTAATCATCCTACCAAGCAAAAAATCATAATTTCGTAAAAATATATACGTTTTCAATTCATCCGTCCTTTATGATTATAGTGAAGAATTCAAAGCCGAAAAACGCAAGCTGGAATATATAAATATGCACACTGCAAATTCAACTCATATTTTGCTCCATCATTTCATTTCCCTTGTAAACTTATTTTCTTAACTCCTCAGCTAAATATTCATCTAAATACCATTGCGAATATTTTCATTAATTCTCTGTCAATTTGATTTTTTATTGTATTCATTCACGGATACCTCAGTTGAGTACTTAGCCTTCTTTAAGTAATTTTTCATTCCAATTTATTTTTAAGGCTCTCCAAATGCCAGTGCAGTCAGTCGTCCTTCGATTGCTATCACTTATCTTTTAAATAACCGATTTTTGTTTTTAATGCCCCTTGCCTTTTCCTAGATTGACTTTCCATCAAAAAAACTCTGTTTTTCATTGATATACGGATCAGTTAATTCCTCTTAATCATCCGGATTATTCTATACACATCTAATCCTACATTTTTCCTCAAAGTTATCCATGACTTCCAGGCCCTGCACATGTATTTCCATACCATTTCATCCTCTCCGTTTTCCCAATTGATGTATTTTTGTTATTTCCTCACTTTTTTCGGGATAGTTACACTTGGTTCTCTTACATTTTCTTAACTCACAAGTATGAATCGCAAATCACGAAACGATCTATGATGGGGCTCAGACACAAGTAAGGATAAATTGGAAATTAAAGATTTTTAACTTGATTCGGTAAAATATTGCTTCTGAACACATTTTTCCACTTTTCGTACATTCCTTACGCAGTTCAGCGGTTTTCGTAATTAATATGAAATTTAAGGACTCTGACCATAAGAATATTACTTTTTCCATTTTCCCCACGCTTTTAGCTAAATAGGCATATAATTTAGGCCAATACTTTTCACGCTTACAGTAAAATCCAAACGCTAAACCTTTGTAATAAATTTAAAATGCCAAATTATTTTGTAGTTTATATTTGTGCCGCATGAATGCCTTTCACCGTCATTTCTCCGTTCCATTTTAGCCATTATTATTTCAATATGTTGATCCGCTGAGCACCTAAAATCCCACAAATGTCGCATGTTTTTCCGCCTCTTCCAAAGACTAACTCTTCAGGGAAATTAATTACAATCGACTCTCAAATATGAAATCCCATTCTGCAAATATCGATCTCGAGATTTTTCAATTATCCCCACAGCATGACTATTTCGTGTTCCAGATTTCAAACTTGAACGCGTTCACAACATTTTTTCGGGTAAATTACCATATATAGGCGATTGGGGAACAAAATTACAACCAGGGTATTATACTCTGGATAAAAATATCTCGTCACTACGGTTTAAAAACTTGAAAGGAAAGAATGGGCGAGATCTGCGATATTGACTATTATTTATTCAAGTTGTCCCACTGTGACTTCCGCGTCACATGATATCTTTAAATTAAGAAGGTTGTGATATAATTATAAAACAAATTAGATATCGGACTGCCCGCTACTTTGTAAATGACAAAATATATAATATTCTTTTATAATTATATCATCATAACTAATTCATGATATAATCTCAATCAAAATTCCTTTTAGAAATACATAGACGGATTTGTTAATTGAAAGTAGTCGATGAATAGAAATAAAACCTGCCCATTTTCATCAATATAAATTTCCTAGCTGAAGGTTTATACCATTATGCTGTCTATTGCCTAGCCTAATCATTCCAAACGCTCTGGAATATATATACATCACATGACTGCTCAATTGGATTTGAGGAATAACAACTTCAAACAAAGTTGAAAAAGATAATTATCTTGGAATATTTACAATTTAATCATTCCCCTCATTGGTTAAGGTGTATACAACTACCGCTTGCCATTTCCTGTTACATAATAAGATAGACAAAAGTGAATTTTTCAACTTACATCTGCACACTCACACTAAACAAGAATCTTCAATCTGTTTGAAAAAGATTTTCACATAATAAAACAGTTAAAGTTATTTGCGCGCTTATGTTTGAGTAAAATATTAGATTACATTTATTAATTAACTTCGCGTACCATATAATCACTCTATTATTTTGCTAACCGAAATCTTTCAAAGCTATAATTTAAAAAGTTACAATATAACTCAAGCATAAAAATAACAGAAATTATGATTCTACTTCCTTGTGAGAAGATTTGAATTTTTATGAAAGCCTTGTAAAATAAACTTTTAGAAACTATCTTTACTCCTGGAGCAATTTATCACCTTAGAAGTCCGCATAGTTGCATATAGAACAGCAATTCTTTCCATTTCTCACCGCATCGACACAAGGAAGATTGAACGTGAGTAAATGTTATCAAAATTTCGATGTGTTTGTAAGTTCGGGAACAAATCTCCCCCTATCTCCTTCCTTCTTAAAGTCGCCTACTTGCCGTTCGGTGGCCATCTTGTGAGATGCTAAGAAGGGGAAAATATGAGATAGGACAGGCTCATTGACCTCCAAGAACTTTCAGGAACAAGCGAAAGATGGATGCTCAAGTTACTGACGGAGAAACGACAGCCTCTTTTTGGGGGTGTTCAATGAAGTTTTTTGCTGCCCTATGCCGAATTTTCGATGGAGCACGCTCGTTATTATCTCATAAAGTAAACAGAAAGCAGATTCATAATGAGAATTTGAGCGACGACGTCGCCAGCTTAGTTAATTGTCAAAGTGTTCTAAATATCTTGATCTACTTATTATATATCCACAATAACTATATACACATTGATGCCGTAAATATACACAAATTTAGCAGACCCTAACCGTTATAGTCGATATATAGTCCGTAGTTGCCATATATACGTAAATTTCCTTTTAAAAATTCATGGAAAAAACATCATAAACCATTGGAGGAAATAGTCAAGGGACAGTGATAACAGTCCATTCCTATCAGTCCCCTTTTTAAGCTTACGAGCAAACAAAATTCAAAATTATATTTAGCAACCGAAACCGCAATCTCTTTCTCTTAGTTAAATTTCCACCAAAAATAAAAAAAACTCCAATATTTCCGTTTACTCAAAACCCCCTCCTTTCATTTAAGATTTCGAGCACCAACACTCTTTCTTGATTTGAGCGACGATCCCGTAGTATACCTATAAAAATAAATTATTTCCTCTCTTTATCGTCCACTGCCTTTAGGGTAGTGTTGAGGAGCAAATGGTGTTCAGAATACATGCACATGTCTTAAAAAGGAGTTATTGGGAACAGAACTACCTGTTTATTTACCTATATACCTATATACCTATATACCTATTTATATACCAAGTTATTTTTAAGATATCGACAGGGGACTCCATCCGAAAGGGCTGTCTGACGTTCACCCAACTCTTTAATCGACGAAGTCTTTCAATGGAAATTATATACTAGTCGAATGTAGCCCCTAGTGAAGAATGCCATTTAACTAAAAGGCCATTTTCAAGGGCAGTGCTATAATTTGTCAAGATTCAGTTTTGTTCCTAACATTCTCTCTAATAATATATTTACTTCATAAATTAACATTTTATACGCCAACAATAGGACAATAGTATTTACCAGAAAAGTACCAAAGAGAAAGAACCGAAATTTTTAGATAACTGAAGTTGGTACATTATAATACATGGTATATGCCGATTTTTAGTTTATTTTAATATTGTCCAAGTTATTCAGCCCATGAAAACTGATTGTCTATTGGGTACTGGTACCGACATATAGTATTCCACAAGTTCCTTCGGTGAAGTTGCCTCCATATCATTCGAAAATAAAATCCAAATTAAAACTTTATACTGTTTAATGGGAACATTGAGATAATCTAGCATTAAAACTAAATAATGGTAATAACAATCGAAAAATGGGGGAAGTAAATAGAAAGATTTGAGAAATGAATCTATGAACACCCTTTACAATAAGTTACGGAACTACAAGTCATGCACGTGCGAGTCATACGAGAGTCTAAGGTGACTTAAGAGGAGGGCACAAAAAGCAGCAACGAGGAAAGAAATGGCAGCATAGCAAAGGGAAATAACGATACGGCTGATAGATTGGTGAATAGACCATTTCGAGAAATAAAAACAAAATATCACAAAATCCGATGTTCTAATAGAAAGTTACCAACAGAAAATGAGGACATTAGGGAGAGATGAAAGGAATCTATTGAAGTACTCTACCAAGCTTTCAAGGCACTTGCTATTTCTTAATTAAAGAATAAATTGTGATAGAAGAAGACGAACGGGGCTCGGAGATACTGAGAAGGGACTTTGACAGACCAAAGCAGTGAGAGATCTGAAGGACAATCGGTTTCGGACAAAACATCGGTAATTTGCAAAATAAGCAGAAAAATAATGAAGCAAATCGCGGCCAAATGTATTATAAATGAAAAACGGAAGGAAAATAGAAGCCAAAATAAACTTAGGGGATAATCCATCCAAGGAGTTAAGATGTAGCGAAACTAGTTGACAGTAAACATTCTATTCTATTGAAACGCAAAGTAGTGTGAATTTTCCTTGTGATTTTTTTGGAATACTAACACAACATCCACTGTCACAAGTGCTCAAATCTTTTTGGTGTGCACCCCATTTAAAGGCTATATAAATATGCAATTGTAATGGCATGTATTATTTCTTGTTAGATTACTACAACAAATATACAACATCGACAGGGTATTGACCCTATAGTGCACAGTTATTTTTGAAATGCAAAAATGTTAAAGCACATTGTATCTGAAATAATCTAACACACTAAAGTGGTGACTCGCTGTTCTACACATTCCCTTACATAATGTGACATGCTCTTCTGAATAGTCTTTTTTGACAAATTCTATTTAAATTAAATAAACAACTCATGTTATAAGTATATCCAATACTAATACATACATATTTATAAGAAAATTAAAGACTCAACTATATTCAATTGAACTCTGGAAAAAGAAGATGGAAGACTAATTCGTGACGATTATTACTCGTATATTAAATTAATGATGCGATCAAAAAATTAAGAAGCGGTACAAATCAGGTCTGAGTCTTGGAAAACATCTAATAAGTCCGAGATAGAAAAGGTTGAGTGCTAGGTTAAATGTAATACGGTGATGATATCGCAACGGTAATGATATCCTCCGTGATAGTTGAGATAAGGTGGGAGATAATGAATGGAAGGCTTTGAAGAGGCAGGCAAGGAAACGCCGAAAAAATGCAAATTCCTTAAATCAGGTTAAAAGATAAATTGCATCAATTTGAGAATAGCTGTGGAGAATGGTAAAGCCTTAGGATACACCCATAAGTGCGAAAGAGAGAGACGGATGCTTGGGTGGCTTAAACGATTCGAATAACTCAATAGCGCCTTGGGAAGTAGTCCAAGTGAGAGATAAAAAGAAGGATAGTTGGCAATAGCAACGGTGGGGTGGAAAACGGAGATGGCTAAGGTTTTTGACGAATCTTAAGGAGAATAAATAAACTAGCGGGGTGAAAGGATCACTTAGACGACGCTCAGGAAAAGCCTTTCGCTATCTATGGTTTAATTTTCCTTAAAATATGGACCACATGATATCAAACTCAAGAGTCAGACATTTATCGCACCTTTACCCCCAGAATTCTTATTTCTAGTGGAAAAGTTTGTAAAATTCCTCGAGGTTCCAACTTTTTCGTGAGAAAGGTATTTGGTTATCAGAACCTTCCAACTTCAGAGCCCTTGGCCTATGGAAACGTACGATTTAGGTTAGCGCATTTACAGGGTTTAATATTAGCTCACCACTACGGACTTATGCGGCTACGTTAAATAATTTTTACCATGCATTTAATCCCAAGAAGAGGCAAAGAAAAAATACCCTGATGCCGTTTTCGAGCATCTAGATTTTATAACCTTGTGGACATTAAACATTTCAAATACCTAAAACAGCAATTAAAAGGTTTAAAATATAATATAACACGACGATCTGTATGCACTCATTGGTAAGCTTTAATTGTATTAGCTCGCTACATATTCGGGGAGTTCAATGCAAATTCTTATTAAATTCCTTAAAGTGGATTCCTTTTGTAAATTAACTCTTTAAAATATCAATTCCCATTCAAGGTTACATTTAAACCATAGTGAATTTCATATTATACTGACATTAAACGTTTCTTATCTGATTCATCAACATGCTGTTAACAAATATTGATAATAGAAAACCTTTGGAACTGAAAGTAGGAATCGACCTTACATAAAACGTTCCAAGAAACAACGGAAGATGCCGTGAGGGTGACTTTCGACTGGGTCATCCGGTTTTGCGAATTTCATTGCAAAAACTTCCAAGAGTCCAAAAGTCATAATTTCAAAGTCTAAGAAAAGATTAGCAATGCAATAATTAGTTTTTAATGGTTGTATTTCTACCTACCAAAGTAAAGTTAGCACGATATTTAAATTTTTTCATGCAATAGTTTACATGTCGAGCATTTTTATACAAATCATACGGCTAAATAAGTCCTCGGGAAGATTCTTCAAACCACTCCTAACGCTTTAGACATCAGGAATTATTCATTCACGCGTCAATATCGTTATATCACGGCTCTCTTTGTGATATTGACAGATTTTAACAAAATAGCTTCAGAATTCATTTAATTTCACCTTTTACCTTTCATCGTATACCACGGTATCTGATGGAAAAAAGTCAATAACTGCGTTAAAACGTGATTTATTTACCATTTAAACCTATTTTTTAGCGCGGTCACCTATTGAATTTCATCCCTTTGGCAAACATTCAGAGATATTCAAAATGTAATTTTTTTAAACAATTTTCTTTGATAATATTTACCTATTCGTAATTTTAACAGCATTCAAACCTTTTACACGGATGAAATGAGAATAGAAGTATATTCATCAAAACTATTTGACAGACGGCTTCACAGAATAAGCTTAATACATAAGATTACATATACATGGCTAATGCATTCATTTACTATTATTAAGAAATATTTACCATTGACTCAATGGAAATACATGAAATTGCCAATACCAACACAAACTACCTTTATCGATTAAAATTCATATTAATAAGTGCCCTAGATATTGTACTATAAGCTGGCTTTAATATTTTAATAAACATCATTAGGTCTAGCATTCATTTAATATTGAAGTTATTGTGCGCAACCTTTCTTGTATAAATCCATTTCATACATGGGGATCAATATAATTTTGATATTTTAGGGTCCACTTAAAAAGCTTAGTGGGCAATACGAGGGCTTAAAAGCATAACGTTCGCTACAAGAATGTCTGTAGACGTAAAAGGACTTACCAGGATCCGAGTAGGCATAAACGTTGTGAACTATGGACTAAAATACCCTAAAGATATCGCTTTTCATGTAAATTATACCTATTTTAGAACGGCGTCAAATCTGTTAAACTATAGGTAAAAGATTCGAATGTATTTTTTTGATGCATCGACAATAAAAACAATTTACATTCCCAGAGCGCAGTCATATCCAGATCCAACTATATGATGAACTAATTGCTTCAATTCATAAAAATTTTTAATTATAGAGGCGTTTACTTCTGTGCTATGTATCTCTATTCCATTTCAAACTACTAACTTCATAACTCCCTAAGCGTCAGGCGCACATTCTCTCAGGGACCAAGAATTAATACCATGTGTGATACCGAACAGTATCCGCGTGATTTACGTTTCAGAAATTCATTATTGCAACCAACTTCCAAACCTGAGCTCCCAATCTAATAAAAATTCTACCCACTTCTGTTCCAGTCCTCGCTCACTTCCATTCTCTTATTTACTTTTTTACGGGTTAGCAGAAATTATTTTCTGTAATTTTGTTTTCCAAAAGAATTTCCTCAGGCTTTTGAAACAATCACCCTAGCCTCCAATCGTCCAGCGCCCAGAGAAATCTCTTTGTTCTTCTGTCATCCTTTTATTGAATCTCAATTAGAGAAATAATTAACCTTCACGTTCGCATTCGTCCCTTGAATGTTGTGCGTCAGAAAATATCCCATTACGGAATTCGTGAACCGGAGAGACGTGGTCAAAATTTCATATTAGTTTCGTCATCCTTCAACTTAGTCACATCGATCATGATAGTCATGTATTTATTTATTCCCTCATCCCTTACTCATTCCTTACAAAATATTGGAGGTATAGAGTAAAAATAAGTTATAATTTAACTGATTCGATCAGCTGCCATGAAACGATTTTCATATTCCTTTATATTAAAAAACAATCTTCATATTGCATATATATTTTTTTATATATGTGTGTATATATATGCACATATATGTATATACTATATATGCATATATATATATATATATATATATATATATATATATATATATATGTAATTCTTCTAGATAAAATATATATGTATATGTGGGTCGTGGTAGTCCAGGGGGTAGAGCGTTGGTCTACCGACCGGAAGGTCCCGGGTTCGATTCCCGGGCAAGGCACTCTGTGCATCTGCAGCTGCACCCAAGCTAAAGTGATTTTTCGGGTACCAGGTCTTCCTGGGAAACCATAACCGGCACAGGGAAAGGAACCTGATGTGTGAATTTTCACACGCCGTATAGGGCTTAGTACTGGGTGATCTCTACCATCACCTACTAAACCGACCTTCGGGTTGATTACTGTGTTTATGGTTTTATATATGTATATATGTGTATATTTATATATGTATAGATATACATATATATGTGTGTATATATATAAAATATTTATGTATATGACGCACTTCAATCTTTTATCTATGCAAATTAAAAAAGAATGACTTTATGACATCCCTTTCAAATACATGGTGCGTTCAGATTCTGAGGAGAACCAGTTTCTTTCTTGAGACTAGTACTACTCGTAGACATTAAAATTTTACTGAAATAAAAAGCCACGGGCAACCTTTGCTAATATTAGCCATATTTTTCTGCATCGTTAATCGTACATAGTTTGCACAGCTTCAACTAAAATGGTAAGTATTTTAAATACCTAAAATTCCTTCGTTTAATGCACAATAACAGCGTGATCATTCGTTTTTCCCCATTGCGTGGATTATCACGTTCTGAAATACATCGTCAGTTGAGGGAGACTTGCGCTGGTAGTAAGTGTTATGAATGAGAAAAATGTACGTCCGTGGGTGCGACATTTCAAAGAAGCCCGAAATTCAAGTGACTACGATCCCAAAAAGCCTCGAACACGGACCGACCAGTTTTTCGTGTGGGCAAAAGGGACCCCTACAAAAGAGTTTTCGACGTAGAGGTCGTGAAAAATGAGTAAGCCTACTGAACGATGCTGATAAGTAAAAGAACTTTCTTTATAAAATAGTTTTTAGGGAAAATTGGAGGTTGTAGACCTTTAACTGCCTTTACCAAAGACACAATAAAATATAAACTATCGAATAGTTGACATTTTTTCACAAACAATTTCATTAAAATTTTATAATATTAATTTTATAACTTCACGTTATTAACACCGTACGTCGGTTCATATTTTCCTTGGAGTGTACTAGCATGTTAATTTTTAGTTCTTTCAATGGGCCATTTGCGAACTCTATATAAAACTTTCGAAAGTTATTTCCCGTTTTCTTGACAGCAACTGTGCAGAAAAACGAGCACAATCTTATGAGATGGTCCCGTTATCACCAAAAAAACTTTTTACGGTTAAATGAAGTAAATGCCATCAAGACCCCGCCACATTCAATAGCCTGATGACACTCGAAAATCTAAACATAATGTTATTAAAACAATTTAAAGTGTATTCTTTTGGCATGGCACTATTGTAACCCAAAACATCAACGACTTTTGTAGTTACATTGGTAAACAAGTGAGAACCACACGAATTTACTTTTCCACTATAAGCATACATATAATGGGCTCCACGACCGCAGAAAGTCACTACGTTGACAAAAGGAGCAACGGGTAAAAAAGGCGGTATAATATGCGAAAGAGAGTAATCAATGGGGATACCGGAAAGAGAGAGTAAAGGACGATAGGGAGGACGGAGGGAAAGAAATGAAATTCAGGGCAATGGGGACACAAAGATGACGCATGAAGGACGGCACGGGAAGAGGGTGGCGTCACGAGGGTTGGGACGGAAGGATGAGGAGGCGGCGGTAAGAGATGGAGCTAAGTCTCCTCTGGGCGGTGTACCAGTGCGGAGATAAGCGGCTTAAAAATAATACCCATCTTTGGAGGTCGACCTATGGCTCCTCCCCATACCCGCCCTTCCCTCTCACCCCGCAAAACCCACACTGCCACACCCCTAACCTCATTCCAGCCTTACACAACCACCGCCAACCCTGTCGCATTGCTTCATTGACCCTCTTCTCTTTCATTTACCCCATTTACTTTATCCGGTCATCCGTGACCACCTACTCCTTCGCCACTTCCTCGCTGTTTCTCGTCCTCCAATTCTCACTCTTTTTGCTCCATCATCAACTATCCTATCTCTCCAACCTACTCTATTACATGGTAGTAAGCGTTGGTGGCATGGTGGTCAGGGGTTGGCTCTGAAAACAGCCAAAGTTTGCTTCGACTGAGTTTCTTCGTAGTCTTAACCAGAAACCAATGCAAATAACCTCATTCGTTTGAGGCAACTAAAAATTTAATAACTACTACCAGGAAACCTAGGTTTAGGTTCCATCCTCAAGGAATAGTTTTGGTTTAATGCATCTAATGAGTCAGAAACAGTCTTATTCTCTCAAGCTAAGAACAAAAGGTATTCGCACTATTTTATTCGCGGACAAAATTACTTTAGACTCCATCATCATACTACCTTTGCGACAACGTGAAATCGTAGTTCGCAGTCGCGCGTAAGTTTTTTGTGGTTGAGGTGGGCCTTCCTACATGACATAATGTAGTAAGAGGCAGGAATTAATTTAAAGCTAGTAATTTTTTTCAATTTATAAAGATTGGCAAACCAGGAAAAACACTGTTTTACATAAATGGTATGACGATTTTACTTTCTAAAATGAGTAATAAGAACTTGCGTATTAAAAGCAAATGGAAATTTTGAGTTAAAAGACCATAACGTGAATTTGTGCTTGGTACTTAGTCGCAAAGCTTCGAATTTCATGGCGAAAGAGGGAATTCAGCGTAGGGCGGGATTTTTTGAAAAGCTGGTTATTTATAGTTTCTTTCATGAAGTTGAGATTATAAGCCCTTGCGAGATAATATGTTCGCTCTCTCTGAGCTACGGGGCATGCGCTTCAACGTTACCTTCGTGGACATCACCACTATTCAGCTCGACCAATAATTCTATCTCGAACGATTGAGACGTAAAAGTCAATTACCCTCAGACGCTATACCGGGATGTCTACTCCCAAAGGCATATTCCCTGATTGGAACCAAATGAGCATACTTAATATTTTAACTAGAGTCTTTAATAATTCTTGAGATTCAAGAGCACGGAAGACAGGTGAGAACACTCATTAATGAAACTTCATCAAAATATCACTGTTTATATGGTTTTACGCGTAACACATCCAACTGATATTATAATACATAATGATCGTTTTAGGGAAATACTCACGAATTTACGTTCAGGAATATTATGTATCAGTATGAATTTTAAAACTAGGTTCAACCCAGACGCAAAACAGTGGAATAATTGGAGGCCGTGATGTTAAATATTGTTGGAGAGTGATACATAAATTACTATATATCTTCACCCGTGTTCAGAGTTCATCAAAATATTATTATAGTTGAAATAAATATAACATATCAGGGGCCAAAACAACTCAGAGATGCAATGTCATTTTCATAATATAAGAATATCACCATTGTGTTTTCTGAGAGCAATAAATATCATAAAACTATATTGAACACGAGAAAGAGTTAATCCAAAAGAAAGTAATACGAAAAGATGCGTTTAATAATTAATGGCACCAAACCAACTCATTTAAAGAAAGCCGAGAAAGAGATGTTCATGCAAATAATAAACGAAAAATGATTGAGGAAACTTAAAATTTGAATACTCGTAAACTTAATTAATGCACTTGTGAGTGGAACGCATGTTGACTGAGTATTATTATCGCTGTTCCTAGACGAATTTCTGAAGTGGAATAAAATGTCTAGATGGTCAAAATTTAACGAATCGACTTTAACGGAGACAATTAAACATTTACTCACCATTCAAAATCGAAGAGCGTCTGAAAGAGACTTTCATTAAATTCAAACCTCTACTGTATGTAACATTAAGACCAAACTTGAAATATGTGTGATATAACTAAGTTTCACTGCATGTGCAACTAATTTGAGATGCCTTCAGAAAATCTAAGAACGGATCAGAATGATATTGAAAGAAGGATCTTTGGAGAGGTATTTCAACTGGTGGTGTCAGCTAAAAAGAATTGCTATTTGTATGTATGTATGTATGTATGTATATATATATATATATATATATATATATATATATATATATATATATATATATATATATATATATATATATATATATATTACATGTACATATATAGTACATTACACAGTAATTAATCAAGTAATGATTACTTCTCTATCTTCCGATGAAGACGGAGTAGAATTCCGTCGAAATTATCAAGAAATAACGTGTGAGTGATCCTTTTTTTGTGTTTCTATATTGTTTGTTACTGTGTAATGTACTATATAATAAATTTGAAACTCCAATAGCCGTAAACAGTTTACCTTTCTAAACAAAGTGAAAATGAAATTAATTGGCTAGCGCCACAAGTCAAAAAGGGGTAAAGGTAAAAAAGGATAATGAGGTAGGTGAAAGGGGTAAAAGGTAAAAAAGGAGAGGATAAGAAAGGTGAATGCGAATACGCGTATTTCGGCCACAAAGTAGCCCTCTTCAGCGTACTGAAGGGTAATCGTCACTACAACACAAGTCGAAGTGAGAAAGGGTAAGGGCAATCCGAAGAATATATAGTGTTACATGTGTGGGGGAGGGGGGGGGTTGGTGAAAAGAAAAGAGCCAATGGACGAGGCTGATAGTGGAGGAATTTGAAACGATAGGTTATGTAGTGCGGGGGAGGGGGAATTACACGGTCAAAGAAATGACCGTTGCAAAGAGGGGGAAAAAGTGAAAGGGAAGCTTAACACAACCGTTAAGCGAACGTAGAAGGGGGAGGGAAAAGGTTGTGTTAAGCTTCCCTTTCACTTTTTCCCCCTCTTTGCAACGGTCATTTCTTTGACCGTGTAATTCCCCCTCCCCCGCACTACATAACCTATCGTTTCAAATTCCTCCACTATCAGCCTCGTCCATTGGCTCTTTTCTTTTCACCAACCCCCCCCCCTCCCCCACACATGTAACACTATATATTCTTCGGATTGCCCTTACCCTTTCTCACTTCGACTTGTGTTGTAGTGACGATTACCCTTCAGTACGCTGAAGAGGGCTACTTTGTGGCCGAAATACGCGTATTCGCATTCACCTTTCTTATCCTCTCCTTTTTTACCTTTTACCCCTTTCACCTACCTCATTATCCTTTTTTACCTTTACCCCTTTTTGACTTGTGGCGCTAGCCAATTAATTTCATTTTCACTTTGTTTAGAAAGGTAAACTGTTTACGGCTATTGGAGTTTCAAATTTATTATATATTACTAGCCGTAAGAGCTCATTTCTATCAATATGTGTAATGTACTATTCGGCACTTCTATGTTACGTCTACGAAAGCATATATATATATATATATATATATATATATATATATATATATATATATATATATATATATATATATATATGTGTGTGTGTGTGTGTGTGTGTGTGTGTGTTCGTCCATGAATGTTATTCACAATCATTTCGCTAATAAAAAAGTTTCAGTTGATGCAAATGCGAAATTGTTATTACGTTGCCAAACACTGCGAATTTTGTTTACTTTTTGCTTACAATCCTTTAATTCAGTGCAATCAAAAATTATTGGGAGATGCTCACCCAGAGGTTATGGTTATAGTGTATAGTATAACTACGGTGTTATCCAATTCATCCCGATAAGTATTACATTTGTTAAATTATATATTATTAAAAAAATATGATAGGGGGTAGTGAAACAGATATTTATATTTAAATATAATTTATTTTATAGATCTAAAAAATAGTCCATCCCCAATTATTTAAAAACGAAAAATTCCACAAATTCAAAAAAGGCTATCACTTACAGCTCGATATTTATCTCCAATATTTTGAGGATCAACCTGGAGTAGTCGTCAAAATTATACACCCCATACTGACTCTCAACATTTACATCGTTCGTTTACCTAAAATTCTTTCTATAAATTTGGCTAAGGATGAAAATTTTTTAAACTATCCTTCACAATGAGTACAAAAAATGTGCATAATTCTAATGAAAATTCAAACATTCGTGGTATGCATGCAAGTATTTCTAATTAAACCTTTGGAGTGATCAGTTTATGTTGAATCATTACATGAGATCACTATGAAAATATTAATGAGATCACATTGAGAAGAAGAAATGGTACAAGAAATAAGAATAATACTCTTCATTTAATGACGGCTTCTTTGGGCCATGATCCAAAACTGGTTTATTTCTAAATTTATAATGTGTAAAATTAAGACGAAAAATCCTTTGAAAATATACAAATTATTCAGACCCAAAAAGCTGAAAATATTTTAATTTATACAACAAATATTGGAAAATATTTTTAATTGTTCCCTTGCAAAATTCCTTCACCTTTGAATTCCTCCTAGTGTTTTCCTGCCCTCATTTACAATAAACTCTACATTGTGGCTAAATACATCAAAATGTAATAACTATTAATTCGATTAAGAATCAACTTAATCTGATGTTTTCGCTCAATTATCCGAGAGCCCTTCTTTTCAACACGATCCGATCCCCTCCCTATCCATCAAGAGTGCATCCTCTATTTCTCGTTAAATTTATTCCTCATAATAATCACGTCTACTAGCCTTTTCTTCTCAACCGGGTTCTCAAATAATGAAGCCTACAAATCACCTATTTCCCCCGGAATCATGGCCCAATTCTAATGCTAGCGGCTCGCAAACTCCTGGTGACATATTTTTCAAGTCCTCCGGGCGTCTCCATCGATATTACGTTCCCATCAGACTCAATGCTTCTCGGGAAAAGATTTGTATACCAAACCCATTCCGTCCCTTTCTTTTTCGCCCATCACTGCGCTCCCGTTTCTTAAGATTTCACTCATCCGTCTTTGTGGACGGCATTAACGTACATATCTCCTTTCCTTTCAACAATCTTCAAAGGTTGGTTTTCTTCGGCTTACTTCTTCTCTTGTGTTCAGTTCCATTTCTAACTCTCTGTGTTGCCCCACCACTCCCCTATAGCCGATAGAAATCGTACATTTTTGTTTTACTTCAAAAAAATTCTTTGGGGCTGTTTTTCCATTTCCTGCATTAACCGTCAATCATCGCAAAAAGTGTACTTCACAAATAGGTCAAGTCATCCCTGATAATGTTGTTAATACTTTTACTTCCTGGACGTCTTCCATTGCATCACATTTTGCCTCGATCGAGTCTAAAACTTTATTAATTCGATAAAAATTTATTAAACATATTTTCGTATTAAATTGTGACAATGGATAAATTATTATTTGTCGGTATTTTAACAAATAATAATTTGATAAGTTTAAAAATAAGTATATGAAATTATCTCAAAAAAAAAGCCAAACCAAATCATAAAGAAACATCTGATTTGACGGAAGAGATAAACATGGCAGATGGTACCAGATCTCTGCTAACATTTCCAAAAGTAACAGCGTGAACACAAGCACTACTTTGGGAATAAAAAAAACCATTAGCACAGTAATCAACCCGAAGGTGGGTTTGGTAGGTGATGGTAGAGTTCATCCAGTACTAAGCTCGACGGCGAGTGAAATTCACACATCAGGGTAGGGGGACCAGTTCCTTTCCCTGTGCCCGTTATGGTTTCCCAGGAAGATCTGGTACCCGAAAAATCACATAGCTTGGGTGGAGCTGCAGGTGCCCAGAGTGACTTACCAGGGAATCGAACCCGAGCCCTCCCGACCGTAGTCCAACGCTCTATCCCTTGAACTACCGTGACTAAAACGCACGCGAACGTGAAAGACAAAAAAAATGAAAATATATTTAATTATTAACGAAGATTTGAATTAATTCTAACGTCCATGCACGGCGCACGATTACCGTAATTAATATTGCAAAATATAGGGTGCTTAATTTATTCTGTACAGACATATGCCTATAGTTAAAAATCAAAGGCTAATACCACAATGGAAAAACGACTGGACTAACCTAAGAATTGAACTATAGAGCGTTTTTTAATTTTGGCTGCATGTTAGAAAATTGAGCATCAATTAAATCAAATTAAACGTCAATTATAGCGGGATAATAAAATCTTTAGTCTTAGTTAGTACGTTATTTCTTTCTATATCATTAGTTAATTAATTTAAAGCTTAAATATTTATCCATCGCATTTTAATGTTTTCATTGGAACTGAATCACTAGGACGTGAAAAGAAAAACGAAGAAGGAAGAAAAATGTGAGGCTGTTTTATGTGAAAATGACAAAGGTCTTTTGAAAATGTATTTTTACATAATATTATATATATATTATTCACAATTAAAATTTTAACAAGACGCATATAGAACATTTCCGTATTCCACCAAAGTTTTTCCATTAATAATTCCATTGCTTGCTTTAATAATAAAATAAAGTTTTGACCGAAAATGAAACCCTCAAATTTACATATTTTGTGTAAAGGACGAAGTGGGGAAGGCGGAATCGAACGGATCACAAATGTGAAAATATTTCCTTGACCGGGAATCGAACACCGGATCTTTCCATGTGTCGGGGGGATGCTCCTACCGCTTGATCTATCGAGGAAACGTAAATTACCAGGAGATCCGTGGGTTTAATATGTCACCAAGCGCCCCGATTCTTTGGCCAAGAGATGGCATCAGGGGGCTGTTTCTCCCACGAGAGGAGAAATAAATAACACACAAGAGAAAAGGCCAGTGGTTTAGAAATCACTTTTGCTGGGAAATACTTTTACTCTTGTGATCCGTTCGATTCCCCTACTCTACCATGTTCGTCATTTTATTTGTTCATATTTGGGGAATTGGGGAAAACGAATGAGTATATTGTAGAAAACAAGAATATATTGGAGAAATAGGAGGCTAATCCACCACCTGTACATGTCTCAGACCGCTCAGGTGCGAGTGGGGAACGGGGACTCCGGTTGGGCAGTGTTAGGAAGAGGTGTAAGGCAGGGTAGCCCATTATCACCGTTGGTGTTCAACCTGTATGCAGAGGAAATGATTAAAGAGGCATGGGAAGAACTGGAGGTAGGAATGAAAGTGGGCGGGGAATTCGTAAAATTAGTTAGCTTTGCTGATGACCAATCTTTACTTTGTCAGTCAGCTAGCTAAGGGGTTGCAGGCACTGCTGAGTGAATTGGAAATTCAGCACGACAAATACGGGATGAGGATCAATATTAATAAAATAAAGGTTATGCGATTTTCTAGAAAGAAAAAGGGTAAGCTGAACATTAAAATAGGAGGGCAAAAACTAGAGCAGGTAGAATAGTTCACGTGTCTTTGAAGTATTTTGGACCAACGTGGTCAAAGTAGTAGGGACGTAAGGAGAAGAATTGCGCTAGGCAAAGAGGCTTTCACAAGGAGCAGGGAGTTGATGACAGGGATGTTGAGTAAGAATATTAAGAAAAGACTCGTAAAACCTTTGATATGGTAGGGTAGGGGGGCCAGTTCCTTTCCCTGTTCTGGTATATACACATATACCGGCACAGGGAAATACACACACACACACACACACATATATGTATATATATATATATATATACATACATATGTGTACTGATTCACTCAGATTGCTCCACTCTACTTCACTCCCTCCTGACACCCAAATTACTATGGCTACAATCGATGTCACCTCCTTATACACATCCATTCCTCACCAAGAAGGCCTTTCTTCCCTACGTTACTTCCTCTCCAAACGCCCTACCCCTCAAAACCCCAGTACCGATTTTCTCATTGATCTTTCCAATTTCATTCTCACCCGCAACTCCTTTTCTTTCAACAATAACCATTACCTCCAAATAAAGGGCTGTGCCATGGGTAGCAGATTCAGCCCTTCATATGCAAACCTCCACCTCAGTGTCCTGGAAGAGAATTTCCTTTCCAACTATCCTCTGCAACCCCTCCTGTGGCTCCGATAGATTGACGACATCTTTCTACTATGGCCACACAGCATAGATTCCCTCAATTCCTTCATCTCCCAACTCAATGATTCCTCATTTCTGTCTTTCACCTCGACCATTTCATCATCTCAGATTACCCTCCTCGATGTTAATATTTCCCTCAGTAACAACAAATTCCTTACCTCTGTTCACACCAAACCTACTAATAAGCAGCAATACCTTCATTACAGCAGTTGTCACCCCCTCCCATACCTAGCGCTCCCTCCCTTACTCTCTTTCTATCCGTGGTCACCGCATTTGCAACCATCCCGAATCCCTTAACAAGTACCTTAACAACCTTCACCACTCCCTCCTCCAACGAGGATACCCTGATTCTCTCCTCCATAAAAAAATACTTAAACATTCCTGCACCCCCAAGCCTGCCTCAACCACAGACTCCCAGCCTCTCTCAATCTGTACTACCTACTTCCCAGGCATTCAGTCTCTCAAATTCATCCTCAAAGACCTATTCCCCATCCTCAAAAATCACAACACTTCCTCCAACCTTCTCCCCAATTGCCCCTCTGTCACCTTCAAACGTCCCGCCAACCTAGCAGATATCCTCAAATCCACCAGGCCACTCACAAAATCCCCTCACACCCCCAGAGCCATACCCACTCCATGTCATCGAGCAAGATGCAAAACCTGCCCTATTTTCACCACTCCACCCCACTCCATCCCACCATTTAACTCTCTCCCGCCCTTCCCCTATTCCTCTTGCACTTCCAAGAATGTTATTTATCTTCTTACCTGTAAACTCTGCCCGTCCTTTTACATAGGCCAATGTTCCACACCACTTAACATTAGTATTAATAACCACCGCGCCTCGTGCAATCCCTCCTCCCCGTCCGCGGGTCTCCCCATCCCTAAACATGCTTCCCATCATAATACCCCTTTCAACCAGTGTTATAATATTTCCGTCCTAGCGTCCCTTCCCACATCCGATAACCCTATAGAATTAAAAACTCTTGAAATGGCATTCATTTACATCTCTATGGCCTATCAGCATCCGGGCCTCAATGTCGTTCACTGATGGGAGTGGCCTAAAATTGTTACTTTGTGGAATCAAAGCATATCGGGGGGTGGACACTGTGTTTTTCCGAATGAGTTTTGGTGTACGTGGCCTTTGTTTTAACTCACGTGGTCTTTATCAATACTTTGTGGGTTGAAACATTAGTCTCGTATGTTGCAATAGTTGCGGTGAGCATGTTGTTCTATTTTCCGATCTTGTGTCAATTCCACCCCTTCCCTCTCCCTTTCCTCTCCTCAACCATTCCTTTCACCCCTCCTTCGCCTCCCGTTCTCCCCTTCCCCTGGCCCCCTTCCCTTTCTCTCGCACCCCTTACCTCAACAATTCCAGCAGTCATTACTTCTATATCTTCAGAGGAAGACGGATTGTTTCCGTCGAAATATCAAGAAAATACGTGTGAGTTTTCTTTTTTTGTGTTTCTATATTGTGTGTTACTGTGTATTGTACTATTCGGCACTTCCGTGTTACGTCTACGAAAGCATATATATATATATATATATATATATATATATATATATATATATATATATATATATATATAATATTATATTTTATTGATACACGAGGATCTTCGGAGTACAGTGATGACGTGGCACAACTGACCGGCAACTTTTTCTGAAGTTGGTATTGGGAATCTGGTACACCTCAATTTATATGGTGATTTTGTTGGCAGGTGTCTCACGATTTTATCTAACTAATGGAAATAATATTGTTTTCATACACACTCGTTTCGTTATCATACCCCCATAGGAGTTTAGAAAAATATAGCCATCTTTTGTGTTCCCACAGCTCGGTTCATTATAAGTGCGATTTGGGCAGCCAATGCGGCGAAAAAGAAATCAAGGGCATTTAAAGTAGGGATGTTTACTGTGAAATTGGATCAAAGTTTATGACGAGTTAATCTTAGTGTAGAAACCAAAATAGATGACTCCTTAAGACAAAGAAATATATGGGAGTGCCCGTAAAGCCGATACATGTTATTCCACCCAAAGTCAGACATCCGGAAACCGGTCATTATGTAACTAATAATTTAAACACATTTTTACAATATATTTACAATATACATTCAAATGACTACAACTAAGCCAACTTCCTAAATTGAATCAAACTTTAAAAAATTTCAAAAGGATAAAATTTTACAATTCAAGAATAATTGGTGTCAACGGATGCCGGAAATTTGTGCAGGAGTTAAAATGACGTTCATGTTATTTTTAGTCGGACTTCATTTAACATTTATATGAGCATATCTTTTTTTCTTTTTTGTTAAGTTGGATAAAGAATGGGAAGCATTGAGTCAAACGAGATTGAAAAGTTTTAAGCTGCTCAGCGTCGTGAAATGGGTTTTGATTTTTTTAAATTTTGGCTCCTAAAGCTTGTCGAGTTTTTAAAGCCTACCAAACTGTCAAAGATTTTCTGCCGGTGGATGCAATCATTCATTAATTTTTACAAGATCTTATATATATATGGAAATTGTTCATACTTCGACAAAGTGAGAATTACAGCAATACTATTTTGGAAAATCTTTCAAATTTGTACCATCCTTTTAACTTTCTAGTCCCAAACATTTTATAATAAAGCTGTCAAATAAGAAGTTATTGATTATTATATCATAAACTCTCAATTTCTTTACTAACCATAGCTAAATGAACTGTTTAAACTTGTTTCGTATATATATTTTCATCTAAAATATTTGCTCAGACAAAACACATCAAGCTGCATAAAGTATTCGAAAAAATGTGATTTATTTATGGATGAGTAACATTGTGATTATCCGGGTCCTCAGTAAATAAAGTATAGTTCCAGTTTTTTTGCAGTAAAAGTAATTATAAACCTTTCATAAATTCTCGAATCCCGATCTTAAGCAGATATTTGTCATACGTGTATATAGCTAAAATGATATAGGATAGACTATAAACAGAAAACAGCAAACATTAAAGAAAACAGTAAACAAGTTCCTAAAATGTGCGTCTAGATCCCCGTCCATCCAACTTGATGAAACTTGGATGGTCCTTGAAGTACCCTTGTTATCTTGACGAGAGCTCTTCCGTCTCCTCTCCTTTCTTTTCACCCTGCTAAGGCAAGATTAATACCTTGGCGCCCCGTTGGATGACAGCATAGTGTTCGGATAGTCGCCCTTGGCCGATTCAGTTATCTTCCTTCCAGTTTCTCACTAATTTAAAACCTGTTATACACATTTTCTTCACCTTCTACTGAAAATAACTATTCATAAAGCAACATTTTTTTCATCAGTTATCTCAATGATCTTTGCAACAAAGATAAAAAAGATCGGCAACGGGAGATGGCATACTGTTATCGGCAAATATATTTTCTTCAGCAAATACGAAAAATGTTTTTTTCCAATAAATATATGCTCCAAATATATGATTTATGGCAAATACATGCAGTTTTCTGGCATTTTTACATATATATAAAGGAGCACACCAGTTTAAAATCGGAACAATATTCCCAAGTGTCTATGCAACTACACGCAATAGGCATTAAGCAATAGTTGCCGTTTACAAATTCTAAGATTGTTTAATTAGTTTACCATCATATTTTTATATAAGAGATATTTATTACGATATTAAAAATAATTTAATACTTAGTCGAGTTTTTTAGCAGAACTGCGTCTTCTAGCTAGGTTTATGATTCTAATTAAATATCACCAAAAATCATATCAATGGCATTCCAATTCGTATTTAATTATAATTAATACTAAGGAAACAAGTTCGCAATCATAAGAATTTATCATTATTACACACGAAAACCAACGTATAGTAATGCAATTAAGGTTACTCTCTTAATACTTAAATGAGATTAACACTACATATATGTAATCACTATTAGAAGAAGAGAACATTCAAAATAATATTTCGCACATAACAAGTAGTAATTTGGATATAATCCTATAATTTTGGACCTAACCATAATGATAAGAATGCTGCGTAGGACTTGTTCAAATAAATTAACATGGTATTTGCCATGCAAAATTCTTCATTTTCACTAAAAATAATTTTTCAGGGTAATTTAAATAATATACTAAAATTAAATTCATCTAATATCCCTCACTGCATTATACACGCGTTGAAAAACTTTCATCGACCCGGTCACCACTAATGCATGTTCGAAAGTAGAACCCGTAAGAACCACTATCTCTCACGCACACCCGCTTAGTCGTTAACCGCGTCATTCGTTCCAGGTCGCATAAACGGCCTCATGCCATTCCTGCCTTAAGTGACCTCACTCAGGCAGGTGTCATCTGCTCCGCCCAACGCCTCGATTGCCTTAAACACCCACACCCGCACTCTGTGGAATGTTCTTAGGTAGCAGCAGTTTCGGAATTGTTAATGCGAGAGTCGACTAATTTGCGAGTCACCGTTCGATCCTTGACTTATCTTGGCGCCGAATTTGAGTCGATTTCGTTCATTGCATAGAATTACCCTTCAGTGTGGTAAAGATAACTTCATATTTGAAGCATGAAGGTGAATGAATGTACAGAAATACCGCAATTGGGGGAGGGTGTAGTTCTCTCAAACTCTACCCATTGATCAGGAAGTGTGCGAATTTACTGACGACAAATGTAAAATAGCGGTATATTACGTACAAGTTATTATACAATTAAATACATGTAGTATGTTTTGATTAATTACGAATATGGAGAGTATTTGCATAATTTTGGTGAGGTTTCCGTCTTATCTCTTCCCGTCAACCTTACGAAAAGGCTCATTTTTAAATCGAATTGATTCATTTCGTCGGTTGAATGAATTAAAATATCATTAAATGCGTTATAATTCTGACACTATTGAATCACACAGTATATGAAAGAAAAACAAAAGAGTATATACATAAATTCTAACTATTGCTTCTCTAAATTTCTGCTGAATTGCAACCGTTGTTGCAGTAAGCACGCAGACAAGTATTTACGGACTATAAAATAGTTAAATGCTGTAATATCTAAACGTAGTATTTTTGCTTTTTAAGTATCGATTTGTGTGATTTTAACGGAATAAATTGCGAATAGATTCTTTATTTCAAAAACGTTTTAGAAACATCGCAAAGATATGGCATGCATGGATGTGTACATCATCCTACATAACAAAGAAATCACTAAAATGAATAAATAGTTAATTTTAACATAATTTTTATGCAAGCAAATGCATAGTATCATTACGCGTTATTATTATTTATGCATTAGATTTGCATAGCTTTATCATTGTTATAATGTATTTATATTAAATGAAGATGCATATATATTAACATATTTAAAGATAACTCAATGTAAATGCTACGTGGCTTTCTCTTTAATTACTCATAAGTTGAAGAAGCAATTAATTTAAGACTATCACTTGACGTGAATATATTATTTTATCAAAATGAAAAATGTCGTAATGAATTATCAAAGCTGTTACGAAAACTCTCCCCTCACGGTACGATATAATAATATTACATGTTCCACCTGACTAATTGCTTCTGTATTCCTGCTATATGGTTCATCTCTTTTTTCATTATATTGTAGCAAAAATAAAATAATACACGGGAATGTCCTAGGACTTATTTTATAATTATGACGTATTACTAGTGTTAAAGTCTTAAACGATATACCGCCGGTTGAATCCAACGATCATTTAATGAAAAATTAAATACCTTTTAAATTTCTACGCAATTTATAACGCAGCTATACGTTGTGAGCGGACCTGCTGGCTTATAAGAGATGACTAAAAGAAGAGCATTATACCCATTGACATACTGCTTCGAAATCAAAGTACCTGCTATTTTCAAAATAAATATTTATATCCTAAAATAAACTCATTTTTCTAATATTCAATTCGTTTTCCAAGCCCTATAAAATTATAAAAACAATATCAAGTACTCAACAATACATAATGCTACGTAAATCTAAACACAGAGAGAATTGAAACAATTTTGTAGCCCTTATATTTTTCTGAATATGAAAATTGCTACTGCTTCTATGCATGGAGTTTAATCGAGTTTTTTAAATGCTTTATTCAAGGGGTAGATACAGGAAAAAATTCACAATCATTATATAGGCGCAGAAGTATACTCAAAGCATCTACAATAGGTGCATATCCTTTTGTTTTATACTGAGGATACAAAATGATAACTTTAAAATTTAAGGTACTTTAAAAATTAATCTAGCAGGATGGAAAACTACTAGATAAGATATAACAGTTTTTTCCTCAAAACAGTTCTTGAGAATGGTAAAGGATACAAATATCTTGTTAATGAAATTACCTTAATCTCAAAATTCAGGATATTTAATGAAAACTAAGCGGAAAGTTCTGGCGTGGTTGTTAAATGTATAATTATTTTACAGAATATGACCCATATTATAGACAACGTCTTACGTCCTTAAATGTCAAACTTTGGATTTCGCTTATTATAATACCCTGGAAAAGACTTCTAGCTCAGCCAAAGACGAGTATTATAGAAAATTACCGCATTTTAGACCTAAGCACATCTCTTAAAGATATTTATTTATCATACAGGTATTATAAATGGATAATTTTATTCTAATAAAAGAAAACTAGAGAAAAGGCATTCAGTGATGAAAAAAATGAAACAGGCACGTATTAAGGGAATATTTAAATATCTCAAGAAAAATTAAATAACATAGACCCATGAACGTAAATTTTAATCTTCGAATGGTTCACTTCAATATATTTCCTTGAGGACCTATTATCAAAGAACAAATAAGAACCAAAACATTGATGAATTTCGACTCGAAGAATATTGTTTTTATAAATTTTAAAAATGCTTTACCACATAAATTGCAAAATTCATTGATTTCATCCTTGTGTAAAATATTTTATAATTGAAAAACCCTAGTAAGCGTTGCAAAATGATAACTAACTGACATAAGAAAAAGAAAACAATCATCCATATTAAAAGCAACAGAAAAAATATAAATGCACCATAAGGGAAACTCGGATTATTTTAATTGGTTAAGATACCGCTAATAGGCTCGTATTTGTCATAAATCATTCAACACTGTAAAATTGTACAATCAAAATTATCATAACTATTGAATATTTACAAATATACCTTATCTAGTGATTCATCTGATCCTCTAGTAAAGACACCTTAAATGTACTCGATCGCAATCGAACTCCAGAAATGATAGCTAAATATAATAATTTACTCAAATTACATAACCCGCTGTGTTTGGAGGCCAAAACCTATGTAATAATGTCCAAGTTTGATTCAATTTGAAATATAAATATCAGATTAAACATCCGTACATTCCGGGAATAACCTTACCTTCACAGAATTATTGGAAATGTTAAAATTCAGTTTGAATATATTTCATAGGGTACCGTGGTAGTCCGGGTGCAGAGCGTTGGACTGTCAACCGGATAGGCCAGGTTTGATTCCCGGGCAAGTCTCTCTGGGCACTATGAGCTTCACCCGAGCTATGTGATTTTTCGGGTACCAAATGTTCCTAAAAAACCATAACTGGCACGGGGGAAGGCACTGGCCCCCCTGCCCTGATGTGTGAATTTTACACGCCGTCTGGCTTAGTCCTGGGTGAACTCCACCATCACCTACTCAACCACCCTTCGGATTGATTACTGTGTTTATGGTTTCTTTATTGCATATTTGCATTCACGGATTGGGCGTACTAACGTAACATACTATATTATGAAGTCAAGATAAATATGCGTCAACAGAATTACATGGATACATGTACATAACCACTTCTAGAATACATTATTCTAGAAGTGGAATACATTCCGACAAAATAAAAAATAATAGCATGATACAGGCCTGAAAATCATAATCGTTTTAATAAGAGTTTAAATTCATCAAATGTTTTGAAATTAATTTTACAATCCTTTCCCGTTACCAGAACTTCAAAGTTCATTGTTTTTGAAAATTTATTTATATCAAATCCTAAATTTGGATGTTTGCTTAATGTAAGTTCCTATCGCCGTTGCCAGACTGGTTAGGTAGGGAATGCGCCGACGTGACTGTTGGCCGCTTGGGGTACTTTCTGGGTTTTCGATCCCCAATAGCCTATGGCTATCAATGATGATGAGAGTTTTATCGAGATCCTAGGGCATATGGGTTCGTATAGATGCTCAGAAGGCAAAACGTATCTTAATACTCTTTAATAATCAAAGAATGTCATGTTTATAACGATTTAATATTGAAAGTTCTACTTCCAACCATAATATAAAATATACAACGAAGAATTTAAAAAATATGTATAATGTGATAAAATATCCACAGTAGAAAAAGATTTTAAAAGTGATTACTATTATGGAGATTGTTGAACATTGGAAGTTGCGAAAAACAAAAAATATACAGCTGATTAACTGTTTCCATAAATTTTGACGTTTTTCCGAAAACTCGCTGAAGTACAAAATGTAACACGTGTTAGTTATCTTAACATTGAATTTCAATAGCCAAAATATTATTCTATACAGTCTTTAATAGTAATTTTATACTATAATATCTCTAAAATGAGTGTTTGTAGAAAATGTAATTGATAATTTAAACGTCGTTTTTTCAAATATCATTTGAGTGGATCCGTTTAACTTCTGGAAATATTCTGATGGATTCTTATGTGACAGATTTACTGTACATAAAGTTTGAAGATAATTAATGAGTGCGACACTTATATGTATGAATTTTCCATTAAATTTTCCAATTACTTCAATATTTCTTAAGCCAAAAATGATATTAAAGACTGGGTGTTTTACTTGTAATAAATTACTTTAAGCATTTTTAGAACTAGGGCATACGTAGCCTATACGGATTACAGGTAACAGTCAATGAAGGCAATGTGGGATCTAAAAGATTCCTCAATCATCTCAGCAGTTCCAAAAGGAAGGTCAATGCATGTTATTCGATGGAATACAGTTTTAAAATTACACTAAAAGTAAGTTAACTAAAATTCAATTCAAAAAAAAACCTTTTACAAAGTTCAAAAAAAGATAAAATTGCGATGAAAACCGCAACACTAAGAAATAAAATGCATTTGAGCGAGTTTATATTATCGTTTAGGACAGAAATTCATCACGGAAATCCTTCCTGGAGTCAGCATCAAACTAGGCTCATAAATGATGTTATGAAATTGTGATATTTTGTGCATCCTATGAAAGACAGACAGTCTACCTATTGTAAACTTTATGTTATCATATGCAACATACAGTGCACCGGTTTTGTATAAAGTCAAAGCGTAATCTATGTGAACTAGTAAAAATTGATAATATGTGATAATTTGTCCATTTAATAATTTAAAAAAATACCTTAGTTATCTCTTACTTGCTAACATTATTATTTTGCTGATATTGATAGTACAATTACGTAAAAATTGAACAATAATTTTATTTGACGAATTTTATTTCCAATTAAACTACCGATATGCATTAATAATGATATCGCTTACTCTTAGTCGGTATAACAATATCGTTCCTTAAATATCCAAAGCAATTCTTTTAACGGATGACATTACAACGCAAGTTAATGACATTCTTTATTATGTTAATAAGCAATGATTTGCTTTTAGAATCCACCTCGTTTGTTAAAAAGATAAAGTTTGAATAGAGAATTGACAAATTTCACAAGCTAATACGATAATATCTACCTACTTCAGTTGCCCTTGCTTTATAATAATAAACTATATTGTAATATAATAATAAATGTTTATTAATAAATTAAATGCATTGAGAAGGTTACATGTTTAAACACATTGACACAAAATTAGGGCTGTTTGGTGAATTCCGCAATTCTTATTTATATATATATATATATATATATATATATATTGTTTTTTTTTCAAAAAATAACAAGATGGGAATTTCTAAGAATTTTCAATTAATGTATATAATTTGTCCAGTTATGTTGAAGTATTTAAAATATAACAACTACTCCATGAAAGTCTTTGTAGATAAAGATAAATAAAAGTATGTTTCCCCGTTTAATGGTGAGTGAAATGCATTCACAAAGACGGAATATCCAATTTATCATTTCCCAGAAAGATCAACCCCATTACGATAGTTGATAATGCGGCGAATAGCCTCCAATAGCTGCAGGCGTATTCTAAATTTGAGATTAGCGTTCGACGTCATTGGCTCCGAGACCGCTACCTCCGCAAAGATTATAGCTAATTCAAAGGAAATGTGCATGGGGGCGCTCGCGAAAAGCACATGGTTCACGGGCGGGTAAACAATCTTCATCGCTTTGGTCTCAGTCTTGAGCGACCCAAGTTCGGGTGCCCAATTATACTGCACTCCCCTATAGGTATGAAACTACAGTCGGATGGCGTGCTGCCAAAGATTGCATGCAGCACTTAATATTTTCTTAATGTGATTGGCTGACCTTAGGCCTCAGACGCATACAAAGTTCTGGGAGTGTGAAGAAAATTTCCTTATCATAGCAGTTCGAACTCTTTCTGGAAACTAATTAACCCTGAAACCTGGAAACCTAAAAAAAGAGGGAATTTTTCTTTTATAAAAACGCACGAAAGAGAATGGTCTTTCTTGCAGGATAAAAATAGAAAATGGTTCAAATTTTAAATAAACTGTTTAATTATTATAAATGTTCATGTCACATAAAATTCCATTCCAGTAAAATAAAATTTAAGTATATATTTTGGAATATTTTTAAATATTACAGGGAATCTATTAAACGTGAGACCGAATATGTAATAAGTTGTATTTTAATGACTAAACAATGGTAAATATTTCAGAGGGTAAGAGATTTTCATTATATTACTGAGCATCGATGAACTGGAGTAACATTAGGCTTTCAACAGAAGGAAAAATAAAATCGAGCACTTAATTTCCTTAATAGCGCGAGAAGATTTCCGTAGATTTTGTACTTTTCTAATGAGTAATCCGCAGCAATATTAACGATTTTTATGTCATTGATTGAATAATAATTTTCAAAAATTCGCCTGCAATAGATTTGAGTATTTAAATGCTCATTGACAGTACTTAGGGTACAACACCAAAACCATACTAGATAAAGAAAAAGATGTTAACAAGGGTTAACTCTAGTATTTCCTAAAATTGCATTTTTATGATTCATTTAACTCATAAAATGCGTGAGTACTAATTGTTTTATCATTCTACAAATAATTTTATTGTAGACAAATTATTATTAATTACATATCCTGCCATATCCAAGAAACAATATGAAATAGATAATTTTGAATTTTTATCCTCAGGAGGTTCACTTGAACTCACCCCTTTCATAACATTGAAACATATACCGCTTATTGGTTCCCCTAATGACTAAATTCAGATTATCATAAATTAAATCAATAGAAAAGAATAGTGATAAGCAAATTCATGCATAAATTATTATCGATGCCATTTGGGCGTAAATTTCAAATTTAGAAACATGAGCAATGCATTTCATCAGCTTTAGTTGCCCTCACAAGACCCATGATCAGTGACTTTCAAAACCTTAGTACTATACAAAAATATATTTCAATCCCTAAAAAACTCTGTTCATAATAAGGGCTTTCTTAGTAAAATTTTCTGCATCAGAAATATAAGTAGCAAGGAAAGAGGAGAAAAATCGTAACGATCAAACGATTGATTATTTCAACATTATAAAATTAAAACATTAGATAATACGTACAATCGGGATAAATAACAGGATCACTAGTTACTGAGCGAGGTTACTTTTCCATCAAACAACCCGTCCAGCATTCCATTACTTAACTTTTATTTTTTCATGCTGTTCCAAGTGCACTCTTTTCACAAACGTATGCCTGGATGTTCTGCGCAGAGGAAAGGGTCCTGATTTGGAATGACACTTCCATTTACTGAGCATTCCTACGGGACATCAACAAAACAAAATGTGGATGTGGTCCCATGGTCTTTTTGTTCAATTATTTCACGTCCCAAACCGGCGAGGTAACCATGACAGCTTTACAACCAACTGGTGACCCCTTGGAAGCTTTCCCCAAGCAGTGATCTATAGTCAATTCAACGCTGCGCAACGTCGCCTCTCGGCAATGCACTTTTTTTTACTCTTCATTCTCTTTCATTTCCCGCAGTCCTTCCTCTCGTCTGCCATCGAGCACCAATCCTCCAATATCCTATTCCCCGATGCCTCTATCAACTGATTCGCTCTATCTCTATGGTCAACCTGGCGTGACTTCCGCTTAATTGGACTAGTGATCAAGCAGAGAGTGTGTACCTATATCAGGTAGTGGAGACATGGGGAGATGTGCTGCGCTGGTGGACGGAAGGGCGGAGATGCCTCCCACATCCCACCTTTCTGCGCCATACCTAACGGACATATATTTCATGCCCGCGCCTAGCCTGGAGAGTCGAAATGATGGGAGGGTACGGGATAGCCCACACTTGTGTGTGATTATCAATTGCCACGGATACGCCATTCCAGACCAGCCGGACCCCATTAAGTAAATTCTCGAGTAGCCCGAATGCGCCCTGAATTATTTCTCGTCGTCGGTCGCGTCTGCAGATCGCACTTAAGTTGATTTTATCTCTTCTCTGCTTACGACCACTCCATAAGGAAGGTGCATTATATTCATTTTCCACGGGGGAGTAACGCATAGGTATACACTGAGTCTAATGTTTCCAAACTCAATACTTCCTCAACATTCGAGGCGTACCATATCAGACTGAAGAAATATCTATTCAAATATACACTTTATGCTCTGCGGCTAAACTTAACGTCAAATTAATTCGCAATTTACTTTGAATATTGAGATACACTTGTTTACATCTTCCATGTGTGACATAGCATAAACGCAAATACCTAACCAAAGATAAAAAGAACTCTTTAGATTTCTGCTTTGAATAAATTATACTTTGATTGTACCATAGGATATGACGGAGCATCGAAGTTCCCCATTTCATGCATTCAAGTACATCCTTCGATTTGTAGAAGCACTTTCAATTTGCGACTTTTCCTCAATGTTATTACATTTTTTTAAGTCCGAAGAGTTATTTGCAGCAGGCCTCCATGATATTTTTCCCCTGACGAAGTCTTATTTCCTTCCTCCAAAGGATGCCTATATGTTCATAGTGTTTCCTTGATTTTTCCCTTACTTGATCTAATTATAGTTATCCTGATCTTCTAGTCTTAACTTGTAATGCTCTATTTGGGGCACTCCATTGATCCCTAAATCTGTCATTTTCTCTGCCTTTGGAATCTCGTACCGGTGTATAAAATTATTCTACTCTCACGAGTATTTTTTTAGAGCAATATTTTTCCCATGAAGTAACTTTCTGCTAAATTTTCCTAGACAAAATTCTTTAATACAGGTAATATTATACACACACTAAATAAATATCGTATGATCCCTTTAAATCGATCACAATTGAAATCGGAAAACGGATGGAGCCTGCGGAGATGGAATTGTGTGGCTGCAAGAAGAGAAACTTTCCCTTCACACCGCCTTCAAAGCAATTTGTATGCGAGCTTATGGAAGGCACTTCTTGACATTTAAGTTCACATTTAGACCAAATGGGTGACCCAGTTCTAAGTTTAAAACAGCCACTCCCGCAGGATACTGCATGTTAGGAAAAAATGTCCGGAATAATAACGAACATCATCCCACTCTACCTTATTTCTCTGAAGTTATCAGTGGTCGTCATAGTACCCCGATTATCATTAGTTTTACGTCGAAAACCGATAATTACGTAAAACAGAAACTTTATCGCCAACAATTAAAATTTTACTTCCTATGGGCATTGTTTTGGTTAATTCATGATGACACTGAATGTATTCTACTGGTTATGGATTCTAGACCAGGGCAAAAAAAATCTTTAGTGTGGGTCTCAAAGTGTGCAGGAAACAAAATAACGCAATTTTATCTGTAGTCAGTTCATGCAAAATAAGTTTAAGAATTTATATTTTGCTCTGAGAAATTATAAAAAACTAAAACTTCAACAAATTTCTTTTAAACAATCGAAGTTATTTGATTTTGCTGGCAAAACTAGTTCTGACTCAGTTTATTTAATGCCGACAACTGCATCATATCCTGCTAACCATATCTAAGCCCTTTTGGAAGAAAACGAAATCATTAGGACCATTCTTTGTTCCTGTACATATACAATTATTTGTATATTGAGCCAATACTTGTCATAAGGAATTGATAAAGGTAAATAGCCCAAAAGGCCAAGGGAAATCCATATCTCCGCTGCAAGTACTTTCAAAATGAAGAACGATTAAATAAGGTAGAGAAAATGATCATCTCAAACTTTTCCAAGACGATAAACGATAACTAAATCAAAAGAGCAATTTTTTCAGTCATTTTTATCTGCACCTTTGGAAAGGTTTTACTCTATGGCATAATCCTCAGTTTACAGAGCCCTCAGAGTCAAAAAGAGGGCAAAAAAGGAAAAGGTTTTACGATCCTTGCCCGTCTGGACAATTATATCCTTTGAATGATGTAATACGTTCCCCTTTGTTCGATTACTCTTATAACTGATAACGCTAAATGATACATGCATGCAATAAATTAGGCTAGCGCGATGAAAAAAAGCATGCATTAGTTCCCTTTATTCTTTCTCTTTACCTTTACCCTTATGTCTAGATCCTCCAATCTATTTTTTTCCTGGCTTACAATATGTACCAATATCGACCAAATAATATTTTATCAAAGGAAAAGTGAAAACTGTAGCGCCATTACTTTAGAATAGTTGTAGTTAGACCTATAGAATAGAATCCATGCACATATATGCACAGTTTATTTGTAGATCCAAGACGGAGTTAATTTGTCCTATTTTTGCGCTTGGGCAAGTTTACGATACAAGTATTAATATTCCAAAAAAACAAAGTCATATTGAATATTTCCTTTTGATCGTCCTAACTAAAAAATCCACATAAAATATATATTTTAATCCAGGACAGTCTTAGTTCAGCAGTCATGAGAAATTTCAAGGGTTATTAATTAAAATTCGTTAGTAGAAGGTTTCACAGATTTCAAAGCTAACCGACCTAAGAGCAGTCTTTTTTTTAAACTAACGTTGAATGCAATGAATACCGACTGTAGCTTAGTTAAAAGTAATACCAACCTGAGAGACCTACAGGTATGAATTGACGAGTATATACCCAAGTAATACTGAAGTACTGAAATGAAAACTGCTAGCTTTCCGTTGAAATAGTAGAAGGTTTAAAAATAATAAAAATGAAATAATTATAAATATTCCTGAAGCTATATCAAAATTCAACTTGCTAACAAACGAGGCATGCGTTTGTTTAAGTGAAAATATTGCTCATGCTTACCCAGCATTTCTCTACAGATTCATTAGACTGTTTTAAAAGATATCTAAAACGTTTCTTTCCGCTTTTGAGTTACACTTACCGCCTGCCGGAATACCTCTTTTTTTCAAAAGTCAAGGAACTAGTTTCGTCTGACGAAATATAGGGTTCCCGTTATTACTCTTCACTCTTACTCTCTTACTATTACTCTTTTTGTTTTCCAGGATTCTTGTTGAGAGATTATTTTTCCAATGATTCTCCCTCCACACCACGTCTAAGCAAACTTTTCAAGAGGGGATTATGACGGTAAAGGAAGAGAATTTGATGGTGGATGTAGTTCTAAGTGGGCATAAAAACGAGGAAGAAATTCCTGATGGACGAATGTAAACGGGTTTAAGTAGAGTATTTGAGACTAAAATAGTATGTGGAGAATAAAATAACCAAAAGATTAGACCTGGAAACATACAAAAAATCATTTTGAATTTTACCGTAATTTCGTCACGGCAAATAAGGGCAGCAAATTATTAACCGAAACAAGAAAAAATATATAAAAGGCAGGGTATAAATAAATGATTCCCCGGGATAAAATATGAAAAACAAATGGATTGTATTACTGAAAAAATCGAGGTCCTCCAGCTGACCTACAACACAACATTTAACAGAGATGCAAATGATTTCAATTTTGAGCTGAAAAAATAAGAAAAAAGAAAGATGAAAACATATGCATAGATGAAAGCGCGTGCTTGTATCGTCCTGCTCTATTATCACCAACGCAATGAAAAATTACCGTGAATTTTATATAGTACTTGGGTTGCCTTAATTGACATACTGGCATAAAATCAAAAATATGAGGACTATATAGCTGAAAAAATACGTATGGGGACTTTATAGCTAAGAAACTTTACCACATTCTGATGTAAATGTGTTAAATACCGCTTTTTCTTGAGATTTTTCACTACATGCTAATAAATTTGTAGTTGAACAACCGTCATAATATCATTCGAAAGTAATTTTTCAATGGTAATCATGTAATTTGAAGAAGTACTATTTTTGATTTAGAAATACCGAAAGCACTCAATTATAAATAAAATTTAGAGAAAAGAACATATAAAAACGGAATAGAGGATTACAAATTATGCGGTCACTAGAAAGGCAAATAGCATTCAAGCTGAAATTATATATTTAAGTACATGTGATTTCAATAATTTTTTGTGTTGCATAAGGAATCGCTCTATCCATTTTGTTGTGCTCTATAAGGCAATTCTATCCATTTTAAGAATCAAAAATATAAATAAATCAAAATTTGTAAATCGAACGGCGTACTGAACCCGAGGCAAAAAAATATTAAATAGAGTGACCGCTTAAAAACAAACCATTTTTTATCGATATTTGAAATCTATCTCGCCGATATTCTGCTCCTCTACAATTGAGATGCATCAACGCAGATTCCAAGTTCACGTAAAAGATAGGCGTAGGGTGAAGAGAGAGAAGGTAGGCGATGAAGGGGTTGGATAAAACTGGCGAGGGAATAGGAATACTAAGAAGTGCAGACAAAGAATGGCAAAGAAAGAGGTGGAAAGAACATATGGGTATTGGTAGCGGAGGCTGAGGTGGAGATTCTTCCAGTAACGAATAGGAAACATAAGACCTCCCTCTTGCGTCGGGGTGCTTTGGGGCCAAAATGGAATGATTTGTCCAGCGGAGGAAAAAATAAAAATTGCAAGGGAGAGATGAGATTTGAGGAGCAAAGGACTGAGACTTAGGGTGATTGGAAGAAAGATAACAAGAGTTAGAATATGGAGGGAGGAAGTTGGGGGAGGTGGCGAAATAAAAGGCGGTCGTGGGAGCAAAAGGAAGACGAAAAAAGTAAGTCCCCCTTATCCTCCGTAGAGGGAGTAAATGTGTGCTGGATGGGGAGGGATATTGAAACGGGGAGGAGAGAGGAAGAAGAGTTGAGCGCTGGGGGTTGAATTTTGACGGGAAGACTGGGAGGAGGAGGAGAAGGAAGTGGGGCGAAGGTCACGAGAGAGTTTAAAAGGAATTCCATGTCTTGGCTTCCCCCGTTTGTGACTCTCATTAAACTTTCATCTACTTGTGTTGTGGATATTCGAAAGGAGAACATTGCGTGAGTCTCCACACCGTGGGGGGAGAGTAGAGACACTAGGTTTTCCAGCGATCCTGAGTGAGAGGGGGAGTGAGGAGGTATACCATATGTATGTAGACGTGTTCTCCAAAGGTGGAGAGAAAAGGGGGAACGGTTGGGATTGGATAGGAAGGGATGGAGCCTAACGGGACGGGCTCGGAGGGAGAGGAATGAGGGTCGTGGCAGAGGCTGGGTAGGGAATCGGAGAGAGTTGGGATGAAGGGTATCACAGGGATGCAGGAATTCACGGAGTGAATATAGGGGCGGTTGGTTGAAAAGGGAGAGGAAAGGAGAGAAGGAGAGGGGAAAGTGGGGAGAGGAGTCTTTTGGAAAGGCGGTAACCGCATTGCGGGGATAGAGTTCGGTTGCATGTGTGTGTATGTGTGTATGTGGCTAATCACGTCCGTGTGGAGGAACCAATTCATCTTCGACCATTTCAGGTTCGCCCTTGTCCTCTTTCCGGTGAGGTGAGACCAGTTGTTACCTCGTAAAGGATGGGCCTGGCGAGAAAGAGAATTTATTATTATTTTTCTCTTTCTCCCACTCCTTGCCTGTTTCTCTGCTTATTTATAGTCCTCTTGAAAAAAACGTAAGTAGAGTAAAATATTTTCTTTATCAATTCCTCCTTCACTGTGCGATAAAAGTGGAATTGAGTGTTCCGGGGTTGTGTATAGCCATGATCCTGAAGTTATTAAATCTAACGAGGCGTTATGTGATTCCATATTCTCAGACATTATATAGAAGAGAACTGTGTTGTAGTTGATTAACCAGTGTGAGAGATGGAGAGTAAGAGTTCTTATAGCTTTTATCAACCGTGCAAAATATCCAAACGCAAAGGGCTTAACAAAATAGTCGTAATTTAGGGGGTGCTCAAATAATGAAAAATTGGCAAGTAAGAGTATCAAATAGAGCGAAATATTCCGTCAATGGTCAAGGTAGAAGTAAAAGACATTCCGCAATAACGGGAAATTAGAGATCGCTGGACCCCTTAATAGATTAGACTCATAAAATTGACGAGAAGAATGCATTCGGAGGGGTGTCACTTTATCCAATGTTTGCCTATAACTTTCAACCTGGACGATTCCAAAGCCTACTCACATACAAATTCTTCAACAATCTTGCGTGGTAATTGTTCGCAATCAAGCCGAAATAATATTCGCACTCAAATTTAAAATTCCATTAAGTCAAAAATCTGAAACATAAAGTGACAAAGCCAATTATAATAAAATATTTTATTTATTTTTAAGTTGCTTACTTCGACATTTTTACATTAAACTGCTTAAATCTACAAAATAAACCTGACACTCAATGCACTCGAAAAACATTCGGAAATTCGGCATAAAGCCGATGAGGAAGAGCAAATCTAAACCACTGTATAATAATTATTTCGCCCATTTTCATGTAATAAATAAACCTTTATTTCGAAAAAATGCTGAGTGGCTAAATTGAGTAATAGTATATGTTACAGAGGAACTCTTACCTGATATACATGCACCCATCAGATATTCTAAATCTTGAATCATCACACTGTAGTATTTTATATATAATACTTAATTTATTTTTAACTAATTAATTCATTTCATCCACCAATAACACCACACAGAGAAAGTTATCACTTTTTGGGTACACTGACATTTTTCAATCAAGCGGGATACAATGGTGATTGGGAGTCCAAAACAGTAAATTCCCAATTAATCATTTTCGCCCTACTAAACTGAGGATAAAATGTCCTGTATTGTTCTCGTTTTTTTCGATAAAATGTTTATCCACGCATGTTGTGGCAGTGACGATACATACATGGCTGATCCAAAACCTAATTTTGTCTGCTGTGTCTTTCGAAAATAGACATATATTTACGGAAGTGGCATCCATGGCAATATGAGCCTGGTTGCTGTTGAACTGAGAGCGATCGACCCAAAATTCATCCATGCGAAACTCAAAAACTGCGTGACTTTAAATACAATATAATTATTTCAGCGTACTGTAATATCAGCATGTTGTGATTGTCCACAAATATTGTCAATTCATTAATCGATATTCGGTCCATTCATTTTTTCAATCAATTAATCATTTCTGCGTCTGACATTTTTGAAAGCAATGACGTAATTATAAAGCTCCACATTCAAAGACTACTCAGCAATGTATTAAAATATTTCCCCATCTTCCATTTCTCCTGCAACTTCCTATGTATTAGGGACACATTTGACGCCTCGTTCCATTTTTCTTATTTTCTAACATAAAAATTTGCTCCAACCTTTTCCATGGCTACACAACAAAAGTTTACAATTCTCCTATATAAGACCAAGGGAAGGTTACACTCCACATCAGTCTTCAATAATCTTATCTTTATGACTCAACTCGGCTTCCCTGTCGTCCATTTTAATTTCTTAATAGTTCTCCTTTTGTCGCCGCATTTCGTTTCCTTATGCCTGTTTAATCAGGCCATCATGTTCATATTATACGATAACTATTTCAGATGATATAAATATATGCTCCACTACTTCCACATGTGTAACTTTACCTAACAACTCCTACGTAATATCAATACTTCATTTTCCTTATTATTTCTGTGTATCCCATTAATTTCATATATCTTCTGAAATAAACTGAACAATACTGTAACCATAAGAATGACTGGATAAAGATATATCTTCCAAAGATAGATTTTATCCATTCTATTAGCTCAATATTTTCCTCTTTCAATTTTTTCTTTCGCCTACACTTCAATATCCCAGAAGTTAATGTCATTCTACAACATTTATAGCACATTTTACTGAACCTTATGCATTCATTTTATTTATTAGACAAATAATGAAATATTTATTGATAAAATATTAAAATGTTGACAATTTTAGACATATTTCAATATTAATTACAAAATTAATATTCAAACGCAACATTCGAGTGAATTCACTTATATTAATGTGATTATGAATACTTGAGTAATATTCGGTAAAACTCAAAGATATGAGGTAAAACTTCTCGATATGAATACTAATCCAGTCTAATTACATTAAAAAAGCGATTCTCAACTATCCGATAGCATTCATTTCTCCGGTTGGTAAACTTAAACTGTCATTGTATATGAGAGCGTTTTTTCTCATTTCTGTTCTTGTTTTTGCATGCATGTACATTGTAAGAGTGACCAGACTTGAACATTTCCACCAGGACAATTGCCAAATTGCCATGAGATTTATATAATTATAATTATTTAGGTAACTATCATATACTTGTAAATAAAAGTTGACTACCACAACATCAGAAAATGTAATAAAAGTGCGGGATCAAAAATCTCTCTCAACAAGAATCTATGCATTAGCATTGCATTTTTGGGTAGATTGCCTTAAACTGCATTTAGTATGACAAAGTTGATTTTATTAGGAATTTATACCCTTACGGAAAATTAATCCCGATCCTTAGCCTGCGTTTTTGGTCATTTTAAATAAGAAAACAGGGTAAATAACTTCATAAAATTCGTTTTAGAAAATTTTTCATGCAAGTAATGAATATACTGCTAAATTTACCGTGAACACCTGTTGTGAACTGTTCTCATAGAAGGAATGCAGTGGAATTTGATCGAGATGAACTCCTTAACCCCCAGGACGTATGGACTCCACAAAACATCAGCCTTGGTCTCAATTCGACCTGTTGTGTCACGAGTTATCTCCCTCTAGCATGCTTTAAATCTCCTCTTAATAAAAATGGTGTCTTTTAAAACTTAGGAATATAAAATTAAACGGAGGCCGGCCTTATAATTGGCAATTTAAGGCCACAAAATGTAAAATAGATGTAATTTTATCTAAATTATCTCTCTTGTTTGATTCAGGTACTGTAGCATTAGCTTGGTTAAAAAAGCCAACAGCGTAGCAATAATCCTGAAAGTATTTTTTTTTTAATTATATAACGTTTTTCGTACAGAAAATATACATACAGAACCTCGAACATCTCAGGCAACGCAACAATATTCCAATAAAAATCCCCTTTAAAGCCAATATAAGGTGACGTTTTCATAAATTCCCAGGAACAGAACCTTTACAATCTGGACGATAAAATATATTCCAGAGCCATAGGCTGTGTTAATCAGATTTCGGCCACTTTTCAATTATTTCCATGAAGTCATCCACTTTTTGATCAAAAATGGTTTTAATTCCTTAAATTTCTTAGTCGCAGCCATGTCCACCATATGTTATAGACATGTTATCATTTTCAATCATCACATTCAAAAATTAGCAAAGCTCTAAGTTCCCTTACATAGACTTGACCATTTGTCTAGGCTTCAGATGATTTTGCTTATAATTAAATATATAAGGCTTCAATAAAAAGTATCGGTTGCATTTTTTCCTGACTTGACTGTTCCTTGAGGAACGCTCGCACCACGCAGGTTCTATTGACAACGATATGATACTCAACACACGCCAAGCGCCTATAACCGGAAAGGGTTCGTTCAGGCAAGGTTATGCTTTTAGTGGGCAAATATTGAGCGAATCAAAATGAGCGCAAAATACAGTGCATAATTGAACAGCGGTACGCCATTAAATTCTGCGTTGGACTGGGGATATCGGGTATAGATACGAATAAAGATACATTGGGCATGATTTGCCAAGTGTTCAAGGATGAATGCGTGTAACAACCTGCTGTTTTAAATGGCAGAAGCTCTTCGATGATGAGCGAGAGAGTGTCTAGGACAAGGCCCGCGCTGCACGGTCGTCGGCGTCAAGAACCGACGACAACGTACAATGTGTGCGTTAATTCCTGCATTCAGACTGTCGGTTAGTGTGCGCATGATCTCAGATCGTATTGGCATTGATAAGATGAAAGTGCAGACCATTATCACTGAAAATTTGGCGATGCAAAAGATCTGAGCTTAACTCATTCCAATGATCTTGAGCGCTTGAAGCTCCTAGGCAACCAACTAGCTGACAAAAACAGCATTGCAACGGTTCCACAACCGCCTTATCTCCCGACGTGGCACCATCATACTATTTATTCTGCCCAAAAGTAAAATCCTCCCTCAAAGGACACCCACCACCAGTGCCGTTAAAGAAGCTTGAACGCGTACCCTAAAGGACCTTCCAGAATCCGCCTACCAGGGAGCCTTTCAGTTGTGAAAAGGCCGCTGACAAAAGTGTGTCGACGCTCATGGGATGTACTTTGAAGAATTTTGAGGGTTTTTAGCAATAACTGAAATATATTTTTCAGAAATTTTTCCCGATTCTATTTATTCAAACCTTGTAATTAATCCAAAATGTTGAACCGAACAATTGGGGTAGTGATTCTGTCATTTAGTTGTTTTCCAACAAATGAGCTATGGCACGTTTAATCCTTCAACGAGCTTATAAATTTCCCTCCAGCTAAAGTAAAGAAATAATATAAACCTCCGTTCATGAGAAACCTTGCCTGTTATCTTGTCACAAGTTACCTAGATAAATCATCAATATTTTCTTTATAATCGTATGTTACCATGGATTATCTTGCTAAGTTCTAAAGAGAAGTTTGTTAAGCAACATGTAAGGGGTGTGAATGTCTATAATTGAATGTTTGCAATGGTATGCACGTAGAAAAAACAGAGAACGTTTTTAATAGGCGAGTGCACACTTGATATCTGTTATTCACAGTAAGCCTATTTTTACCCGAGGCCCAATAGATACTGATTTATACGAGCATGTATTTGACAAAGGTATTTAAATACGTAGGTCATTTTAGAAAATTATGCAACGGTACACTATTAAAACTCATCATATAATGGACTTTAAAAAATTAATTTTGAAAAGTAAAAGTTGGTTACTTTTCTTCCAATGAAGTTTTTCCCATCCAGTAGCATAATGAAGACCCACCTAAAGTTTTTTCGCTGATATTTGCTCTTTCTAAGCAAACTCTCAATTATCCTTTTTGTCACATTGGCATACACCAGCATTTCAAACTATATTGACCATCTTTCTCTCCTAACCACCATCATCCCTCAATCAGTATTCCATCAGCACCCCCTACCTTAAAAATTCACTAACTTATCCCTTCCTTTTCAACTTCCCCGCTAGCATAGTAAATAAAGGCTGTCGTCAATATTTCGATAAAGAATTTTATCCTTGATAATTACAGATATGCGTTGGCCACGCGTATGGGATCAATTAAGTGTGCTGAATAAAACATATTTCTTTTTAACTCATTCTTTAAATTGGTATTAATAGAAATTACTCCAATCATTTAAATTCGCTTGACTCTTACCACAAACTCTAAGCTTCTTTTATGTAGATAGGAGTTAAACTTAATCGCACTTCAATCACCATGTGACCATTTTTAATATGAGAAGTCTTTCAAACTAAGATGAGTCAACTCCGAAAATATGCCTATGTCTAAGCAACTTGATTTTAGCTTCATCAACATTAACTCTTTTTCACAAATATTACTTTGAGATAACCCTTCTTAGCTTAGTAGACACCTTCACTTAGGTATGATGATCAACGAAGTAAGTAATTGTTTTTTGACATGCCCTTACGTGTTTCACAGAGGCTGTGACGCCCTCAGTGACAACTAAAGAATTTCTAATCGTCACTCTTGGGGTAGAAATGTCAGAAACCTATCTTCTTCGGAACTTTTAGAAGCAAAAATCAATATTTGATGAGTTAAATCGGCGAGAGGGAGTGGAGAGGGAGTTGGATACAACCAAAACAGTCCGAGGTTTTCTACATAAGAGTAGGAAGAGAGAGAAAGACACCTAGTTTTTTGCGCGCCGGTGTAGCTTCACCTAGCTGCCTCTATTGGATCCACTCCCCCCTTTTGTCCAATTAATTCATGTGCATGCCATTTTACGGCGCTCACTCGTGGCTTGGTACAAGACTCGTAAGATTGACTTAAAAATACAATGCTTTGGTGCAAACGTTGCAGTAAAAGGGAACAGTTTCCATTTTTCACAAAATTGTTCAAAAATATTGACACGGTTTAAATAGAGTAGAGAGCAGTTTGGGAGGGTATATATTGCACCAGATGGTGCCTCCAACCTAGAAATAGTGCATTCTTTTGTTACCTGGGAACACAAAATCATCGTTCAGAACAGAAAGCATGTATCCGGAGAATAACATACCAATATACCCGGAGATAATGTGTAATTTTTTGGGAATGATACGAGTATAAGTGGAATGAAGTTTCACAGACAAGGAGGGCAACGTCAGTTTTGAGCCATGAATTAATGTTCATCTTATGTAGATTAATAAGATTGTTTTTTGCTACCGTATTTTTGCTCTATGGCAATTACGCGCAATGTGTTATCGCTTATTAGCGACGAAACACATTACATACACTCGTATTCGGAACTTGAATAACCATAGAAACCGAAAGAGATGGTGAGTCGTTTGTAGCGTCATTATCGTGTAAAATAGGAAATAGTTCTTTAAGAAAGGTATTCAGTTTATTGAATCCTGAGAAGTAAGTTTTGTAAAGGTTGAGTCCTGCACAAACCTCTCCGATTGCAGCTGTTATTGAGAAGTTGAAATGTCTGGTAATAGGAGATCATCTTTTGACCGTACAATAGATTTACAAGTAGTTAAGGTTCAGTGAAAATTTCGCACATGCAATTTTGCGACAAGATTTGAACATGCGCAGAGCGGCTACGAAATGTTTTCCCAAGCTGTTGGCGAAACAAAAATAATTCCGTCTTGAGGTTGCAAAAGACCTGCTTGACACCACGAACACTGATCTTTAGTTTCTGAGCACCCTGATTATTGGAGATGAGTAATTGGTGTTTGAGCACAACCGAGAAACAAAAACAGTCATCGCATGGGACGTATCCAGAATTTCCAAGGGCGGAAAAAGCGCGATAAGTACGAAGCAAAATGAAGGTGGTACTAATCGAGTTCTTTGATATCCGTGGAATTGTGCGGCACGAATACGCACCGAAAGGACAAACAGTGATACAAGAGTGCTAATTACAAGTTCCTCACCGACGCCATGATACATTTCGGCGCAAAAGACCAGACCATTGGACAGGTGAAAAACTGGAAGATGCATCATGACAATGCTCCAGCTAATTCATCGAAGATGATCTAGATTTTTCTGGCGTAACATGGAATTCCAGTCGTTCACCAAACTCTCTCCTCCCCAGACATGGCTCCTTGTGAAATTTTTTGTTTCCAAATCAAAGACGCCATTGAAAAGATCCCGTCTTGAAATTAAGAAACATGTAGTGCAAAAAGCGACGGCGAAGATGAACACCATTCCAAAAGGAGCCTTGAGAAAGGCTTTCGACTGTGAAAGAATCGGTGGGCTAGGTGCGTGGAGGCGCAAGGGGCCTAATTTGAACAAGATTAGGGTTCCAATTAATCTTATTTGTAATATATTTTTCCGGCCAAAAGTCGGACTTTTCAAATCGCACTCCGATGTACCCCTCATTTCTTCGTTTATCTTCGAATAATTTCTAACATCTCCGTCATCATCGATCGCCCTAACATGAAGTGCATTTCTGAAGACAAAATGCTTTTATTGGGTGAATTCTTCTCGGGTCTTCCACCGGGTCAATTGCAATCAGCCCCGATGACGATGACCGAGTCGGGAATCGAAACGTCGGCAGCTATGGAGCCATTGACCCGGTGGAAGACCCGAGAAGAATTCACCAAACTAATACGCCGGGAAAGCACCAGATCTTTCAAAATGCTGTTATACTTCCCAAATTACACGTAAACAGAGCGGGTTGCAGCAAATCACGGGGCTCTTTGACGGTATTCGGAGACAGGAATGTTTTAGGAAATTACATCGAGATGTTAAGTTAAGTGATTTTCAAAAAACATTACCTATTTGTAACGCTTAATGCACTCTATCTAAGGATATGGTAAAATACTGTCTTCTCCCATTTGTTTTTATAGAAATGGAAATCGAAAATCCAAAATTTTATACGTTCTTGGGACAGCGAAGATGTGCCACCAGAAGAGTTAAGGATTCATGGTGAAAAAATACGTCGTTCTTCCAAAAAAACTGAAATCAGGTGCGCAATTATATATGAATTGCAATAGTGTTAACATAAAAGTATTTATCCACCTTTGTTCAAATTATGCTAATTGACTTGCAGTATATATAGCCTAAATCCAACAGCTACAAAACTTGTCGCCTCAGAGCTACTTCAAAATAAGTTTTGAAGCACATTTCAAAAATTAATAAGAAACTCATAGTGCTTAAAAACTGCATATTCATATTATATCTGTTTACGAATGAGATTATGAATACGAATCACACCGATTTCATATCTCGTAATTAATACAAGAATTAAATTGACACATTATGAATTTAAGTTAACCGTGCAGTAGTCACGATCGAACCTTATTAATTTCAATTGAATGTTCGATTCCTCAAGACTGGAAGCTAGCTCACCTAAAGGAAACAATAGGTAGGACTAGAAGTATTAATAAATCCATTTCTTTAACATCAATAAAAAATCAAAACCTTTGAACACATAATTGTAAGCAGTATATTTTCCTTCCTCGAGAGTAGGTACATACTCTGCCTTAGCTACAACGGGATAAGAAAACGCACGTTATGTGAAACGCAATTGGCCCATGACATTCTAACATTTGGGGAAATACCTAGAGGCTACTATACAGGTAGACGAGTATTTAGATTACAAGAAAACCTTCAATAATGCCCCCAAGAGAAACTAATGTAAACTAATATTATGGTATTAACAAGAAAAAGACACAGTCACAAGCCTTAAAGGTGGCTTACAAAGTATTGTGTAGTTATGCAGGATAGACTGTAGATATGACTAACTGGACTCATTGCTGAAAATCTAACTTTTCCTAGTTACACAAGTTCAAATCCGGATTTCAAACCTGCCTCACATGGATACTAGTAGCACGTTCAAGTTGAGACCAAATTAGCACAAAAGATATGCTTAACTTCATTAGAGCAGCGTCCGAACCCTCTTAACAGTAACAAGTAAATGACACACTTTCAGGCGTAACATAGTGTAAATCCCTCATGATGAAAGAAAACACTTTGTTTTTCTACATATAATTTTCTTTTGCGACCTAGGTTTCGTTACATTGTAAAATCTCCATGACGATGACGATGAACCTAAAGATCTTACGATGTAACGAAACCTCGGAGGCAATGAAATAAATTGTGCGTGGAAAAGCTAAGTGTCTTCTTTCATCAGCAACTACCAACGTTTTTTTTAGATTTATATCTGTGATTAGATTTTAGATGTGTATAGAGACACTTCCGAAAGGTGAAAGCCAACTTCTGAAGTAGAAGCACGTGCCATAGCAAGCTCCTGTTAAAACCTATTCCACCCACCTGCTGCCTGCTATTTACCTCATCTTGATCCACGACCCAGTTGTGTATTTGCTATGACTAGGGTCTGTGTTCCAAAGCAACACACTTCCAATGTCCCTCAAATGAAGAGTTTTTTTTTTGACGAAAAGGAAGACTCCGAAAATTTCTTTTTTTAAACGTCCCTCTTTCCATCACCCAACATTGAGGGATCTTTTATGCAATCTGAAACATTCTCATACTTATCCGTAACGTTTATTCTGACGTGTCACTACATTTTTATACCATCGGGCCATAAAGTTAATTTAATACTAGAACTATACAATCAAATGAAAAGCTTCTCATCGCCGACGAATAACCGGTGGAAATTTCAATGCCTCATCAATTATTGGGCCATACGTCGTTTTCAAACAGGTATAGACTAATTTACCTACCAGTCTTTTTCACATTCTTGCACGCTTGACTCCATACCCTAAATTGCCACTTCACAAACTAGAGGTAACAATATCTTTGATTGAGTAGCAACGAGCTTGCTTAAAATTCTTATATATGGAAATTCCTAAAGAAATAAGAGTTCACAGAGTAGAAAATGCTGAATAAAGAAAATAAAAAGATAAATTTACTCACTTAAAACCAGCTACAATTTGTCTTAAAATAAATTATATTGAGTGAATTAATTACGTTTTAGAAAAATGAAAAACCAAAAGAGTGAAAACTAATGTAATTACTTCCTTGAAATCTGGGTTAGCATTCAATTGTATTACTTTAAGTTAATTTATAAATGATAACACCGAACCTATAAGGTACAACTCGGAAGTTAAAAAATCGTAATTTCCTAAAAGTCTGCCACGCCAATATGAAAATAATATTCAGGATGATATTTCTGGCGACGATGAGATCATTTAAGATTATAAGATATCTAAGACGAATGCCAAGAAGGAATCTTGGAAGGAATTACGCGAATTCTAAATAAAAAGATTAGCTGGCACTCTTAACTATAACGCAAAATCAATTATTCCTATGCTAGAGAGGTAAGGGGAAATATTTTTATAGTTAATTTACTCAGAACCGGTAAAGGCGAAAGAGCAACCAGCAGTTTGAAGAACGCTTACTTATCAAATTCCTTCTTTCAAAACGATTTCACCGACTTCTCACCGAATATCTCCGACAATTTACCAATTCGTTTCCGCCAACCGATGCCCGAAATTGATATTTCACTAAAAGAAATGGAAAATTTTCTGAAAAACATCAACTACAATAAGTCCTGGGGTCCTTATTAAATACCAGTTCTTATAGTACAGACCTTAGTTCAGATTTTGCATGGTTTTTGGAAGCTATATTTAATATGTCCCTGATAGGTCAAAAGTTTTTCATTGACAGGAAAACGGATAATGTAACACCTATATTCAAAAGCGAAGGCAAAGAGAAACCAAGTAATCACAGACCTATCTCCCTCACAATAGATGATGCAAATTCATGAAACGTGTAATTTTGTGCTCGATAATGAGGTATCTCGATAATCTATTACATGCACCGTGCGCTTTTGGTGTGATATTGTAGGTTCTAGAGAAATTAATGTGCAAGACGACTGGGATTCCCTAGACTACAGAAAAGCTTTTTACAATGTTCTTCATAGCAGGCCACTCACAAAGCTAGAATTCTATGGTATACAAAAAACCTAGCCTGGATTAAAAACTTTTTGAACAGTCACGTATAAAGGGTATTCATAGATGGTGTCACCTCTAACTCAGTAAAAGGCCTTTTAGATGCTCCCTAGGGTAGTTGCATCGGATTGCTATTTTTCCTCTTTATTTTTGACGACATTGACTCCGTCGTTAATTGTAAGATACGCTTTTTCCCAACGACACTTGCATAAAGAGATATCCGTAGTCATGAGGAGAAAGTAAATTTAGCAAATGTCCTAAATATATATTTATATATATATATATATATATATTTTTAAGGTAATCTACCGGTTAAGGTAGGTTTTTCGATGGACACAACTACCAAACAAATATTTTTTGACTACTAACAAAACACAACCCTAAATTCTACTCTACACCAGGTCCCTCTTCATCTCTGAGTACTTTCTTCCTCCCTTCATCCCGTCCAACATCCCTATCCTGTTCCTTCCCTTTCCTCTTTTGCCCAACATTCTACCCTCTATCACAGTCTTCAACATCCCACTGCCGGTCAACACCCCCTTCATCCACTTTTCCTGCCTCCATAGGATTGCTCCCAACAAACCCCTCTCTTCGCCCACCATACCAAGTACTTCCTCATTTGTTTTCTTCTCTGTCCATTTCACCTTCTCCATTCTTCTCCACACCCACATTTCAAAAGCCTCCAGTCTACGTCTATCCTCCTGCTTCAATGACCACGTTTCCGCGCCGTTAATAGCTACGCTCCATATCAAAGTTTTTACGAGTCTTTTCTTAACATCCTTACTCAAACTCCCCGTCATCAACTCCCTCCTCCTCGTGAAAGCCTCTTTGCCTAGCGCGATTCTCCTTACGTCCCTACTACTTTGACCGTGTTGGTCCAAAACACTACCGATATACATAAACTTTTTTACCTGCTCTACTTTTTGCCCTCCTATTTTAATGTTAAGCTTGCTCTTTTTCTTTCTAGAAAATCGCATAACCTTTGTTTTATTAATGTTGATTCTCATCCCATACCTGTCGCACTGAATTTCCAATTCACTCAGCAATGCTTGCAGCCCCTTGGCTGACTGACAAACTAAAGCTTGGTCATCAGCAAACCTAACTGATTTTACGAATTCCCCGCCCACTTTCATTCCTACCTCTAGTTCTTCCCATGCCTCTTTGATCATTTCCTCTGCATACAGGTTGAACAGCAACGGTGATAATGGGCAACCCTGCCTTACACCCCTTCCTAACACTGCCCATCCTGACTCCCCGTTTCCCACCCGCACCTGAGCAGTCTGAGACATGTACAGGTTGCGGATTAGCCTCCTTCCCCTCCAATCTATTCCTATTTTCTGCAATATACTCATTAGTTTTTCCCAATTCACTCTATCAAACGCTTTTTCGAAATCTACGAAACAGGCAAATACCTCCTGGTTGTGTTCTATATTCCTCTCGATTAATAATCTCATTACTGCAATGGCATCACGCGTACCTCTCCCCTTCCTAAACCCAAACTGATCATCCCCTAAGTAATCATTTGCCCTACTCTCTATCCGTTTGTTTATGATCCTGAGAACAACTTTAGCTGCGTGGGATATCAAACTAATTGTCCTATAGTCCTCACATGACGTGGCCTTTACCTTTTTCGGAATCGGAACTAAAACTGCTCTCACAAAGTCTTCCGGCCAGATTCCCTCCTCATAAATGCTACGGATCAGCCCATATAGCCTCTTCCTCCCACATTTTCCTAAACATTTTAAAAGTTCCACGGGAATGTTATCTACCCCCACGGCCTTATTTAGTTTCATCTCCCTTAATGCCCTTTCTATCTCATTGTCTAGTATGCCTGGACCTAAGCTGTCTTCCTCTACGTCATTTTCTTTTTCAATGTCTAACTGTGTTGGTCTGAGTTCTTTACTATACAGTTCTTCTATATACTCCTTCCATCTCTCTTGGATCTTTCCTGCGTCAACTATTACCTTACCCGCCTTATCTCTAACTATTAGCATAGCTCTTCCTTTCTTACTTCCCGATAACGATTTAACTTTGCTGTACAGCGCACCGATTTCGCCCTTCCTCTGGAGACTTTCCATATCCTCGCACTGCGTCTTCCACCATGCGTCTTTTGCCTTATTTTTTGCCCGCCTCAATTTATTGTTCAATTCTTTGTACTTCATTTTGCCTAATTCTGTATTTATATTCTTCCATTTTCGCCGCTCATCCATCTTTGTAATCATCTCATCCGTGATCCATGGTTTCCTAGTCCTTTTAGCGTTAACTGTTCCAATAGTGTCTTTTGCGGCTTTAGACAACCCTTTTTTGATCATTTCCCATTTTTCTTCGATAGTAATAAGCCCTTTACCATCCTCCATTATTTTCTCTACCGCCTGTTTGTATTCCTTCCTTTTCAACCCATTTAATGCTTCTACATTCCATTTTCTAACTCGCCGCCCCTGCCTTATCTTTTTGAAAAGTACGCTACATTTCATAACAACTAAATTGTGGTCTGAGTCCGCATCCGCTCCCGGGAAGCTGTGGGAATTTATCACACTATTCCTAAACCTGTGTCTAACCAGGATATAATCTAGCTGATATCTTCCTGAGTCACCTGGCATTTTCCATGTATACCTGCGTCTGTTGTGGTGTCTAAACCAAGTGTTGGTGATGACTAACCCCTGTCTCCTGCAGAACTCAACTGCTTTCTCCCCGCGGTCATTCCTCGTGCCTAAACCGTAGTCGCCCACCTCATCACCATCTCTTCCTTCGCCTACCGTCGCATTCATATCCCCCATCACTATCAAATGTTTCCCTGCTGGAACACACGCGATCATGTCCTCTAACTGATCGTATATCTTATCGACCTCTTCTTCCTTATGGTTGCTCGGTGGCATGTATACCTGAATAATAACTAAGTTCGTCGGTTCTGCTTTTATCTCCACTAGTAGTATTCTATCCGTTACCTGCTCTATGTTGACTACGCTTCTTCCTACCTCTTCATTTAATACTATGGCAACCCCTCGTTGGCTCTCGTCCCCACCGCTGTATATTATTCTATACTTATCACTCCAGTAATCCCCGCTATCTTTCCATCTCACCTCGCATAGACCTAAAATATCTATATTTCCCCTTTCCATCTCTCGCTTAACATTCTCCAATTTCCCTGTCCTCATCATTGTCCTAACATTCCACGTTCCTATTCTAACTAATTTTGTCTTCTTCTCCTGCGTCTTCTGTCCTGCTGCTGCTGGTTTTCCCTTGCAAGGGTTTCGTGGGATGACGACCGCGGAAGCCTTGCCTCCCCCGCTGCCGGGCACGACACACGGCCGATTGGGCCGAGCCCCGTGGTTGCCAGGACTCAAAATATCTCTATTGTCCATCATATTTTTCTAGGGAATGATAATTGAGGTGGTTTCCCGTTGCCTTCCTCAATAGTGTTTTTAACGTGACACCATCACTTACTGGCCGCCCCACTGGGGTCAGACGCCATTGCAGCCGCCTCACTGAGGAACAGACGCTGCGTGGACTACCTTTCGTCTGGCTCCTAACCTTCGACCTATCTGGCATGGGTGACCCTACCAGGAGCAATAATTATTACTCCCGCCAGCACAGCTCTAGGGGTCATCGGAACGCACAAGCCCTTCCACCACGTCAAGGTTGTAGTCCGGGGAGGGTTTTATATATATATATATATATATATATATATATATATATATATATATATATATATACACACATATATATATAAATATATATACATATATATATAAATATACATATACATATATACATAAACTTTGGTGTGGCATGTGGAAATTAAAATTAAACTTAAAAAAGTGCGCAGCGATAAATTTTTGTGACAGGAGTGGTTCCCTTCCGGATATCCATTGCAACGAAATCTAAAGTGTAACCTTCATTAAATACAATTGGGATGAAACAATTAGTGGTGACAGCGAGGAACCAATAGCAAATCTGTCTCATTGTTTATAGATTTCATTGTCAAATTGGAAATAGTTGTGGCAAACAGACTCTTTAAATAGGAGACAACATTTCGCGATCACAGTTGAAGATGCTTAGCCTTTCACTAGGGTATTTTCGGCTAGAAGTGTGACCATGGTTTCCGCTTAGGTGCTCTCCCTGAGTGCCTTGACATGCCTTCGATAAGGCATTTTTGGTAAGAAATGCTTTTGATAAGGCATGCTATTAGCTCCGCATGCTGTTCCAGATAATGTGTTTCCACATACACATCTTCTTTCTACTATCAAACTGTAATCTTCAAATGGTCATGGGTATGACTTATTATTCCAGTAATTTGCAATTTTTTCAATGTACTTAAATTACATTTGAATCGTATAATTTTCGCACCTTGTTCCTGCATTTCAACAGAAGTTCCTATTCCATGATCATTACGATCTATAACTTGACTCGATATTTTGACGGATAGATATGAGTTTAAAATGTATACATACAGTATATGTTTATGCGACGTCTTTAACTTGAATTATTTTCTGCGGACAGTATTTCTCTTGTCCATACCTTTAAGTTTCCACGGAATATACTTTAATGAGAAACAAAAAAGATATTTATAAATTGCTGCTTCAATTCATCAAGAGCAATAGCCAATATCAAAATGAGAAATTAAAGCTACAGATATGAAAGCAGTCAAGTTGCATTTTAATCGAAATGGGATGGGATGCATCCCATCACTAAAATATGATGTCAGTGTGGTAACATTTTTGTAATTTCAAATAGTATTTCTCTTACTTATTAGTGTATTCTCCTGAGTATAAATTTAAAATGAACGTGTCTACGGTCGAAAACCAAAGGAAAAATGAAAGAGCTGAGACCGTGAACTTGATTGAACCAATCAACTTCACGTTTTTAGCAATTTCTTTTTCCACGTATTCTAATTTTAGAGAGAGAATTAAGTTTCGATAAAGTTAATTTGAGTCAACTTCTTTCACAATGTTTATCACAAGTATCACACTATCGCAATTTTCCTTCAGAATAGCAGAAAGTGAATAATTTCAATTATAAAATATACTATTGATCGTATCATAAATGAGCAGCTCGATTTTATGCTACCATTGATGCTATAATAAATGTTGGAGTTTTAATGTGAAAATTCATCACTATATTGTTTCTCCTCTCAAATTTGAAATTATAACACTTTATGGGCAGAATTTAAAGCTAGTAAGGACCAAGAGCCATTCAATATGGTTGGCAAAGTGAATTAATGCTGTGACTAAATTAATGCAGGTTCCTATTGAACTATCTCCTTCAAAGCGTGTTAGCAAGCCGACCTCTGATGAGAGGCTTAGAGATATTGGCCCATCATCGACTGAGGTATCAAGGCAAGCCCAGCATCTCTCGTTATCCTCCTTTTACCCTGGATGTTGAAGACTTATTTAGTCTAAAAAGCATTTACCGATAAGAAGCAACTTTGGTGGGTATGGTTTCAAATTTACTGCACTCATGTATAATGTATAAACCGATTTTCACAAATTACATCAAACTGAAATCAGCCTAAAATATAAAACTGCTTTTTTTAATAATATCTGCTCATTTTTTGAATACCCTCTATATTTGAAAATAAGTGGAGAAACCACGTAGAACAAAACTTAAAAAGAGATATATTATTTAGCATGAAATTATTGTATTTTTTTCGTATAAGAGAATGAAATACTCACCAAATAATGTCTTAAATAATGGTTCTCCTATTTTCACTGTTTTCATTGGTTATATAGTTTAAGGAATCGATTAATGAGAAAAGGTACAAGGTTTAATAGAAATTCACATTAAACCATTTTCCCAATGATTTCCATGGGCAAATGTTAGAGCAAAATAATCTTTATGAATGAGATTTATTCGTCACGAAAATGAAAAATCTGTTGAGCAGGAAAATAGTAATTTATGCTTTCAGTTTTACGTAAAGGACATTATCTGACGGACCAGTTAAAGTCACCACTTCACTAATACTGATAATGCCATTGGTTTATGTGTACATTTAAAATAAATGGCACTGAATTATAAATGCGCATATTTATAAAGCGACAATATAATATATTTATCTTTAGTTATTGCTAAGAATATATATTAATTCATTCGTTGGATGACAAAACCTAATGACTTTCAAAAAACAAATATACGGCAAGCTTCCTGAAGAACTTTAATAATCAAACAATTATGTTTTTTACTATGCCTAAAAAACACGAATGAATGTTGCTCATTAAAAACTCTTGAAGGGCGACGGAAATTAGTTTACCACTTTGTCGGCGATACAAATCAATTTCTTCTTTACGAGTTAATTAAGTACACACTTATTACAATAAATGCGTCGGTGAATTTGGTGTCTACTTCGACATTCAAAGAAAAATTTAGACTCAAGACTCAAGGGAAGTGCTTTACATCTTTCAACTATAAGAGAATTCACTATCAATAAATAATATCGAGTATACCGTGGCTCATAATAATTAAAATATAAAATTTTGTCGAGTGAGCTACGAAAGCACTCGCTTGTAGGAAAATGTAATTTACTTGGTGATAATGAATTATGGCATCAATGGATATACACTACTGAGTAATATGGGGAAAATATTGGTAGAAGTAGAGAAATACAATGAGTGTACATAAACGAGTACACAGGTAAATAAATATTGTCCAATATGTACGTTTACACGAGAATATTTTTTATGAATATATTTTACTTGAAAATATCAAGGAAAATGCATACGTTCAGGTCATCACGCTATGATCTTTTTCCGATTTTTTTAGACTGTGTATATTTGTGAGAATTTTTGCAAAAAAACTGTTAAGATGAGAGGCAGGAAATTATATATTCAACATTTTTATCAGGAGTTTGAGAAATAACTATTTTTACTAAAATCTAGCCAATGGCAATGACGATTTCGCCCTTCTTCATTATCATTTCCATCATAAAAAATTAAAAAAAGAGATATAGCTGACAGCCATTTTAATTTAAACCGATCATGAATATTTTTATAGCCTTTCATTGTAATCTATAAAATACAAACCAATAAAATTGTCAACGGGATATTAGAAGCACTAACAAACAATGAATGAAAATGGATGAAAAATTAAACATTCTTATTTTTTTCTTTATTTAGCATCCTGAAAATGTTATAAAATGCGGGGATTATGGGAATAAAATGGGGGAATGCGGAAATAAAATGGCATTTATATTTTTGTTTTGGCCTTGTAGTGTGTGGTCGTCATAAAACCAACCAGCACCAACGAAAACCTTAATCAGCACCATTTCTTTCTTCTTAATAGAAAAAGTTCTGAACTATTACAACCCCTGATAAGGGGTTGTAATAGTTCAGAACCCTGAAGAAAAGATATTACTAAAAATATGATATTTGAGATTTATATGAAAGAGGACATTAATTCAAGACCACCTTCAATTCGCCTTGCTGGGGAAAAGTTTTGATAGATCAGGAAAATGCACTAAGTTACCGCCAATGAGTAATTCTACTCTTAGTTTCCTCATAAAAAGGAAAAGCATGAAGATAAATTAATGTGCAGAGCACATCATATTTTTTATATTGGAAGGTGTGATTTATTTAAATGATACTCGGACTCCACAAAACAATACTTCTTTCACCATAGATGTAATGTCGACATAGCATAACTTGTCGAGGGTAAAGGATTGGATGAACATTAACACATTCTTCAGCTTTCCATATTTATAATAAAGTACACAGTTTTTCATTGTTGCGTAGACTATATAAAACATTAATATAAAAGTTGTCGACCATGTGAAGTATACATGCGATCAAGCACGTATTGGTACATGAACCTAAATATTTTTAATACAAACACTTCAGTTAAAACGATGAGAAATGATTTCCGGTTCAACGTATTTTGGGTAATGTCGATAACCACTGTCATCTACCCGACGGTCAGTCCGTTAGGTGAGGGTAAAGCTCACCTAGTCGGTCCCAGGGCTCTACTCAATTGACTACCAAGTCCCCTCATTCCGATAGATACTTTTTAACTCTAGAGGAAGTGTGGAGGTATAGTATTCGAAGTAGTTTTTTTTATTCCAAGAAATTGATTTTTATTAGGAATCATTATGAAACTCTTTTCAATTAAATACATGAACGAAAATGCAAAAAGTATGTTTTCAGTGATTGAAATTATATATTTGGATATTATTAGAGGAACTGAAGGGATCTTTTGAATTAAATTCCCTTAAAAGTATTAAATTACATTTTTTAAATCAGTGACAACGGCATGCTGTAATTCGACATGAGGGTTTTTAATTTCAAAGTATCACTACAGCTCAAAATAAAAAATCCCTTTTTTCTGGAAATACTTCAAATACTATGATTATACACGCTATCTCATGAAAAATTAATAAAATTAATACATATTACTTTTACTAGTCTAATTTTACAATATCAATTACCTGAATGAACATTAATTCAAATTACTTTAAAATCTTGAGTTAAAAAATTAGAATTTTTTTTGGTCAATGTACCTCTGGCTTATGATGACATTTCATATATTCATACAATGTTTCTATTCCAAAGAACAAACAAGTTTTTTTAAAAACTACTTACTTGTAAAAATAGAATTTAATTGTATTCTCATATGAAATAAATATCCCGATTCTCGCAAATTAACAACGAAAAAAATTTAGAACGACGCATTATTGTCACTGTATTTTCTGATTCTTCATGAATTCTTCGTTTTTATTTTAATACTCAGTCTACTTCTATCCATCAGATTCTCCAAGATTAGGAGAACAAGGTTAGGTAAACAGTCCACTGCCGCTCATCCCCTACACATCCCTCACTGCCACTTTTGGTGAACGACTCGTTTGCCGCAAAAGGGGATCAGTACGTGAGTGCACCAAGAGACGATAGTACAAAAATGAACCAATACTCTCCCTGTAAGATTAAGCGGCTTAGTACGTGCATTAGAGCACTAGGTTAGGGAGAAAGGCAGGAGTATGGTAAGGTGAAAGAGCTGAAGACCATAGCCGAACGTTCCTCGGCCGTGATCAAATTCACCCTCAAACCTCCTCTGCCCCAACCTCCCTTCCTCCACTTCGTATACTTTACTCTATGTATCCATTTTCGCAGCGTCTCATTCAATCCTACGGAAGCGCTGCGGTGGCCAAGCGGCAGCTGAGCCCCGTTCGAATGCCTCTGGCCACTAGACTCTTGGGAATGGGGGAACATAAGGCACGAAAAGTAGAAGCGTGAGAAGCAGTTGAGAGTGGGGGGGGAGAAATGGGCGCCGGCGCCCTTGCTGAAATAGTTTCAGTAATCGCTGGATCACCACCGCCTTTGCCCCCCTTCCTGCCCAGCTGCCCCTCAATTCCCCGCAAAACCCCTCTAGTTGAGGGCCCATGGAAGAGCCGTTTTCCCTTGGAGGAAGATTAGGAACGGGTTTTCGCAGACGAGGGTTTGCCTCAATGACCATTAGACTGGAACGTATCACTTTTGAACCCAAGTTTCCCAATTTGATTGGGAGCGCCATATTTTGTTGAACAAGGCCTCCATTAGTACATCAAAGGCAATATATATATATAAGGAAAACGACGATGGAATCTCTATTTGCCAGTCTAACTGCTTATGCAGTAGGGATTACTGCACATTCGAAAATTAGTAGTCAAAGGAATGCTCTCCTTTTAGTAGGAATTTCGACAATAAAGAGCGCTTATCTCTATTGCGGATATATTACGTACATATTATGATACCCATATGATTATCTAAGTAAAAACATGCACGTTTATTTTTAGCTGAAGCATTTAATACTGTTCAATGTATCATTACTAATTTTGAAATGACTATTCTTTAAACCCTAGAAAGCTGCTCCTAAGGTCCTTCGAGTTAAACCTACCGAAAACTCACCCTAAACACATACTTTGATATGCATTTCATATTTCTATGAGTACTTTTTTTAAGTATAACGTTAATATTTGGTTCAGTGGTCATTTTACACCACGGAAAATTTAAATAAATACATTTAATAATGTAAAGTAATAATAAATGATTGACCAAAAAATTAGAATTTTTTCCAACATAATTGAATTAAACTTACAATAAGGAGTAAAAACGACCAACTTTTTGAAAAACATGCTCGAGAGTCTACATCTATCTGGGCCAAGGACTATAATTTCTGCTGTTTCCCTAATACCCTGCGTCTTCAACTGAACCCGTTATCAATACACTCTGTCTGGAAGGTCTCATGGTCAGAGAGGAGTCACAGGTATCGCTCATCCTTCTCTAATCGCTCATTCTTCTTTCATCAAAACGTATGAGTGGATCAGGCCACAGTGCCCTATTCAAAATCGTGTGGCGGCGACTTATTCACGCCGACGACTCTGGAGAAGAGCTGAGTATTTAGATAATATTACAAAAATTATCAAGGCATTAAAATCATATTTTCGCACATTCCCACCAATATCATGACGCACGCTAATTATCTCTCATCCATTTGTATCGTAAGGTATGGGCTACATCACATGAAGTTTTGTTCTCAATTCGATTATACCGAACAGCTTAAGTGGGAATAATTTAGGTTGAGCTTGATAATTTAAGTCGGACGGTTTAACGATCCTCAAGAAGTCTGGACAAGCCTCTGAATTAAAAAGCTCCTACTTAATGTTATCGAGGAAAATATCCTGGGTTCACTGAGTGGTCAGTTCCTTCTCTCCCTTGAGAAAGGTGGTATCGCCACCGAAAATTCGGAATGTGTGTTTCTGTGTTTTTGTTCGCTAGCGCTATCTTGGTGTACATGTAATTATATATATATATATATATATATATATATATATATATATATATATATATATATATACATATATATAATTACATAATAACATATTAATATATATATATATATATTCGTTGATTGTACTTATATAAAGGCTTCAAAATACTCCCCCTACTTCATACAGTTGCGGAGACGTGCCTGTCACGCCTGAAAGGCACCCTAAAACTCCACGACGGCAATGTCTCTTTGGATGGTTGTAACATGTTTTCGGATGTTTTGCACGGTCTCCCACTGCTTTCCTTTCAGCTATCTCTTCAGTCAGGGAAACAAAAAAAGTCGCCAGGTCGGGTCTGTAAGGGGGCTGGGGGATGAGCGGGTAGCCTGGGCCAGGAAGTTGGTAACAATGAAGGACGTGCGGCTGGGGGCATTGTCATGGTAGAGCTCGACCGTGTCTCATGGAAACATGGTCATTGAAGCAGGATGATGGAAGTAGATTAGAGGCTTTTGAAATGTGGATGTGGAGAAGAATAGAGAAGTGAAATGGACCGAAAGGAAAGCAAATGAGGTAGTGCTGGGCATGGTGGGCAAGGAGAGGGAATTGTTGGAAGAAATCCTAACGAGGGAGGAAAAATGGATGAAGGACGTATTGATCGGCAGTGGGATCTTGAAGACTTTAATACATGGCACACATACAAACGAGGATAGAACAAGAACAGGATAGGCATGTTGGACGGGGTGAAGTGTGGAAGGAAGTACACAGGGATGAAGAGGAACTTGACGTAGAGTAGGTTGCTGGATTGCGCTTTGCTAGGAGTCACAAAATATTAATTTGGTGGCAGTGTCCATCCAAAACCTACCTCAACCGGTAGATTACTATATGATATATATATATATATTCATATTTATGTTCTCTGTATTTCCCATGTCACCTGATGATGCTACCTTGAGATGAAACTATAGTCGTGAAATATAAAAGTTCTAGTGGAATCCGCCAAGTTAGTCTTCCTTAATTTACCCCTGAAACGGGGATAATATAATAACGTTCCCATATGAAAAAGTGTTTGGTCGATTACGTTTGGCAATAAATAATTAAAAACAAATGTGACTTTGAAAGTGCTGAATAACCCTTGCGCTTATCTCTCTCCCATTCACTTTGCTAACCAATCTATTTCGGTTGCATAATTATTAGGAGTTTGTCGCAAGGGGCGTTCCTAAATGGTGCGACACAAAGGGTATCGGGGAAAGTCAGAGATACTACACCGAGTCTTACCCAAACAATCGTTTATTATACAAAATACAGTTGAAATGCACCATTTACAAAGTTATACGCAATTTATGGATGGCTAGACCCTCAGTACACCAACGCGCGTCCGTCAGGAAGGGGGTATGGCAGGGCGGACGCAGTCACGACACGCATAACCTGGGCAGAGCCCTCGTCCGAAGTTGAGTCAGAAAATAGGACACGCTGTCGCGACAAGCGCAACATAGCCGAAGCATCGTGCCCTACCGGTCACCACCAGATAACCAACTGACCCTTACCTGGGAAAGGGTGTAGGCAGGTTGGACGCGGTCACGACGAACGTAACCTGGGCGGAGCCCTCGTCCAAGATGAGTCAAGAATAGGACACGCTGTCGCGACAAGCGCAACACTGCCGAAGCTTCGTGCCCTACCGGTCACCGCCAGATAACCACTGACTTGGGAAAGGGTGTAGGCAGGTTGGACGCGGTCACGACGAACGTAACCTGGGCGGAGCCCTCGTCCAAGATGAGTCAAGAATAGGACACGCTGTCGCGACAAGCGCAACACTGCCGAAGCTTCGTGCCCTACCGGTCACCGCCAGATAACCACTGACTTGGGAAAGGGTGTAGGCAGGTTGGACGCGGTCACGACGAACGTAACCTGGGCGGAGCCCTCGTCCAAGATGAGTCAAGAATAGGACACGCTGTCGCGACAAGCGCAACACTGCCGAAGCTTCGTGCCCTACCGGTCACCGCCAGATAACCACTGACTGCTTTTCGCCCCGCGATCAGGGCTTTTATACCCAACTTAGGAGCATTGTTGTTGGTCACGTGGGAGTTTTGGGGAAAAACCCTGGGGAGGAATACTATTGTTGTTGATCGCTTGGAAACATTGTCGTTGGTTGCTTGGGAGTTTTGGGGAAAACCAGGGAGGAATACTATTGTTGTACACCTGCAACAGTGCGTCGTTGATTGCTTGGGGTGGGTAGTCGGAGGAGCCAGGAAGGGAGAACCATGTCGCATACTTGCGACATTACCCCGGTAGCAAATAAAATCAAGGGTCTAACCATTCCAGGAAAACAACATACACAAATTAAAAATAGAAAACTTATTATAGAGCACTTGAACATAACCCAAAAATTTTCAACAGCAAGGTAAGCAGGAAAAGTTTTTCACAATCAGTTTTTCCCTTGAAAACAACAATTTTTACGACACAATACAAATTTGAGAACAGTGGAGCATTGGACACATTCACCATGTTAAGAATATTATCTTTCTGGTTTCGGCTGACTATTCCTGGCAGGTATTGGAAGCCATCATCAGCTGAGCATCTGGGAGGTAAGGTAAAACTCCCATGACCATTCATTCTCAAAACCTGCTGTCATACCAACGTCCGAGCTTCTCACTGTGAATTGTATAGGGGGCCTTAATTATGTGCACACCACATCTCTGAGCAATTTTTACAAATTGCATTTTGAAATCACTCACCGCCAGGTAAAGTGAATCTGTGGTCAATTAAATATTTTGATCGCCATCTACTGATGGGGCCGGAAAAGGGGTGCGCCTCAAAAATCGTAATTTTCTGACTCCTTTGTTGCATGAGTAAAATGACTAGCAGGGCAATCCTTCCAGAGTGCCGCGCTATTTTAACGTGAGCCACCTTGTAAAGGGGTAAAACATCCCTTCCTCAGGCGCCCGTTATGCCAAGCCTGGTGTATTCATTCGCTCCGCTCTCTGGGTCGCCTTTTTTTAGGAGACCGGGAGCAGGGATAGAAGGTGTTAACACCCCATACTCGGCTAGCATCACCATAGTATTGAGTCATCTGGCTTCATGGGATAGCTGGGAAGAATGCCGGGAGAGAGGGACAAAACTAATTTGTTACAGAGTGAGAAGTTCTTCGGTTTGTAGTACAGCAGTGACCAATCCTTATCACCGGTCAATTGAGCAATCTTCTTTAAGATATATTTAACTTGTGCATTTTGTACCTGCCAGAAAATGCAACCCCAATCTTCTGTTTATACGGATGTATTTGCCTTAAAATATTCACCGTTTACTTAAAATTAACACAAAAAATCCACATTTTATAACCACGTTCTTTGGAATCCCAAATGACTACGAAGTTCTTTACACAGAGAGTTTTTCTTTCCGAGTCCAAAATTGTTCGTATTAACATTCAATCATTGGTCCAATGCTGGTTTAAGGGCAAACATAGCAAGATCACTAATGAATCACTTTTTGGTACACTTAACACAGGGTACACTTAATAATCTTAAACATAGAAACACTTAAACCTAATGCACAAACACTTAATAATCTCGAACATAGAAACACTTAACCCTAATGCACAAACACTTATCAATCTTAAACATAGAAACAATTAACCCTAATTCACAAACACTTAATAATCTTGAACATAGAAACACTTAACCCTAATGCACAAACACTTAATAATCTCGAACATAGAAACACTTAACCCTAATTCACAAACACTTATTTCGGCGTGAGGGCTTGGGAAGCTTGCACTCTTAGAGCCCGGCGACGTCGATATAGAAATCGTCTGACCTTGTTATGTCTTTTCCGTCCTTTAGGGCCAACCTTAGCCTCTACAAGCGTAGAGGGGAGTCTACACTGTAGGGGAGCACAATGAGGAGACTCTGGGGAACTAAACGAGTTCTCGATTGAGTTCGGTCTGCATCCCTTTGAGGAGAGTCCATGCGAGGTGGATGCCCAGGATTCCTCAAATTCCCGCATGGTTGCATCCCACCAGCAACGGAACCGGCGCTCTTCGTACTGGTTCACCAATCCCACAACCTCTGGCTGGTTGAGATGTCCTGCGGGGGCGAGAGATGGCCTTTCCTCCGGGGGTCCTCCTTCGGGGGAAAGCCACCAATCTTCCAATGGATCGTCCCGGTCCTCCTCACCAGACTCTCGGGTGTTGCCATGCAAACTCTCCCCTCATGAGGCTCCATCGCCTCGGACGGAACTTCACTAACATTGACTCGCGACAAGTCTTTTCATCGCGGAAGGGTCTGGCCAGAAGTTTTCGTCCTCAGCGTCTACCCAGTTACTGAGGGGTGCCTGAACTTCCTCCCGAAATGGCACCACCTCGACTATATAGCCCTTTTTTAACTTTTGTTCGCTGCTACGAATGTTACAAAGTAATATGGGGACGGTGCCTTCAGGTGACACCGAAGCAATACTCGGCAGAATAAATAAATCTCTCTCGCTTTCCACGACTCGCACCTCTTCGCCTTCAGCCATCTGACTCTTTACCTTCGACAACACAATGGATAACGGCGGTACTCTAATAGATTCCTCTAATATAATTTTGCTCGATCGGCCAATCCCATTACTAGCGCCGGTCTGAATTTCGCGAACTTTGCCATCGCACAGGGGGGCAACCAATCTATCCTCTGTTACTGGCGGAAAAACACAACCATCACCCGACTCCTTTATCCCAAACCGGGAGTCAGTGGAAACCTTAAAGACATCGCCAATAACTTCGTCGCACCGGGGGACAACAAAACTATCCTCTGTTACTGGCGGAAAAACACAATCATCACCCAACTCCTTTATCCCAAACCGGGAGTCGGTGGAAACCTTAAAGACATCGCCAATAACTTCGTCGCACCGGGGGACAACAAATCGATCCTCTGTTACTGGCGGAAAACCACAATCATCACCCAACTCCTTTATCCCAAACCGGGAGTCGGTGGAAACCTCAAAGACATCGCCAATAACTTCGTCCCTAGCGGTGCAGCCTGATTGCGACGCGGGTGGCACCCTATCTATGACTCTTTCGGCCTTCGCCACCTCTGCTAATTTCTGTGAATCCTTATTTAGAGATCCGTTATCCTTATTCCCATCGTCCTTCGCTGTCGATTCCTCCATCGTTACTTGAAAACAACTTCCCTCCATACTATTATTTATTCGCGAGTTACATTTCATTATCTCTGCCGGGAGAGCACTTTGGTTTTTAGTGTCGCTTATCGTTTTTTCCTCCAGGAATACTAAATCATACGTGGCCATTTGCGAATCATTGCCATTAATTATACTAGAAACGAAAGAATCAAACGCCTTGACTTCTTCCGAAACTCCAATTTCATGGGCGCCTCTGGGCTCGTTTATCTGTGATGTTACGGTATTAGATTTTAGGTTCGTCTCGTGTCCCTCACCCATTCTTATTTTCCGTTTATTGAACGATATACTTTTCCCGTAACGAACCATAAAATCAAGGCCTAGAAGACCGTCATAGCTCGTTTCCCCCAAATCCACTACTAAGACGTCATGGGGATATAATTTATCTTCGATCAAAAATGGCACGCAACTCTGTCCAATGATTGGTAAGGGATGACCTGACGCGCTTCGCACTCGAGAATTGTAATCAGAAATCTTTAATTGGCCAAAAGGAAATTTTTTATTGTTAATGATGGTAACGGCTGCTCCCGTGTCCACTAGAAAATTGTAATCTTTCCCTAAAATTTTCACTATTATTGTCCATCCCGCTTCTGGAGTGACCGCTAGAATTAAATCTGTCCCGACCTCCCGGTCGGGAGATCGGCGTTTCCCGCCACGAAGGGATTTTCGCGCCTCGGGCAGCGTTTGGGAAGATGGCCAGTCTTTTGACAGATGCCGCATATCACGAGCGGGCAATCTGTAGAGAAATGATTTTCATTACCACAATTAAAACACAAAGACGGCCTCGTTCCCCTCTCACTCTGTCTACACGCTCGAGCAATGTGACCGGTTTTACCGCAGCGAAAGCAAACGCGTGCGCCGTGATTATCCTTTGTTGCCCTTCCTTGCACCGGGGGAACCGATCTTACTTGGGAACCCCTCCCGACAGCCTCTGCGGAGTTAATTGGTTCCCCAGGAAACTGCCAACCTGCAACATTTGGCGGATTCGCGTGCATCCCTGACCAAGGCGTTATATTTGGAGACGGCGGCCACCTATGGGGCGATTGACACAACCACGCATGAGACTGTTGAGGTGAATTTACTTCTCTATTGACGGCGTAATTTCTGACGCTAGCTTCTTCAACGCTTGCGAACCCTTCTGCCTCAATCAAGTTCGTTGGATTACGCACCAACACAAACCTGCCAATCTCTTCCCTCAGCCCAATTAAAAATTGCGCGAGAAGTCTACCTTCAATCATTCTCTTCGCTGTTTCTGAATCAATCTCGCCCCATGACTCGCGTAGCCTACGGGCGACATTGCGCAATCTGGTTGAAAATTCTGCGACGCTCTCCAGCGGTTTTTGTACACAAGTGTTAAATATTTTTTCTAACATGATTGGAGAGGCCTTAAGGGAAAATCTCCTTTTGAGATTAATGGAAAAGTCCGCGTATGAACCTAATATGTGATGATTTGCAGAGACAAAATCCGCGGCGGTTCCTCCAAGCCGAAGTTGAGCGACTCCTAAGGTCTGTGCTTCATTCCAACCACTAAGATGACTTACAATACGAACGCTTTCCAAAAATTTGTCAACCCCTATCTCATCTTCACCGCTAAACGTTGGAATTAAATGAAACTGGCTGCCAATAGCGGCGGTTTGCGCAGCTTCTCCGCAAACATTTTGGGGGCTCGTGCTACTTCCCGGCTGTTCTAACACATTAACCGAAGGTGTGAAGTCGAGTGTATTGCCGAGTTTAAATTCAGGGACGGTTCCTTGATAATAGAGAAAAGGGTTATAGTAACCAAGTCTATGAGGGTTAAGGCCATCCATCGCTAAATTTAATCCAATGCTAATTACGTTAAAATTTTGAGGGTGCTTAATTAATTTATTTTTTCATACTCCGAGTTTATCCGATACCCATGGTGGACGCTGGTTGGGCTAATTTTCCGATTTAAAAAGGTACACGGGAACATGAAAATCTATGATAACTATCGCATTCACTGAATAAATCACCAGTCCAACCGTGACCCACACACCTGACACCAATATGTCGCAAGGGGCGTTCCTAAATGGTGCGACACAAAGGGTATCGGGGAAAGTCAGAGATACTACACCGAGTCTTACCCAAACAATCGTTTATTATACAAAATACAGTTGAAATGCACCATTTACAAAGTTATACGCAATTTATGGATGGCTAGACCCTCAGTACACCAACGCGCGTCCGTCAGGAAGGGGGTATGGCAGGGCGGACGCAGTCACGACACGCATAACCTGGGCAGAGCCCTCGTCCGAAGTTGAGTCAGAAAATAGGACACGCTGTCGCGACAAGCGCAACATAGCCGAAGCATCGTGCCCTACCGGTCACCACCAGATAACCAACTGACCCTTACCTGGGAAAGGGTGTAGGCAGGTTGGACGCGGTCACGACGAACGTAACCTGGGCGGAGCCCTCGTCCAAGATGAGTCAAGAATAGGACACGCTGTCGCGACAAGCGCAACACTGCCGAAGCTTCGTGCCCTACCGGTCACCGCCAGATAACCACTGACTTGGGAAAGGGTGTAGGCAGGTTGGACGCGGTCACGACGAACGTAACCTGGGCGGAGCCCTCGTCCAAGATGAGTCAAGAATAGGACACGCTGTCGCGACAAGCGCAACACTGCCGAAGCTTCGTGCCCTACCGGTCACCGCCAGATAACCACTGACTTGGGAAAGGGTGTAGGCAGGTTGGACGCGGTCACGACGAACGTAACCTGGGCGGAGCCCTCGTCCAAGATGAGTCAAGAATAGGACACGCTGTCGCGACAAGCGCAACACTGCCGAAGCTTCGTGCCCTACCGGTCACCGCCAGATAACCACTGACTGCTTTTCGCCCCGCGATCAGGGCTTTTATACCCAACTTAGGAGCATTGTTGTTGGTCACGTGGGAGTTTTGGGGAAAAACCCTGGGGAGGAATACTATTGTTGTTGATCGCTTGGAAACATTGTCGTTGGTTGCTTGGGAGTTTTGGGGAAAACCAGGGAGGAATACTATTGTTGTACACCTGCAACAGTGCGTCGTTGATTGCTTGGGGTGGGTAGTCGGAGGAGCCAGGAAGGGAGAACCATGTCGCATACTTGCGACAAGTTCATGTAGTGACCCCAAGCACTGTAACCATAGAAATATATCAGCAATGTTTCTACCAGCAGTTAGGTTGAATTTTTGGCAATGTAGCTGTCCACTATTTAGCATATGGTAGACGTTATCTAATTTTCACTGCTGGCGTGAAAAATTGGCAGAAAATTGGATAATACTTTTGGATCAGTGTCCATCTGGAGCAGCTTGCTAACACATTCCGTTAATTGCAGATGTAAATTGAAGTGTTTATTAAATAACACCACCATTTTCTTGTGTTTTAAATTTTGGCGGACTCGTTTATCACCACCAGAAAAAAGCATATAAACTAATTCCACTATAGCAAAAACACAGGAGCAGGTACCCTTCCTAAAAGTGTACGATTGTATAAGAAACCTTTTTGGACGAAATATACACCGTTATATATGGCATAAGGAAAATTATTGTTAATAACTCACAGAAATGGAAAGTTTTTAATCATATAAAAACCCATAACACACTAGAATTCCGTAGAGTTTAGTGCACAAATCGCCATATATCTTTCATGATATAATAAAAAAATAGAAATGGCAAAACGCTCTGGTAAGACGAATTGACCATTCATAACGAGGTTATCGAATTCTTTGATGAAATTAGGGCAGCAATTAAATCCAATTAAAAACCTCAGCCCTTTTTTCGAACTCTTAACTTCTCTGATCAATAAGACAGAAAAAAGCAAGATCTAACGTTTCGAATTTCAAAGGACTTTATCATTACTAAATGAATACTGTACAGGAAGGATTGTGTTTCTAGCATTCATTTTTACTAAAATTCAAGCCCACAATACAATAGCAATTTAAGTCACAATGCACTCAATTACACCAAAACTGTTTCATACGCCTTTGTGTTAATTTCATTACTAGAAGCAAACTTCCGAAACAAAGAAGTATTGCACAGAGTAAACATTAACGAAACAAGTTCAGAGGATTGGCGCATTAGATTCACATTGAAAATAGAGCAAACATACTATAATATTTTAGTGAAAAATAAATTCTCTCTATATACGCCAGAAGAGTCCTGAAATAAATAAATGCACTGTATTGCTGACTTTACTGGACACATCAAATCCATATCAAGATATTACTAATTTTAAAAATATCCATTATATCCAAAATATCAATTTTAATATCCAACAAATGTGTAGCGTGAGGTTTTCATCATCCTACTAGACACCTCTAAAACATGCGATATAAATTAAAATTCAAGCTGCTGAATCATGGTACCGTATGAGGCTACAGAAAATACAGAGAGCAAATAAAATAAGAAATTATCCAGTAGATTAAAAAATAATAAGTTAAAATAATAGAGAAAACTGAGTTGCAGTTTTATTTACTATAAGAGGGGAGATATGTTCACACCCCCCGCCTTAAAGGAATTCCTGGATCCTATCAATAATAAAAACCGCCCCCGATGTAAAACTTGTCTACTTATTAGATCTACCCCCCTCTCCCCACATCCCCTCATTACCTCCTCACCTCGTTCTCACGCTAATTGCCTCTCAAAAAACATTATTTATCTTTTGTCATGTAAACAATGCCCTTCATTTTACATAGGCGAATGCGCTACCCCATTATCCATTATTGGGTTCAGTGGGTGACAATTCATCCAATATTTAGCTTATTTGAAACCCGAAATTACGATACTGACATTGTAGGACTTTTTTAATTCAATGGCTGGTTTTCATTCTAGAAATATTGGGACATTCAGTGTCGCCGAATATTTATGGACTAAGACCCTTTGCACTAATAATAAATTGAAGGAAATCTCCACCTTAATTAATTTTTAACTGAATAAGTTGATCATCAGTTGTTATAAAAGAGGAATATATATATATTCCAAAATACTTTGTTTTGAATATGACACTCGTAAATATAAGTTTATCTGGAAATTAACTTTATCTATTTGTTCACTGTTATTCATTCAAGCATAAAATTTAATCTAGTTAATTCAATATACACCCCAATTTTAAGTTTTCAGCATTTCTAAATTCAAAATAGGCCGTCGTAAAATTACAGCAGCATGGTTTTGCAATCAGTAAGCGTGAATCAGGATTATATACATTCCCTATTCATTCGATATTTATGCTCTACATGAAAAAAGGTGAAGGTACTCGTATTGTAATGATTTATTTTGCAATGCATTGCACCATTGAAATACAATTTCATACAAATACAATTAAATACAATGCCATATTTTATCACATATTAATCCACGTAGACCTGGACACATCAATTTCCATAGCGTTCAATGACAGTTTTTTTGATCGTGGCATAATTTTGCTGGTCTACCATGAACTGCGGAGATATGGTAAGCGACTACGAATAACCGCAATTTACTTAGGATTTCCTTGTTTTTAGAACTATTTAACTCTTGAAAATATTGTAGACACAAGAGTATTGCAATGGAAAAAGCACATACTTGCTCAAATTTGACAAGTGCTAGACGATTTTAATAATTAGATTCATTTTAACTGATTAATAATTTGTATTAATTCCTCCACCTAAATCATCTCAACAATATAATGCTCAAATATATAATGCTCAACAATATAATGCTCAACAATATAATGCTCAACAATATAATGCTCAACAATATAATGCTCAACAATATAATGCTCAACAATATAATGCTCAACAATATAATGCTCAACAATATAATGCTCAACAATATAATGCTCAAAAATATTATGCTCTATGTAAATCGAACAGTCTTCAGTGTTTCTTAAGGGCATTAAACAATTAAACAAATGAAAACAAGTGAATATGTCAAACGTTACCGAAATTTCACCAACTTGGTCTCCTGGAAATAACACTTGGAAGGCGGGGGTAATTCCAAGATTTAGTCAAGATACAAGCGACGCTTCGAAAACGACCAAAATATACCAACTCTTGCTGTTAGGGATGACGATTGGTTTAGACACCACAAAACACGCAGGTATACATGGAAAATGCCAGGTGAAAAGAAAGGTATCAGCTAGATTATATTCTGGTAAGACACTGATTTAGGAACAGTGTGATAAATTCGCACAGCTTCCCAGGAGCGGATGCGGACTCTGACCACAATTTAGTTGTTATGAAATGTAGGGTCCGTTTCAAAAAGATAAGCCAGGGGCGGCGGGTCAGAAAATGTGATGTAGACGCATTAAATGAATTGAAAAAGAAGGAGTATCTACAGACTGTAGAGGAAATCGTGGACGATGGTAAAGACCTAAGTGCTATCCAAGAAAAATGGGAATACATCTAAAAAGGGATACCGTAAACAGCAAATGAAACTATAGGAACTGTTAATGAGAAAAGGAGAAGGAAACCATGGATCACGGTTGTGATGATTAGAAAGGTAAATGAGAGATGAAAATGGAAGAATGTAAACACAGAGCAAGGCAGAAGAAAGAACAAAGAGTTACATAATAAATTGTGTTAAATAAACAAATAAAGCAAAAGTAGCATGGTGGAACACGCAGTGCGAGGATGTGGAAAGTTTGCAGGGGAACGGTGAAATTGGTGCACTATACAGCAAGGTTAACTCTCTATCGGGAAATAGGAAGGGAAGATCTGTGCTAACAGTTAAAGATAAGGTAGGTAAGAGTTGGCACAGAAAAGATCCAAGAAAGATGGAAGGAATATATTGAAACACGGTATGGTAAAGAACTTAGACCAACAAAGTTAGGCATAGAAAAGGAACATGACGTAGAGGAAGATAGCTTAGGTCCAGCCATAATCGACGATGTGAAAGAAAGGGCTTTAAGAAAGATGAAATCATACACGTATAAGGCGGTGGGGGTAGATAGCATTCCTGTGGAACTTCGTAAAGGTTTATAAAAATGTGAGAGGTGAAATCCATATGGACTCATTCGTAGCATTTATGAGAAAGGAATCTGTCCGGAAGAATTTGTGAGATCAGTTTTAGTTCCTATTCCGAAAAAGGTCAAAGCTACATCATGTGAGGGCTACAGAACAATAATTTGGATTTCCCATGCAGCTAAAGTAGTTCTCAGCATCATCAAAAAAAGGATGGAGAGTAGGGCAAATGATTACTTAGGGGATGATCAGTTTGGGTTTTGGAAGGGAAGAGGTGCGCTTGATGCCATTGCAGTAATGAGATTATTAATCGAGAGGAATACAGAAAAAACCAGGAGATATTTGCCTTTTTCGTAGATTTCGAAGAAGTATTTGATAGAGTGAATTGGGAAAAACTAATGAGTATATTGAAGAAAATAGGAATATATTGGAGGAAAAGGAGGCTAATCCGCAACCTGTACATGCCTCAGACTGCTCAGGTGCGAGTGGGGAACGGGGATTCCGGATTGGCAGTGTTAGGAAGGGGTGTAAGGCAGGGTTGCCCATTATCACCGTTGCTGTTCAACCTGTATGTAGAGGAAATGATTAAAGAGGCATGGGAAGAGCTGGAGGTAGGAATGAAAGTGGGCGGGGAATTCGTAAAATCAGTTAGGTTTGCTGATGACCAAGCTTTTGTTTGTCAGTCAGCCAAGGGGCTGCAAGCATTGCTTAGTGAATTGGAAATTCAGTGCGATAGGTATGGGATGAGAATCAATATAAATAAAACAAAGGTTATGCGATTTTCTATAAAGAAAAAGGCTAAGCTTAACATTGAAATAGGAGGGCAAAACCTAGAGCAGGTAGAACAATTTACGTATCTCGGTACTGTTTTGGACAAACACGGTCAAAGTAGTAAGGACGTAAGGAGAAGAATTGCACTTGGGAGAGAGGCTTTCACGAGGTGGAGAGAGTTTATGACAGGGTCGTTGAGTAAGGCTGTTAAGAAAAGACTCGTCAAAACATTGATTTGGAGCGTAGTTATGTACGGCGCGGAAACGTGGTCACAGAAGCAGGAGGAAAGACGTTGGAGGCTTTTGAAATGTTGGTGTAGAGAATGATACAAAAGGTGAAATGGAGCGAAGGGAAAACAAATGAGGGAGTAGTAGGTACGGTGAGCGAGGAGAGGGGATTGTTGGGAGAAATCATAAGGAGTTATGAAAAGTGAATGAAGGTTGTTCTGATCGGCAGTGGGATGTTGAAGACAGTAATAGAGGAGAGGATGTTAGGCCCACGGGGAAAGGTCAGGAACAGAAGAGCGATGTTGGAAGGGAAGAAGGGAGTAAACAGAGATAAAGAAGGACTTGTTGTAGGGTGAGTAGCTGGATCCAGCTCTACCCTCTCGACTACCGCGACCATATATATATATATACACACGAGGGTCATCCGGAAAGTAGTACTCGTTCGTGAAATAAAGACACAAAAGTAAATATTAACAAACATAAAAAATTTTATTTGAAAGAGGATACTTTAAACTACTTCTCAACATAATCTCCAAGCAAATTAAGGCATTTGTCATAACGTGTGACAAGTTTCTGTATTCCTGCTGCATAGTCCTTCGCCGCCAGCTCATTGAGATACGCGAGGGACCCATCTTGCACAAATTTTTGCATAATGCAGATGGTGTTTAACAATTTCATGAACAATTGTTCGAGGAACATTGGGAAAATGCTCACAGATGTCATCAATTGTGACGCGCCGATCGTTCCTCACGAATTCGTCAACTGAGCTCACCAGTTGGTCTGTAATGACAGACGGTCTCCCCGAACGCTCATCGTCGTGTGTGTTCCCCCTCCCCATGTTGAAGTTGCGACACCACCGCCGAACAGACGACTCGTCCATTACATTGTCTCCATACACCTCCTTTAATTGGCGATGAATATCACATGGGCGAACGTTTCTTGCATTGAGGAATTTAATCACTGCCCTCACTTCACAACTGGCGGCGTTCTCAATTTTTTTAAACATTGTAAACAATCACAGAAACAACACAGGCAATGCTAGCGTCACGCAACTTGGCTCAGAGAAGGCAGACAAGCCACTGAAGCTATCTGACCTCGTCCAGCGGCTACTCGCGTCGTCAGCACTTCATGCGGCACGAACGGGTACTACTTTCCGGATGACCCTCGTGTGTATATATATATATATATATTTACAGAAACATATATAAGGAAAGGGATAGGAACACGTATAAAGGACGAACACAATAGAGGTGGGGAAGGCGGAATCGAACGGATCACAAGAGTAAAAATATTTCCTCAACCGGGACTCGAACACCGGATCTTTCCACTTGCCGGGCGGATGCTCTTAACCACTTGAGCTATCGAGTATATGTAATTTACCCTGAGATCCGTGGGTCTTATATGTCGCCAAGACCCACATATAAGACACGGACATACAGTATGTCGACATATAAGACCCACGGATCTCAGGGTAAATTACATATCCTCGATAGCTCAAGTGGTTAAGAGCATCCGCCCGGCAAGTGGAAAGATCCGGTGTTCGAGTCCCGGTTGAGGAAATATTTTTACTCTTGTGATCCGTTCGATTCCGCCTTCCCCACCTCTATTGTGTTCGTCCTTTATACGTGTTCCTATCCCTTTCCTTATATATGTTTCTGTATATATATTTATTCGCCGTTTGGCGGGATTTCGTGTTTGAATGTGTATATATATATATATATATATATATATATATATATATATATATATATATATATATATACATATATACATATATACATACACATATATATATATATATATAAGGTAAGCGTCCTCAAGCAGAAGCAACAACCACCTCGTGCTGTAACGAGAAAGAGCCGTCCACCTAGACCTTTTAAAGATGCCCTATACTCATGAGTGTGTCCAAGTGGAAACTAATACTAGTACTAACCACAGCGTTGTTGGAACGCTGAAAAGGGAATGAAACAGGATACCTTTCACGGAGGATCAATCTCAGCCCACTACAGAAAGACCGCAAACAAATTAATTAGTGAAGTTCAATCCATCAAATACACAACTATTTTGGTTCCTTTTCACTCTTACAAAATATATTTTTTTTAAAGAGGAGAAGTTTAAAAATTGGATGGAAAACCTTTTGAAAAAATTGCCTGCACGTTTAACATATATTTGCAGTAAACGGATCTTTTTGACAGCAGCGGTTGACTCGATTACGTTCGGTTCGTGTGATCAGTCCTCAGCCTTCCTCTGCTAGATGCAGGCATTTATTCTCGCACCCAATCTTTCGGGCTGAAGCATGTTAGTCTAACCAAATGGGCGATTGCGCTTCTTAACCTCCAATGAGCGGACTGTGTGGAGGATGTGTGCATTTCACGTCTCCAGCACTCTTCCATAGCCCGCCTACCGCCGGCCACTTCTTCGGGAAAGCGCACACACTCGGCTGATTTTATTGCAGTGGCACCGCGAGGGAACCCAAAATGCTCCGCCCCCCTCCCCGGATAACGAGCGGCAGTTACGACTCAAGACCGAAAGGTGGTGAAACAAAACAGGGTCGGTGAGGGACGAAGGGGAGGTAACCTAAGAGGAAGTGGGTGAAATGGTAGGGGGAGGATTCGAAGAAAACTGGAGCAAGAAATTTCGTATGCGCGCAAGAGTTTAGGATGGTCTGTGGGTTTTATCTGGGCTGGGAAAGAGGGAAGAGATTCTGAAATCCGGAACGGCTATCTGGCTGTTTTTGGCATTAGCGAACGATGAAGGGAGTGAAATGGAAGGGAGAGACGAAAACACGAAAGGAGAAAGCTTTGGGAGGTTGGGGACAGGGTATGCAAATGCACGGCCAGGCGCTCATTTGTTTTAACGGCCTTTAATTATTACACTCTGCGAAGGACTCCCAGCTCTTCGTTTTTACAAAATCGCAGAAATGGTCGTAAGTAGATATGAGATGCCAACGAATGCGAGGTTTTACTGCCTATCTAACTGCGAATCCCTTGTTTTTCGTATTTCTTGAAAGCATGTTTTATTTAAATGTCTCTAGCCTTCGGCAATTTCCGCTATTTTGCCTATCTGGTAATTATCCTCCAAGCAATCATGTTCTCCTCCGACCAAAAGTCTCCTCCAACAATAACTAAACCTTTATATTATTTTTTCGTGGGATGGATTATATAGGAGAAATTTAACAATAACTAGAGAAACGAGTGTTTAAAGCTTCAATAAAGAGTAACTAAGACTCTGCGAGACATGCAATTACGTAACCATGTTTTTTCCAGTAAAAAGTTTTTACTGAAGTATCGCCACTCCCCTAGGAGATAAAAATGTGAATTAATTACAAACTCCATTTTTGAAACTATTAACACGTTGTTTTCTTCATCCAGATGCTGTTCTTTCCTACCAGTTTAAAAAACCGAATGATTGAGGGTTAGTAAGAATTAATCCTTACTTCCTTGTCTATACCAATTTAGTGCAGACATGATTAGGTAGATTCATGCTGTTATAGTTCTATTCCTCAAGCATTGACGGAATTGTATTCCGAAAACGGGACCGAAAAAGTAGGTAACGTACTGTTCTTCAAGCCATCACATGCTCTATCGGTTGTGTAAATGAGTACGTAGCATTAATGCGAATTACGATTCCTTTTTTTCAATACTGTATATTAAATCTAACACATGAAATACATATAATATTTGGAGCTCCAATACTAAAGAATAAGCATTGGGGCCTTAATTGAGCATGTCAATTCGATAACGAACGACATAACCATTCTAAATCAGGTCGTTAGCTCAGAACCACTGTACTGTATCTCAAATTAGATCCATTGCATCATATATAACCAGTAGGGGCAATATTATGGAACTACTAATAATCAGTCATTTAGTCAGTTGCAAATAGTGGATATATATTTTCCAGTTAACCTCAAACAATTTAATATCAGGAATATGTTTGAAATATTCTAAACTATAATTCATTTGAAATACTTTGAACTATACGGCCTACCACAATAGGAGTAAAATGGTACAAACTGCAATGAAATACAAGCGTACCTTTATCCTACGAAACCAAAAATCCAAGATGGGGACGCATAGTTACGCAACAGTACAAAATATTCTGCAACTAACATGAGTTTCGATCGTTACATATTCTAAAGTATATAAAATTATTTCTTAAGGTGTAAGGAAGCTCTAAGAAACATGAACGGTTAATAATATACAAAAACGAAAACATATTTCAACAAATATCGACCTTGGAGGATTTTTGCTGTTTCAAGCCACTAAATAACAGATCTAACGTACACATGTTTAGCTGAATCTCAAGGATACACGTCAAACAACTTATTGGGTTAGGCGTTAAAAAATATATCTTTTGGTGGAACCACGGAGGAAAACTAGGAAAGATTTCACAAATGGTACACAGCAGTTATTTTCCATTGCTTGGCATTTAATATATCCCAGCAACCAACGCTCGAACTCATTACCTCCCACCTCGTATATCGTGTCTGTAATAGTTCAACGATATCCACGAAATCCTCGCTAACAGCGTAATACCCGAACCCAATTGTATTCACTGACCACCATGACCGCCTATTAGGGTGCGGAGATCGTTTGCAAGGGCCTCCCCTCTCGTCATAGAGTCCTGCCGCCCCACTGCCATGCCTGCGTCCTCCCCACACCCCACACATATCTACTTCTTCTCACACCCACCCGACCCACCCCTTCCCTGCCTACCCCTTCACGCGGGCCATTCTCCACGTTTGTGTCCACCCACTCCCGTCCCCTTCCGAGCCTACGCCAATTTCATTCCCCCTGAAACTCCCGAACCGGAATGGCCCACTCGAAATCAGCGGTGAAAACCGTGGCAGCGGCGGCGGTTCTTCGCCGTAATCGTAAATTGCCACTCGGAGTGGAGTGGCGGGAAAATGCGAGTGAGGGGTGGTATGTGGAGTGGGGAGAGGAAGGGGTAGGAGAGAGGAGGGAAGTAGTCGAAGAGAGAAGGGGATATGGGAGGGATATGGGAAGAATGGTTCCTTCCTACATAAAGAGGACGGTCTTCCGCCATAAGATCCATTTCTCTCATCCCCTTACCGTCGTCTCTCCTTTGTGCCTCTCGACTCGCAATGCCCTTCCCTCTCCAGTATTCCATCCCTTTCTTTCGCTTTCTCTCGCTCATTCCCCCCTGCTCTGCTTTACTCATCCCTACCCCCTTCCCTTCGTCGTCCTCCTCCTCTTCCTACGGCCTCACTTTCCCCTCTCAACGCACTCAAGCCCGTGCTATTCTCCCGTGGCATCTATCTGCCTCCTCTTCCCTACCTCGCTTCAGCCCTTCATCCCTTTTAGGGGTACCATAACTCCATTCCGCCCGTCGACCATCTCATTCGAGGATACACACGCGCCGGGCCATATTCCAGAGAGGGGAATTTCGACCCTTCTCCCATCTCCGCTAGAGGTCAGAAGGGCCCGCGCGTGATGCAGGGAGAATGTTAGCGGGCGGGGAAGGGAGTGGGGCGAGGTTGCGGAGAGAAGTTGGAAAGAAGTGAGAGTAAATGGTGGGGGTAGATTTCCTTACCCTCTCCACATTGTGTAAACCATTGAGAACTGCGCATTTCGCCCTGTGATTTTCCCGTAAAAATGAACGTGTCTGCGAGATGCTAAAGGATATGCGTTATCCTGATGTGCCTCACCTACTCAGAAATTCTATCATGTCTTAAATGGATATTCGTTTTTAATTTGCAGAGCTTGATCTTCAAGTAAATTTAGGTCGGAGATTTTGGCAACGTTGAATAAAGAGTATATAACATTGATGGATTATATGATAATATTATTTTACCCGTAAGGCCTTTAAAAAAATGATATCATTCGCAATGATATTGTCACGGTTTTGGTAAATATGGTGATCGTCACTTAAGTAAGAAATGGATTCGATTAAATATTAGGGTGTAATTTTTCAAAAGCTAGAGACAGCAACAACATACTTAATAACTCACTCTAGAAATATCAGTGTGCGAAATTGCACATAAAGGACAGAGATTATGTTATTCCACAATTGATTTCCACGTTATGGTGGTGCTCAGAAAAAGATTCCATTTTGGTGAACAGTTCAACCTTTAACTAGTTTGTTACTTTCCAGGAGGCACACAGTCCTCCATACGTTTTGCCCCTAAGCCAGTTGATACGCTCACGGTACATGTACCCAATTTTCTCAGCAAAATCCTAGCATTGCAAGTAGGGTGGAAAGAAGTGCGTTTTTTATTTATCAATCTTTGACAGCTAAAATTTAACCGCTCCTATATGATGAAATACTTTTGCCCCTTAATCAACATTAACATAATGTCTCAGGTGCTCTTTGGTATATGTACTACGGCGCTTAAATCTATACTTTTTTAGGTTTTCATCATCAAAAGTTTATTTTTAAAACACTATACGTACAAATGCAAAAGCTTATGTTATCTCCATTAAATATCTCCGACTCGACGCAATGAAAAAGTAGTAAATTTGTGATAAAACAGCAGACGTCGATGCGCGTCCCCTATTAAGTAGAAAGTTACTAAAATGGCAGGACAGAGCTGACAACTTTTCTAGAGCTATACACCAAGCAACCTCGTGGATTTCACGCGATGCAGTTGTTAAGAAGGGGAACACATCCCGACCATATAAAACCGTCGGAGACTAGGCGTGCCTTTTGTTGCGTTTACGTTTTTTTACGCGTCAAAAAGTTGTTCTCCCGAGCAAAACCGCTCGCAGTGCTTCTCATTGGGTCCTCCCCTCACATGGGAACCGTCCTTCTTCATTCTTTTTTTATCCTTCGCGCCATAAAGTTCGCCGTTTCGCCCTATTTTGCATTTGATTGTCCCGATTTTAAGAGGACGGGGAGAATTTTTCTACTGCTTACCTGAATGAAGGCCGTCGTTTTTCTACTTCCGTTCTTCCGAAATTGCGATGACGTATAAGACAAAACGTGTGCATTATTACATGCCTATACATATAGCGTAATAATATCGAATTGCATTGTTACCAACATAAATGAAGTATACGATACGCAACGGTTCTAATTAAATCCCTAATCATCTCTACAGAATATTCATATTAGGTTAATGTTGGATAATAAATGGGTTCAGAATACGATTTTTCGATTCTAACAAAATTCTTAAAAGATAGAGTGATGAATTCAAAACGTCAAACTATGATATACTTATTGAAGAATGTAAATTAACGAAACGTAATTGAAAAAAGTAACACTAGGAATGATCCCCCATAAATCTTCTAAGAGGTGTTACATATATGCAAACCATTTCATAACTATTATACTTAAAATGTTTTCTGAGTTTTCTTCGCAAGAATTTCTTCGTGAATATTTTACTTTTCTCTTTGGAAAAAACTTTAATTACTAACTAGAAGATTTTTAATTCAGCTTGTACGAGAATTCAAAGTAAGATAGGTGAAAACATTTGATTAAAGCATCGTTTTGAAGTTGTTTGGCAAGGATGGCTGAAGCAACTCAGTCAAGAGAACTTGTTTTCCGTGCTCCTGCCAACAATCTCACTCCAATATTGGTTGGCACTTAGCCAAGCGAGGATTAGCTTAAGAATTTCGCCCCTAAAAATAAAAAAAATAATTTATTCTTCCAGATTAAAAATGAAAGGATGACAAATAATTTAGAGATCGCATTTAAAATTAGCGTTCCTATAATTAATCCCACCATGAAAGATGAAATTTGTATGCTGGAAAAGCTTATCCGAAAAATAATCCCCAATTGGAGATCATTAATATTTTCAAGATTTTTAAACAATGTATCGTCAATATTTCATTCATAAAACCCAATGGATGAAAAGTATTATGCTGTTTCTTGATCCGTTACAAAATATCCGTCGCTTTAATGAGAACAATATGTAGAGTTGATCAATTAGCATTTTGATTTATTGAGAGAGTAAATGGAAAAAATAAACTTACGATAGAACCTAGTTCGTGCATTGTGAGTGAAAGAAATTATTACGCAGCATAATATAATTAAATTAGCGAGCGCTTTAGAGTTATTGATGAATATGTTGCTAACCCAAGGCTTAGTGTTACCAATGTTACATTTACTCCCAGCGTCTTGCAGAAAGCGATATGAAGCTAGGACGATACCTCTTCGCATATCAAAATAGTTATAAATGGCGATTGCCACATCAACCCAGGTAGTGGAGTGACGATGGGAGCTTTTTACTTTACTTTTACGGAAAAGAGAAGGGACCAGAATAGAGCCGAAATGGCTGGGTGAATTAATAATATATTCAACGAATATATAAGGCGGACGATAAGGAATTTTCTGAACGATAATCTAAACGCACTATCTTCCACGTGTGAGCCACTGGTTTTTTGAAGGTAAATCGAAGTTTAATATCCACTCTATATCCCCAACCGTAAAGACCTTTTGCGGAAAGAACTTTCCTATCACGTAGGCATCAAGTGGAATAGAAAAAAATAATACGACTTGAACTCGTATCATTTTTTAATATAGGGCATAATAGTGACTGGAAACTTAGTATGATAATAATATTCTTAAAATATCAACGTAGCAAAAAAGGGAAAGGCAATTTACTAAAGATACTTGAAGATACTATTTTATAATACACTTGTAAATATTGACGTAGTAGTCCAGTGGCGAAAGAACTAGACTACTGACTGGAGAGTCTGGGTTAAATTCGTCTAGGCACCCTCAGCTTCACCAAGCAATGCAATTTTTCGGGCACCAGATCTTCCTCGGAATAGGTGGAAGAGGGAAAGGAACTGGGTCCCGTCTTCTGATGTGTGAATTGCATATATTCTGTTTAACTAAGCACTAGGTGAGCTTTACCTTAACGTATTAAACCAAATTTCGGATTGATTACTATGGTTTTCTATCGTGCAATGACGATTAAACGGTCAAAACACATTAAGGAAGGCAAGGAAAATACCTCAGTTTTTATCTCTCAGCTTTGTGATGCTCACAAATATGAATGTGTTCAAGCAACTTAAGTTCCCGCTGCACCTGTACATTAATCAAAAACACAGTACAGTGAAAATGTGCAAAACGTGAGACACATGCTCAATTCTGACTGACCTCCAAGCGTCAGGATTTTTGCAGAGTGCAATAGTCACAAAAACCACAGTACAATGCATTCTTAAAGAAGATTTAGCCATGAGATAGGCGTGCCAAGATGGTCCCCAAGGTGCTATCGGAAGGCGTGTGATAATCTAGCCTTAGACCTCTTGGCCCACTCTGAAAGTGACACGAATTTTTTACAGTAGGTGGTTACTGGTGAAGATAATACACGGGCCTTTGAGTGTGACCCAAGTGCAACCCCTTTCAGTCACATTTTAAAACACTGGATAATGTCATAGATGCCACGATGAGTTGCCTGAACGAGGGTTCTGCTGAAGCCTTTCAAGAAGCGTACCTGAAGCGTGAAATCGGAGTTTTGATCCACAAGGGTGCTGTTTTGCAAAGTTTTAGTGATTTGTACTTTGATCTGCAATAAGGTTCTACCTTTATTTATTCTTCTCAATTTTTAGGACTGACCTTTATGTGTGTGTGTGTGTGTTATATGCATTATTAAGAGACGATAAAAAAATACAAGGGGAATATCATGCCATTTTTTTGTTAATTTTATTGAGTGTATTGAACATGTAGTTAAAAAACGAGCTCGAGCTGCTTGCTGTTACATTTGTAGATATATTTTAATTTCCCAAATATTGCATTATTTTTCCTTTCTTCTTTAATGAACGATTAACCTATATGTGATTTTTTAATCATGGAAATGCAATTCTGACCAAAGAGAAAATCAATCACATTCACAATTATAGATGAAACCGTACATGTACGTATTGGATTACCTTTAGAGCAGGCATTACATTAAAAAAAACTTTTCGTTGAAGCAGAAGTTAGAACTAATAGTCACAGGAACTTTATATTTCATACATTTTTCTGTACTAGTTGCAGTCCGTTAAAAGCGTTTTCACGGTTAGGTTAAAGTCAAGGGTAAGCATAAAACAGAATGAACTTAAATTAACTCTTTATTCCCAAAACCCGTATTAAATTTTTTCATGAAAGCATTTTTCCACCTCACCTGCGCGATATTCAACCAAAACGGCATATAAATGTTATTAGACAATGCCTTAAGGAATCCCATTAATAATTATAAAAATGTGTAATATTTAACTATAAGCGATGGGAACGGCAAGATACGAGTATTAGTAATTTAGCGTTTCGTAATTCGCAATTTAGCATTTCTTTTAGAAGCATTAAAAAGACGAGTCGTTACCTCTTAACACACCCCCAAAGATAAATATTTCGAGATATTACCATTTTATATAATACAACACACATTACAACGTATTTTTGCATCACTTTCATACGATAAACGTATGCCTAAATAGCACATCACATTCCATTGATACAAGTTTAAAACGAGTTAATTCTTGATTGGATTTTATCACTAGTAGATAAGGTGAAGAGGACCATTGATGGCGGATTGTCTACAAAGAATAGTGGGATTGCTTCCGATGCAGACTGCGGTGTCGGGAGAGATAAAATAGTAATGAGAAGTCCAAGCAGAGAGACCTCTCTCCTCGAGCATCTCTCTCCTTCCAGGGATCCTGAATGTGAGAAGGGGAATGTAAATGGATGAGATTTAAGGGGGGATGACGGTAGGTGGCTGGAGAAGGGAGGAATGAGGGCAAGCAGAGGTTCATATGAAGGAGGCGAAAACGAGTAGTGGGGCCATTTATGTGCGCCGGAAAGACTCCTTCTTCGCCCCCTCTCCTGATCTGAACCGATTTTCCGAGTGACGTAGGTTGAGCGGGGGAGAGCAACGGAAAGGCGAGAGGAGCTCATAATAGATTGATTCGAGCATTATGCTAAAGGTGAGTAGGAAGGTAGGCTCTCACCATCTCCCCGATTCCATTTTGCGAAGGATTCAAAAGCCGCTATTTGTTTTTGCGCTATTCAAGCGAGTGTGAGCATTTTCGACCATGTTTGCGTCTAATATCCTCTTCAAGAACTCAGTGTTATGGCGAAAGCATATGCCGCTTGCGATTGCATTTGTCCGAGTTTGAAAGAGTAGGCATGCGGGTTTGCGAGCGCTCACACTCTTTTAAATCGCTGTTTTACGTAATGAAACTTGCAAGTATCAATGATGATGAAGCATTAGACGTTTTTGTTCCTTTGAAGATCCAGATGCATGTTCAAATACGTATAATTTATCAATAGCGCTCATAAACGTGTGCCATTAGAAAACTTTTGTATCATATGATCAGTCACCACTCAACAAAAATCCACTTGGATTTTTACATATTTGTGTGTATGTGTGTGATGGCCAGGGGAAGATAACTTTGTTCCATATAACTTTCCAAATATACAGTTTTAATATCCCTTTCAATTGATAAAATAAATCATTAAAAGAATTCTTTGAATTCATGCCAGCTTAATGATTCGTTAGCCTTATGTGTGTGAGAACAATATAAAGGATAGAGGCTATTAATTTACCTTTTCTTGGTGATTAAACTCAACTGTTTAATAACAAAATATCAGAAAATTTGAAATAACATAAAGAGATTATTATTGAAAACTCAGCATCGTGGGGCCATTCGAGGATAATGCCACATTAATTAGAAAAACTTCCTCAAACACGTCACTACATTGGCTGCGCCAACACGTACACAAGTATTGGCTACTATTGTTTCCCTTTAATCAATACACTTAGTTTTTACCCAAAGATTGTTTTTGAGTTAGGTTTTGCATGATTCAGCCTTATGCTGTTAAGTGCTACACGCTCAGGCCGCAGAAGATTGCCTGACGGATAAAATACTTAAGACGCTTCAGGATTGGATTGGAAGAGACGATAAGAAACGGATGTGTGATGGCTAGCGTACCGGCTTCCAAACTAGAGGGTTCGAATTCCCGGGGATATATAAATGACATCCCAATCCCCATTTGGCTGCGGAGTAGAGAGCACTTCATGTGAAGTACATCAACTGTCAAGACATCCTCGAATTGTGACGAATGATACGCCTCTAAAGATCTCTAACAACAATTAACGGCTGGATCAAGGAAGCTATTTTTTCGCGTGAGAGGTTAAGATCTGACACAAAAACGTTCGTGGTGACATGGGAAGACAATTGAGAAATCACAACATCATGGTTTTAAAAAAATACCTTCTGAAAGAAGGATGAAGGCTAGGGCAAACTCGGTTCCTTTAAATCCATTATCGCCTCATACCTTTCGTTCCATGGGTCTTTTACCATTATCAGGGGCCAGGTTTAATTTTCGCTTAAGATAAGACAAAAAAGTTACCTCCCATTTGGTAGCGAAATGAGAATTTAAAGAACGAACCAGAGAATCCGGAAATTATAGCCGAATGATGCTTCACTCACCTTAACACAAGCTGTATGATTTGTCAAGGAAACAGTTCTCCTTGGCCTCCGTGGGTGGCTCATTCAAAAGAAAAGAATGTAAGCAGCCTCCCTAACCTGGAGCGTATATTTCACGCGACGTAAGGCGTAGTTTTTGTTATACTCGAGCTTCATCTATCACACCAAACTTCACGCTGATTACTGCGTCACAAACACCCTAGAAGTAAGAAGAATAAGAATTAGTTTGCGGCATCATGTGAATATGGTATTTTATATATAGTAGCATTATTCCCCTGCCACATACGCATTCACAGGCATCTATCCTACGTCCTTTCACTCTATTCCCTGAACTTCTATTTATACTTTTCAGAGTTGATCTTTGACAATTTTAAAGTTTTTACCAAAACGTGACGACCATGCAAAATTACCTTGAAATTTGGGCCTGAATGAGGTCAAAAATAAAAGTACAACAGAAACTTCTGTTGAAAAACAGGCAGTATAGATAATATAATATAAATTAGCACTTGCTCAGCAAAAGTCATAGCCATAAATCAAAGCATTTCACGCTTAAAAAATATTCTACCCCACACAAAATGTATTCAAACGAATAAAATATGACAGAAACCGCGAGCGTGGGTTAATGTGTTGGAATTAATATGTTTCGCTAAATGATTATAATATCGCCCGCAGAAACAAGGAAAAAGATTTTTTGACCAAGAAAATATCTCCACGAGATTTTAGCAAACGCCTACAGATTCTGCCTTCTTGTTATAAATAAAATTACTCCTTATACATAATGGTAAATAATTTATCGAATTTGATGAAATCACCACATTATAAGTTACGAAAAAAATAATTTTCCAAAAACCGGATGTCCTTTGTAAATGATATTTGAAATACGTACATTCGGCAGTTCGCACGTCTGAGCATTTATTTTTGTTTTTTTCCGTCTGGTAGCGGATACCTATTTGCTCATTCTCATAATTGCCATTTGGGACGGATTAGGATATGAATGTGACCGTTTGCTTTTACCTTTTTTCACTCAGTGTCCTACTTTTGACTGCAGCAAAAGGTTTACAAAATATTAGTCAACCTAATTCATTATGCCTAATACATACATGAAACGAACTTAATTAATCCTATTCGAGCATGATTAGCTTTGGAAGCTATTTCTATTATTATTATTTTCAAACTCAGGAAAAATTCATGCACAAATATTAATCTATTTTCACCTTTGCGCCCTGATCGAAAAACCTTTCCCAGCGTGAAAGAATAATTACAGAAAAACCTGACTCATTGAATAAAATACAATGGAGATTTAATTACATTATTTTGGAAGACTAATTATATCGCAAAATGTATTGGAAATATAAGTTAACGAGTTATTTGGAACGATAGAATTCGATACACAATCATCACATGCAAACAGGGATATGCTGAAATCAAATTTTTATAATGTTCTCACAAATATGCTTGACAATTTGTGCATTGACTTAATCGAAAATATCAGTTGGTTACTTGCATTGTTTTATGCATTATTGTCCTCCTCTAAGCAGTAATAGAGTTGTAATAGAGCAGTAATAGACCAGCAATAAAGTAGATTGGTTGCAATAGACCAGTAATAGAGCAATACTACAGCAGACTAAGCAGAAATAACTATGTGCATAAAAGGCTATATGAATGGAGGTAAAATACGCGGACCTTGAATCAGTACTTATTCCTTGATTACATCAAAATTCTTCATTCACAAAACTTGTGTTGCCATTAACAATTGCCACTGAAAGAATAGATACTCCTCCTCTTAGAGTGTATATATCTGGATAATGGCACGATAATCATAAGCCTTCCGTCACTTGTTTTTGCAGTTTATCGTGCGTTGAACTGTTAACGCAAGTAATTTAAAGATTTACAGTACTTACAAGCTATAAAATGAGAATGCGAAAAAATACAGAGTGAGAATGTTCGCAAAAACTAGAATTAAAATAAAAAGACGATATGTAAAATAATTGTTTTCACAATGTTTGCTCTTTTTACCTGGGTAATGTAAGGGTTTTTGAAAAATTAAATTAACAAACTGAAGCAATTTTATTGTTCAGAGTTAACTCTCCGTGCCAAACATATCAATATCCATCCGTAAATAAAAAGCTTTATCCTTTATTAACTCTAAAGCAAAATATGAGAAAGTACTTCATCATTGAGAAAACCCGATTTTAGGGTCGAAACACGAAAATACATCTTGACACCCTCTGACCATGTCCGGACCCATTAACCGTTGATTTCTATTTGCATGTAAATGCGTAATGGATTTTCTGGGTGCTACAACAAAATAACTACGAATATGAAATTCAATAGTGCACACACTCAATAATAAAATGTATGTTTCAGCCAAAAACATACATCACGCCGTTCATTTCGGAGTAATGAACATTCAAAAGATTGATTAAAAGTTATTCCTGGGACTCACAAGGGTTTCTATAAACTTTCTTTTATCTTAAAGAAGTCATCCAGAAGAATTAATTGGGCGCTCTCTTTTCGACTGTCATATTCATGCATTCTTTATTGAATGTTCTTCTGCCCCTGAGATTCAATTACCATGCCTTCGGTGTCTCTTCGACAGCATGTGCCTAAGGATTTCTAGTCCCTTCTTTCATTCTTCTCTCATAAAACTGTTTTAATGGCTCGACTTTCACCCATATTTCCTCAGCGTGATTAAACCAGTGCAGTAAACCTTTTTCAGATAACTTCAAAATCGATACATCTAAATCCACAATCTTTCATAACCCACGAAATAACTCTTCACCTTATCGTTCTCATCTAAAGCCTCATCAGGAACATCCAAATTTTCCAAACAAAAATTTCATATAAGCCCTTGGTCATTACCATCAGTTATAATATTCACGGGACTTTACGATGCTGTATCAAGTTGAAACGAGTTGTACTAAATGATATGATTCTGTAAAAAAGTACGACATTCATTATGATATAATGAATACTAAAATACAACTTTCACAAAGAGAATCCTGAAATAATATATTTAAACATTATTCCTCCTATTTTTACCAAATATTTTCCTCGAATATCCCATTTCCAATATTTACCTCCATACGATAAGGTGAAGAGGAGTACACTTATATGAAAACAACATACACTTCTACGAAAAAGAAACTATTTCATAGGCTACACACACTACCAATAATCTTTCTATCGTTTTATACACTCTTTCAAGTTATACAACTCAATCAATCAAAATGAGCTACTTTTTTCAAATCTATCTCTGTTTCCACTCATTGTTCAACAATTTTTGCATTCTTCTTATCAAACATGACCGCTTTCGTTTTAGACGCATTTACACGTCGGAGGATGGAAGGAAATTGCAACCTCCTATCATTACATAATCACCCTTATCAGTACAATCACATAATAGGATCAATCATATTATTCATATATATTTATGCATAAAAACACGGATTAACCAGGATAAGATCCATACTAAAGCATGGTTTACTTTAGAAATCAGCCACTGGAGTTCACATTCAGTCCACACATTGCCTTGCTATTGGCATAAATTTATCTTATACCCTTCAATAATATCTCATTCACTCCATAGCCTCAAAAAAATACCAACTCTCCTCTGTTGGCTCTAGGGGCCTTCTCCAAATCAGTTAATGTACAATATACCTTTATTGTACATTTAAGTAATTTTCAAGTTATGAGGGTAAAAATATACTTAACGCTTAAACAATAAAAATGCAATATTTCAAGACAATGGTTTCGATGCTACGCATTATCATTAGGTAACATACATCAACATTTTTTTAACCTATATACACTGGCTGCAAGAGGGGTGTAAGGGAAAGGAGAGGGGTTAAGTTAGGGGGAGTAAGGGAGAGGAGTAAGTTGAGTTTAGGTGCAGAAGCCTGTTAGTGGTCTAGGCGAGGGGGAGGGTATGTTTGGAAGGTTACTGGCTCATATGTGTGCAACCTTATAATAATTAAATGATCATTAAATGAAGAACAAAATGTAACATTCCATCGTTCTAAGAAATAGCGGCAGAAAAAAAAACAAACACATTGTGTTCTACATTTAATTAGGGGTTTTTTGTCTACAATGGTTTGACCTTTATTGATAAAAATCACACCAGTTACTTCACAGCAGTCATTCTTCTCACTGAAATGAAAGGACGCAGGTTGAATGCTTTGGAGGAGTTGGAAATTTGGCAATTCCTTCAGTCTAAAAGGTTTGAGGAGGTCAATAAAACAAAATTCTTCGAACACTAATATCTTTCCGCACAATCCCTACCCCCACCAAGGTAGTGATGATCATCGACCAATAAAGTTCAACATTTTGGTTCAAAATACAGTTGCCTTTCAACCAAACCAAGTCTGAAAAATAAATAATTTTTTCTTTGAGACTTGGTTTGTTTGATTTTATTTGGTTTGGGTGAAACGGAATGACCTCATTTCATGAATTTATGTTCCGTTTCAGCATTGAAATACGAAATCCACGTTAAGTCAACAGAATTTCGAAAACATTTCGTCTACCTTGTGGATAAAATGGTGCAAAAAGGTGAAAACTCACAGATACGTACTGATTTTATTCTCTGTATTTAGAGACCAACACTTATCATTTTCGACACTCATCATGCGCACATGTTACGATACACCAGAGTATCAGCCATGGGCCTGAACAACGCTGCCTTTAAAACTTCCAGAGATTCTTTGGCAAGATCAGGAAACGTAAAGCAAAGACATTATCCTAATTTGGCATTCACAAGAGTAGCGGCATCTTCGGACCGGACATTAAAGCTGTATTATCCTGTTAATCGAGAACGTTTGAACGGCGTTCCCTAAGCTCATAATACCATTACCTCACTTCCTCTTCATACATTCGGTATACCCATACATTTCATACAATTCACGGTGAATTGCAGCAGCAAAAGGTCTTCTTCCGTTAAGACATCTAATCACTCATCGGACTTTACAACTGGCGGGATTGGTTATCATTGAATAAATTATAGCACTGTCACGCAACGGTAAATAACAATGAACTGAAGACAAAATGGTGGTTACATGCCAAACAAACCAGCTAAAGCTGATGCGTATTCGCGAAGTAATTAGTGGTGCCAATTGTTACTAATAATCGATCGGTTCTTACTTTTGAAATGTACCACGTAATTTTCCTACTCCTTCGATTCACGCTTTACCGAAAAATTTCCCGGCATATTTGTTAGGCTAATTATTCTAAAATACTTACATTCCTTCCTACTCCTCTACTATTTACATAATGGATACTTTTTTTCAGTCATTTGGCACGACTAAAGATTACAAATATTGGCTAAGCAATTTTCACAGGTACGAAATAGCTCAACGGACCCAACCCACCCGATCTTCAAAATTATGTTGAATATGCCATCTTTAGCTGAGGATTTTCTATTCTTCAAAATTTACTCTTTTGCCACAAAACAATTTACACTCGGAAATTTCACCTTTCTCGCATTCATTTGAACTATTTATTGCACAATGCAAACTTTTGAGATACATGATATTAGTATACAATTTAAAATACTCTCCCCGACAGTCTCCACGCATTCAGCCCACACAGTATCAGCAGTTTTATTCATTGATGCATTCATTCATTTCTCCTTCCTTTGATCTATTTACACATTTTTCAACCAGCTTCATATTTATTTCAAAGAATTTAATTTTTCCTGATTCTACCATTCAAAATCTTATCGACATTTTCGCATTCACATTCTTCTCTTTATAAACACCATTGATGTCTTCCGAGCATTTTCATCTTTACGCACAATTATCACCTTATACGCTTCTTATTTAACATTCACAGAATCATGTCTCCCTACCAACGGGAATCACATTTTATTTTCCCAAGCTACCCTCCATACCTAGAAAATTCTGATTATTATATTGCTCTCTATTACCCTTACTCGTCGTTCCGACTTCCATCTGGCAATGTAATTTTTTGCTTAAAATTAAGGCGAAAATTTGACATTGCCATTATTTGCGTCAGAAAAATAACGATCGTATTTTACAAACGGAATTGTACCATCAGGAATGGAGATATTTACGAAAATGAAGTCTAAGGAAGCGTAAGCATGACATTGAAATGCAAGGAATAAACGCTATACCATATTTTCTCGGTTGAGATATGCCTAAACGGAAAGAACAACTGCTGTGGGGGTTCAACCTCTCAGGCTGTAATCATAATACCGATTAAGTATCCAATTTTACGTATGAATGCTATTTGCGGAGCATTGCGAATACGACTACGTTGTTTTTTTGTGCTTCCCTAGATTAAGTAATTCATACCTGCTCAGCCACCAGTAGAATATTATTTAAGTGATAAAAATAGGAAAATGAAGAATGTGAGCTGAAAAAAAATATTTCAATGATAATTTCAATTTCAAGAATAATGAGATGAATCCTAATTTACTAATGTAATGAATGAATGCCATTAAATAATTTTTCTAAATATCCTTCACACCGAAGAGATAATAAATGAAATGATGAAAAAGCAAGACTGTAGCTATGGTACACATTAATTAATTCAATTATTATAATTAAATGTAAAATTCAGCGGAAATATTAACTAATGCTCTGAAAATGTATTATTAAATTATGGATGGCCTAAGGAAAAACGAATGTCGTTGAGTGACACTTGTTAACAAGGATTAACGTGCACCAGCTGTGCGATGCGAAAAATATGATAAAATATCTAAAATTTCAATGTTATTTTTTTACTGATATATTTTGTTCACATTGCAAATCATAAACTTCGAATTCAATTTAAGCTGTGTAATGGAATTTCTAGGACTATTATGATGAATCAAAAAAATGTCTAAGGGTTTAGAAGTCCTTAGCGCGTTATACAAAATGATATCACCATCTTAGGGTTAAGGAAAAAGGTGTAAATGGAAAACTTTAAAAGGGTCTAAAACAAGTTGTAATGCAATGAGACAGCAAACATTAATGAATTCGCAGCAGAAATGCAAATAAATATCAATTAATATCACATTAACGCATCAAATAACTAATAATGAGATATTGCGAAGAGTAATAGTTCAAAAAAGTCTCAAAAATTAAATTTCTAAAAAGAAAGTAGGATAGCCCAATCCGTCACATCTGAAGAAACGATTATTCAAAGAGGACATTCGTCAAAAAAAACGTGAACTGAAAAATGACAATGAATATCACATATTAAATACATGCCAAAAATAATGCCAGGCTTCGTAGGGAAAATTGTGTAGGAATGAAGAGAAGAACATGCAAATAATCGAATTAAGTGGACAATTTGTTCATACCGATCTTAGAATAGCAATAATAAGATATAATGATGAAATAATAAACAAGGGGAACCTTCGGAGAAGAAATTATAATGACAAAGCATGCTTATATTGGCCTTAAATGCTTCAGAATTCTAATAGAACTTGTAATAGTTTTGAGACACCAGCAAAAACATACATTTTCAGGTAATTTTACTAACAATTAAAACAAACCAAGCTGCTCAGAAATTCATCATAACAATATTTGTTCTCACGCTGGTTTCAATTATAAAGTGGTGCCAATTACATTTAATTATAAAGCATGCCGCGATGTTCCAAGAGAAAGACCTATAGAAAAAGGATTAAGGACGTCAAGATGGGGAGGTATTGAGAAGGGAGGGAGAACGAGTGTGTACTAAATGATGGAGATTTAAATTTCGTGGTTAAAGAAAAATAGAGTAAAGATAGAAACCTCCGAGATATTAGGAGAAAGAACATATTAGCTCTATCAAATCCATGCGCTAGATCATAGCAAATTTATTGACCTTTCAACCACCGCGGAATAATAGATAACGTGAGAGTCGAAATTTATATATCCTCCCGTTAACATTCCGAATTGAATGAAAATAAGGCATTCGGGAAGCAATATATTAATCACACTTGCCGAAATACACATGATGCTCCAGGTGTAATAATAATTGCCTAAAATGAATTAATAGAAATCGACTGAAATTATATAATGTTGCCTCGTTGAGTAAAACATTTTCGAATATTTCAGGCGAGCGGTTAAGAGGGCATCAGTATTATGTATGCCCACCCTCTTTTCATAAGGTCGGTGAGAAAACAACTCAAGTGGTACGATCTTTGGCGGTTTTGGTTTAGTGATTCTGTAATTTTAAGATTGCAAGATTGCAGCCTTAGTTTCTGTCTCCATGGCGCGATGCGCTAAAAGGAGTCGGGAAAATGAAGGGGATCAAAGGGTGAGGCCATTGAGAGAGAGAGATGGAGGGAGAAGAGGTTAGGGTGGATGGAGGCCATGGGAAAATTTATTGAGTATGCGAAACGGTAAGAGGGTGGACAAACGGGAAGTGAGAGCGCTTGAATAAGAGATGAAGAAGACGTGAAACTTGAATACGGTGGGAGTGAATAATCAAATTCTATCACTGAAATAAAGTTATAGCGCCATTATCTCCGGATTTGTTGAAAGGGCTAAAAGTTAGCAGCCCCTTTTCAGATTCATATTGCGCATGACATTTTGAAAATGCGATACCACTTTCGCCCATCACATAAATAATACTAGAGTTATTTGTAATCACTTAAACCTTTTATCCACTCATTATTCAATTATAAATTTTATACCCGTATTAAATTAGAGTGCTGTTTTTAATCTGTCTATTAAAGTTGGAAGACATTTTTTACCAAATATACGATTATGTTTTTAATGTAGTGAATGGATCGTTTCCGTGAACCTCCTTATATGAATTAAAATATTTTTTGTCCGATATATTTGTACAAAATAAATGTTCAACTTTAATGTACCCACATCATCCCATGTGACACTATATATTCCTATGCTGTCATGGATAGCATTCATATTTACTCCTCTCACGCACCTCTCTCCATAACTGTTTCTTTACAAACGTTTCGCGCCGTTATTCCGCTCGCGCTACTACTATTATAGAGATCATGATTTTGAATTCCTTCAAAGCTATGCATATTCTAACGCCTCCGTCTCGTGACGGGCGATTTGTCGGGAAAATTGTCGAAGATGAAGAAGCATTTAAAGCCAATGCATTTATGTATCAAGAACAAACGATAATCAAATAAGTTACTTCCCTAATCTTTTCAAAAATGTCTGACAATTGCTGTAAAAATCTAATTCTCTATATTTTTCAAGATTTAAATTTAGTTATCCAGCATCTATTAACCGCAAACGAATGTTCTAGCTTCCAATATTTAATAGCATGAAACAATTTCATAGATTTATATTTCATTCATTCAAGGGTGTAATGGTGAACAAATTTTGGGCTTAGTACACGTATATTTACACGTATACAAGTTTACCTTGTTCTTCCTGAGCTTGGATAATCCTATCAAAAGTATCTCTTAACTGTTTCATATCCAGAGGAATGGAAGAATTGCTAATTAATTTTAAGACTGTTAACGATAAATTGAAATAGATTCAAGTTAAAATGGGCATAACGGTGATGTAAGATGAATTATGAATCCAGCCTTAGCGTATATGATAACTTTTCTGAACATACTAGTATAGTAGTGATGGAGTTGCTGCGACCAAGTGGAATATAAAGGGATTAAAACAAAGAAAAATGAGAATTCATCGCGTAACAAAGTAGAGTAGTTACAAACTAAAATTAGCCAAATCCTCCTTAAGTATACTCCAGAATTGTGTAGAAATTTGCAGGCCTAAGCACTAAAAATAATGTATAAAATATGAAGAAAAGAGAGTAAAACAAAAGAAGTAATACAAATAGAAAGGGGAGGAGATGAAGTTGTTTGAGGGAATTCGAAGGGGAAAATGTTGATGTATCCGATATTATGAAGTTATGAAGATGTTGACCATCGTAATAGAAGAGATAATGTTAGAAAAGGGTTGGAGAAAGGAAATTATTCATTTTAATGCATATTAATGGTATATAAACTGTGCAGATATAAATTAAAGTTATGCCGAGAGCTTATTTTACGCGGAATGCTTTTACAGATCACGACAAAGTGGAGTATTTCCAATCTTTGGGAACATATTTCCGATCAGGATGATTGAATGAATGATTTCATATTTATCATTTTTTTAAACAACAAAATAAATAAAATAAATTGAAATACTCTGTTACGTGAATCGTGTTCTCTCAGAGGGTAAAATACCTGTAGCTTACAACATCAAATTTCCCACGTTGAAGCCACAAATGGTCCATATAAGCTTCTGCACCTGCGACCTCATTCCAATTCCAAGCCCGCGAAGCCATTCGGATACACCTTGTCCTACTCCGGATATGGTATCTTATACTGGCTCGACGGCTACTGACCCACCTACGTTATTACGCTCCCATGTATTGTGTTAAAGGAAGGAACGAAGTGCAAGCTTTCGGGAAAACCCAGCGGAATATCCAACAACAATGGACAGCAATATTTCTTATAGTCCCCTGTACGTCGACCTATTTTTCAACGTGCCATGTACGCTCCGAAACACTAATTTATTAAAATAATGCGAACATAAAGTTTAATCACAACATAAACAAAATATTTTGATACAAAAATAGCAGAAAATGACCATAATAAGTAATTTAAAATGGCATTGTTCCCCTTCAAAAAATTAATACAGACACTATCAGGTTTGAAAAGGCACCTACAAACTCTTGGTACTTTTATTTTTTTGCATACGATTATTCAGGAATATAGGTCTAAAAGTCCAGACGTGGTTTTCAATAGAACGGCGTCAAGAACATTCAAACCCATTTTCGAAAACATTCCAAGGGTAATTTCAATTTATCAACTCAAGTTCTAATGCTAGTTTCCCTTAACTCCACAAGAAAAGAAATTTTTTAAGCATTCATATTATATCATTTTTATATTGGTTATTATTTATAAGGCCTTGGCATAGCTTCTGGGGATAACGAGTAAATACTTGACCATATCACTCGAACTGGCATGGATACGCCCTTTTTACAAAAGCAAACTTCGCCTCATTTTTTACTCCACAACCTGACGCAAATAAGGATACATAAATTATTTTATCACATAGCATTATTCACACATATTTCCTTCCCCCTTTTCCTTGAGGTAATCCCAAATTTTAACATTTTATCTAACTAAAAATAGACCAATTAGCTAAATGGTTTCTTACATGTCCAGATCTAAATTTTAAAACAAAAATGGATCCAGTCAAGGGATCAGTAAAAAATTCATGTTCCTAGGAACATGAGTATATACTAATAATGTTCACATTTTAACAGAGACATCTTTACCGTTCCCTTTTACCTTTCGTTACTTCCCATTTCAGCTTTGTCAATGTTATGCCTCTTATAAGGGTGTATTCTGTTGCTCTAGTTCACATCTAAAAAACGACTGGTGGTTCATACTTCATCGGTAAGTCGCGTTTTACAAGATTTCATCCTCCAGTTGTACCAAAACACTCGAGCACAGTGACTGGTAAAACTTTAGTGCCTGAGAAGAACGTCAAAATACAACAAAGAAAGGCTTTAAATGCCTAAAGAAACCGTTGTTTTGATCTAAATTCGAGGATGAAATACTGTAGGCTCAAAAAGAGCCTCTTATTCCCAGTTTCTCTTGGCATCTACGCATCCTTCCTCCACTTCCTCCCACTCGTCCTCGAGGTCCACTCTCTATATCACCCGTGCAAGGAATATTAGGGACAGCGCAGGTACACATCTCGACTCAAAGGAATCTCAAGAATCTTTGCCTCTCACTCCTTCGTCTTTTATGGTGAGGGAGGGTAAAAAGAGGCAAGCACGACAGACGCGGGCGCACTCTCATTGTTTCGCCTCCACCTGCCACTCCCCCTTACCTCCCCATCTCTCTTTCCATCTTCACTCCACCTCCGGCTCCCAAAGTCCCCGAGTAAAGCAAAAGGAGCTTCAGCATGCTGCTCGTGCGCTCCGGAAAACGCGAAAATGGAAGAGGGAGGAGGATTTAAGGAGCAATGGCCCTTTACGGTGGCCCATATCTTTTGAAAAACAGAGGTTTAATATCAATTGAGAAGCTTCCGTATTTTCTTGCCCCGAAAAGAAGAACAAGCGTGGGTCTCCGGTGGAGTTTTGATCACCTAATCGAATAATTAGTTCCTAGTCGTAAACAACCAATGAATTGTAAGATTGAGTTCGTATTTTTCTTGTTTTCATTTTAATTTTTGAGTGGAGACTACACCAAAAATTATTTCACTTACGCAATAAAACCACAATTATGAGTTAGGTTTACAGGACTTCAAAATTTATTTTCTGAATTAATAAAAAATTATAGGTGAAATAAGCTGAGCAAGATTATTTCCGATAATTTAGCGTCAAAGGCCGTAATCAAATTGAGTATTCAATTAATGTAATTCAAGCGCAAATTTTCACACACTCGTTAATTTGACAAATGCATCCTTCATTATTATTTATCTCACTTAACTCATTTAAAATACTAAATTCGGTTAATTACTACTCGCTTTACTTTAGCTAATGTCAACGCAATTATTAATTTTAAATTTACCTTCTATATAATGGTGCTACTAAAATGATGGTGGTGGTAACGATAGTATCAGTAGTAACTTATTAGCATTAGTAGTAACTTATTACATTAAGTTCAACGCGAAGTTTTGATAATTTTATTATTCTTAAAAAACCTTTAAAATAATAGAATAAAAATGAAACGCAAATAACTGAAAAACAACCATCACAAAATGAATTTTACTTTGGCCCAAATACATATTAAAAAATAAAATTAAATGCCATCTCCAAAGAGGCGTACCTACTTGTTAAATTGGTATAAATAGCACACAGAACGCGCTGAGACTTTTACATATATGTATATTTTTAATATAAAGTCATTGGGTATTTAGCTTCAAACAAATTTTCACATATTTCTGCCCATAAAAGTTACGTAAGTGTTGAAAAAATTAATATAAGGAAACAATATTTCAGAATTTAAAACAAACCCCACTTTCCCTAGGATTTATCTCTCATAAATAGGCCTTGGTCAGAACTGGTGATGTTCATTTCATTTTTTAATGTTTTGCCCATACAATATTTAAACTTAAAATTTTTCACCATAGGTCTAGAACAATTCTTGTACAGAATGAATCCTTTACCGCAAATCAATAGCCAGCTTTACCGACCAGCAGGTCACTAACATAAACTTGTTTATGTGATTTTAAAAACCTAATATCTCCGGTGGCGAAATGAAAAGGCTAACAGGTTTTAATTCAATTACCTCAATAGTCTAGTAGTTTTAGACAACCATTATCACAACCTTACATAAACTCATCTACCTTAAGTAAGTAAATACTATGTCAATTTATACTTTTTAACCTATGGAGGTATGAACTAATTCAATATGTTATAATAAACGACTTAACATTGAATATAATCACCCACCCGATGAAAATAAATGATTAGACACATAATTGTCCATTGTTTCTAGTCATTTGTGGATCGTCTACTCATGGAGAACCAAAAGTTTTCCGTGCAAGATCACTCATAATCTACAATTACATTTAACTTCATTTCCTCATAGCACAGCTAACGTTTCACATGATTATCAGTATGTACTCCCTCCATGAATATGTTTTTCAGTCATTAGAATAAAAATTTTCTTAACAGACAATTGGATAATCAATCACAGCTCTAATTTACTTGGTCCATAACATTCTGCCTGAGGTCGGCATAATTTTGATCTGATATTTTTCACTTTCGATATCTTAAATTTCCAAAATATATATTTAGCATGGCTCATATTATAGAAATCCAGGATACCATTGGCTTATAGTTATAGCTATTGTATTCAGCTACATCTATAATGAAGTAATCAAAAATAAAATCCGCAATAGCATTACGAGTATCTGTACACCTTCTATGAAAATAAAATATTTAAAATCGATATGCTCAAACGAAAGTTTGGTGGGAAAGGACTTGGAACTAAAGAGATAACAAACTGAATTGAATAATACAGGAGGCTGTATTACACTCGTACGCTGTATTACACAGCATTAAAGAAAACCAATGTTGGGTATGGATTATGATATAATATAACGTTCCCTGATTTCAGGGCATTAGATAAGCAGAGAGCAACAACGTATAAGAAAGAATAGATTAAGACGGTTTATGAAATCTATTACAGACAGGCGGAAGAGTGTGGAGTTATTCCATATCCATAGGTAAACTTTACTTTCTATTTGTCACAACTCTATCGTCACTAAGGAAATTGATTTTCATTTTGTTTATCACTTCAAAAGTTTCCATAAAAATGATTCCTACGCATTTTTTTCCATACACAAATTAATAATTACATTATCAAATATCCTCGGAGATATATATATATATATATATATATATATATATATATATATATATATATATATAAACCGCTAAAATAAACTCAGATTGATGGTATGACTAATGAAAGGCTACCAGAAGATGTTCTCACTCATAGAAGACTTGCATTCTGTGCCTATTTCAACGACAGAGTGAAGTTTCATTAAATATGGCAATAAATTTCACTTGCACGGACCTAATTTGTTTCTAACGATATTTTAATTAAATCTATACATGATGTTCTCGAGGATGAAACAGAAACTCGAATTATATTGATACTGTATGAATGCCAATTCATTTTCTACTGTTCGTCTTCCCTGTCATGTTATATCACTGCGTACGATTCTCTTATTAAATGCCCTTAGAGTTTGACATGCCAATCAAAAAGGGATTTACCCGAAAGAAAAATGTCTTTCCATCATACAAAATGTATATTCAATCACGCATATGACTTAAAACCGCCTGTCAATTACGACCAGCATCGCAAACTTCGAAGTCCATGCATCTCAGATTCAGGAACGTCATTTCAGTGTATCAAATTACATTATTAGCGCTCAAATGTAATAAATACAGCGAATTGATATTCCCTTCGTCTCTTACGCTATTTTTCTTAATTTTAATATCCATACAAATAAATGTGAAATCATACTTGCATATTTTCCTTCAATTTCTGCTAAATGGCCTTATGGATTTTTGAGACTATTTCATACCCCTTCATCATTAACAAACCTATAATTGTTGGAGTTTTGAACATGAAAAATGAATTTTAAAAGTTTAAGGACCCCAATATCAACTAAAATGGTTTAAACTCTGGAATTTTAAATTGGTATTTTTTGGAAGACCTTTAAGTTATATTAGATCTCGTAAGTCCATAGAGATATTTACATTTCTTATGCTTACAGAAGAAACATGGTTACTTTTTTCAATTGACTTTGACTATAATGGTAGCTTTGTAATATGTTCTTTAGTAATACATTATCCCTATGGAAATAGCGCAGAGTGTTTTATTTCTCTGAAACTTCCATTGTAGTTCATATGGAAACCTACGTCTACACAATGGGTTCTTCTAACATTCCAGTAAGCTTCTTACCAACATTTTGCCAATATTGGAGAATAGCTCGTATTTTTGTAGCTCAAAAATGAATAGATAGATAGATAGAAAATAAATTAAAATCAATAATGATGAAAAATATTCTCCTAATAAAATAAATAAAAAAAGAACACGATACATAGACTTCATTGGCTTGTATTAGTTTAAAGAGTATTGAAAGAGTAATAGAAATAGGAAAAAAGTTAACGTGTTACAATATTTAGGAGTAAACACAAAGGATATGCATCTAATAATTGAGTTTAAAATGTATTTAACTGCAAAACTTTATACGATCGAGAACCAAAAGAGCCAGTCAAGGGAATAATTTTAAGACCTGAGTCCGCTATCATCCCAGCGTATTCGACAGATACACCAAGGAAAAATTAAAAGTACAGAATGGAAGGAGAGAAAAATTATGAATGAAAGTAAGCAGGTAACTGACTCAATCAATACCTCTGCTATGACTTTTCAGTTCATCTATCAAAGATTTTCACCCGCCAACAATTAAAATCAGCTCCAAAAAATACTTAAGTTGCCAGCTCGTAAAAAATACTTAAGTTGCCGGCAAAAATATGTAATTTTGACTGCAATTGACTGAATGGTCAAAGGAATATGGGATTTGATTAAAATAAATTAGTCGGAAGGTACTAAAATCCTTAATTAGTAATTATGCTGTTTAACTTTGAAGATTCAATTAGATAGGAAAAAACTTAGAAATGATTGAATAGCTTAAGTGACTGGTCAGTATTTTAGTGAACATTACAAAAAAACTAACGAGAATAATAGAAAGAGAAAAAAATGTACATGCGAAGAGGCAAGTGATACGGGCTCTAGGTTTAAAGCTATAGAGACAGGAAGAGTAAATACTGATTTTGAAAGCAGCATTGTTGGGCCCAAACCATGGCCTTTAAGTTTATTGGATTTGCGAAGCTTGGGGAATAATAAAATGTGGGTATGAATAAAAATGGAAAAAGATCTGCAAAATGTGGGAGATAAATGAAGAAATTTTACAAATAGGGAAGGGGATGAGAGGAAGTTGCTAGCGAAAAATGGAATATTGGGGAAAACAGGAATGGAGAATATGTTCCAATGGAATGGAATGATAAGGGTAATGACAACAGCCTAAACGTTTAGTAAACGATGTATTACTGGTAAGAAAGGGCACAGTGTTCGGGTGGCATGAAATTTGGAGAAAGTCATGAAGAGCTGAGGAAGGAAATGTGACTAACGCTAATGTTAAACGTGAATGCCTTTTAAGCCAAGGCGTATGTAAATGTGCACACTATACATGTATAATGTGCACATATGTTTTGGGAAGGTTTGAAGATACTACAGACTTCTAATGATAATAATAATGAACAAGTTAAACACAACAATCATATCATTATGTTAAAGAAAAATTACTGATTTCAGCAACACACATCTCAGAATGCCTAAAATACAATAATTTCACCGGAACCAACAGAATGATCTGGAAAAACGTTTCATAAACAGAGAACCTTATTAGTGGTTCTCGAAAGGAAAAAACACGTAATGTCCATTTAAGCAATGTGGCGCTTTCATCTTCTTTTTTCACTCTTTCCTTGAGTCATATTTGTTATTTTTTTCTCTACTCCAAAACTCCTTCTTTCCTTCTCTGATACACCCCGACTCCCCACTGCCTTCATTCCATCAATTTCCTTTGGACGAACCAAAGAAGCTCTGCGCCGCACCCTCATCTACCTTTTTTGTCAATCGGCCAGTTTCTCCTCTGTCTCTCTCGTTCCATGACGGTCGCTACTCTGCCTTCCTTGATTTTCAAGTGCCATCCCCCAGGGCCTACTTCGTTCCCGGCCATTCATTTCCTTCCTCCTGTGACTTCCAACCATCCACTCATCTCTTTTTATTTCGAATGCGGAAAAAGTAAATTTGAGATGGCGAGAGGTTTGCTTTTGGAGGGATCTGGAGAGTAGGAGTCTGGGGACCCTTATTCTCTTTCACATCCTTACCAGTTTCACCGTCCTTTAAAAACACACTCTGTTCACCCGTTCCGAATTCTTCTTCTCACCGTATTCACGCACCAAACTACCACTCTTAAACTTCCAAGATACTTCTCTTTCCAAATCCTTCACCAGTTTATAGATATATTTCAATGAGTAAGGATATAAGCATTTAATTGAGTGAATGAATGAGACCGAAAGAAATAAATTTGTCTTTAATCTGCTCAGAGAGTCCGCCAACTGACCAGTTCAAATTGCTTTCAAATATATTACCTCATGGTAAGACAGACACTTATACAAAGAGAATAAGGAATACGAGATGACCGAGATAGGTACCCAAGAACTCCCTGTGTACTACTAGTGTTCCCGTTCGCAGCCGCCATAAAAAATCTTGGAGTCAACTTGCAAATAAAAAGTACAAATGATAACCACAATTAGAACTGTAAAATCTTCCATTTTTTTCATAATAGACTTAAATTATAATCGATGTCAGAACAATTAATTTTTGCACAGCTCAAAGAAATCAAAATTGTAAATGGCATATTTCTACAAGTTTTCTCTGGAATAGTACCAATGTAAATATCAAAGCTATGAATTAATCTATTTTTGATAGTTGTTCATTCATTTCTAATAAAATTTTAATTAGCCATGCTAAATCTAACAAAAATATTAATCTCATACCAATTGTTTGATAAAGTGCATATGAAAACTAAATGGAAAATATTAATATTAGATGGTGGAAGAAATTTTAGTTCATTATCGTTATTTCATGCTTGTGTGTTTGAATTTTAACGATAAGAACCATATAAAAGTTTTATTACAACATTAACAAGGGGAGTTGAGCATTAGCATGTTGAAATGGAAAATTTGACTCAAAAGTAACGCTTTGAAGAATTTCACCTCTTTCCTGAAATTCTGGCATCGCATATAAATGTATGCTTCCGTGCATAGCCGTATTTAATTCCAATGGTGTTTGACCTACCATCTCCTTTAATTTGGTTAACTGAAGAAGAAATAAAATTGAAAAAATATTGCGTACTTGAGATAAAAAAATGAAAAGTTTCGGAAGAATCGCGACACACATATCAACATATATTACACATTATCTGAATTTAATAAATTTTATGATATCCCTGTACGGTTCCTTGCTGTCAAAAACAGGACTACAGAATTGGAGAACTTCGACCGTAAACGTCTTTTCGCGCTAATGGTATTCTATCTGAGAAAACGATAATATTACAAAAACCATAATCAATATTATTGGGAAATCGAGCCCGTGTCTTAATTATCAGTCAGCGAGCTATGCGAGCTCCGTAAATTATGTATCAGTCGATTTAAGGTTATTTCTTCAGTAAAGTTTATCGCCAAATGCAGGGCGAGTGTAGGAAAAATATTTAAAAAGGTTGAGTAACGCAAGTTTTCACTTTAGTGTGCCTCGCAACTTCAAAAGACATACATCAAATTTGATGGTTTGAACTGCAAAAACAAACGGCTCCTTGGCATTATGGTTAGTGAAATTGGATCTTAATAACAAATTATCAATTATATAATATCAAAATAGAATTACATTATCCCCCGGAAAGTTCTGACTAGCCATCTTATCGAGCCAAATTCTCAAATTTCGCCCTGGGAAGTGCAATGAAACAGCTATGATTTTAAGGGAAACCACCATTATTATCAATAGCGGAGATAATCTTCAAAACTCCGGGGTTTCACTCCGCGGACCAATGCGAAATCAGAAAACACTTATACCATTTAATCACCTTAAAAGCCTTCCCCCCCCCCCCCCCCCCGAGGTTATAAGTACTTATCAGCTGATTAAAAGGCAACTAACTCTTGAGAATATGAGAACTAAAATATCGACTCATTAACTGCAATTTATCCACAAAAATGATCGCTTAAATTTATAGTCATACAATATAGATTATAATAATATATTAATCTTTATCATCATATTACATTAGCTTCCGAGGATAAAGAAAAGGAGAAACTTCCTCCCTCACCGTAAAACTAAAATTAAAGGAAAAGAGATGGTAATTGGAAATATATCGAATTCTCTGATGGTCAACTTAACATTTATTACAAGCACAGCTTCGGATGTGCATTTATTAATGAGTAGTAAGGTATTTTCGGCCTGCCAATTCTCATATGCATGCATACTTTATTTTGTTTCAGTTTTTAAAATGTGCTATAGTACTACTAAAAAGCAAATAAAAAATAACGTGGAGCCGTTCGAAGATTATATAGCGTTGAATGTAATATTTTGAGCAAATTTGAGCCAACAATAACTTTTTATAAACTCCCAAGTCCCCAAGATAAATGGAAAGAAAACTTTTTTCCTAAGTTGCATCATCGGAACCGAAATGAATTTTCACGTAAATCATAGAATCAGGAGTCACTCTCAGATTTACATTCGCGTTTTCCATGAATTTCTTTCGTCCTGTATTTCCATCACTTCTTTCGCTTCATTTTCTCTGACTTCTGCCCTCTACCGGCACTCTAAATAGGCACCAATCCCTTCTCTAAATTTTTGCTTCTTCTTTCCATTTGCTACCCATCCATATCCAATCCCTCCAACTAACAGACCTTTCCCTTCTACCAAATCCGATTCCTCTTTCCTTCTAAGGTACCTTCCTCCCTTCTTTCAACCAATTCCATTCGCATTCATCCCACCTTTCCCATTCCTCAACTTCCTACGTGTCTCCTCTCATCTTCTTATCCTTATTCTCTGTGCTAAAACAAATGTCCTCCGTTTTTCCTCGGGTCAATTCCGAAAAGGTCAACTCACGTGCTCTAAATTAAGCACCCATAGTCCCTTTACTAGCGGTCCTTCCGCCTTCCTCTTCATCTTCCTTCAATTACTCCGTTCCTTTCCTTCGCCTTCCTTTGATTCATTAAAGATGAAAATTCCGATTGGAGAAACATTTGTAGGCCAGCGCTCCCTCTTTCTCAGGATTGCATGAATATAGAATGAAGCCTTACGTCTCCTGTTCCTCCATCCTCTTTCGTCCCAGAGTAGGCATAGCAGCCGGCTAGTTTTTTTTCTCTAGACCACCTTTTTCCATGCTCACTTTCGTCATGGTTCATTTACTGGTTATTAGGAGAAAAAGCTAAAGAATAAGATCCGAGGAAGCGTGTATATAAGTAAAAAGCAGAAGAGTTGATACTGCCAGCATTCCATTAAGTAGCATGTGCACGTATTCTCCTGTTCCTTGAGGGAAAAGTTCTTTTTTATGTATCTGTGTATGATATTTCCTGAACATTAACGTGTAGAATTAGGAATACATAGAGGTAAATTCATCAAAACATTTTGTCCCCATCTTTTTGCCGAGGAATGACAGTTATGCAGAATGAAAATCCTCAAAGCTTGTGTGAATACCCCAACCTAATTACAAGAAAAGGGAGAATAAAAAAGGTAATTAAGAAAATGAGGATTAAGTTCCAATTCAGTTACCATTAATTTTCCTCCGACAAAATGCATGCACATTTTAGAACTATTTTTGCGCGAGTGTACATAAATTAAAATGTTCACTTTTGCTAGGTTTCGCTAATTAGAGATTCTAACTACTAGTATTTATTCAATTCCCATGACAATTGTGGAATTTGAACTCGTGAGTTGCACTATTATCGGCCGGGACTTCACCCTTCCAGCTAACCCCGGTCGTCGAATGTTACATACAAAATGACGGCGAATTATAATGTAATGATAGTAAAACCTACTCCTTAAATCCAACTTACAACTACAGAAAATATGTCACATTCATGCCAGCAATTAACATTTTCACATAATATAAGACAAACTGCACTGAAGCACTTCCCATGACGTAACTCGGTCTGCAGTAGAAAAAAAATGCCTAATGAATGAAAAATTCGATAAGTGATGGGACGACACCTCGGTGGTACAAGGGGGAAGTGCTTAAAAGCCTAAACAACAAAGACGGTATAAAAAAATTGAAGAAAAGCGTCAACTTTATTTCAAAATAAAAGAGTGAACATTTGGATGTTAACTCTAAGCATTTTGGTCATATGCATGGGAGATTCAGGGAAATAAGTCGACCGCGCAATCCCTAAGCATAATTGAGAAAAACTAACCACCAATTTAGAAAACGCTAGTACAAAAGCCACTATTTCCATAGAGTTTTTAATAATCGCTCGACAAAGCAATTCGAATGACTATCCGATTGCCTCCATGACCCTATGTCTGAAATTGAAATCTCTTCCGTTGGAATTGAACGCCAACTTAAAGACATCAGTTCTAAAAATTGCTATCCACTAATCAAATCCCTTCCCGCGTTTAAAAAATAATAGCATCAGAATTAGCTGCTTATTTGGAAATAATATTCAACAAATCCCTAAATGATCGCAAGCACATGGAAGTACCCAATGTCAAGCAAATATTTTTAAAAAAGTGCTAGAGAAGATCCTAAAAATTCTAGACCGTCTCCCTCACATACACCAAGTGCAAAATCTTACAGCCCACAATTTTAAGTTCAATTATGGGTTATTTCAATCCTTGAAGTTTATAGAAAACAAACTAGTTTCCTTAAGAGTAGATCCTATGAGACCCAACTGGCACTACTCGCTCATCATAGTCGTCAGGTTGGCCGAGTGGTCTAAGGCGCCAGATTTAAGCTCTGCGTGGCGTGGGTTCGAACCTGACAAACGTTTTTGCCGGCCCCAGCGGTGGAATTTTGTGGTTCTTGTTTGCTAATCTAGAGGTCGTGAGTTCAGTGCCCGCCTAGGCGGATTTTCCTCCACCTACGGCTTTGGTATTTGCGATTGTCTTTTATGTAATGTTTAGGAGTCAGGTGGGAGAAGGGACACATGGTCTCAATTTCGCTCAAATGAAGTCGTTACAAAATATATAACAGCAAGGTGATGCTGTATTTATATTTTTTTAAATGGCATTCGACCAAACTCCTAAGGCTAACGAACTCCTAAATATGGAAAGCTACGAGTCAGATGTGTGTGTTAAACTAGAGCAATCAAATTTTCAACGTGCCGCGACCAAGAGTCGTCATAGGTGGCGTTTCATCCGAAACAATAGCGTCAAATCGAGTGTTCCATACGGAAGCGTTATTGGGCCGCTTTATTCCTTTTACAAATTAATTACAACAGTTCTCAGGTCCCGGTAAACTTTGTCTCTTTGATAACGATGGAGGGATAAACAGGGACATACCCAGTCAGGAAGATAGGGAGCCACCATCTAACGATCTAAATGCTATCCAAAAATGTTCGAGACATGTTAGCTAGCATTAAATTTTAAGTAATGTACTTCGATGAATTTTTGGAGGAAGAATATTTCACCCGAAAATATTTACAAAACAGGAAACTAATATATTAGAAACGTAGAATCAATAAAAGAATCGGGTTTTACGGTAACTATACCCTGGGGAAAAAATTCGTAAAGTTTACGGAATATCAAATAAAAGGTTAGGATTCATTAGAAGAATACTTGAGAAATGTAATGAGAGGGTACAATAGCCCTGTTATTGTACGCTAGTTCGACAGTCAATTGAACATTTAATGCCAATACATCCATGAGGCAATTACTCTCGCGATATGAATGCAGGACATGTTGAAACGTCTTCCTAACAAAGCACTTTTTAACTTGCAACCCAGGAAACAAGTTTTCAACTCAAAAATGCGATTCCTTGCTCCAGCCAGTTATGCCAGGGCAGCATCGGTTGAAGTATTTATTCATTTTAAAGATTATTTATTTATCTGGGATGTAGACGTGAGAGGACCACCCTCGGTTTGAGTGGTGGTCCAAATGAAACCGCGGCGTCTAAATGGCCACTGGACTCTCGATGACCCCGTAAGCCTTCCCCCCACCCGCCGTCTGTCCAGGCCGCAAAACCAGAAGGGGAGCATGGTACGACCATATGCATTCCTGCGCACCTGTTTCACCAACTTCCTCACATCCTCTCGTCCCCCCATGCTTGTTCTCTTCAAATGCGTTTGAATATTTTCTGCCTGGTTGAGGGAGGGCGAGAGGGAAGGAGAAAGGACCAACAGGTTAAGCCAACCCAACCGCAGGACCCTAAACGTGCGGAGAGAACCATTTCGGGTGTCGACATAGGGATGCTGGACCACCCGCTGCTTACAACTCGCACCAAGCGAGCCAATTTACATTTATATGGGTTGGGGTCCACTCTGCACACAATGTATATGCGAGCACACGTGGGCATTTATAATTAAATATTGCCGCGTTTTTGCATTCAAAAATGGCCCCACGTGATACTCGATAGAAACCCCTTCTAGGATAGTTCTGTAGGTTCTATGGTAGTTACCGAGATAATTTCCAATAACATTCAAACCTACCCACTAATTTTTAACTATTTTGATGTTGTTATTGTTGTACGAGTACGTTAAACCACCGTACTCATTTTTAAAAGACTGAGCGTATGGCTGTATGTTAGTCCTGAATTCACTATCTTCATCTTTATTAATCTTCCCTGATTCAAAGTAAAAAGTTAAATCCCTAACAGTCTCATAATTGTAGAATAGTGGTACTATTTAGAATAAAGATAGCATGCTTCAAAAAAAGCTTCAAAAAGTTTCCTGAGCTATCTTTATATTTGAAACGATGAGGGTTCCTTTATATTTACACAATACCCCGCAAGCCGCCGCAAGGGGTGTGGCGGGGCGGGACGCCCATTAAATAGAATGCAAACACAGGAAAACAAACAAAAACATGTTAATTCACACCCATAGGGAGGAATATATTCATACAAAATGTATGCTAACCTACACACATTACATGCAGGATTACGTGATAAGTGGCACTCATCTCTAAACTTCGCTACAAATGCGCTGATCGCTACAATTGCGATAGCACGGAGAAATTAATGCAATCGTTAATATAACAAAATTATTTCAGAATAATGCCAATATATAGGTAATTGAATGTCACGAAACCTCCATCTTTCCCAATTTCCTGGATTTTACACTGTATTTGAATTAACAGTTCAAGTCACAGGTGTGTATGTAGTACGTTAAGGGTACAAATAAGATGGATGAATTTCACCGCCTGTCACATTGAAATCCGGTCTCTGTTACACGATAACGAATTTCATCAAATAGACAAAAACGAATCCGAACGGCTGGCGGTCTACCGTATTCTTCTTTATAACAAATCACCTATTCTATCAGCCACCCTTTCATCCTGAGAATCTCATAAGAGATAACCAGTTACAAAATCCGTACATTATCACTAATTAATTAGGGCAAAGCAGAAAGACCATTAACTTATAAACGAGCCAAACGGACCGATGGCATACGAGTCAAACATAAGTATTCAGATAGGGTATAATTATTCGGTAACGTGTAGCAGAATCGACTGAGGCAATGGAGGACCCATTTCTTTTCTACCGTTGAGCTTATGCCGAAACGTTAGGCCATCCTAAATGTTCAGTTAATTGTTGACAGCTGTTTTGGCTTGTCTTCGATTTTTGGCTGTACCAAAGAATAGATCAAATAAACTGTATCAAATTTTGTGTAAAAAACGAAATTAAGTGCGCGGACGCATTCGGAATGTATACTGTGGCATATGGAGAAGCTACCTTCGACCGAAGCAACGTTTACCGGTGGTAAAAATGTTCTCAGAAGGCCGAGAAGAGGTGAACGACGAAGAGCGTGCCGGACGCCGAGCACGTCAACAACAGACGAAAACATTGATGAAGTGAAGAAAATAGTATTGGCCAATCGTTGAATCACCATTAGAGAAGTTATTGAGGACCTAAACATATCGATTTGCTCGTGCCATTCGATTTTTACCAATAACTTGGGCATGACACGGGTCGCCGCGAAATTCGTACCAAAATTTCTCAATTTCGACCAAAAACGCTCTAACATTGCTAATGACTTTGTCCATGACGACCTAAATTTGCTCCAGAGTGTCATAACTGCTACGAGGAATCATGTATCATTTATGGTTATGACGTGGAAACTAAAGCTCAATCATCTCAATGGAAGCTGCAGCACGAGCAAAGACCGAAAAAAGCACGCCAAGTTCGGTCGAATTTGAAAGTTTTGCTCCCAGTTTTCTTCGATTGCAGTGGAGTTGTGCATCATGAGTTCCTGCCACAGGATATAACGGTAAATAAGGAATATTACCTGCAAGTTATTCGTACTTTGCGTGAAGCAATCAGCCACAAACGCCCTGATTTGAGGAAGAACAAAAATTGGCTTTTGCACCATGACAACGCCCCTGCTCACACATCGTTACTTGTGCGCGAATTTTTGGCCAAAAACAACACACGAATGATGCGGAAGTCACCGTATTCCCCAGATCTCGCCCCCAGTGACTTTTTCTTGTTCCGGAAATTGAAGAGTTCTATGAAAGGAGGATGTTACGCTACGATTAAAGATCACAAAAATGATTTTTTGAAGTGCTAATTGCTACAGCTACAATACAAAAAGCATTTTTTCGCAGGTACTAGACTATTTGACCTTAAGTATAGAACAGGTACAAAGGAAGGCACGTTACAGGTGGTTAGGACCAGTTTTGGTAAGAACTCGCTAAGGCACGTCTTTTCACTTCAACAGTCGGCCATAAAGCAAGTATGTCACGTTGAAGGTAGTATTTTGCCTAAATGGAGATTATAGATAGGAGAGTTAACGTAGCCAAATTAGGTATGAAATAGGACGACTCCCTTCAATCTCCCACAACTCACCAGTCTGTTATACCGAGAGCGTATCACTATCTGCGATAAAGTTATATTTAATATAGGTTTTAGCTGAGCTTTTTGAAGTAATGCGTGTAACAAATTGAAGGCACCCATGCATCTTATACGTAAATATAGAAACCTTCAAATAATCAAAATATCGATATTAGTGGGGACCAGGTTAGATTAATGTAGATAAATGTATCAGGCAATCAAGCATAAAAATATATAAACAGCCAAAGACTATAACACGAGAGAAAAGATATCCTACCATAAAACCTCCCTCAGCTTATAATGGAGAAGCATTCCCCTACCGTTTGATCAGTCCCAGCCAGTATCGCGTCAGCATTTAGGAATTAAATCAAATAAAGGTACTACTATGTTCTCAATGCCTAAAACAGAATTGCTAATAACTGACTAAAACTGAATGGGGTTTGGAATCGAATACTAAAAAATACTATGCACTTCTTAAAATACATCAATCATAACCAGATTACGAGCCATATCCAGGAACATTAATACAAGGCATATTGGGAAAGTAAGGGCTTTTGGACAAAAACTGTATCCGTTAGATGAAGTTTTGATTATCCTTTCAGTTTCCTACAACTCTACTTCACTTCTATACATAATCGCTGTCCACTTTCAGCACTTCTCGTAACGCTGCACCAGCTTATTCAATAACTCAGCATAGAAGTTCCCGGCCTGGGAATTGAAACATTTTACAATGGCGTTCTCGAGTTCCTCGTTGTCTCTAAACCATTGTCCTGAATTGTTTTTCCCAAAAATTTCCTTGATATAATTAACGAATCCCAATTTTTAGTAAATAAGTAATGCAGAAAATGATACAAACCATGGTCAAGACGAGATAATATAATAAACATAAAGCCTACATCCATATATGGTGATTTACCTATGTCCTTATTAATCTTATTATTTTCTTTCGGAGAATTGTAAATCAATTTAAATTTTAGAGCTTAGTTTTATCCGTAGTATGGATACAAAGCATCGGGAACAGTGTTTTCATGACGCAAGTCGCAGCAGAGGCTCGGTGGTGGAGGGGCCTGATCTTCAACACGCGCCAAGCGCCAATAACCTGCAAGCGTTCATAGAAGGTAGATCGCGTTTGTAGTGGACCCCTGTTGAGTGACTCGATGCAAGCGCAAAAATCAAGGAACGATTGAACAGTGATACACCATCGATTTTTGTACTAAACTGGAGGAATTGGGTATGTAGACATAGGGCATAACTTTCCAAGTGTTTAGGGATGAAAGCATGTCACAAACTATAGTTTTAAATGGCACAAGCTCTTCAGAGATGGCCGATAGAGTGTGGAGGACGAGCCCCGCACTGGACAGCCGTCGACGTCAATAACCGACGACAACTGCAACACGTGCCTGGAGTGCTGAATTTAGACCACAGGTTTACTGTGCGTATGACCGCAGATCGTATTAACATTGATAAGATGGCAGTGACACCATTATCACTGAAAATTTTGCGATATGAAAGATTTGCGCTCAAATCGTTCCGAAGATCTTGATGGATGACCTAGAGCTGAGTCGAGTGTCTGTTTGCGAAGACTTTCTGCAACGGTATCCCGACTTTTCCCCAATCCACTTACGAGGGTAATCCCAGAAATACACGACCCTACAAAGAAAACCAAAATTTTGGAAATTATTTCTTTATTTTTCAACATAGTCCCCTTTCAGCTCTATACACCTTTCCCAGCGATGTACAATTCGTTCGATACCCTTTTTATAATAAGAACTGTCTTGCTCCTCAAAACAGCCATAAATTGCCGGCATCATATCTTCACGGTTGTGAAAATTTTCCATTTTTTCAAGTTTTCGGACAGAAAGTAATCCGAGGGGGCTAAATCTGGCGAAAAGGGTGGCATGAGGTAGCAATTCACACTTTAATTCATGAATTTTGGCCATTGAAATAACGGATTTGTGAGCTGGTGCATTGTCTTGATGAAACAACACTTTCTTCTTAGCCAAATAAGGCCGCTATTGCTTGATTTCTTCTCTCAAACTTTGCAAATAATTTCGCATCATACTCGCTATTGATAGATTTCCTTTTTCAAGATATTCAATGAAAGTTATCCCACGCGCATCCCAAAAAACCGAGGCCATGACCTTTCCAGTAGATGAAACAGTCTTCGTCTTCTTTGGAACCGATTCTCCCTTTTGAATCTATTGTTTTGATTGTCCTTTTCTTTCGACCCATGTTTCATCCTTGGTTATGAAACGGCGCAAAAATTCTGCTTTGATGCTGTGAAGCTTTGCTAAACACTCAATTGAAACATCTTCGCAACACTGGTTTTGCTCAAGTGTGAGCAAACGCTGCACCCGTCTTGTACACAGCGTCCTCATGTCCAAATTTTTAGTTAATATGCGATGTACCGCACTTTTTGAAATTCCTACTATGTCTGATAGCTCACTGACTTTCAATCAATGAGCATCCAGTATCATTGTTTGGATTTTCTTTAGCGTTTCTGGAGTCGTCACCTCTTTTGGTCGACCAATGCGATGCTCGTCTTGACAGCTCGTACGGCCTCGTTTAAACTCTGCTACTCTATATATAACTGTTATAAACGTAGGAGCAGACTTATCCATAAAAGAATCCAGTTCAGCTATTACGTTGGTTCGGCTGAGGCCTTTCAAATATAAGTATTATACCACATAACGATGACCAATTTTCTCCATTTTCACAAATTCACTGAAAACGTTCACTATTGATGGCGGCCAAACAAATACTGAACAGCACGGTGTCTAGAAACTTGAATCATATGCTTAATAGACTGCGTACTTTCTAATGCAGTGATAATATTAAAACAACTACCGCCACCTCTAGGTCAGGCCGGGTACTTCTGAGCTTTTCCAAGTACAGTCCAGACTTGGCATTAGCAGGCTATTTCCTTTCCATAAAAGTGAAATCTCCTCTCAAAAGATACCTCCATGGAACCATTAAGGCCATCAAAGAAGCTTGCAAGCGTACAAGCAAGGTTCGTCCGGAAAATAAGTGTACTGACTCCTGGGCTGGGCGCGCCGCTCCAGGCGCGCCCAGCACCGCTCTGACGGGCTGCGATTGGAGGGGGGTATGTTGGCAAGCGACGCTGAAAAAGGCAGTCGGCTCTGAGCTGTGGTGTAGTGAGGAGCTCTGTTAACGCGAACCTCCAAGCTCGACCCACGTCACGGAACGCGATGCCGAAGTTTTTGGAGCAGCGTTATTCCATCAAATTTGCGGTAAAGCTTGGGAAATCGTCTACCGAAACTGTCGGTATGATTAACCAGGCTTACGGGGAGTCAGCCATGTCCAGAAACATGATCTTTCGCTGGCACAAGATGTTCGTGGAGGGCAGAGAAGAGGTCGACGACGAGTCTTCGAGAGGTTCGCGATGATGCCTTCGCGGGAGCGTTCCAGGAATGGGAACGCAGCTGGAACAAGTGTATCGACTCACAAGGGTCCTATTTTGAGGAATATTAGCTTAAGATATGTAAAAGTGTAATAAATTTTTTTTCCTGAGCTCAGTACACTTATTTTCCGGACGAACCCTGTAACCTTAAGGATCTTCCGGAATCCGCCTACCCGGGACCCTTCATGTCATGGAAAAGCAACTAGCTAAAGTGTCAACTCTTAGGGATCACTTTTGTGACAGTGTAGCAATATCTGAAATAAATCTAATTCTCCGAAACTATTTCCGATAGTTTTAATTCAAACACTTTACATTAGTAAGTATATTATTACAGCAAAAGGGAATTTGATCTTCTAATAGAGGCACAAGTCGCAAACAAAAGCAAGCACGTGGTCTTTGATGGGTTCGTTCTAATGCCGACAAAGATTTATCGTTTATATAATGATTGGCATTAGATGCATGGAAATATTTTGATGTGGAAAACGGCAGATAACTGCTTGTAATTGGCGGTAAAGATTTTTACTCGTCAAATTTGTTCTAATGGATTCAAGGGTAACCTGAACCCCGCTACACTTGTCCTGTGTACATCCGACGCAGTTATAATTTGAAGCGTCGCAAGTGACATTTAATTGGCCCTACGGTGAACTGCTACATCCATCATTTTCTGACGCAATATTTATATAATCGCTCAACCATCGCTCAGTCCATCTTACGTTTTATCATTAATCACGGCAATATCAAACGCTGGAGCGTTGAAAGTGCAAATTTTAATTTGGCCTCAATTTTTAAAATTGAAATTTATAAATCGATATTTAGTTACATCATTCTAAAAATTATATAAGACTAAGACCGACTCAGACACTTGAGGAAGGAAGGAGTGATCAAGTCTCGCAAGTGGAAATGAATATGGCATGGGACTTATAAAGAGAAATGGAAAGAAGTAAGAAAAAGAAAGAGAGAGGTGTGGGAACAGAGGCTTGTACTAACTCTAAGGAGTAAATTCCTGAGCTGAACCACCTAGAGGGCTATTTTACGCGGGGTGAGGACGGAATTTCAAGGTTAATATAAGAATACCTTTGAGGGCGGGCAACTTGTTAAATATAAACAGGTTCTAGGCATTTTTAAAATAGAAGCATACATTATTGCAGTTTTCCATGACACTAAGTTTAAAATTCTGGGCTAATATTCAGATATTAGGACCAAAACTATCATGCCTTTGTTGTTATTTATTCTGGGTCAAAAGATTATTCAGTTTCTCTTATAATGTTAAGTCAAATCAACATAAAAATTATGCATCAAGGTTTAGTTTTAATTAATAACTCGTGTATTATTATACCTGTAGTTTACTTTGTTTTCACAGCATTCTCAAGTAATAAGTACCCAGAGTTTAAGCAAGCGTTCACCCTATTTTGACTATTTTTTATGTCCCTTCAGCCCAAAAACCTAAGTTTACCTAATTTTAATGAAACTTATCTATGAAACTATTATTTGAGAGCCAACTGTTTGAAGAAGTATGCTTTCTGCAATTTATATGATCCAGATTGAATAAATCCAGAAAAATAGTATAAAATTACAATGGTTTAATTAAATGGACTTTTATGAAACCCAAACGACATCTTTCCCCACAAAAATTTCCATTAAAACGCTTAAAAGGTTAATTTATGATGACTGAGACGCGGGCACTAACTTTGTGCGGTCGTAAGCCACAAAACATCATCTTTTAACTCTCAAATAAAACAAAATAGTACTAATCAAATTAACTAAATAGCCGATAGATTCAATATGAACCCAATAAATCCATAATAACTTAATAATATAAAAATTCTTAACTTATAATTCCATTGGCATTCAGGATTCACAGTAAAATATGATCGAACTACATAAAAAATACTCTACATTGCTACATTTATTTTTTTGGCTCGCATATTTTAAATAAAAGTTCAAGCCCTGTGCCTCATCAATTGCACATATAAAGGTAAATTATGCGCACCTTCATTATATTTATTTATCCAGTTGGCCTTAGTCCGAAAACAGCACTTTTTGGCCTTCACATCGGACTACTTACAGTGAAGACAATGGTGACGATTAAAAACACCAAATATTTCGAATACTCATCATTTATAGCCACGGATTTAGACGCCTACAGTAATACCACCATTTGGCTTAACAAAATAACACCATTTTGCGTAATTTAATGACAATTTGTTTTACTGTGAATCCGGCCAAAGCAACACCTTTCACAGATAAAAATGTTTACTGGATAATATTTATCGCTTTTTTCAATTGATAAAATCATGAGGAATAAGATATGATATATAACAAAATGTCAGCACATTTATCAAAAAACAATCATAAACCCAATAAAAAAATTCTTTATACGCCTCTGTACGCATAACTAACACCATTTTAATTAAATTAATATTAATCAAGGCAAGGTTTATTATCAAGCCAAGAAAACAAGTTTTAAGGGAAAAATAACATGAATGATGATGAAACTAATATTGCAGAAATAAATGATTGTTCTATATTAACTGAGGTAATTATTAGGCACATGAATAAAACTTACACCTTTCTCCCTTCGATGATAATGAGATCAGCATTTTACATAGTCACGCATCAAAGAGGTATCTTGAAGGTTCAATTAGTTTAGGAGAAAAATTAATAGTATTACGATAAGAACGAGAGAAACACAAATCTGCTTTAAGTATTCCTATTATAAATCCAGAATTATTTTGGCAAAATGAAAAATAATGTCATTCAGCAATTAGGCTAAAAATGAAATGAGATATTTCAAAAACTACCTCTCGGGTTATTCTGTCCGATGGCAGCAAGTGTATCCAATAAGAACTAATGACGTCAGACAATGCATTATGTTCACGCACTAAAGGATTTAAAAAATTTAGTACTCACGTTACTTTGCATTACTACTGTAGACGTGAAATTGGTGGGACTCAACCCTTTTCAGGCGTAATAGATGTTAAACATCACATCAACTATGGTGAACATATTATCGGATAGACGTTCGTAATTAACGAATATTATAAATGTACAATGCAGCCATTGTAAAAAGAAAAATATTGGCTACATTGAAAGTGTCATAACTGCTAAAATTATTTCTAGATGGTTCATTGCGTGCCTCATTGTAAAACAACAAAATATGGCATGTTTATTTTTGGAAATAATTTCATCATAAATAGGATTTAATTATCAAAGAGAACATTTTTATAAAGATACCACACAAGAAAACTGAGAGTTAAGGAGCTGTGTTTAAATGAATAACTTTAAAAAGAAAGGTTTATGCTTCAGCCTTACTCTAAACAACTCTACTGCCACATTTGCACTCCCATTCGACTCAAGGTTACCACAAATAATTGATATATATGTATATTCAAGTAAGTTTCTGCGATTAAAAATGCTTATTAGCCTCAGTGTGCAGTGATCTCAGATTTTTTTCCGAAGCATTTATTTCCTAGCTTTCCTTTAAAAACGGGATTGACATATTTCTGACCTTGGACAAAAGACAACATGTATTTAATCAGTCACGTTTATTTGAGAAAGTAATTGTGGATAATATTACTAATCAGTTTCATTTTCGTCCTTAAAGAAAAGTAAAAATATGCATTTTCTTATTTCATAGTCAGAATGCTAATTGCAAAATTACTTATTACGTCTATGTTGCAAAATTAAATGGTATTGAAATGTAATGCTAGGGAGCAACAAAAATTTCAAACATGATATCGTGAAAATATTTCAAAAAACACTCTCGCTGATTTAAATTCGATTCATTTTAGTTTATCAGCTAGGTACAACGGTGAAAAAATACTATGTACTTATACTTTTATACTTATACTTACACTATTTACCAATTCCACTCCGAGCAATATTTTGGTAACGGGGAGTTATTCTCTATCATAGCATACGCTTACAAAATAGTATAAAAAAGAATGCAACCAAGTTCTTTCACAGTATATTCCGATAAATATATTTAAGAGTAGAACTGATTTACCTTAAATTCTATTATCTAGAGAGAAGTTTAAAGTGCTCCTATAAAACCCCAGCCCATCAAAGAGGGCAGTGCTCGTCACGCTCGTGAAATATGTAGGTATCTAAATTGTGAACATTTCTTGTAACATATATTCATTGCGATGACATTATTTAAGCCATTGATAAAAATGTATAAGCTTTAAGTAAAGCGTTACACAGATTAATACTTTTTGATATCAAGAGATACGATCATTTATATTCAGGGTTGAAAATATTTTAAAAAGCTGACGCCGTCGAAGATCACTGCATGGAAGTACTAAAACGTATTTTCATAGAAACATAGGTTCTATTATCTATCACAAATTAATTCATAGGAATTCAACAATTTGAAGCTTTGCAACAAACGATCATAAGTAGAACTCCATGGCATTTAAAAGTAAGATTTACAAGCGCACTAACAGAATATCATGATTTCATCCTCTTCGAGCAATATTCAGTAATATCAGCAGCATAATTAGCGTATCGCCGATATCGCAATAACGCCGAAAAAAGCAGTGAGAAACAGACACTCAGTTGAAGTTAATTCTTCCTATTAGTAGTATTTAGGAGAGGCAACCGACAGCTGAGGTCATTTTCGCCATAGAGGATGGACAGGAGAGGATGAAGGGTGGAGAGAAACCCGGCGTCGGCATTAGCCTACTCTTAACGAAAGGCGCCAAGTGGTCTGCAGCTTAACGTCCCATCCGACGGGCGGCGTACTCACTCAAAGTGCCCTCCACAAAGCATCTCAAGTAGGGATCGAGGTACCTCTGAAAAATAGGCAACACCGCCGTAATTTGAACCCAGGCCCACTGGGTGGGAAGCCAGTACGTTAGCCCCCGCACCATCTCGATCCCTTAATTCTTCCTATCCTCTTCACAAAAATTCAAACGATTCTTTCAAATGTTAAAGGAAAATAACACAGGCTTTACTTAATTAAAAAAGAGGAAAACAAATGCATTTTGAAAAGTATCTTTTCTCAAGCTATTAAAAAACATATAGAACAAATAACTTTTAAAAGAATTTAAAAGAACATTCAAACACGAATTCATTCATTTTTGTAGCAAATAACTAATAATAGAGATTTGTCGTCCTCATGCCCTTCAGATTTTACGAAATTAGAAAACTACAACAATTGAAATCTGGCAAAAGCAAGATATATATATAGGCTTCATCTAATGCGAGTAAACACTAGACCCTAATATCGGCAATTTATATAATTTGCACTTAATAATTTTCTGAACAGCTAGAGAAGTCACACATCCTGCTAAACCAAAGTTGTTCGTCCTTGATTTCAAAACAGGAACAAAAATAAATCATCCCTTGGATCATCAGCAAAGAGTCCCGCTGTTCTCTGGAGAAAATGAGTCCCATAGTACAGTAAACTTGAAGAAAACCTAAACCTCTTTCCCAAAAGTTTCCTTTTCGGAAACTTTAAGAGCTCTTAATAATCCTTATCGTTTCGAGAGGTTTTCTTTTCTCGGGAGTTCGGGATAATAGTCAATGCGTCCTTACCAGCCGTTACCTTCCGAACGCGACCTCAACTTCTTGGAGAAGGACCCCCTCTCGAGGCAAGAGTGCTTCGAACGAATACACTCTGACAAGGACGGTAGTTGTCTAGAAAAGTGGTGGGGAGGCAAAGAATAGAGACCGTAGGAGGGTATAGTCTAGCGAGGGGCCTTTGCAGAGCGTAAATCACGGTAAGTAACTCGAGGAGAACACAATAGAGGAGTCACAAGAAAAAGGATAGAAGGAGGTGTAGGAATAGGGATAGGAGGTGAGGGAAAATGAATATAAGGTTCTGTAGGATGATAACGAGGGGAAAATTGCTACGGATTAGGTGAAAACGGGCTCCATGATATTAGCATAAATGTTTGAGAAACGGGCCAGTGTGCATCAAGTAAGGTTTGGCCTCAATTTACGCTTTAGTTTGGTAAGGTACTTTAAGTTTTAGTGAAAATAGAGGTAGTTCCGAGTATATCGTCATGGGAAGGGCTTTTTAGTTATCAAATGATAAACTAGCGTAGTTTGACAACCAGGACGTATTACGTTTTCACTTGACCAACTCTTGCCTTTTAAATATTAAATTTTCTAATATATAGACCGTAATAAGTATTCATATTTTGATTCTGGCAATGTAACGAATTTTCATTGCGCCACCGAAAGTATTGATTGACTTTATACCCTCTAAATACACACAATATCACCAAACACTATTAATAGCCATTAAGATTCAAACTGTGCTTTGTGTTTAGGTTTATTTATTTGGACTTAGTCCAAAAACAGCACTTTTTGGCCTTTACATCGGACTATTAACAGTGACGAAAATGGAGACGACTACTAACACCCAACGTTGAAACGAAAAAAATCGGATTTCTATGAACCTGATTTTATCTAATCTGCGAGTTTTATATTGTTACAAATATGTAACTATTTATTTTTATGATTTATGTTTTCTAGATAGGTTTATCTAACGTTTGATGTCTAAAACTTTTTCCAGCAAAACAGCTGATCAGCTGATATATTGCTGACTTAAAAGATCGACAGAAAACATTATATTTGTTTCATGTTAAACATTTTTACGCTTTACATTTGACACTTGGCGTGAGGTGAGGTATAGGTGTATGTGTGTGTGTGTGTTTAAATATATATATATATATATATATATATATATATATATATATATATATAAGTAGGACCCTTTATCCAAATCTATAATTTTTTTGCAAAATGCCACAAATTAGAGTAGATAATGAATTTAATTTCCTATAAATTTACATAATTACATATATGGGTAATAAACGAAACGTATGTTACGAAAGGTTAATTTTAGGTCAGCAGGGAAATTTATGATGCAACATTAGGAAAGGAATACATGCCACACATCATCCCTTAAATCTAAGCCTTTACAATGAAAATGACTTTAAACGGACAGGCAGATACGATTCTTGTTTCTATAAGGTAAAGATAAGTACTATCTAACAGATCAAAAAAGAAATATTGCAAATACATATATATATATATATATATATATATATATATATATATATATATATATACATATTTATAATTATTAAATATTTTCAATTATATTTATAATTGATGTGTATATATACATATATATATATATACACACACACACACACACAAGGTTAGATGTACAATATTAGCTAGGAATGCCGCGTTAAACGCGCCAACATCGACATTAAACGAATTCCCAAGCATCCCCCGAGCTTTCATCCTCCCGCCATTCGTTTTCCTTCTCACTAACCACCCACCCCCTTCCTTTCTTCCCGTCTCACCCCTTATTTCCGATAAATCACACGCTTTTCCTCCGTGAACCCTCGCTGCTGAGTAATTTTTCACCAAAGGGAGCCGATGCCATTGAGAACCCTTTGATTTATTATCGACTAACTAAGTGCAAGAAGCAGAAAATCGGAATGTCGAAAGTGACGAAGGTACATGAGAGGGATGTTACGCAAAATACTATTTGATTCCAGACGATACCTCTTAGAAAGTATGCTAGTTGTGAGTGTATAAGGAGAATTAATCCAGACAAGATAAAATTAAGGCCCAATACTACAAGATCTTGAAAACGACAAGTTCTGAAAGACTGACGCAATTTTAAGAGTAACCGTCCGCACGTAAAAAGTTCCGGCAGCGATGCTCGCGATCTTTCATTACGTTCAAGTTCAATACAAACGTCAAATGATATTGACCCGGCAGAATGGTATGCAAGCCTTGTAAACCTTATAAATAGTTCCTCTGGATTTTATGCATGAATACCTTACCATGGACATATGAATTAACAAGCAGCGTAGCTGTTCTTCATTTGAAGTACTACAAAAATTAGAAACACTTTCAAGCAATAATAAGGTAACTATTCTGGTCACGACATTGGAAAAAACTGAATTCACGATAAGTGCTGTAGGTAGCGGTAAATGCCAACCGTGTTTTCTTTAACACCAATAACTAAGAATCCTTAAATACGCATATTTACAATAAAATATTTATAATTTAAATTTAATTAAAAGATTTATAATAAAAAATTAATCTCATATTACTAGGATAAGTCAAATAAAAACTGAACACACCCATTACACACACAATCCGCTAAAAGCTGGCGTTTTACGTATCAATACTGCCATCAATGGTTTTGTTTTACCCAATTTCCCGTAAAAATATGAGACCATAACTCCATGAACTCATCCAGATTCTCTCGATTAAAATCAAAGAACAGAATAATCGAATTGAATATAAAGTAGTTCCTATGCATGTAAGGTTTCCAAGCCCCTTTCCGCCAATAACAGTAACTTATGAATAATAGGAATTCATATGGATTTTCAGCGTTAATGTGTTTTACCTTTAAACATAGAATAAGGCCGGAACAGAACTAATTAACAACATGGTCTGGACATAACAACGGTCTAAGATTCACCGCTCTCCTGTATTTAGTTTGACACATATGGGAGAAATTCTTAAGAGCCCTCCCTCTCATGTTTCCTTCATAACTCTCTACATCCTGCGGAAAAATAGATATTATTAATTAAAATATTGAGTAAGCTCGTCTTTATGCAGAACCTAGAATCCGTGGTTTACGCAGGGCTAAGATTTATACGCAACGATACCTTTTCATTACGCAGATTACGCAGGAAAGACTGTTGCGATAGGATCTATTTGCGAAGATATCATCATTGAATCGAGTCGTCCGGGATCTATCATATTTTTTAAAGGAGAAAAAATATTTCAGTAGAAATATTCTCACTTAAAAAGAAATAAGCAATAAAAAAGATCATTATTACCGGAGAAAATGCTGTGCGGCGTGATATGGTGGAAGTTATCATGGCAATAAAACTAATTTTGTAAACTCTATTGTGAATATTTATTGGAACGGCCTTGTTTTCGACACATTGTGATGATGACACAACGTCCCATCAACATCAAACATCAACAACAAACATAGGTCGTACCAATTAATATTCACTGTGGAGTTTACGAAGTGAGTTTCATTTCCGTGATCATTAATACTATTATTCGATATTCTACCGTTTGAGGCAAGTTTCGGATGGAAACAGACTGACCATGATAATATATTCGATACATTTTTTTGCCTCCATTAACAAAACACATCCGGACATGGCACAGTAAAATAACATACTCTTCTTTAACTTTGGATACTTCCTCCTTCCATTCATTTCGTTCAACATGCCTTTCCTATCCCTACTCCTTCCTCGCTTGCCTAACATTCTTCCTTCTATCACGGTCTTCAATATCCCATCGTCAATCAATACGCTTTATATCATTCCTGCCTCCTATGGATTTCTCTCAATAATGTCTTCTCCTCCTTCAACAAGCCTTACTCTTACTGGTTTACTTACCTTCCTGCTCTTTGTATCTTTTCATTTTTCACCAAACCCACATTTCCTAAGTCTCTAATCCACGCTAATCGTCTTTCGTCACCGACCACGTATCCACGTGTTCCAACTTATTGGTCTAGAGTTCTCACGTACTATCGAGACCCTGTTTTTGGGGATAGGAAATTACACAGCTCAAAAAATCTTCCGGCCAAACTCCTTCCTAATGAATGCTACGAATCAGCCCATTTAAATTCTATTCTCATTTTCTTTAATTCTTACGTTATTTCCCAGGGATGTTGTCTATCCACATGGCCTCCAATAATTTCAATTCCCTAAATTCCCTTTCCATCTCGCCTTCAAATATTGGCCTAAGCTTTCCTCATCTGCGTCAAAATCTTTTTTTTTTTGTGTAAGTTTGATGACATTATGTCTTTATCATTTATTGCTTCTATTTAATCTCTCTATCTTTCTTGAATCTTTCCCAATTTGGTTCTTCTGACGTATCTTTAGTAGTTTGTATAGATGTTTTCTTCTTACTTCCTAACATGTTTTCACATTCATTTACAGCGCACCAAATCCACCCTTCCCTTGTAAACTTTCCATATCCTGGGATTGCGTCTTCCACCAAGTTTCTTTCATCCTGTCAGTTTCCCGCCTAAATTCATTATTCATCTCCGTAATTTCTTCTGTCTAACTCCGTAGTTACATTCTTATATTTTCTTTATAATCCTAATCATCTCGTCTAAAATCCATCGTGTCTTTTTCCTTATTTAATATACTATTCCTATAGTTTCTTCAGCAGGTTTCGATATCAATATTTTTATATATTCCCATTTTACTTCTATTTTGCCCACCTTCCTTTCCTGGTCTATATTTTTTTCTATAGCTAGCTAGTGCTATTTTATTTTCACCTCATTTAATTCTTATACATACTATTTCCTCATCAGTCTTCCGGTGTATTCTCTTGAATCTGACGTCACACTTCATTAGCAAAACACTATTCTGGATCCGCAACCGCTCCCAAAAAACGGAGCAAATTAATCACGCTAATCCTAAATGTGAGCCTAACTATAACATAGTCTAAATGGTATATTTCTGAGCCCCAGGCATTTATATGTATGCCTATACCTATTGTGGTTTTTAAAAGTGTTCATTATAAGTAACCCGTACCTTCTTCAGAACTGTAAAGCCTGCTGATACTCCTTCCTTGTAATTCCTATTAATGCTTCTACATTCCATTTCCTAACCCGCCACCCCTGCCTTCTCTTTTGGAAACGGACGCTACACTTCATAACACCTCAATTTTGGTCAAAGGCCGAATCCGCTCCCGGAAAGCTGTATGAGTGTTGGATGAAGGGATTTTTGCATGAGTGTGTGCGCCGCTGTGGGTGTAGTTTTCCATGTTGTTGATTTTGCATGTGGTATTTGTTCCTATTTGCGGGTGGTGACCTAACACCCCCCACCACCCGCCCTTGCGGGGTATTATGTAGATGTAGATTATGTAGAATATGTATACCTGAGCAGTGTCTAAGTCCGTCTGTTTTGCTTTTATCTCCACTTGTAATATTCTATCAGTTGCTTGCCTTATGTTGACTGCTCTCCTTCCTCTTTATCCAATATGATGGCAACCCCTCGTTGGCTCTCGTCCCCTTCGCTTTATATAACTATCACTCCACTATTCCCTGCTATCCTTCCATCTCACCTAGCACAGCCCTTAAACATCTTTATTTCTTCTCTCTACCCCTCGATTTATATTTTATAATTGTCTTGTCCTCAGCATCGTCCTAACATTCCTAATAAATACTAACTAGTTCGGTACTCTCCGGCGTTGCTATCTCTTTCACTTTGTACGGATTTCGTGAGCTGACGACTGTGGAAGCCTTGCCTCTCCCGCCTATTGGGCCGTCTCGTAGTTGTTAGAGATCATTCTAATAATTTTGTGCACTATCGGGTCATGGGATAATAATTGATGCGGTTTCCCGTTCCCATCATCCATTATGTTTTTACTTAATCTCATCACTCGAATAGCTGCCACACACTTGGCCTCATCACTCACTGGGGCCAAACGTATTTGCTGCCGCCCCACTGAGGAACAGATGCTGCGAGGAGTACCTTTCGTTCGGTTTCTCCCTTTCGACCTTTTTGGCACGGGTAACACTACCAGGACCAATTATCATTGTACCCGCCAGCACAGCTCTAGGGGTCATCAAAACGCTCAAGCCCTTCCACCAAGTCAACGTTGCAGGGAAAGAAAACATGGGGAAAGTAAAATAATAAGTTAAGTATCTAAACCATTTCAGATTATTTTAGATCTAGGAGTGACTGTTAAAAGGAGTGGGACCTATCACATACTAACAATTGTATTAATTAATGAGGATATCAATAAAAATAATGGGGTATTAAATTACATTTGATAAGAAATACAAATCTCAGTAACTCTTTCATACCCATTCCCTTTAGGTTTATAATGGTTTGAGCTTCCTACGAACGCTGCTCAGCAAGAAAAGTATCTGCTGAATCTCCTCACTAATGTTAGCCGCTACAACTAATGACTAAAGATCCTGCGCACGAAATACTAAGGAATCATTCTACGCCACGTGCAATTTACAAAACAATAGTTGTTTCTATATACAAGATAATAAATGTAATTCTTGATGGAATTTCATTCCAAAAAGGATTTAGTGGAATAAAACAATAACGTTTTTTTCATTCCAAGGCATTTAGAAGGTGCAGTTTGCTATAAAGGTTCTGATAACTTTGAAATTTTACATAGCCTGAGTACATTTTCAGCCATTGTTATAAAACTAAAGAACATCATGAACGCCTGAGTACATTTTACGTAAATCAATGATAAATCATCAATAGCGTAAGGTTTAGATGCTCATGAGCATGATGAAAAATGCAAATTTTCCTCAAAACAGTCTTATATTGGTTTTTATAAATTTTATGAAAAGCTCAAAAATAATTCCACCATTTTCATTTTTTTCTTTTGCCCGAGATATCTATGAACTCTAAACTGTATCTATATACTGGAGGATAAAGATATGGGTGGCTCAATGGATTCTGCCACTGCCCGGATCCCGATTCAAATGCCGGGTGATGCCTTTGACCAGGGACATTTATGTTATAGAAAAGAGATTGATTGCACAGTAAATGAAGAGTACCTCTATTCTGCATGTGAAATTCTCAAGTTGAGATTCAATCGCTTTTAGAGTTGGAGCACATTTCAAAAAACGCAAGTTTGCAATTGCTTGGATTTCAAGGGTTTTCAGGCGCCCTTTTGTGATACAAATTTGACCGCTTTAAAACGAGAAGCAATGCTATAGGTGCGTGCTGGGGTTTAGAGCTAAGCATACATAATCTGCTCTCTTGCATATTTGGCATGCGTTCGTATGGATTTGTGCGTTGGCCATTTTTGCCATATCAATCGAATTCTATCAATTTCAAAATGGATATAAATAATAAATGTGACAAACTAGAAACATAAATAAATATAACCACTTTACTCAATTAAATAAGTGTATCAAATACAACATACAGTATTGACAATACTTAAGACTTGTTAAGGATTTTTTTCAATTTAACTCATTTATAAATTTTATGAGAAAATATACCTCGAATGATGCTCCTCAGTATTAAAGTTTGTACATTGATGAAATGGGATTTTCTGTAACCACTATATCAAATAATCTGGAAAAATAATGGGAAAACTCTGCTCTATCAATTATTTTTCCACTCATAATTCTCATAAAAATTGTTTGCTTGAACACACCAATAAACCAAGAAAAGTTTTAATTGCCATTCGCACCCCCATATTAATCAAATCGCCGACAGCAATAGCAAAAAATAAAAGAAGCAATATTCGAGTCCAATAAATATATTTTTCGACGAATTTCATTCGATTATATTCCTAACATTATCGCTTCAATCAAATGCGAATTGCCACACCATCTCGACTCCCCCTTCTCCTCTTTTTGAATAGCGAGTTTGGCAACCCCTCCACTCTCTCATGTACATACATTATGTACACATACATCTCATCCTCGCATCAGTCAATCTATCCCCCTGGCGGAAATTCCCTTACCATACAACCCATTTTAGCCATATCCTTTTACGTGCAAAATACCCGTGTTCAGGAGGTGGAGGGAGACCTTCTCGTGGAAACGGTCTCGTTCATGCTTAGAAGGTGCTCCTCCCACAAAAGCTTCCCCACTCCCTCACTCTTCGGGACATACAAACACATGCAATTCCACCGACCCCACGCACGGTACCTTAGCCTTCAACACGCATACCCTTTCCAACCCCCCATGCGCCCTCATTCCCTTCCCGCCCCCTGCCACACCCACCCCCGCAAACCAGCTCCACTAACTCATTCTCTCTCTTTCCCTCCTACCCTGCGCCTCTTGGTCACCGCGATCCCTTCCCATACCGCGCGCCCCACGCGCCTCGCCCCCGAAACCCAATTCGGACGACCCTCTCTCCACCCGCCTACCCTTCCTATAACTTAATCCAAGCGACTCCTCCCTACCCCATTCCCACTGCCCATATGACAGAGTCCCTCCCACACTTCCATTGGAAAGGACCTATCCTCCCGACTTTCCGCGCTCTCCCCTCTAGTATTCCCCACACGATCTCCCAACCACCCTCATTCGCCTCCTTTACACTTCCCCCTCTTTACGGGGATGGAAGTGAATTATCATCAATCAACCTATAAATTCTCTCAGGGGGGACATCCACGCACATTCCCAAATAGCCGTCCATGCAGCCCCATTACCCGTCCTAAACTCCTCTATCATTCTCCCTCCCTTCCACCCCTCCCCCGCTCTTCCCCCCTTTTCAACCACTTTCGTCGCAGTTGGGACCCCCCTCAATCTCTCTCTCCTTTCTCCTCGTTACATCTCTCCTCTCGTCTTCCTTCGTCGACATTCACCCTCTGTTTTCCTCTGCACCTCTACCCATCTTCACTGCGAGGTATCTTCTAGACGGCCCCCAAATAAAAAAATCTCTCGCAAGCCTACCTTTCACCCCCGTCTCTTCTATCCCTAAATACCATTCATCCCACTTCATTCCTCCTGCCCCCTTCAAATTCCCTTCCGGTAGGTATCCTCCCCATTAACCCCCTCCGTCATCTGCATTTTCTGTCTTCGGCTATACCTTTTCTTCTTTAGCTTCATCTCTCTCCTCCCTCTCATTATCTTTTTCTTTCGGTTTCCTATCTCTAGTCTCCTCTACCACACACAGCCACATACACAGGCATGCACACAAACTGTCCAGCATCCTCATCAATGCAAACCACCCCTTTCATGCATCCCTGTGAGGCTTCTCCCTCTCTCTTCCACTCTCTTTTACCCCCTTCCCCCAAATATCTATCTCTCATTCTCCCATTTACAGGGCACCGAAATTCTTTCAGGTTATCCTGCTCTCGCTGCCATCCCACCTTTCCAAACTACGTCATAGCATCCCTTCGCTTTCTTTTCACCCGGCCCCCCATTCCACTCACCACGTCCCTTTAGCCCGTCGGCGTCGGTAACCCCACCACCTACCACTCTTTGTACAAGTTTTCCCACTCTCTCCTCCCCTTTTTTCCTGTTTAGGTCCCCACTCTCCCTCCCCCTCATCCCGCTCCATTTAATCACTCGTGAAAAGACTAATTCACTCCTCGAAAACCTCCCTTCTACTTGATTACCATCTTTGGCCCTGCTTAACGGTCCGTCTTTCCCCCCCCCCCAAGGGAAACTGAGATGGAGGGGGTGAAGATATCTTTTATGTTTCCATGTGAAGGGAACGAGTAGGCAAATCTCGGAGGATTGGGCCGCAAAAACATTTCAATAATTAAAGCGACGTAAACTACAGTACGGCTAAATTATTCACCGAAAAAATAAAATTCACCCTGCAAAATAATGTTCGCCTGTGGGAACTTCGAAATTTTGACCCTCATCATAGAATTCAATTATGCGAATTACTGGTTCCTACCGTTTAAGACAGGTTTTGGATGGACAAAAACCGAAGAGCGATAAATTTCTTTTCCTCTCCTAACAAACCAAAACCTGATACTAGACACTACAATAAACCCTTCTTCAATTTCGCGCACTTCCGACCTCCTTTCATTCGGTCCAACATGTCTTTCCTTTACCTCCCCCTAGCTCTCCTGCCTGACCATCTTCTCTTTATCAGTGTTCAAAACCCAGCGGGAAACGAAATTCACTGCACTCACCACTCGTGTCTCCTATGGATCTCTTCCAACAAATCTCTATCCTCCCCACCACGTCTAGATCGTCTTCGTTTGTTTTCCTTTCTGCCCATTTCATCTTTCACATCCTTCTCCACATTTATATTTCAGAAGCCTTGTATTTATGCTCACCATCATTCTTCGTCGACGAAGTTTCCTAACCATACAAAACCACACTGTACATATATAGAAGTTTTCGCTACTTTTCTAAACATCCATGCTTCATATCCATGCTCTCAATTCCCTTCATTTTGTGATCCATCTTTCCTAACGCAATTCTTCTTCTTAAAACCCTAGTAAATCCAACAGCATGGTCCAAAACATGGCCATATTACGAGTCCTATTTCAGCGCTTAGCCTCTTTCTCAACTTCTAATACCCTTTGTTTTGTTTCTTTGATTGTAATTCCATAATTAACACATTGATTTTCTCATGCTCTCAACAAGCAATGATTGCAACCACTTTGGATGACTGGCAAACAAACCCTTGGCCATTCGCGAATCTAACTAATTTTTTGTATTTACCATATATCGGCATTAATTTCTAATTAAAGTGCTTCCACTGCCTCTTTATTATTTCCTTCACGTACATTAATACGTTGAAAAGAACAGTTGAAAATGGACAAAATCAAGTGCTGAACATCACATCGAAACATAAGAGAAACATTCAGGTCTATTTTGCAATAAAATATCGTTTCCTTTCGTTAGTTACATTTTCTTGGTCATTCAATATGCACTGATTCCACCACCAGATCCATCCGCCTGACGGACTTAATTTAGAACCATGAATGCAAAAAAAATAATACTCAGAGGTTTTCAAAGTTATGTTATACATAAAACAGCTAAATAAAACGTGCGTAGGTAAAATAAAAGCAATTCAAAACTCATTGAAAAGCCTCTCATCTTAGTCTTAACAACAGTGAGCTAATATATTTTTCATTATTTTGACGAAAATATGTATGAGATAAATTTACTGCATGATCTTCTTTTTCTTCATATTTTATGTATGGCGTAATAATTTTACAGAAGAATGAACGCAGCTACCTTTCGCATAGTTTATATATTTTAAACAAAAACTTTCGTGAGGAGGTGCATAAATGATAGTAGTCACACATCATTTCGAACGGCTTTTTATCTCTTGTTCTTCAATGAAATCGGTCGTACACGGCGATGTTTGGTGGTGCCGCGTCTTATTTTTATGACCGGAATTAAAGTCGGAGGTTTTTGCGTCGGGAAAAAAGAGAATTTTGAAGATTGCTCTTGCCTTTACTCTTCGCGTGTCGTTCCCCATCTACCTATTCCTGTCGTATTTGCGCGGTTTTCCTTTTTATTGGCTGTAAAAATGTTCACCCACACACCCCCCTCCTGTTTCTCTTATTACAGTCATTGCACGCTTCGCCTATATCAAAGCACCTTTATTCTAGCAACTCCATCGCTAAGCAAAAAAAGAATGTAAGTTCTGGTGCACATCGTTCGATTTAAGTTTTTTAGGTATATGATGTTAGACGTGCGTCCAACAACTTTGAAAGGTGACGCGAATATGGATTCGCCATAAAACGCTGAACTTTGAATGTCCTTCGGATGCATAAATGATCGTGACGATGTGTTTATTGACATTTGATCATTATAGGTGATAAAATATCGCATACACGACGGATTTATGGTATGCAACAAATGCACCAATATTTTTGTTATTCTTACAAAACGTATAGGAAAATATTATTGTTTCCTTATACTATTAACAGAAATGGTCTTTGCTTAAATTAATGGAAAATTATTTTTGAAATAATATTTCGATAGAATAAATGTCTCTCGTTCTAAGTATTAAAAGTAAAATATTAGAATATCAAAGTTATGCAGTGTGTAATGGACCACCTCAGAATAATTTCATTATTCTTCCTCTAAATAGCTTCTTTACTGATGTTTCATTCCCATCCAATTTTAAAAATATATAGTTAATTAAAAATAGAGTGCTCTGGATGAAAGGTGACCCAAGAGCAGCAAATAAAGTTCGTATCACGAATTATATCTGAAGTATGTGATAAATGAATAATTCTCCAACGAGTTAATTATAAATCATCATAAAGAGCAAACGTTTCTTAATGCTGGGGATAATTACTGTAAATCTTACCATAACTTGATAAAAAACGGTTTTAAAAGATCTTAAGCCCCATATACATTCAAAGTGTTCGTCGGAAAAAAGAGCATCTATTGCTGCTGTAAATGAATGCATGTTAAGCTACACGGTCATGCAGTTCCCAGATGTTTTGGAACCAAATGATGTGGGAGAGAACTAGTTTCATTAAATTTATGGGAAAACATTTTTGTTGGCCCTCCTATTAATTTCCTAGTTCCACAGAAGGAAGGGAAAGCATTCTGACCCAAAAACAGTTATTCCTTCCAGGAATTTACGTCTCACGGGTATCCGACAAACAACTGAGTACTTTACAAGGACGCTTCATTTTATTTTATCAAGAGTACCCACCAAACGAGATTTTAAAAGCTAAATGATGGGGCAAAGTGAACAGTCTGCCTCCAGTTACATTGTGGGTGAGGTGGGAAATAAAATGTTAGAATTAGCTGAACACAAAAAAGTGGTATAAGTTGACATTACAACCGAGCTGCGAGTGGCTGCAAGTCCCACATGCTTTGCCTACATAGACGGAATATCCATGGGACATTCGATAAAAATTCTTTCATTCTATGTATCCTCTCACGTTTGGTTTACTTTTAAGACTAGTACGATAGTCTGAATGCCACAACTTCCCAGCTATCTTTTTAAATCAATGAAACTTTTGCAATCACATTCCTGATACGATACTTCATGAACTTTATTATTAAGTTTTTTATATCCATCGTAAAATCAAACTTTCTTCCCCACAGAAGTTTGTGACTTTGAGAAATATCATTTTGGAAAAGGAATATCTACTTTTGAATATCATCAAATTTACCCATTCTCTTCTAAAAATAACCAGGCCCATGTTTTTCTCCTTTTATATAAACAAGTGAGAATTCAATGAAATTAACCATTTCTAGTATTGTCACTTAAGTGTCGTCAAATTAATTTCCTTGAGATCGATTTAGATTTAGATATAACAGGAAGGTGACACCGAAAATGTTGTATGTAGAAAATAGGGAACCCTGATCAGAGATATTTAGATTTTAAAATGCAATTACAGATGGAGTGCAAGGTCAGCTTGACGACACACTACTGTGCTCACCGCCCATTTTTCAACGCTTAATCTTCCCTCAACCCATATTTCCTGAGAGCACCTGCAGCCTCTTTACTCTCCTTCCATCTCCCTAGAACACGATCCCACATCTCTTGATCTCCATTCTCCATTCCGGCAAGCAATTCCTTCCCAGATAAAGTTTCCTCCACACCCAAACTCTTTCCTTTTTGAGCTTTATATGGATATATTTCACTACCCCAAGGGAGGAAAACTTTCCTACTTTATTTATTCTGTCACCTGATGATGCTGCACAGCAAGGAAAGCAGTGAATAAATCGAAAATTTGTTAATCGTAGGTTTGTTTTGAATACCAAACACTTTATTCTCCGTTTAACCGAACTAATAATGTATGTCACCTCCCGTTACCTTTTTTATCCATTTTTTAATTAATCTGAGTTTATGAGGTCTCTGGCATTTCAATTGGGAGGGCACCAAATGTCCTGGTGAACGCTGGTAGTATACAGGGCGCGTTCCGAAGGTAATGCAAATAAAGTGTCCGCGCCTCTCCTATGGGTCTGAGTTGGATCAAACCACTTGAAGTTTGTGAGGGGGATGCTAAGCCTTGCCGCAAATTTGGTCTCAGTGCTCTCAAAGCTGTGGAAGCGGCAGGACGTCGGTCATTCTAAACGTCTACGCGCCGACCCCATCACTAGACAAAAGGAATCGACGATCGAGCAACGTTACGCGATTAGTAAGTTCTGCGCTAAACAGAACAAATCTCTTAGTGACTTACAGAAAATGATTCTTGAGGCTTACTCTGTCCTACTCATAAGTTTTGAGGTGGCTACAGGCCTTCAAGGAAGGCCGAGAAGAGTTTCACGACGATGTTCATTTAAAGCTGACTTCTTGAAAAATAAAATTAACTAAGAGGTCTGTGCGTCAAATATCATTCGCTGAACACGTCATGCATTCTATTAATAAGAATACGATTTTGATACGATTACGATACTGCTAAATTCTTAGACTACAGATACTTCCCATAGTTTTTTATTCACCAATGAAATCAGTGACTAATCAATGGAAAAGATATTTCCAAACTTTTTTACAGAATTTCTTGTTCAAAACTACCCGATATACCAATTTTTCATTTATTACCGATGGTAAAAAGAGTATATATTTAGGCTGTAACTTTATCCTCTATCTTTTTCTATTTTAGTGTTTGAAAATGATTCATTGTACTCTAAATAAGCAAAAAACACTATTTCATCTCCCAAAAAACCACTGCACCACTGTAGCTAAAGACCTCATGGCATACTAACATGGTATTTAGATATTCATTGACGGGAATAACCCTTTTACCATATCTTGCCTAATGCATTCCAAATCCTGATCGCAAGGGTATTTGTAATAGTATTTACAAATTTACATCCCTATTTCCATTTATTTAAAGAATATCAATTAGCCAGTCAATATTATTTTCCTTGAATTATAAAAATTACTATTCCTATCATTAGCAAAATATCAAGGAATTATTAATGATTCGGTATGAACTTTATATTATATAATGAATTCATAAACATGATTGTATACATGAATTTTATACTATATAAATCATCTCGAAAGGCTTTCTCTTCGTCGAAAAATAAGACTAAATACTCGTGTATGGGAGATCCTTGGTGTTTAACGAAAACATGTAAAATTAAAATTCTTCAATTGTTCCTGGCTCAACCTTTATTAGCGTACAACCGGTTTCAACGCTCAAGCGTCATCATCAAGGTACCTGATGATGACGCTTGAGCGTTGAAACCGGTTGTACGCTAATAAAGGACAGTGGAAAGTTACGTTGTATTCTTAATTTCATTTAATTAAAACCCATTTTAATTTATATTTCATAATAAATACATTAAATAGGCTCGGATTGCTAAAACGTCGAAACGAAATTAATTCCAGTTAATTGACAAAATCAACCATTTACATAAGTGCAATATTAAAAAAATTAGATTAATTAATAGACATCTACTTGGTCAGGAACACTAAAAATTATGAATACTCATCAACGGAGAAGTAGAGAAGAGAGCACTATGAAGTCAGTAATAGATGTGACCATGGAAATATATATATACCAAATGTAATTAAGAGCTAGTAGTACAGGAGATTAATGGTGTGCCGTAATATCATTCTTTAATTCGAAAGCAGTGGACATCATGAAGGTGAGGTTCAACTCACAGGAATTTCAATTCAGGGTGAAGGTTGATATTTCTTAAGACTCGGAAGTATCGGAAGTGATCATCAAGTGATGAATGTAATCAATTAAACCATACATTTTTTAGTATGCCAGGGTATGATAGGTTTTCGATCGACACAAGCGCTATGAACTCCTGTGCTCCTCAGGCCTGACTAGCATGACACAAAATATCCTTAAATACCAAACTACATGTTACATACAATTATAATAAACGAACATATATACTCGTTCTTAAGCTCTTCATACTTTCAGGCTCCCTTAATTGCAACCAAAATGCCTAATCTTTTCCTTCCTCCAACTCGCTTTCCCAACACTCTCCTCTCTACAAGCATGTCTTTTCCTTATGTCTTAAATATGTACACGTATAGTTAAATACTTCAATGTTGAATCTAATAATAATTAATTCGACATGAATAAAATTCACGGTAATTGAGCTTCGATATTTTCCCCATCCCCATCAATAATTTTCTTTTCTTCTGTCTAGCCTTGAAAATTATATTGGCTTTATTGGAGTGAAAAGGAAGCAGCAACACCTTTAATCATCGTAAGTCGAAGCTCTCAACAACGGAAGTAACTATTGGGATATTTCCGATAAAATTTTAGGAGCCGTGTACCAATAAAATTCATAGGAAAATTATTGAACCAACTTTTTCGCACAAAGAAACATTAGAGTTATAAAAATAAATGGTTCCCAGATTAATATTTTTTCTCCCTCTTAATCTTATCCAGCATAAGTTATAAATATATTTAGCATTTTGCTAGCTGGCACAGTAAATATGATGAGAAAAATCGAACGTGTATTAGTAAACTTTGACGCTTGGTCGCACATTGTATCGATTTGCAAATATTATTCTCATATTAATGATTCGTTTAACGCCGGAAAGCAATTGGTAAATTTTAAGGAAAAAAATGACAACTGTAGTATGATTAGGACGGTATCACTCGCAGAGAAAATGAAATTTGAAGCAGTGGGAATGTTGTTTTAATAAAAATTATTTAAATAAAATTGAATGAGTTAAAAAGTACCACGCTCATAGAATTTGGGAAAAAGATAGAAAATGCACAATCAAGAAGAAAAGGTGCAGAAAGACGAAACCATATAAGGAGAAAAATTAGAAAAGAGTATTTTTTAGTGATCTCGGGAGTAGACATGCATGAGATGAAATGACCTTAATCGATATCACCCAGAAGTGCTTTAGCTAAGCAGGCATTTTACAATAACTTATCAAATAAGACTAATTGAAGGGCAATAATTTGAAATCATTTATGTGGAGAAGCTATACGATCCAGAGACGTGGAACATTCTAAAAGCAGACCGGGGATCTATGAAACCTGGTACTGGAGACGGATTTTGGATATAAAATAAGCATACAAATATTTGCACCTAAAGAATTATAGCGTGGAGTGGAGAAGGAAAATAAAATATGGAGCACGATAAGGGAGACGAGATACATTTGAGTAGGTAATAATAAATTTGGGAGGAGCATGATAAAATGGGAAACAGATGGTGAAGTGGCATTACGAAGAACAAGGATCAAGTGCGTTGACAAAGAAAGACGGGTTATAGACGAACGACATATCGGAGACTTAGTTTACATTAAAAAGGGAAGAGTATCTTCGAGATAAAATACAGCTACAATACACTCAAGTTAAAAAATGTTTATGCAGATACAAGATATTGGTACGCCTGAAAATAATTTTGGTGGCAAAAACATTCTCACAGAAAAAATAATTAATTCGACTGCATGTTTCCTTCCTCAATTCCACTGTTAACGTAAAGCCATCACTTTAATGGCTAACCCACTGGGATCATAGTGACGCCTTTGAAGTCACCCTACAAAGGCATTGCTTATATTTCTCATTATAGTACCTTATGTCTGATTCCAACCCATCTATTTGGTATGAGTGACCCTAACAGAAGCATTTGCCAATAAACTTCTGGTGGTAATCGGAACTCGCAAGTCCATTGCAACAACATGATAAGGTCGTAGGCCATGAATGCGTTAAGAAAAAGTTAGTGACGACTTAAATACGGAGCATAGCGCTGCATGCCGAAACTTGATGTTTGAAGCAAGAGGATGAGCTTATACTGAAGTCTTTAGGATTGGAGACGAAAAAATCAAGAACAGAAGCTGAACAGAGAGGGATGCCAACGAATTTTTTAATACAGAGAAAATTAAGTGGGTGGAGGAAATACGAGGACCTAGTAAGATCCTGAAGACTGCGATGGAAAGGACAAAGTAGGGTAAGTGGGTTAGAAGAAAGAATAGAATAGGCTTTCCGGACGACATCAAGGCAGATAGAGTGTATAAAGAACTGTAAAGGGAATAAATTGGGGCTTACATTAAGAACTGAATGCAATACGCAGTATGTAACATCATGAGCAACTAGTACATTTTAGACTGGCATAAATGGAATTAACCAAGGGAGATTTCTCAGTCTCTAATCCAGTGGAACTTTCTGTTTCATGAAAGTAAACAAGAATCGATTCTAATAAGGTTTATCGTCTCTCTCATTCTCTCTGAATCCGCTTCCGGCCGGTTAATTCGATAGAGAACATAGAGTACAATGTATTACTACATCTGTGAGTATTACAATATTGCCTTCAAAATTTGAGAATAAACATACATGGTATGGATAAAAAGCATTGGGAAAATCTTTTTCTGACGTGGCTGTACGTCTCAGCGCGCTCACATTTGTGATTGAAGTGCTGAGTTCAGACCATCGGTTAAGTGTGCGCACGATCGCAGATTGTATTGCAATTTATTAAATAGCATTGCACACCATTATTACGGAAAATTTGGCGATGCGAAAGATCTACGCCAAACTCGTTCCGTAGGTTATGAGCGCTTGAGGGTTCAAGGTAACTGACTACCTGACGAAAAATGTCACCGCGAGGATTTCCTAACCCGCATACAGTCCCGACTTGGCACCCTATTTCCTATTCTCAACGGTGAGGTCCTCCCTCAAAGGACACCATTATGGGATCCAAGGTTCCGACACAAAAGCTTACACGCGTACCCTTTAGGACCTTCCGAAATCCGCCAACAAGGGAGCCTTCCAGTAGTGGAAAAGCCGCTGGCAAAAGTATGCCGAGAACCAAAAGAAGTACTTGGAAGTAATTTTAGGCATTTTAGCAATATCTAAGATAAATCTTTTTTTTTCTAAATTTTTCCCAGATACTTTGCATAAAAACCTGGTATGTACCCTTCTCAACAGAAGAATTCAGCGAATTTTTAACACATCTTCTATGAGATCCTCCCGAATAATTTGGATTGGCATCTTACCTGACGTGTTAGGTCTCTTGGCAAAGGTAGCGAAGTAACGAACCCAATCAGTCCCTTTTGAACCCAAAATCAATGCACTCTATCACGCCTACAAAAACATATGCATTATTGATATGAACCACTCTAACAAATATACATAAAACAGGGTCAGGCAATGATTTAACCCCGACTTAAAACAATATAACGTCGTAGGAACTTTCCTTCTGGAGATCCTGGTAAATAACTTCCAGATAGCACCCTACACTATCGTGGGTGAGTGGTTCAGCCGTTTTTTGGGGAGCTGAGAAGACCAAATTGGAAGGGCGGGGAGGTAAGTTTAACATAGAGGGGCTGAGCCCTCGAGCTAACTTGAATCAGGAACGAACACCGCCCCCACTCGTTGCCCTCCCACGGCCGTTTGGCACGTCCCCATCTCATCAAAATGCGTATGAAAAAGTGCAGGGGTGCCCTCCGCTCCTAGTTCTCCTCCTCCCTGCCGCACCAGAGGGCACAAGAAGGTGGGTGAGCAGTGGAATGGGAGGGAGAAGTGAAAAGAAGGAAGGAAAGAGAAGTCATCGTCAAAGAAAAAATAGGAGGTGGGTTCTGAAGTCGCAGGAGGCGAAGGAAAAGCTGTCGAAGCAGAGAAACGCCGGGAGTGGAGTAGGAAGATGGAGAGGGGAACGAGATGAGAGAGAAGCGAAATGCTTAAAATGGAAAGGAAGGGAATGGGCACGGGTTGAAGCACAAGGGGGAGGGGGCGATCGGGGGATGGAAAAGCGTTCGCTGGTATGTTAGGTGAGGGATGCAAAATTCATGAAGAAGGAAAGGGAATGTGCGAGGAGAGGAATATAGGGAACTTATGGGGAAGGAAATAGGTGTAGTCATTGGGAGGAATAGGGAGGCAAAAGAAAAGGTTCCGGAAGGAAAGCAAAGAAGCACCTCGTGAGAAATGACGAGTGAGAGTAATGAACGTGAAGAAGAAGTAAATGGGAAAATAATAAATATGGAAACGACGAAGTAGGATAAATGTATAATAAAAGGCAAAATTGAAATTTCTTGTAGACATTTCATTTTTCTGAATAAAATTTACAGCTATTAAAAAATGACCTAAATTTGAGACATCATAAATGTACACACACACACACACACACACACATATATATATATATATATATATATATATATATATATATATATATATATATATATATATATATATATACATACATACATACATATATATTTTTATACATACATATATATATATATATATATATACATACATACATATATATTTTTTCATATGTAAATATACATACATATGCATGCATGTATACATAATACTATATAATTCATCTCTCCTGAATCAGAACGTTTTAATAAAGCCACTTTAAGTGGAATGAAATCCTAACTTACTATCTCAAATCTTCATGATGAAAGCAATGGTTATTCTAGCTATCGATAAAAACCTATTTTATTGATTTTGTGCTCCCTAAAAGTATTGCCTTATTGTTAAATTTCTATATAAAATATATGCGGCATAACAACAAACATCATCAAATACCTGCTACTAAATACTAAGGAAGTGAGTCCAGTGACTGGCAGCTTGGTTTTGAGACCTGGATTCTCTTGTGGATTTAGACAGAGTAGCTCATAGTAGGCAATAGGGCAGGCAGAGCAGGTAATTAGATAGATATGGATCATAGAAGCAAATAAATTAGTAACGCATTTTGTTTTGAAGATATTCTGTTGGTATAAGTAAGACCAGAGAGCATGCTGAAAAAATTTAATTAAAGCTAAATAAGACCACTATTTGTCAAAACTCGAGCAATAAGCGATACATTAGCAGATAAATTAGCTCATTCAACAACTAAAAATTGATATTGATAAACATTTCAATATTTTGCAGGAAGAAGTTTTTTAAATGCAAGTATTCAATAAACATAGAGCGTCACATACGTGATCTGCACAGATATAATCGATCGCAATCAACAAATTAGACAACTGTCACATATTTTCTGTGAGAGGCATCCATATTTCTTCAAGTATCAGTATAAAATAACTTCAGCAATGCAAAAATCTAAAATAGCGGTAAATAATGTTCTGAAAGTGACGTAATTAAAGAGATTGGTCAAATGCCAGACCATGGTTAGTTAGAAATGCTTGGGAAATATGCCACGGAAATTGCTCCAAGAAAATACGAAGAAAAAAGCAAAACAATTGTATACTAATAATAATTTTGCAGGCAGGTTTAGGATTTGAATTACTTAACTGAAGTCCGGTACAAAAAGGTGAAACATAATTTATGAATTTTTTTAGTTGCATTAGGCAAGTAAATGTGCATTTTATCCTGATACGAAAATACCCTAGCGAATAATAAAATGTAAATAATCAATTTCAGAACAAATACAATACTGAGTGAAAAGGCAAGAAGAAGTCAATGAAGGAAAAAAGGTTGCTGGACCTTATACGGGAGGAAACGGTTGCAGAAAAATAAATTTTAGTGAAGTACGTTTGTAAGGAAAGCAAAGAATAGGAAATAAGAGAAACAGATGGCGTGGCATTGCAAAAAGGGACCATAGGGTGGAGAAAGTTAGTGGGAGGGAGACACAGTGGCAGAGGGATGGTAGCGGGTGGTAACTGGGGAACCATATTTGAGTTTGGCTTCGCGTCACCGAGGATTCAAGAGTAGTGGTTTGGAGGTATTGTTAGGAGAGTAGAGTGGAGGATAGGATGGAATGAAAAGGAAATAGGGGTCCTGGAGCGGAATATAAAAAGAAATTTTGGGGTGACATGAGAAGAGGGTCTCTGGTGATTTTTTTATTTAAGGGCAAAGGTTAAAAATCGCAAGACATATGATACACTAGGCTACGTAATCGTACTCTGCTATTTCCGAAGACACACATAATCCAATTTAGAGAAAATTCCTGAGAAAATATTACACATATGTAAAGAAGGCTGCAGTCATTTGCATGTAATAGAGACTTTGCACCCTGAATGGAGGTTTATAGCTCAGCATAGTTAGGGTGAATGTAGTTTTCCTCATACTATTATTATGCTACTATGCTCTCTATAAGGATATCAACGCACCATACGATGAAAAACCCTGTAAATATCTAAACGTTTTTACTTTGCTGCAGACAGTCACGAAATAAGATCTATAAAATTATTATAACACCAGCCGTCCGTTTCCTTTCAAATCAGCAATGCTTAGATTACCCTCAAAAAACAGCGCCATAAAATGTTTTGTATACATGTGTGATGAAAGGTCAAGCTTCGTTTCATATTACAGGGATATTACGTCTCGTGCATCTGGTACAAACAGCTGATGTGTAAAAGGACTTATTTAGTTCAATGACTGGTTACCTTTCATTTGTTAAAATTAAGTTAAGTTAATTTTAGGATTACTTTATAACCTAGCACTTGAAGTATAAACGGTATTCATTATCTAGATTTGTGTAAGCCATTTTTATGGCCACCGAAATAAATATAGAAGAGTTCCCTCTAAGAGTCCGATGACTAAAAGAAGCACCTCGTACATCAACTAAAAGAATATGCTAAGAATATTTCCTAATCTCATACGCCATAATCTACAGTTAATAGTTTTATATTTGTTTCTCTTTCTTCTTTCCGTTAACGAAATATATAATTTATTAATAGGAAGTTAATAGGAATAATGATTTTAGATGTATTAAAAAAAGGATAAAAGTCGTTTCTTTTTCGAAGCAACAGTATTAATAACATCCCAATGTCACTGATTCCGCCACATTATTGTCTAACCATATCTTTCTATAGTGAGTTAAATATTTATTTTCTGGCATAAAACTGGAGCGAATTCCGCAACAGATGTACTTAAAAGATTACATCTTCTTTCGCTAATGAGAGTAAGCATTTTTACCAACAATCGCGACTCTTAATCTTTGTTTCTTTGAACTGTTTGACATAATTTGATTTCATTTGCCTGATCTATATTTCTATGCTAGGGACAATTGGTCAAAGACCTGCATATAATGGTTCAATTCTCTTCTTGCAGTTAATTCACGCCTACGCCAAGTTTTGATTCAATACTTATGACCATATATAGAGCCCAACTTTTCCTTAGAAACTAATCCCCAGAGAGAGTAGGCCATGTTGCCGCTTAAGGCTAACTTTTATCTTTTTTTAATTATAGTTTGTTCCTTAAAGGCAAGCCACACTGAAGTGAGATTAGCTTTTGTCACAATGGTTTCCATATCAATTATCTGGCATTCTTGAATGAAAAAATGATTACTTTAATGTACAGGCAAATATAAAGAGAACTGTCATTGAAGCTAAACAATGTATCAACTCTGGGTTTTCACAGGTAATGAATATTAGGTAAGCAGGGAAATAAATGTGCGATTCAAAATGCAAGCATAATTCAGCACCACGATATTATGATTCTTAAATTGTGACTGAGGCCAACTCTTTAACAGACCTAGTCCTTCATCTAAACATCCTGGTTTTAGAAAAGTCTGGTTTATATTGACCTTTAGCTTTCCCGCTACAGCATAAAACTGACTTAGAATATAACAAATCGTAAGAAATGGTATTCATTGAGAGAGTCAATGATGGACGTTTGGGCGTGGAGGATTTCTGGAAAACACCTTAATTTTTTCCATTAAATATTGGATCATTTCTTCCATTAGATCTAGCATTATAAAAATTATAAAAAATACATTTGCATTAATAAATTTAAAGAGGAAAAATCGATGAAACAAACTAAGTCGCATGAATAAAATTCTTGATGGCTGTCTACACCAAGCTCCGGTAAGCCCACGTGGTAGTTTCCATAAGTTGAACTAATAGAGAATTTTAACCTCTTTAAAAATAGTTCACTTATTCTCTTCGACTCCTTCTCTTTAAACTACGAGGAAGCATCTCTGGACTGCACACATTCTCTTTCAGTGGGTGAGAAGGACATTCATTTTTCCTGGTTTGAAAAGGAGGACCCGAAAAAAAGGTCGAAAACAAGTTATCTCTTTCCGCTTCTTCTTTTGTGAGATGCAAGCGTATACCATCAAAAGCCCCGCGGGGGTTCATGACACGAAACGCTACGGCGTAGGTCGACGCCATGTCTTCTCAATACGGTCGCACCTGTGACATTCACCCTCCCACTACCCAACACCATCGCAGCACCCCTTCCATCTCCTTTCTGTTTATCTACTACCCTCCCGCTCTGCACTTTCCTTCAATGTTTCCCCCTGGTATTTCTCACCCGCAAGTTTCCTCTTATCTTTCTACCCTCACACCACGGAACGTAACCAATTCTTCTCCCCACCCCCCCTACCCATATTCTCCCACTATAGAACTCAACACTATCGTTCCGAACCTTCCGGTATTCCCATCATTTCAAGTATCGACCCTTCCTGCAACGCCAAAGCACATATTTCGGAAAGGGCATTTTCCTAAATTAATTCCAATGGGACGGTAGTGTCTCACGTTAAGGTGTGCCAAAAACCCGTCTTGCAGTTTTTGACCGCCTCCTGCATTGGCGCCGGTTGTATTATCTAGAGAGGACCTGGTTCGAAAGTTCGAGCGGAAACATTAATAGAAGAAACAAGGATAGATAGGGGTGTACGTTTACTGACGTATATATGTATATGTATATGTATATATATATATATATATATATATATATATATACTCATTTCCATAGAAGCAGATTTAAGGAAAAGGGATAGGAACACAAATAAAGGACCGGAGTTCATGTCCCGGTCTAGGAAATATTTTTACACTCGTGATCTGCTTGATTCCGCCTTCCCCACCTCTTTTGTGTTCCTCCTTCAAGTGTATTCCTATCCCTTTTCCTTATATATTTTTCTATGTAAATGAGTATTTGTTCGCCGTTTGGCGGGATTTCGTGTTTGAATTGTGTGTATATATATATATATATATATATATATATATATATATATATATATATATATATATATATATATAAATTCAAATATATTTGAATTATATATATATAAACTCGTATATATGTATTTTTTCTGACTGGTAAATGAGTTTGGTGGTTTCATTTTCTCTTCTTCCTACTTCACCTTTTAAAACCTCCTTGGGACAACCTATCTCCTCTCTCCCACCTTTCACCTATGATTAAGTATCAATCATCTTTCAATATGTAAGTATGCATACCAATACACTCTCTGTATATTTTTTAAACGAATCCGTCCATTTTATTCTGTGCGTGTCAGTACGCATTCATAATAAGAATTTCCGTAACGCTTCGCAGGTATGTATTTGGGGCTAAACTGCGCTAAAGTGTACTTGTCCCGAGGTTCGCCAAATAATCGGAGGCCACCGTGAACTCCTCAATACCCACAGCTGCGGATAGTAAAGGGGGGAGGGAACGAGACCATAAAGACCACATGACAGTGTGAGAAAGATGGCGGAACGCTTATCCTCCACACTCCCCTCGAACCTTTGCCACCCCGAGGGCCAAATCTTATTTCGAATGATTGAGTAATTTGCGATAGCTTATGGAGTACCACAATCCTTACCATCACTGAAGAATATTAAGGCAACCGCGACTGACTATAGGATCAAGAGGAACATAATCACTTTTAGAGAGACAACTATCAATGTGGAGCAGTAATGTGGGCTGGAAGTCACCGCATTTGTTTTCATCAATATCTACACAATACCTGGCAAGCCGGCGCAAGGCGTGTCTGGGAGGGGCGTTTGTGCGTCTGCCATACATTCAGAAACATATGGTCTATCCATACATTTGGATTTACAGCCATGTGAGTTAGCTCATATACAACTCTCCATATATGTCATTCAATCCGTTAATGCAGCGGTTTCTTTATTTAATAGCATAAATGTGGCACTAAATTCCATATTTCCTCACTACAGATATATTTTTCTCTTCTCAGTTGAGCTGCGTTTCTCACCAACACTCATTTTGAATGCCGTTCTTTTCATAAGCTATTGTGTCTGTGGAATTGATGAAATCCATCATCACATTTTGATCTATTTTTTCCGTACCTGAATATTTTTCCTTTGAATTTGGAAAAGCCTATGTTCAAATACAACTCAATTCTAAAATATCAATTTTTTAATAATACCTATACATTTTATGGAAAAAAGTTTGATGAGTGTTCTTTATTTATTTCCAGATCCTCAAGAATTGAACAATTAAACAGTAATTAGATTAAGATATCAAGTTAAACATAAAACAATAAACAAGAATCTAAACAAAAACTAAGGGTAACTCAAAAACTTTTTCTTATTTCTAATTTTGAAAACTCATTATAAAAGTTCACTGGAAATATTGAATACTATGTGTACCAAAACTTTCGCATCATTTACTTCACCTAAGTTCATAGATTACACTATATCAAAGTAATTTGGAGTGGAGACACTCACTCTTAGAAACAGAATAGGAATAAGATATGTTTATAACGTAACCACAATTTTACCGCGATGAAAGCTTTGTATAACCATAGCAAATTCCTCTTAAAATAAGAGACCTTGACTTGCCTTTCTGTCACAAAGTTACCGTCGCCTCTTTCCGCATGCTAAAAACTTTTTGATCAACACTTCAGCTAATATCGGCTCAAACAAATTTCAGCTACTACCAAAATGATAAGCACTTGTTAACAATTCTAAAGCAATTCAAACAGCAATCCTCAGGAAAAACAAAATATTTTTCAAATTTTCAAACAAACTTTATTTACCAATCAAGTCAACATAAACTTATAAAAAATAAGGAAAAGAGATACCATTATAAACTAAGTTCGACGGTAAACACGCTCTGCAGTTTTCCCTACACAGATCATTCCCTCAAAAGAGGCCCACCTTATTTACTGAAATATGCTAGGTTCATTCTGTGGTAGTTAAAATAGTTCGTCTTTTGTACCCCCTGAAATATGAACGTAATTTCTACGACTTGAAACTCATTATTTTCCTCTCACAAAGCCAGAGAGTCTACTACCTGTAATTGGACAATAAGGGTTGGAGATGCGTTATGGTTATTAAACTGGGATATGAGCGATATGAGAAGTTGTCGGAGCGGAACGCTCTCTAACGGCCTTTGATAGCCAAGCTTAACAGAAAAGCGCAATATCACGGCCAGAATACAAAGAGTTTGTTTTCACAGCCCCTTTCCTTAATCTTACAAGGAATTTCATCTACCATTAAATTTTCTTTCCAACAAAAATGCCTTTTTGGTTACGATTACTTAAAATTAAATATCTCTACCAAAAAATGACGTGGACTACACATGAAGTAAATGAGTAATAAGTTTCAAATAAATAGAAAAATTTCCTTAAATCTCGCAAAGAGGAAACAGCTGAGGCTCTTCTAGTACCTCTCATTCAATAGTATTCCTTAATTAAGGAACTGAACTTGAAGTCGTGTAAATTCTTCATTCACGCCTTATTTTTGTTTATTCGACATAATGAATTTCGAGGTAGTTTGAAAGCTGGATTAAACTTCACTTTTTTCTCCCATTCCATTCCGTCGAATTTTTTTGTTATTTTTAAAACGCATTGAGTTACTTTGCTTTGATTCTCATAGTAAACGCAAAATAATTCAAAGTTATTTTGTAATTAGTTTTTTGATTCTAATATTACATGTGCATTAAATTCTATATTTCTGAAAACTCGATGATATGATAAACTAAGAAAATTTAATCAAAGACATATTCCAATTTACGGTTAGTTCTTTCTTCATTTGTCTCTCGCATATTATGTATAACGAACATATTTCAATAAAATGAGTGCAGGCGATAACGGTACCCCTTTTTTCATCATTCTCCGCAGGTAATTTCGAAATAACCTGTGGATATAATCAAAATATAAAGTAGATTACTCCAAAACCTTAATTTTTCGCCCTGCTGTAAATTTTGATTTCTCACACGATTTAGTTCCACTCATATTTTCTCCACACCATCGCGCCATTCAGAAGTAACGAAGTCGGAAAATTATGTTGGCTCTTCGTTCTCTGTGAAATCGGCATTCGGAGAAGCCTCTGAAAAGTTTGCAGTAAAGTGTATCACCCATCCGCCAATATTGTTCTTCCTATCCTCGCCTTCCTCTCTTGATTTTTTCATAAAAAATGAGTCCACTCGTACCACTCATTGTCATATTCTGCTTACTGTGACAATCAATACCCTCAATTAATATCGGTAATTAAATATCGATACATATCATCATCACTCAGAAAATGTTCATCTTAAAAAGCATCTATCATTTTAGTCATATTCCGATATACATCCCTATTTTATATACGAGCAAACAATGCGTCTAGAATTTTAACAAGAAAATAACACAGTTCAAACTATTGGAACGTAGATAGGTGCATGGTGTTCTGTTGAGTAAATTTCCAAAAGAAAATTGAAAATGACAAAGGAATAAATTCAAAAGTCAGAAGGACAGATATTTGCTAAACAAATTGTATGATTATTTTTACTTTTTTCACATTCACCATTTAACAAATTTAAATGGATACGGTAATAATAAATGATTTTTTTCATATTCGTGGTATTATGTAAAAAATAATTAGTGACTCAAGAAAATGAGCTTGTTGATATCCACATCATTTAAATCAATCTCCGAAGGCAAAAGGTTTTGTAAAAAGGCTGAACTGTCATATGCTGAAAAGGATACACTTCCTATTTCGTCTAAATAAACTCAATCTACAGTTAACAATAAAAAGTGCACCTACTCTTGTTTCTCGATATCACCCCAAATATCTTTCAATAAAAATTGCAAACTACATTAGGGAATTTCAAAGGCTGGTGATTTCTTCCTCTTATTGGTCTTATAGAGGGTCTATGAAGCATCTTTTGAAGCTTCAGTTATTAATTAAAAGCTTTTTTCTTTAAAATCAACCAAATTCATTTCAAGGATTTCATTAAAGGGAAAACACTTCATACTAAAACGTGCAAGTTTTAACTACTCTTTCATGTCTCATAATTACTTATGCATCATTTAATTTGCTACTGAGCATCTTTAAATTTAAAAAAATCGTTTAAAATACAAATTAAGCATGCAGAATACCAACAGCTATATTTTGGTCGCAAATAATCACGGTCCAATTTCGCAAATACAAATCGTGGTAAATCCTAATACCTAATTGGAAGCTTTCCAGGCCACAAATGAGAACATCAACTCGGGTAGGCGGATGGAATATTGACGAAATCATTTCAAATGCATTGCATTCATTGGCTATAAAATAAATTTGTAAAATGAAAAACATTAGCGATTACTGTAGCTACTGATCCGTGAATGCTGCTAACAAGCGACGGTATTGGACTTCGGCGGAAAAGCGCACAGAGCATCATCCTGGTAATTTTTCACGATATCATGCAGCAGTAATTTCTTTTCATATTTATTTTCATTTATCTCCGATGGAATCCATTTTATAGCTTTAGAATGTTGGATATGAAAACGGCAGCTGCGTTTGACCATAACGTCAGTGGGGTCAGGACTCTTAAAGGGAAACTATGATCCCAGACACCACTCACTCGATATTTTTACCGCGTCTTTGATCCCTTGAAAAGGTAACGTTTAAATGCAACCCCCGACGTGGCAAGACATAGATCGATTGCTTACAAATCCCTGAAAAAGTTTTTTTTGACGATCGCGAAGGAAGGGAAAAGTTTTCCCAGTTGGTTTCGTTCGGAGAAACGACTTTTTTTGATAAAATGAAATAAAAAAATATTAGTCGAATTTGGATTGAAGTAAAATATCATAAGAGCTAAATGAAAGGATGGGATGCTGACAGTCTGGCTGATGCCTTTCTTTGGGAACATAACAGACCCTCAGTAATGGAGTACCTCTCAATTATTTACGAAATCAAGGGGATTGACATTCCTCACCCACAAGAGACACTCTGTCTACACTCCCTCATACACAAAACTATCAGGAATAACTAATAATTATGGAGGCTAATATAAATGGATACCCTAAATAATTATATTTTCAGAGATTATCCTCTTTCTAGAATAGCAAACTGCTAAAAACTAGCAAGTTACCCATTCGAAACCTTCTGCTATCGTTCTTTATGAATAATGATATTAAAAGTGCATACAAGTTAGAAGTAAAAGTAATATTTTCTGATTACATATATACCTCACCTACAATTAAACAATGGCAGAGTATAAAAATCATTCGCCTTGATCGGGATTCGAACCCGGATCCCTCGATGCCCGGCCGAGGGCTTTAGCCAGGTTCGAATCCTGGTCAAGGCGAATGATTTTAACACTGCAATTGGTCGATTGCAATGCATATTAGTGGATGACTCCGTCAAAAGGTTACTCTCGCCGTTCAGTTTCAGTTTCACTCGAAATTCAGTTTCTTGTAATTTGTCACAGATAAAACACCCTCTGTGTTTAAAGTTGGCTTTAACCTCGTGGACTGTGGCACATCGCGCGCGACTACGATTACCTGTGGTATTCTATAAACGATATTTCGCCACAATATCTTGTTCCTTTAATGCCCCCAAAATTTCAGAGTTTAAGAGGATGCCTCGATAGCTCACCTGGCAAAAGCATTCGGCCGGATATCGAGGGATCCGGATTCGAATCCTGGTCCAGGCGAATGATTTTTAAACTCTGCAATTGTTGCATTGTAATACATATTAGCGGATGACTCCGTCAAAAATATACTGTCGTGGCATCTCCTGCAGTTCTTTGTAATTTACACCTCGCCTGTTCGACCGACCTATGTATATTCTAATAACGACTATTGCTAAATCCAACAACACAGTGAACAAAATTATTTTAAAGGCCTAACCCTAGGCATTATAATATAATGAATTCATGCAAGTAGCATTATGTTTAGAGGTGAAGCCATACATAAATATGTGATTAAGCTTGTTGTAAAATTTGTTCTTGATAAGTTTCTGAAACATTGCCAAATTTTTCGAATGCTTCAAAATATATTCAGGTATGAATATAAACCACCCTTTTTTGCTATGATAATATTGCAGCGAAAAGAATGAAGTTCTATTGGGAAGTCCATAAATTTAAGAATAAGTAACGCGTCCAATGAGCAAAGGATTTAATTGTTTTACAATCTCCATATGTACTCAAACGATGAGAAGTATATTTAGTATTGAGACTAAAAACAATTGCAGAAAGTTGTAGCCTTCTGAAGAACTTCTAATGCTAAATTATATTTACCCTATGAATAGTCACAGTTGTTTATTTAAAAACTGAGTTATTTAAATACTGGGATTAGACTCGAAGGAATTGACTCTATTTCTAAGAATGACAAAAAAACAGAAACGTTTGCAGGGATCGTAGCATTTCAACTGATGAAAGATATTTTTTATGCAATATAGATCGGGTGGGTTCATTTCTGATGCCCATTTTCTTTCTCGTAGGGAGAACTGGAAATCAAAATGGAAGGAACAGAACTTTTAAAAAAACCATTTTCTTCTACGAATATTAATTTCAGCACAAGAGTCCCTAAATATGATAAGATTTGACTGAAACGACATTATTTTCTCATGCCTAATACATCTTCTTAAATTATTTCATCAGTTTACCATCCACTTCCATTGTTGTTCCCGAAATTGACCATATCCTGTTCGTTGATTTTAGGGCCTGCATGCAGGTACTCTTATTGATTCATGAATGAATTTTCTCATCATAAACATCTAACGTGAACTAGCTGTACATCTCCTTACTCATGCTTTCTTATTCTTGTCCAATTCTACTGAGTACAGCTCAGCTTTCATTGAATACCGATTCATTTTATCACACTACTCAGTTGTAACACTTTCTCTGGCTCAAATTTTTTTCTGAATTTTACTTTGATTCTACCTCTCCATTTTAATACCGTCGACTTTCAATCATCCTCTAATCGTATGTCTCTCCCTTGTAATTTACTCTTCGAGCGTACTCGTACTATGAAGGTGCTCATCATTATCTGCAAGAATAATTCATCATCGGAATAGGCATTTATATGTTTATAACTGCTATACTTGCTCACTACATATTTTTCCCCTTTCTCATGATACATTTATGCTGAAATTCTCTCTTATGGCTAAGCCAACCAACCTGTTTGAATGTGTTGCTTTATGATTTCAATCCAGAGGAATCATGGCACCAATTTGCACAAAAACATTCATGATATATTAATTCCTTTGTAGTTTGTTTTAACTCGATCAAATGTTATGACTATGCTATTAACTCTCTAAATTTCCTTATCACAAAAATATATTTCCCCTCTTTTTAGGAAATAACAATTAAACATTCAAAATATTTAGAGAGCAAAGGAAGTGGAGATGCTTCCAAATATTCTCCAGTTTCTGAGATCATTAATATTCTCCGTCATCACAGTACTTTAATATTCTAATTAGAAACCCACTGAGACTCCTTAATACATTAATCATCAGGTATAAAAAATTTTGTCGACTTAGCTAAATCATGAACACCATCCAAATTTTATATTGACATTTAGACAACGCAAGTTTCAAATTCAAATTTTTTCCATTAACATTCCTTCGCGCACTCTGCTTACATTAGTTTTAGCAAATAATCCCAAATTATTTTTTTTTATTTAAGGCGAACTACTAGGAGATTTAACATTTGAGTACCGAAAAAGTTAGGAAAAACTGGTGCAATAAGTCATTTCGACAGTTGGAAGGGATAGAATTATCAAATAAGTCGACAAATTGATTTACACTAAAATATTTATACATTTCCCAGCAACCTTTAATGACCACTTTTCTTAGTTTTTTATATCTCAGGTATCAGGAAACAAACGCTGTCTCTAGGTTAAAATATATTTTTTATGCATATGAGTATTTTCCACTCCTCTATCTACCCTTTAAAAGTCTTTCAAAAGATTATATGATTAAATAGTTTAATATTTAACATTAAAATAGCCTATGGCTGGGGAATTCATGAAGGAAATACTAAATTTGAGAATCATAAAGAATATTACCTCAATTTTAATTTCATTTCATTTCTATTCCGAAAGTATATGTTTATCATTAGTATAGAATAGTTGAATGGCATAGTAGTATAATTTATCGATAATGGAGCCGGTCATCATCGATAGACTTCTACATTTACACCCCAATATACACCACCAGCATATCTTCATGACAAGTTATGTAACTTTATACATTCTTTGCCCTCAGCCTTTCCCAGGTCATATTTAAAAAGCTCGATTAAAATGCGTATGGACATGGAAATTAGATTAAATCAGGATGCTAGCAAGTTTCCAGGGATGAACATCAAATTCCCAGGTACCACTAAATGCCTAATGAAAGGAACCGTAACATTTCAATCTCGCAGTGAATTATATTTGTGGCAAAGAGGAAAGCATGAATAAAAGGAAGAAGAGATGGAATCGGGGACGAAAGGTAGAAGGGGATGGGTGCACTAACAGTTTTGAAAGGGCAAGTGAAAGTGGATGGGGATGGAGACATTATGAGAAGAAGAGGAGAGGCTACGGGGTGGGCTATGAAGGGTTTTGGAAGCGAACATGAAACGGGGGTGGCTTGCAGAGGGGGTGGAGAATGTGATGCGCGGAGATGGCGAAGAGGATAAGGGGATGAAGGGCAGTCGCAGCAGTAGTAGTGGCAGTAGCAGCAGAAGGAAATGGGTGGGTCTTTATATGGCTGGAAGACATTCCGAAATGACGGCGGCCAATTAACCGTGTAAAAGAAGCGTGGACAGAAACCCTCTCTCTCTCTCTCCTTGCTTCGCCCTCCAGGCCATCAAGCTCACGTCCCGTCTGCCAGCGCAAACGCTCTCCCCAAACCATCCCTGCCTCCTTTAACCTCCGCACCCCTCCGCTCTCCTTCCCACTCCCTCAAGAGAGTAAGACGGTCTTGGTCAAATAGTCTATTTGTGTGAATGTGGGTGGGTGGATAGAAGGCAGGGGGAAAAGAGGGAGGTAGGGTGATTTTAACCTCGAATGGGGTCCGAAAGGGAACGAGTGGACAAGCAAGCTACGGAAAACTCTTCTCTCCTATTTCCCTTACCCTCTCTCATCCTCTTACTTCCCCACTCCTTCCATTCCCCACATCCACCCTCTCTCTCTCTCTCAAATACACACTCTTCAAGCCGAACATAATCCTCCCCCTGCCTATGTCGCTTCTCGTCTCCCATTCCCCTTCATGTTCCTACCTGCCCCTGGAAGACCTCAACTCCCCACCCCCGTCACCGGCACCCCTTCTTCGTCCGAATATCCAACGGCTCTTGGCGAAAATACGTAATTGAGGCAAAGGTGAGAGAGATGGAACGTAAGTGGTACGAATTTGGAGCAAGCAATGCTTTCCACATCCTCAGTAATAGTGAGCGTGAGGTGGAATAGGTAAGCGAGTGGTAATGTTAGAGCGAGGTGGTATGTGGGTGTACTGAGGAGAGGGGAAGGATAATTGGCATTCCCGACCTTCACCTGCATAGACATATTTGTGGTTCTAATTCACTAATTTCACAGTCAAAATACTAAGTATTTCAGGTGGACTTTTGTCACAAGGAAAAAATATTACATTTCATTCTTATGCGAACAAAAGTATCCCATTCAAGGTTTTTAAAGTTCACTATTTCTTAAAATATTTATCTCCATACTAATGTTGATCAACAGCCCTAGAGGCAGTATTGTTTAACGTTTGTATACGTTCTCATAGGAGCTAAATATGAATGCTTCCCATACACCTATGCCAACATATTTAAACGGATGATTTGAAATTCTAAACGTAATTAATAGCATAGTTTATACAGCCAGTAACTTTCAATACTCCCAATACTTTAATGAATATTATGTGGATAATGAATCTACAAAAATTAACTCTATATTCTATTATAATAAATCTTAAATCTCGCTCACGAGACACACGTATATGCCGAGGTATCTAAATTTTACTCCGCAAAGTTTTTAATATAGATTAATTACATCGAGACCAATATTTATACATATTAATCACTTCATATGTGCCACAGGTGTCCTCACAATAACCACAAAATTTTTCTAAATATTTCTCAACTTCTTTTCTGAAAAAAATAGTACCCAAAATTTAAGTAGTATGCGAAATGGTACACACATCTAGTATGAATTACCTCCTAGTACACGCCCTGGTGGTTCATAAGAGAGCAACACGTATGCACATATCTATAACTAGTAATCAAAATTCACCAGTTCAATTAAAAATATTGCTAAATGCTGATATTTCTCAAAACCCAACCATGAATTTAAATTGATCAATTTCTCCTTGAAAAAAGAGATGCATACAATACATAGTATATACACGATGTATGGTGTATATGTATTTATTCATGTATACCACCTATATATGGTATATAAGAATGTAGAAGTTTAGCAAAAATAACAATATGAAATCATATCAAATCTGATATTTAACCTAATTACAAAACGCGGGTAATAACACCATATTGAGACACGGAGGCAACTTTCACAAAGTAATGACGCGCCTCACCATCGTTTACCGTTCAAATTAACCAAACCTCAGAAGTATTTACTCCGTTATTTTTCCTTAATACACTTTACTCACAGATAGAAACCATACACCTTTTTGGAAACAGTTGTCACAATGGAAAATCGGGGAAGACTTATTCGCTTAAAAAATATTGGACTGCGAAAAAGGTACAAAATAAGCCTTATCTGAGAAGCTTTTTTATTTAGATTTCCGAATTTTAGCTGAAAAGTTCTTTAAATAAACATTACTGCCTCAAAAGGAGGAGCTCTAATTCCTACAGAAGGAAACTTTTGTTTCAAGCTCAATCAGACTAATTTAAGAGCGAAGGTCTAATATGGGCTCGGCGAAGGCCGAACGCATATCAGAGGTTTCCCAAGCCTTTTGTATGAAATGGGTCTAAACCCGCAGTTATTCATCAAATTTCTTCCTCTCCAATATTCTAACTGTCCCATTTTTAAAGGTGACTCTTAGTATCTTCAAAACTATGACTTAATCGAAGCTACTAAAGTCTTAGAAACTATTTAAACTTGAACGTTTCTTACTGAATAAGCCATATAGAATGATATTAATTAGGTACGGGACGCTACGTCGTCTTAATTTTCAGGGGAACGGCACACATTACTGAGTTAATCAATAATTCAATCAACAGATCAATCCACCATGTGTGCGACTAGTCAGAACATTGCTATAATGTTTTTGCAATAAGTTTTAACTAGTTAGTGCATACGAATTGCTCCTACATAAACAGTAATTTCACATTTTCACCGTAATGTAATTTCTAGCCAATTTTATCACGTCATACATCGGGACCAAAAACCTCGAATGAGATTTTTGGTCCCGATGTATAACGTATATTGTAAATTTCATCGATTTAATCAAATTTCACTTGCAAAAATTTGTTATTTCAAATTATTTTACCTCAACAGTTTATTTACTTCACAATGTCTCTAATTATACAGGACAAAATATGCGATGGCAATTCATGGTTTTATTGATTTTCATCACTTATCGAGAATTATCCCATGGCTAGATAAATCTTGAACATATTCGATATATTTCCAACAGTAATAAATTCTCTTACAAACACTCCCATCAAACTATAGTAAATAACCCGATGGCTGCTTTTATTGATGGGTTAGAATAGTTCTCACCTCATACGAACCCGCAAGGCATATGAAAGTCAGAAATCAAGTAGGGAGAGAAAGCCCTCTGTACCTCCTGCCCAATCCCAAGGAGGTAGGTAGTGTACTCGAAAAATCACCCAATTTTGGTGAATTTCAGGAACCCAGAGTCACCTAGATTTGGACGCGGACGTTCTGGTTAGCAAATATACACTTCTAACCACTTTCACGCAATGTTACCTTTGTTTTTAAGGCAAGATCTTTTTCAATAAAACACTTTTGGCCACTTAAAATGAGCCTAATTTATTTGGTTCTACCATACTAGTAAGTATAAATCGATGCACGAAAAACACGCACAATTCTGCACCTAAAATTGCTGTATTAAGGTCTTGCAGGCAAACTTGTTACCTCTTTACCTGATTGCATTAGTTACTTGGCAAATAAAATATACGTTCTTTGAATACAAAATGATGAAATTATTATCTAACGTTATCACTTTTTACAAGGTGATCCAGATGCACTGTCATCGTGGCAACGTGTTTTATAATGTGTAGGAGAGAAAAATGTTGAGAGAAAAAATGTTGATGAGAAAAATGTGACTTCATAGTGGTACGATATAGGGACAGATACAAGATGAAGTCATAAAAGGGGAAACTTAAACCGTTGCAGTGAGCAGATAGGAAGGGAAGATGAGAGAGGAGCCACAATGACTTTTCGGGATGGATGTACCACGCGTACACACAATTCATTTGCGGAATTCCCAACGGAGCACGTACCCAGAAGCTGAGCAGAGGGTGACATTCCGATGAGATTTCCATCACCTTTAGTCGGTTCATTTAGCTAGAATACCGATTTAGTTACGTCTAAAAAATTGTGGTTAAGGGTTTCTTTGGTTCGGGGATTTGGAGTGAGAGGTAGAAGAGATTAAGGGACGAAATAGGAGAGTAAAGAGCAGAGGGATGTTTCAAAATTTGTATAATATTGAGAACAGGGGTGGAAGGGAAAGGTTGAAGATAGATAAATGCAAAATGGAAAAGCCATGGAAGATTGGAAAAGGGAGTGAGTTTTCGTTGGTGGAGATGGCCGAGCCAAAAGAGTCCGTTAAGCCAGAGACGGAAGGTAAATGAATGAGCCGGCGGGCTGCAGACAAGGTGGACCGGGGGACGATGTGGAAACAGTTCTTTTTAAATCCTCTCCCTCTTCCTTCCTAATACCAACATCGACAATTTTCTCAAAAAAGAATTGGTGGACTGTAAAAAAAGATAGTCGGTGGTAATGTGGGCGTTCCTAGAGAAGGGGAGAGGGAGAGAGAATCGGGAGATTATTGGGTAAGGCTGAGGTCGATTGAGAAGGGAGAGGGATTTTTTGGAAGAAGGAATGGGGTGAGGGTGGAGCAAAGGACCCGCTTCTTTGGAGAGGATATGTAGGGCCAGCAGTAAGGTAGTGGAGGTGGTAGTGGCAAAGGTAGCACGAGGGCTTTTGGAGGTCGAAGGCTCCTGGGGATAAGGACACAGCTGTGCTGCTAGGGTGGGGGAGCGGAGTGGAAAGAAAGGCCCCGAAGAGCAAAGAGAGAGAGGAGTGCGAGGAGGTTCCTTGGGAGACCCGGTGAGATGTGGCTGCGAAAGATGCTGGCGGAAGAGATGGAAGGCAGGGATTGGAGGGTGTCTGAGAATGCGGAGAAGGGTAGGGGAGCGGGGGCGGGGGATTCTGGAGCGGTCCAACTCGAAAGACTGAGTGGATGGCTGTTGTGAGCCAGCGGTATAAAGAGTAGAGAGGGGTAAGAGGGAAGGAAAGAAAGGTTGGTGGACGGTTAAAGGCTGGCTGGAAGGCGGAGGGGGAGATAGGGGAGAGCGGGCCCCTTTCGGGTAACGAACGAGGAAACGAAGTTCCAGCCCTCGCAAGGAAGTCCATTCCCAGGGGAGCACCACCTTGGGAGGTCTGAGGGAGGAAGGGAAGATGAAGTGCGGCGAGGGGGAGAGGGGAGAGTGGAGGTCGATGTGAGATCTTAAAGTAGTAAGGGGAATGAGGGAGGACGAGAAATGGGAAGGGTTGGCGGAGTGAGGGAAGGGCAGGGGAGGAAGAATGGAGGGTTTAGGACCTGTCCGAAGAAAGACACGCGGAAGAGGAGCCGGCGGGGAGGCATATTCTCCTACAGTGTGTTAGCGGTAGGCGAGGGAAGTAGGTGGAAATGTGAAAATGGGATAGTTGGGAAGGAGAAGCAGTGAGAAGAGAACCAGAAGGCTGGGAGGTTAGGACGGTTTCAAGTTTCTCGAAGGAGGCTTAAGTTAATTACGGCGTCGTTCCATTATTTGCGCGTTCTACTCCAGCCAAGCATATTTACGATACGTGTATTTGCAGTGCAGGCAAGCGTTGTACTGTTTCGTTGCGTTGCCTTAAGTGTAAACGAGCTTTGTTTTCAGTCGATAACTTTTTGCGAGGCGATATAGAGATCCTGCTCCCGATCCCGTGGCTTCTTTATGATTACTTCGAAAGTTCGTCTCGCTACCACTGTCACTGAATTGAACTTGCATTGAGCAGCTATCTCGCTAGCTTCTCAATGCAAGCTCTACTATCAAGCCAAAGAGTGGCATCTCTAGCGAATCCCTACAAATGTTTCATCGAGTGAGGGCAGAATACTTGTAAAAATTCGAGATACGTGAATTTCTAATTGAGGATCAACCTCCTTTTCTTCGTAAGAATGAAATGACGCGATGTCCAATTTCAGCTATGAATGACACAAGTTAATTTAAGAATGATGCAGTTTTTTAATCAAAGATCTATCTCATAAGAAAGAAGGATGTAAAATCATCAAATTAGTAAACCATATTCTTTCTTGAAATGGAATATCCTATCACCAATAGGCATAGTCAGTTAAAACTCTAAACTGAATATGGATTAGTACAGTACCCTTTCTTCGCAACGGGTTTAAACTAATTTTAAATATACGAGTATTTGGTTTCCTGTACACGTGAGTGTTAAATTCTAGCCAAATTATCGCACATTATTCACTTCTATAGCAGAGGCAATATCACCTTATTAGACTGGTATGACCCCGCGATACTTAAGTGCCATATTTAACTAACCTATTGGTCATTCTACGTCAATTTTACAAATAAAAGGGCCATTCCTGGCTGCACCATCTGCAATTGGCTCTATATTTTACTCGAAATTTCTTTACCAATTGACATCCATCCAAAACGGCCCCCCATGAAATACACATTTTTACGAGTATAAGATTTTCTGCATATTTTATGAATAGTTGAAAGTCTAATGAAAACGCCCCAAGACTACAAGTGATCCGCATAACTTCATTTTAAGACATAATAAAAAGTAAATAACCTGATTTCATCGTTAATGGTGCAATATACACAATAAAAATATATTAAATAACATTTAGAGTTAATTTGATTGGCTTAAGCATTTACAAACTGTTTAAAATACATTATCTCAAATAATCACCCAATAATTTTTCTTTGGCTTTTTCAAACGATACATCTTTAATATAGTAACGTTTTGGAGTATTATATTTTGTTTAATGATTTCATTCAAATCTTAACTTTTATCCCACGCGCTTGCTACTCGTAGCGGGGTGGCCTACCTTCCGAAACATTTAAAGAAAGGACAGGATGTTAAATGTTTGGTAGTAAACAAAACGCTGTTTCAAGTGATTACAAAACTAAATTATTTTAAGATGTTTTATATTTGGGTTGAATTTATGCGACAGTTGGCAATTTTTCGTGTTTCTTGTAATTTCATAACAGTAAAGTGTAGGGTGTTTCCCGATGTATCATTAGGTAACTCGAGTACTTTTAAAGGAAACTTGTGAGGCAAATATTTTTAATTTTAACCCTCGTGGAACCAAATTTTCTGTTTTCCCATTCTACAGACTTTGATCCGTTACTTTGAGCTGTTTTTATCTTTTCCCTATATTATTTCGAATATTTTTCGAAAATAAAGCAACTCGATCATATCTAAGGTTTTTGATCATATTTAAGGTTGCTTGGACATTCCAATAGGGATCAAATGATCATAATAAAAATTAATAAAAATTAAATTAATTATGAATACTCTTTGTTAATCTATTGAAAACTGTAGCAATACTACTCAATTGCGTAAAATTTTGATAAAAGAATTCTTTTTACGTCTCAACACTTACTTATGGCTAAAAGAGAAATGTTCACGTCGTCAAAATCAAGTTGTAAATTATTTGGCTAAAAAGATTCTGCCACTGAGTTGGGGAAGTAAAACACAACACAAGCGTAAACGTGAGAGAAAGAACAGACGAGAGATACTGCCATACAAATTACGAGGACAAATCGGGCACAACATAACCTCCGCAACACCTTCACAACCCCCTTCCCAGATTACACCTGCGTCATAACGCAACAATCTGCGGAAATGGGAAAAAAGATTAACGCAGCCAAGGTGGAAACGCGGCATACTATATATGTACGGAAGACGATTCACGAGAGGGTTTGAGGGTGAGTCATTAGAGCAGTTAAAGTCGGAGCTAATTTATTTATAGGAATCCATGGCGAAGGAACATAAACATCTTTCTACTAATGAGGTAACTCGGCGCTCAACTTTTTACACTCCTGGAGACTTTCCAGGAGCTTGTAAAACGTTGTCTTTAGAAAAATGTGGAGCAAATGCAATTCGGAGCAAAATTCAACTTTTTAGTATTTTTGCAGTTTTTAAAAATGCGGCATTTTGGGCTCATTAAAATGATTCCCTTAACTTTTCTACAAATCATTCTTAATATTTTTTTTATTTCTACCTTATACTATTCCTACACATACTCGTATACTATATACTTATTTTCCTTTTAACCTTCTCTAATTATATAATTCACTACTTTTGACTCAATATAATTTGCGTAGGGGTTCGATACAAAGGCTTTATAAATTGCAATCCACAGCCTCGAAAATATAGCTTACGTTTAAATAAAGTCTTCATTATTTTAAGGTATAATATCAATGAATTTCTTTTTACCACTCACAGGCACAACAGAAATTCGTGTTTTTACAGCTGATACGTGAAACGAGGATTAAGAATGCAACTAGGAAGTTCTCAGCCAATGGAATTGGACGGCATAAATTATACGAGAGTCTTATAAAATAGAGTTAAACATCAGTTTCAAAACAACCCTCTCATAGATTTGGGCCATACGTAAAAACATAAGGCGAATTAGTTGATCTTCATTAACTCAAGTTGTTATTATCGTTGCGATCAGTAGTTTACAGGGTTCGGGAAGGTTTTATCTGAACACTAGCACATACACTTTTTGTTAACCCTACTTAGCATGACACAAAAAATCCGAAACTGCCACACTTATTATGAGCAATGGAAATTACGCAACTCTAGTTGGAGGTAATCCCAATGCCGAAGGTTAAAGTGCAACTCATGAGCAGTTGGCTATATCAAGACAGCATTACAATTTCGGGATCTCGACCCTGTGACTACGATAAAATTCGAATAAAACTTAAATGTTTGCTCTGTAATGCAACAGTGTCACGCGATACTCGGTTAGAAAATTGGCAATGGCCGCCTACTCAAATTTCTCTTGAACTACGAGATAATTAATATTCAAAATTATCCAATTCTTGATCAGGGAAAAACAGAAAATCTTCAATTTAGATGAACTGGTTCATGCTCCTGTAACATCAATTGGCGTCCCATGATACTTACTAGCCGTAGTACCATCTAAAATCATCAAAAGCTAACATTCGGGAGCTAAGATCAGCAATCTCTGGAGAAACTACCAGAGTACCACGTTGCAGGCACTAATTATGGAAGAGTATGATCTTTCGAGGGTTGTTTATCAAATATCCTCGCACTATTATTCCCAATTACCATTAACTTGATATTGTTTTCCCCACCAACTTTGGATGATAACATAAAGGTAAGAATCTGTCTCAAACCTTCATTCAACTTCATTGCAACACAGAAAAAACTGAAATATTTTTTCAATTAAATAGTGCCTACTCCATCTCCAATTAAAATAAATTTCCTGTTGATTTTTTCACAAATCCTTCTTATTACATTACGTTAGAAACAATAAGTAATTTCGTATTTTAAGTTAAAATGATTCTGCCTGCTAGAGCAACACGAAAATACATCACGGGAAGATCATCAATCAATGGAAAATTCGATGTAAGTGACACTAAAGATACACTCGCGGTGAAAAATTGCTCTGGAGGACATCATTTTTCTCATCCCTGACCACCACTACAAAGAATACCCTTTTCGTGATCAATCATAAACTTTTTCCTTGTTAACTGCAGCAATATCCCGCTTATACAACGAATTAATGCTAATTGTTGGAGTTTATTCTCTCTTATAGGGTGTACTGGAGTGCTTTTTCTCCAAGAATATTATCGTAATGGAGAAAAGTTAATACCTTTTATAAGCCCTTTGAATTTAACTAACAACCTGACCCCTGAAATCTCAGTGGCAAGAGTCGTTTCAGTGGAGGTTTCATTACTTAAAACCCTAAACGCCAAAACCCTATTCCTAGAAATGCTAGCCTAAAAACATGCATTTTTTGCCCTAAAATAGTACACTCTGTCCCCACTTACTATCCGTTCAAGTAATTGATATTATTAATGCTAATTAACGTTCGGCCACCGCAGCAGAATTAACCGGTAGCTCTATTAAGTTTAGGCTTCACAGTAGGTGCAGAAGAAATTCTGAAATAAGCATCCGCCATATTTTCACATCCAATATCGAAAATATTGAAATGATGTTTCAATTGGGTACCTGTCTTCGAGGGAGGGAAGCAAAGAAACTTGCATTACTTTATAACTAGTAATATTTGAATGAGTATTTATAATCTTTATCAGTATTTACCACAATATCTCAATGGAAATATCAGTTCTTACGCAGAACATAAAATTAACAGGCCACTTTTGGTTAATTAACTTTAAATTACATTCATAAATTCTGTTTTATCAATTATGAAACTTGTCTTCGACTCTCGCAATTACAGTCAGTCTAATTTGGGCTCCTGTACTTATGCATGAATTAGATTTATGTATGAGCATAAAGAACAAAACTAGCTCCCATGTTTTTCAATTTCAATGCTAAAGATAATGACGAATATGACTTAAAGGCTCTGAAGAACCTTTTTCGAGAAAATTACTTCAACCATCACACACTAATATCTTCTGATTTAGCACAATTATTAGTTCCGTTACGAATATTGAAATACTCTCGTAAAAGTTAAATTCACCTGGAAACTTAGTAGTTAAATAAAAGTAAATATAAATGTAAGACAATAATAACATAAATAGAAAAAAAACGCTCCTGGAGATAATGACTGTCGTTAAATCACTCCCTCCCCACTCAACATTTTAAGCTGTCGCTGTCACTCGCTGCTATTCGCCTTATGAAAAATGGGTTCTCATTATATTCCAAGGCATTTTATATGGTAAATACATTGTAGAATTATATTTTAAGCGTATTAAATAAAATTTCAATCTTGTTCCGCAGAGGAGATATTGGAAAATGGGGATGAAATATACCAATGACTATGAAATTGATACTGCGATTTAAAGAAAAATATTGATGATTTTGATGAAAGGAACATGTTCTACAATCATTGACGGTAAATAATAGATATTTTAGATGGCTTGACAGGGATAAATTGTGAAGAGCAGAATAAGGTTACATTGTAGGGAAAATAACATTGAGACAGGGGAAATGGGAACTTGAGACTGTACCAAGGTCCTCAGAGATCATCCCAAATTTCTTCCAAGAATCTATGACGTAACATGCGACAATAAAAGTTGTATCACCTGCATAACGCAATGAGTTTTAATATGATCCTTAAAAACATTTACTTTATTCTCAAGAGCCTGTCTTAACATGGAAAATAATAAAAATTTCCATAAGTGACAGAATTTTTATTAAAATTCATGTTTCAAAACCAGCATTCAATAATTATATTAATTTGAATTAACTTAAAAAAGAGTTTATTATTACAATATAAAGAATTTATGAATTTTTTATCAGTTGAAATAACATTCTTTTCATATAAATTTCAAAATCTTACAACAAAATATTTTTTTACGATGAAGGTAGCTAACCCCTCTTCGGACGAATAGTGCAATAAAAAAAGAGATAAATCGGAAGAAATGTCTTTTTATTACTTTTCCCTGAAGCAACTTGACCAATGACTGTTCAGAAACCAAATAATTATTTTACAATTAAATGCCCACTAAATGGCCCAATGAAAACACGGTGCAGTTTGGATGATATGATCCTTGTAAATAAAAGAGTATAGGCCACAATAAACGGGAATGCTTCAAACTATGACAGAAATTTCTTCCATGAAGTAATAATTTCGACTGACGGCATTTTCAGAAATTATGATGGACGTGGTCTCGTGTAATGAAAGCGCTCAACATGCCGTTGTTATTACACAGCCATTTGCGTCGCATGATCCATCACTCCTTGGGGTGTAGTATACCGGTAAAAAAAGTAGGTCGGTATTGAGCGAGAATTCGGAATAACACAGAAATATTAGATATGGATGATACCAATGCATACAGTGGTCATGCAATTCCCAAAGTTGCAATCATGAGTAACGTTAAAACGCCCATGCGTAGCACTAAACGGCCCTAGCGTGAAATGATTATTGACCACTGAACCCAAATGATAGCACTGGGAACGCAGTTTAGTAATAACACGAGAGGAAATAATGTGTTGTAAGTTTTACGCCAGAGATGTATATAGTTACTTTTAAGAAAATTCCTACAAAATACACAATAGAACTGTAGTTAATTAGACAAAAATTTGCAAACGTTCTTTGAGCTTTGGTTTTTATTAAACAGCATTTAGATTTTAGCAAAATGGAAGCAAGGAAAGTTTATTATATTAATACTATGTAAAAAATTATCAGCGGCGCTCTTATTCACGCGTCTATCAACACTTTGGCCAGAAAGTGAGCAATATTCCCAAAGGACGACTAACTTGTAAGTCCAGTTGAAAAATTCCTTGTAGTAATCAGCTTTGAAAGCAAGTTCATGTAATAAATCAGCATGAAACTCCACGATACACACATGCCTCCCTTGCTAACGAAAATCCGTCGTATTTGCGTTAAATAAAAATATAGTTCGCAATTTATTGATTTATACATAATAACCATTTTATCACCGGAAATTCTATTTTCGTCAATAAGAATGCATGTCACATTTGAAAATTTCACAGAAGCCTTATTAGATGACATTAAATTTATTTCTACTAATTGAAACCCTTTTCAGTAATATCCTTTCCGTTTTCCAGGCAAACAGGTGATTTCTTCCTAACTAACCAACTGAAATATCATACCTATAACTATGCAGTGAATACTATCAACTGTTGCATGGAGGTCAACAGGTGAACAAAGTTACAATTTTTATTCGTATTCATCGCAGGTTATTAACACTAACATTGGCCCGTAGGAGCACTCCCAATTATTCTGTCATCCTCCAAATCCACGTCATAATTTTTCCACAGTTCCAAGCGCCGACGTCTCTATCGCTTGATTTCCTTAATTCATCTCTGTCCTCAGTAATTCTTTCTTTCCATTCCATTTCCATTTCCATCATAGCCTTCCTCCATGGTCTCTAGTAGAGTACATTGGCGCAAAAATATTTACATTATACTGTCTCTGCTTCCATTACACCTCCAAATGGAAAAAGGGACCATTTGGTCTCAATTTCACCGTAATAAAGACCTCTATCTATGCAATAAATGCTAATGTATGCGGATGACTCCGTTAAAAGTTACTATTGCGGCATCTGCCGCAGTTTCTCTGGAACCTCTATCTATCTTCCGGACTATGCCACTCATTCTTCTGCCGGTTTCCGTGGTGTAAGTTGATGAAGAAATTTTTCTTACAAGGCTCTCCATGTTCGTTGAAATTCTTGAAAACAATTTCGACACAGGTCGTAAGTGTGTCTTCAGGTCAAAGAGGTAAAACCTTCTACTTCGACCTGAAGACGCCTCTAGAATCAATGGGAAAACTGTCATCAAGAAAGCCAATTAAGCGGAGAAATCCGGAAGAAGAACGCATTCATTGTCATTCATATTTACACTGAATTTGTCTATTTTTAGGGACCACAAAAACGTGTTACATGGATATCAATTAACAATGCTCATCAATCAATTTCAAATCCAAAGATTGGTCGATAGTAACTCTTCACTTTCCCTTCATTTCGAAACTTCTCTAATGTCTCTGAAAATATCTCTCTTCTCTTTGATCCGAATGTTTTATAATGGGTCCTCCTCGTGATACAATTTCCTGTATTGCCCTTCTGTTCTTGACTATGATTAAATTATAAATCTAATGTGGCCCCCTTCAACTGGTTTTTATCCACTTTGCACTCCATACAGCTTTTATCCCTACTACTCTCATTTTATCTACTTTTTCGATTAATAACATTTTCCTCAAGCAGCAGATTTATACGGGTATTTCCCCTATTCCCGGTTTCTTTCCAATGCTACGACTCAAAAATAAAGAGTGCATCATTCCTTACAATCCCATATACGTTCTCCTTCGTTAATTATACCCACTTTATATTTCATCATAGTAGTTTCCTTACGTAATGAATAAATGAACTTCAAACATTATCCACTCGATATCTTTCCAATTTCTATTTCATACTACGCTGCTTCACGGAAGGTGAAATATTTCATCACCTACAATTACTCTCCAGAAACGTGTAATTGAAAATTCTGCCTTCCACTTCTCTCTTCCATGTACTAGGATTGTAACTTTCTTTCAGTTGATTATCACGCTACCTACATACAATTAGACAAGCTTGTCTAATTCGATAAATGATATATGCACGTTTTCTCACCTTCAGCCATAAATGAGATGCCCTTTATGAAACGGATCTTGCTATTTTCCAGCCACCTTAATTTGTATGTTCATTACTATCAGAAATTCCTTCTTGTCTAAGCCAGGAATAGGATGCCTTCATCTAACTCTCGCCGAGGAAAATAAGGAAAGTTTTCCTCATTTGGCGAAATTGGACAACACTTTTATGCTCAATGATTCTTGCGGTCCATTCCTATCGTTACACCTTCACTGTTCATATCGCAGGAGGCTCATCATCTCCAAGATTTGTTTATCTACCACTTAAGGCGGGCTTTCGATGGACAAATGCTGAATATAGGGGAGTTTTTAGGCATATTGTAGGTTTCCCCAATGATTTGATGATGCAAGGATGATTTTCAGAATTAGCTGCAATTGGAGCATTTTAGGGCTCAACATTTCTTCTCGCGTTGAATAGAGGTCAGTTATTCGCAATTCGTTCCTGAAGACGCTCGTTGAACCGCTAGAAGATACATTGAGCACAAAAAAGCTCCAAGCGCTCGTTATTATTTACACTACTACGATTCGATTCTTCTCATTTTTCTTTTTTCATTGTAACTATGCCGTATTGGTGTGGTAATTTAGATGAAAAAGTACTAGGGTTACCGACAGGAGGGTCCGGTTTAGACTCCGTGTGTCACCTCTGGAAACCCTCAGCTTTACACAAGCTGTAATTTTCCGAGTACCAGATGTTTCTGGGAAACCTTTGAGGTGCAGAAAAAGGTACTGGTCCCTTGATGTGTGATTTCAACACACGTTACAGGGTTCAGTATTAGGTGAACTCTACCCAAACCCAAAAGCCAACCTTTAGGTCAATTACTTTGTCCGTATTTCAGACAAGATAAGAGCCGATTTGCAATATGCTTTTGTACCCAGCATCCTCTCTGTGTTCTGTGATGATGTTACTAGAAAGAGTGTGGCTTAACCTACGATGGCCTTCTCCAAATATATCTATTACATTTTGCTGACCCTATATTTGTCATTCATATACTCAGTCAAGATCCTCGACCGCATGATCGGACGTCTGCATGTAGATTGGCACTATCTATCTAGTCGTAGTCAACTTAACCATCAAGATCTCACCGTTATGATTCCAAGATGGTTTCATAATTCTTTCCTATTTCCTTCAATCATTTCAACTTCTAACCTTCGTAGGGTCGATTTTTAGTGTATATCTTTGAGTTTAGATCATATAACCGCAAGCAATTTAATCACGTCATAAATGAGTATATCACCTAGTAAATGCAAGGCTGTATCTTCAACGGCAGTAAAATAATAAGATGATTCTCGTTGCCAAAATATGCGTCACAGTACTACGATTGAATTTCACTCGCGTCTAAAGAACCGGACATAACTGTTGATCTCCGTAGTCAATTATTTAAAAAATGAAGTCCTCCTAACCTTATTCCGACGGAAGGCCAAATAAAAGAAACTAAAAGAAACTGTTCTCCTTTAAATAAATTCTTATTCTTAATTTCTCCTATGACAGCGTCTCATTTTGTAAATTCCCCGAATATCCTCTCTGGTATACCAACTGATTTTTCTTAGCTTTCATGTCACAGGAATTGTAACATTCCACAGGGGTGTCGGAAGACCATGACGAGTCGGGCAGAGGTTGTTTTGCACCCCATCTCTTGGCCCCGAGTGCGCTGAGATCATTCCTCAATTTATGTAGAAAATAGCATATGTGTGGGACTGATGAATGTAATGCGCAGGGACTGATAGTTCAGCGCGGGCAACGCCCCTTAACATGGACCCCATGCTGTTACTTTTTTAACGAAGCACAATAGTTAAAATCCATACTAAAAAGAAAGACTCGTACTTTTCCACAGATTTTATTATAAGGTACAACGCATTTCACCGACTTGCGGCATCATCAGGTACTGTGGAAATGCCTTTACTGTGGATGTACCTGCCAGGGGATGCCGCAAGTCGGTGAAACGCGTTGTACCGTATAATAAAATCTGTGGAAAAGTACGAGTCTTTCTTTTTAGTATGGATATTAAATACTTCCACGAAGTGAAGCCTGAAACAATAGAATACAATAGTTAAACGTCGTCTGTAATGAGTTGTGGCGAGGATGCATAGGTAATGGATGAACTCTAAAAGGCCGTATGTTTGGTGAAGGTTTACATTTGTATACTTTACACTTTCAGGCTTCACTTCGTGTAATTGTTTTATTAAAGAGTTTTTAATTTTCCACAGACTTAAACTTAATCGTTTCCATTCGTGTTTAGCTATCATTGAAAAGATAGGTTATGACTACGAACTGTAAGAATACTATCAATGCAGATAAGTTCAGTAGGAAACTAATTCCAAGTAAAATGATGTTAAATATCTGGAGTTTTGGAATAAATTACGTTTTTGCAATAAGAAAACGATAATCGAAGAGGGAACAGGAGTACAGTAAATGTATAATTCAATCGTCTCGCCCATGTCATCACCATGATGTAAGGCATCCAAACTATGGAAGGTAAAAATAAATCCTTCGTTTGGAAGCTTTTCTAAACCATAAATTAAATTTCCATAGCACTAAAACCTTGCCTTACATCTGCAGCGCATTTAGTTTCATTACAAATGACTGCTATGATAATGCTGTATGTTTTACGTTATTGCCTTAAATTTCTTAGTACAGAAGCTGCATCAGGTCTTATATGAGATGTGCAGGAGTGCAGCTGGAAGGATTATTTTAAAGACTTTAGAAAGCAAATAATAAAGATTATTTCCTTTTGCATTCATTTTTAAATGGTAAATTTGAAGGATTAAATCTATATGCTCACTAAATGAAGTATATTCGAAAGACGAGAAGTTCAAGCATCACAGTATTTTACCAAACTCCATCAGTGTGATTCTATTTTTCCTTACACCATATTTTTCATCTTTGTTTTACATTTCGTTCCAAGTATACACATACATTTCTACATTTAAATCACTACTTATAAATTTTTCCCTCGCGTTTTTGACGATATGATTGGAATAGGTGACTTCTGCCTATTTCTTCACTAGCAAACAGTTTTTCCGAATTTAAAAAAAAACCTTAAAATTGTCATCAATAATAAGTTATATCTGGACCAATTCTCAGTTGGGGAAAACTTAGAGCCATATGTAATGAATTCTAACAATTGTGTACGATCTCAAATTAAGATAAGGCTGAGCTCAGCTTTATATGTATACATACAATGGCACTCGAATAGTAACAAGCTCACCTTTACAATCTCACGTGGGCTAGGTTCTCACCACACATAAAATGCACCGTCCATTGCTACACTCCGACCATAATCACGCACTCTTCAACTTCATTAACCGTTCAAAATCACGGACCGTTAACACATCATTCGCATTTGCAATACAACTTCTCACGCTATCTAAATCACGTACAGAACAATATTTTTAATAAGTACAATAGTATAATAATCACTGACCAATAAAGTTATCACCCTGTGGCTGCTTTAAACTTATTCTTAAAATTCATAAAATTGGATGGAAAGGGCTTAAACAAACCTCCAGACGGCTGATTCCATTCAAATAATGTTCTGCTAAAAAAATAGAACTTGTTTTTTTGCTTTTATTTGCATTTTAAAACTGTTCTTTTTTTCCTTAAAGTTGGTTTTTGTATTTCTTTTCATAAATTTTCCCATACTTCGTCATTTTTAACAATTCTATACATCGCGCCTATCCTAATTTTTTCCTTCTATTTGTCAAACTACCATTTCGGTACATTCAACATTTCCGCAACACTATCTCTTCTTTTGTACCATCCGAGTACATATCTTGCATCCTTTCTTTGAACTTTTTATATAGATTAATTAGATATTGATTTATACATACACAACTATGCATTATTATTATTTCATCTACCGGTTAAGGTAGGTTTTGTATGGAGACAACCACCAAATAAATATTTTGACTCCTAGCAAAACATACTCCAGCCAAGTTCTCTACATCAAGCCCCTCTTCATCTCCGGGGTACTTCCTCCCTCCCTTCGTCCCGTCCAACATCCCTATCCTGTTCCTGCCCTTTCCTCGTTTGTCTTTTCCTAGTTTTTGCCCTCCTATTTTAATATTTAGCCACGTGTATATATATATATATATATATATACATACACACGCGGTAGTCCAAGGGTAGAGCGTTGGACTACCGACTATTCCACAATGAAGATTCTGTGATAAAACTAGATGTGTGATTAGACAAAACCAGTGTTTTCGTAAATGCCTGTCGTTTACTTCATTCTACAAATATACATTTACCTTGTAATTATCTGAGATGAATGAATTTTCGGAACCATATGAGCTTAACGACAATATTTCGAACCATCGGGTTTTGACATACAGTAACATCAGAAATCTCACCGAGCCACATTGTAGCGATTAATTACGCTTTTTTAGAGTGACTTTTCCTCTAATGACGCTAAAGGTGTTCACATAATCCAACATAAAAGTATAATAACATTTGCATAAGGTATATTTGCTTGAGAGTCTTCATCAAAGAAGACATTTATAATACATGGTTATCAACTCAATCCTACAAAAAATAGCTAAGATATCGAAACCACGTCTACGATCGCTTTTACGGGATGTGGTATATAAATTTAAGTTTCCACTGCAACCAACATAAAGAAAACTTATTTGGCACAATCAAATAATAACTTCTGTTGACGTACAATTAAAAAAACCTTAAATCTCAGTTTGAATAAAAAGGTTATCCAATAACTTAGATACCTTAAGTAACATAATTATTTAATTTTTTCCATCTAGTAAATTGTCTTGTCAGACAAATAATGGTGGTACAGTATTCATTTGGTTACATATAGACTTATTCCCTGGAAGTCCGACTTTAAATCAATATTTATGAGAAATAGTATGAGCAAATTTAGAGGTAAGTATCAAGTAAAGCGAAAGAGATACTCAACTAAGAAGAACATCTAAGAAGACATGAATTTGCGAGATTTATTTGGGTAACTCAATCATCTGTATTACAATATTGCTCGCGCTCACATGTGTTGCACTGCGCGGTAAATGATGCAGCGGCGGCATTTACTTTAAGTCCTGTTCTTGCGACGTGGGAGGGTGAGATCACGAACCCCGTGCAAAGACCTTAAAATTCTCGGTGGACCGCCTGAGAGAGAGGCGTTAATCCAATGATACACCTGATCCTTCGATCCTATCTTAACAAGGTTGGTCCGGGTCACCGAGCACGAAATTAACCTCGGGTGATGAGTGGGAATTCGCAATTGTGGGACCAAAATGACTCGAACGGCGAAAGATAAGGGAACCGATCGAACACTCGATTAGTCAAAAACAATATGTACGCCGATCATATCGGTACCTTTGCTGCTGCGGAAGAATTGAAAACGATAACGGTAAACATATTCAATACGGCAGGAAAATATTTCCGGTTTTTGTATTTAAAAAATATCTTCCGTTCCAATATGTATTAGATTAATTTAAATAAACATAGTCAAGTAATACATCGGAGATTGAATTACACCGCATATACTTGGACACTTGGAAAAAATATGGTCTCCTTGAAAACAAAACATATTTCCGCGCAAAAATATGGAGTAACAAAACCAAATGATAAAAAAAAACATTTAAAATAACCCAACTCATTTTTGAAGTAATGCTGGTCTCTCGTTTATATATTGCAATACATATTACAACATACAGAATACGTTCCAAAAGTTATGAAATTGAATTTCCCGCGCCACTCCTATTAGTGGGGGTGGGATCAAACTACTTGAAGTAGATGGGGGGACGCGAAGCTTTGCCGCGAAACCAGGCTCAGTGCTCTCAAAGCTGTGTAAGCGGCAGGACGTCGGTTATTATAAACCTCTGCACGCCGAACGTGTCACGAAAGACCAACCGAGCGGAAATGTCAAGTAAAATTTCCCAACGCATTGAAAAAAAATTTGAAAGAACCTGAGTATTTGGACAACGTCATCACAGGTGATGAAACCTGGTTTTTTAAAATAATTTTTAATTCGTAGCGCCTTGCCACGGCGCGCTAAGAATCCAAGAATTCCTGACCAGACACCAGGTGCCAACGCTGCCCCACCCCACCTATAGTTCTGGCGACACCCCAGTAGAATTCTTTTTGTTCCAGCGGATTTGGGCATCCCTGAAAGGAACCCATTTTTGGTCCATAGAAGAGATCCAATCAACCGTGACGCAGACCTTACGAGAGGTCGCAGAAAACGCCTTACAAGGCGCGGTGCAGTGCGGGGTAATGGCAGAGTCGCTGAAAAAATTTCTAGAGATAAAGGACAGTACTTTGAAGAATTTTACGTGTTTTTGCAAATCTGTCAATAAATTACTTCAAAAAATGTAAGCATTACTTTTGGAACGCACCCTGTTAAAATGTTTATTCGATTTTGTCATTTTAATTATTAAAATGACATTTCATATTATTTCACTGTGGTGATGCCTACGGATGCTTTGGTTAAAGAAGATATCAAATGCATCACTAATTCACAGATTCAGCAAGGTCACCATTTTGCAAGCATTAATTCACCGAACAAAAAAGTTATTATTTGAAATTTGTCTAGATTATTTATACTTTAAATAATGATACAACCAAAATTAAATCCTTATCACAGCCCCATTATTGAATGTCGTTACTAACGTACCAACCACATGAGGAAAAATTATAGAAAATCGATACCTATAATGAAAGGGTTAGGAAAAACGGCCAATCACTGCCAATTGATATTCAAAAGTAAAGTAAAGCAATACTTTTTTTAAATCAGTATGCCTCATAGATACATTGTTCGCTGGAGAATGAATATTAGAAGAAAATAAATAATTCCTTCAATTTCATATTGTCCCAAGTCAGCGTGGTTCAACTTAAAATGTCAATCAGAAATCTACGCTTGAGTATGTTGTAAGGAATCTTCTCTGTCAAATAAAGTGCAAACGGCCCTTGATAACGCCAGGGGAAAGGAATTTGAGCCATCCGCCGCGCGCACCCTTTTATTTTCTCCCTTGATTAAATTTGCCATCGGAGTGCATCCGCGCAGAAATCACATTTGCCATTGTTGAAATTCCTGGCAGTAATTATCCTGCGCGTGCATTTCCAGATTACATCGTAAATTGCCACCCATTTGAATTTGGAGCGCAGATTTTCCCCTTAAAGGCTATCTCGCAAATCTTTTTCCACGCTTGCCATAAGGAAGATATCTGACGAGACCAGCAGATGAGTTCCAGCTCAATTCACGGCGTCACAAACGTAGGCTTTACTACTGTAGCTGATTACTCAACAAAGCCAAAAATAAAATAACGACATTCTTGACATAGATTAATACATCGTATTATCTGAAACCTAGGTAGGTAGTTTAAACTGTTGTTAAAATTAATTTTCTACTAATACAATGGCAACATCGATTCCAAATAATTCCGTAAGGTACTATCACAGCCTAAGTTTCTGTTCCAATTGTAATGAGGAGTTATCTAGTGCAGTTTTTTTCTTGAAGTTACATAGCATAAAACTATTTTTTTCATTTCACTCCTAGAGATATCGGCGGCCCACATTAAAAAAATGGTTGCAAATCGGAAGAGGTCAATATTATCAAGAGAGCGATTCATCATCATTATAATCAAGAATGATTGCGGAAATCACGTATAAATAATACAGGGTGCGGCAACATAACTTCCTATTTTAAAGGGGTTTTGCTTTATAAAAAAGGAATTTATGTTGTTGCACCCTGTATATTCAATACATTAAATATTACAAATGTGTTAAATCACGAGCAATTTATTACATTTTAACCGAGGAAATCGAGGGAAAATAGAAAACAGTAAAATCTCAGCCAAAAATAATGCAATAACTGCCATTAAATTAATCACATGAAAAAATTCAACCTTTTCCAATCAAATTTGGGTGCAAATTTCCCATCGCTTTTGAGATAAATGTGCTATACTCGTATATCGAGTTCACAGGCACACATATATCACAGAAATAGTCAAAGGGAGTTCAGAGCTCTCCATCACATCTCCAGTTTAAGAGAAAAAATTTCGTCCAAATATAATGGCTGGATGTTTGCACGTAAATTGGTTACGCCTTTCTTACCATGGGCGATGCATGTAGAGAAACTAAAGGCGTGGCTTCATTCCCGCTCCAATTATTTTAATCTGTGACAGACGATAAATAGAATATCGTTTTAGTCAGTAATACTATCTGTTTGGAAACATTATTCCATTCGCTGGTTGTAAAATTATAAAAAGAAAGATAGAAAAATTATAGAAAGAAAGGGCACGCCTTTATAGATTTACATTCAATATATATGGCGTCTAAGCCTTTATATCAACAGCCATAAACTGAACATGTACAATATTTAAAAAAGCAAAGGAATATGTAGAAAAATTTAAAATTAAAATTAGTGGTCATTAAACATGAATTAGTTATATCTTCACTTATATTTGACAGTAAAATATCAAATCAACTTAATAGCAGAGGGGTCAATATTAATATACGCTAGGAAAATATTCATAGGAATTAAGCAAAGACTTAAAGATGGTGTAGGCAACAGCGTCACTTCAAATGTAGTATATAGTGAAAAATAATGCATCCGTAAGACACTGCGCTCACTTTTTGGAGTAATTATACTGCAATTTCGCAACTACAGCATACTCATTAGGACAAGAAATTTAAATCAACCATTTTAAATTATTTACTTTAATATATCAATCGACTTTTTGTTAAGGTCGATTGAAATCAGCAGTCGAAATTATTCTAATCACAAGCGTGACGCGATAGGGGATTACGGATGTTTCCATAATTAAAAACCAAAAATAAACAAGGAAATTACGCATATAAGCTTTACAGGCTAATAAATAAATATTCAGCTACTATTTAACAATACTCAGTTGATTACAATATCATCGATATGAATAAAATACATTTCCTACGGTTCTATAGGACATGTGTACTTCTCTGGATAGTTTTGCACAATAGCCATGTCAGGCAAATCTGCGATTCACTCACTAGAAGTCTTTCGTAGAATAAAATATTCTTCGACGGAAGTAATCACAGCCAAAGCAAACCTCAATATCCATATTCGTTCTTTAAACCGCTTTACCGACAGTAAACGAGGGAGAAAACTATCATTCTAAATACTTCCGTTATTAAAATATAGAAGGTAATGGCCGAAACACTCAGCTCAGTCGAGAGGATACACAATGGATATAAACCGAAGAGAATGGACAATCTTGACTGATTATTTTAAAATTATTATTTTTAATATCCGGTATCAACACCGTATTACGAGGTATATTTCGATAATAAACGAGTAAATCACATTGGGGTGGTACCCTTCAATTACTGCGCCTCGCTACGCTAGGGTTAATGTAGCCACCATGCGTATGTTAGTGTTATAAGTAAGAGATGTGGAGGGGATAAATCTCTTCTCTATGAGTTACATGTAGGTCGAAGGTTTCCATGACTGACGACCTTTAAGTCTGCGGAAGCAAGTCCCTAGACCACACAGCGCAAGAACCACAAATCCAGCGCTTACCTCGCCGCAGACATAAGGATGTCCGAAAACCTCGTCCTTCCACTCCATCACACACAACTTTGCGGCCTCCGTAATGCAATTAGCGGAGCGCTAGGAGTAGCGCCGAGGGTCGTCGCAAAAAAAAGGCCGCCCGCGTGGCTCCGCTTCTCTTTAAAGCATCAGGCGAATTCCGAAGGACGCTTTGGCAATTCCTCATGTACGCTTTGCACCTGGACCCGTGTTAGAGGACATGCCGCGCAGTCCTGGCTCTCCACCCCTTGCGGGAAGGTTTCCACTTCAAGGTTCCCTTCGTCCACATTCTCCCGACCTTCTTACTCTGCTGGAAAATGTCTAAAGATGTCGAAAGTAGGGGATACGTACAAGGATGCATGCGTGCATACATGCACACACACACACACACACACACACACACACACATATATATATATATATTTGAAAAAGACAGCTTTTCAGCGACGACAGTAAAATCTTTGGTTAAAATATTTATGCAGATACAGAAGCATAGATAAACTACACTCGCATATCTAGTCGATGCTTAGACTGCTCGGCCATCATCTTCAAAATGCCGTTTTCGGTGGAAGAGTGGAGAGGATATGTGTAGGGGAATGATGGGACAAGAGGTAAGGGGCGAATAGAAAATTGACAAGGGAGTGAGATGGAAGGTGTAGGCGGCTAATGGATGGTTTCAGTGGGTGAGTTGAGTCCGAGAGGTTTAAATGTCTGAAGCACCCGTATATGTGCCCTATCTCGTGTTATCACCTACTTGAGGATTGAGGAAAGGCTTCAATCGCCGAAACAGAGAAGTAGTCGTCAAAGGATTGGTCGTGGGTAGCATTGCGGGTAGAGATGGGATAATTAAGGAAGGTGGGACAGTTAGCGGAATAGCGTCGGTCATTCAAGTTGAGGATGGTGCATTCTCTCAAGTAGAAGGCAGGACAGAAGTTACAAGAGACGCGGTATATAATGTTTTTTGAAGTGCATGTGGCGAAGGAATAACTCTTGGGTTGAAATTTGGTAATTAGTGTGGAACGGGATGGAATAGTTAAGGAATTTGGAAGATTTCGTGAGTATTTGTAGTCATTCATGGTAAAGGAAAGGGTGGTGGTGCATTCACCCACGCAGTAGGCAAGACAGAAGTTACAGGAGAGGCGATATATAATTACATACCGCATCTCTTGTAACCTTCATGGCCATTTCCTTCCCCTGTGCCTGCTATGGTTTCCCTGGAAGATCTGGCACCCGAAAAATCACACAGCTTATGCGGAGCTGATGGTCCTCAGAGAGGCTTGCCCGGGAATCGGACCTGGGCTCTCCAGGAGCCCAATAGTGGCTCAATGCTCTACCCCTGGACTACCGTCCAGGTATGTGTGTGTATATATATATATATATATATATATATATATATATATATATACATACATATATATATATATATATATTTATATATATATATATATACATATATATATATATATATATATATATATATATATATATATATATATATACAGGGTTCGTCCGGAAAATAAGTGTACTGATTTTTTCCCGCCGCTCCAGGCGCGCCCAGCACCGCTCTGACGGGCTGCGATTGGAGGGGGGTATGTTGGCAAGCGACGCTGAAAAAGGCAGTCGGCTCTGAGCTGTGGTGTAGTGAGGAGCTCTGTTAACGCGAACCTCCACGCTCGACCCACGTCACGGAACGCGATGCCGAAGTTTTTGGAGCAGCGTTATTCCATCAAATTTGCGGTAAATCTTGGGAAATCGTCTACCAAAACTGTCGGTATGATTAACCAGGCTTACGGGGAGTCAGCCCTGTCCAGAAACATGATCTTTCGGTGGCACAAGATGTTCGTGGAGGGCAGAGAAGAGGTCGACGACGAACCACGGCCTGGACGCCCATCAACGACACTCACCGACGAAAATGTGCGAAAAGTTCGCGATGTACTGAACTCTGATCGTCGTCTTAGTGTTCGGATGATAGCAGAGCAGTGTAATGTGCCAAAAACAATAGTGCACAAGATTATTAGCGAGCAATTACAGATGCGAAAAATTTGTGCCGCGAAAAAGTTGGTGCCGAAAGTGCTCAGTGATGATCAAAGACTCAATCGTTTGGAAATCGCGACACAACTTGCGGATCACTGCAAAAATGATCCACATTTTTTAGAGAACGTTGTTTCGGGTGACGAGACGTGGATCTTTGAGTACGACCCGGAGTCGAAGAGACAAAGCGCGGAGTGGCACACCCCATCATCACCCCGTCAAAAGAAAGCTCGCATGAGCAAATCTCGGATCAAGGCGATGCTCATTGTCTTTTTTGACAAAAGGGGAGTCGTGCACTACGAATTTTTACCTGAACGACAAACTGTAAATGCTGCATTTTACGTCCAAGTGCTCGACAGGCTTCGAAAACGAGTCGCCCGCGTCCGGCCAGCGATCAAAAACATCTGGCGGCTGCATCACGACAATGCGCCGTCTCACACCGCGCCTGTCGTGTCGGACTTCTTGGCCAAGCACGGCGTGGCAACGCTGCCGCACCCGCCCTACAGCCCGGACTTGGCACCACCGGACTTTTTCTGTTCCCGAAGATAAAGAGGAGTTTGAAAGGAACGCGATACGGGACTTTGGACGCCGTCAAAGAGGCCGTGACGACGTGTCTTCGAGAGGTTCCCGATGATGCCTTCGCGGGAGCGTTCCAGGAATGGGAACGCCGCTGGAACAAGTGTATCGACTCACAAGGGTCCTATTTTGAGGAATATTAGCTTAAGATATGTAAAAGTGTAATAATTTTTTTTTCCCGAGCTCAGTACACTTATTTTCCGGAGGAACCCTGTATACACATATATGCACTCACACATACACATTCATATTGGTTAACTTTGAGTACCCGAAAATTTCCAAGCAGGTTTATTTTGTACAAATTTCCGAGCTTTTTCAACACAATAATCATTTCTGGCACCCATTTGTTTCGCCAAATTTAATCAGTTGCAACGAAGCTCAACCGAAGTGCTGCTTGATCCCTTATCATAGATAGAGAAAAACGTATTAAATGATAATATATAAATTTTCCATCCTGAAATTTCTGAAAAAACGATACGCAATAATGAAATTACCCATTTAACATGCAGTAACGAGCTGAACGCGCTAATCTGGACGTCGTGGTGAGGATCTCGTCTCCCGTATGGGTGGTAATGCAGGTAATGGATTCATCATGAATTTAGGTTTATTTGTTTAGCTTTAGTCTAAAAACAACACTTTTCGCCTTTTACATCGGACTATCAACAGTAATAACAATGGACACGATTACGTTCACCCATGCCCTTGGTGAAAAAAGCCCACCCAGACGGAAGTCGAACCCGAGACCCATGGATTGGCATACGAGGACGTTGCCCAGCCGCCACCAGGGCCGGCAAATTACGTTGAGATAAGGATTCATGTCTTTGGAGTAATTAAACAACTTATTCGCGGCTCAGCGTCATCCAGTGACTTTGCCCATTTATTAGATGTACTTAAAAATTCAATAAGACACTAATGCTAAACATGACTGCTAAGTATCATTGCATAAGAAAAAATTAAACGGTCTTCATTGATGTAGAACACTTCCTGAGTGAAAGAAGGGGCAATTTTTCGTTCGTTATCTGTGAGAAAAATTAAAAATACAGTTCCGAGTTGTCTTTCACATGTTTTCGCATATTGTTAGCCATGGGTTGAATAATATCCTACTCACGCTGAAGGTTTCAGTCCGAGAAAGGAATGCTAATCAGACGATGGATCATGGATTTAAAAAAAGCCATTTTTGGAGGGTAATGGTGACAATAATCATTCGGTATGATAACATCTGTGGGCATAGGTTTCCTGAAGGCTGAGAATTCATTACCTCTGTTCTAAAAAACAATAGCCAAATCTTAAAAGTTGATTTTATCACCTCAGAGTTCTGCAGTGAAATTAATATACTCATGCAGAGAATTTTGAAAGAAAGTAAAAAAAAATCTTAAAATTAATTGAGGTCCGCAAGCAAAGAAATTCACCAAGATAGCTTATATTCCAAATTATTCAGAAAGATATCAGCTAACATACGTGGTAAAGGTGATTCTATTGCGAGGACATATATCAGCTGATAATCACATCCATTAAATGTACAATAATTATATACCAAAACCAAATTCAGTTTTAATTTGATTTTTATTGTGTATTGTAATGTGTGTGTATTATAGGTGTGTTTCTTTGATTGACGGCTGGAACAAAAGTAAAAATATCATTAACACCGAATGACATGAGATTAGCACTATGCAGAAGTTTGTGTATTTTATTCACTTACACGGCGGAATCGATCCATTTTTTATCGATTTCAATGACGCATAATGTCTTCATAAGTAATTCAATTTAGCTGCTATTTTATTTATTTCTGAGACCATTTTCGCCGATAGTTACCTTAATAATGACACTGTGCCGAAACTACAGTCGTTTGTTTTAATTATAATGTAATAATTGACCTTTTTCTTTACTTTGTATTAAAACGGAAATCAATTAATATCACAAAGAGAGATACTACCCAACGTTTAATACTCTTTCTTCATTTGAATTTATCTTCTCCATAACAAATACATGTTAAAACAAATCGATAACTGTAATAAAAAAGCGTTATTGCCTCGTGTTATTTCTGTTCGGATGGACTTTGGGATTATTGTAAACTCGACGTATAAAAAACTCTAAATAAAACCCACGCATTTCCGTATCGATTATTTTTTAATCCACGCCTACTATGGATATTAATATTTGGCATCCCGACTCCGTCAGACGAAAATAATTTTAATTTGTAACAAGGGGATCGGGATGGTGCGGTGGCTTCCCACCGAGTGGGCCTGGGTTCAAATCCTGGAGACAACAAATATTTTTCAGCGATATACCAACCCCTACGTGAAATGCTTTGTGGATAGCATTTTAGCGACAAGAGTAGTCTAATACCGACGCCGGGTTACTCTCCACCATTCATATTTACCTGGCCATCCCAAATGGAGCAAATGACCTTAACTGTCGGTCGCCTCCCATAAAAATAGCTATCAATTTGTAATATAATGAAACTCTTCCCGCTGAAAAAATGTTAATATTTTTTTCGTGGAAACGAATATTAATTTTTGTAAAATGAGACATAGGTAGTAAACTATAGTGGGACGAATACAAAATTAAGTTTAATCAGGAGTATTCAGGGAAGTAGACAGTCGCAGTGTAATGGTTAGTCATAAATAGTGAAATTTAAGCAGGTCCAACAGGATATGAAAGTTTCCAAAGAAACTGCGGGAGATACCGCAACAGTAACTTGTAACGGAGTCACCCGCTAATGTGCATTTCAATGCAACAATTTCAGAGTGTAAAAATCATTCGCCCCGTCAAGGCAAATGATTTTTACACTCTGAAATTGTTGCATAGGATATGAAAGGGTTATAATTTACCAAACATTTCCTGGAAGATCTTAGGTACTCTTGCTAAAGAGAGTGCCTTATTTAAGCACCGTGTTTTTCAAATAGCCAACTTTAGATGGGATAAAATCCAGTCTTCAACACAAATGCCAAATACATAAGCATGCGTAGACTTCAGCCGTCGCCAAATTTTACATTGGGTGATATAGAGGCAATTAGGATAGAAATGCCGATTGCTCCAACTGTGAAAAAACATAAGATGCTTGTTTCCAGAAACCGTGGAGTTTGGAGTTTGGGAGAACTGTGCACTCTTCTTAAAACTGGAGAGTTTAAAGAAGAGTGCACAGTTTTGTACGATACACCAACAAAATTTGAACTCGTATCCTCCCAGTCACCAACTAGAAAATCTATCCACTTCGCTACGGCACCGGCTTTGAATCGAATATGCATTAAAATGTATGAAGATGTTTAAAATGGCATAATATAACACAATCAAAATCCAGAAAATCTGTAATCCTGGAATATGACTCGAGTTAACAAATCAGTTTACAGTTTTCTTAGCTTTAGTTCCAGGATCTGCCGGCGACTAGATCCTTCATAAATACATGTACGTGAAATTTTTTTCTGTTAGGTTGGACGCACAAATTTTATATTAAAGGAGAGAATAAAAATAAATAAAATTTTTCGTGAGTCGACGCATGAGTTTTATATCCCAACTTCACTGCATTTAGTTATGGATAACGCAAATGTTCCCGGGAAAAAAACATATCCAAGGTCCTTTCCACATCAATTTGAAAATATTAAGTTGAGATTTGTTCCACGTAAACAGATGTGCGCTCCATGTTTGCCATCCGTTAATCCAGGTAATTTCCTTAAATAAGGTGTTTTGTTATCACTCAAGCATTTTCAACCTCGGATCATGGGAGCACTCAGCGAACGGCGATGTGCAGTTTTGAATCGCCTGAGGGTGATTCTTTTGCTGTGTTGCTCACGTACGCGTTGGATATCTACGGCATTCAGCGAAGGGGGGAAGAGGGAGGGAATTGAGTTGCCTCGGCGCCCTTTTCTCACTGAGGCGGCGGAAGTTACGTCGGCATGAATTCAATATTGCGCAGAGAAAGGAATGAATACGATTGGGACGATTCCGAAGATGAATATAGGGCAATTCCCTCGTTTGGAGGTTACAGCTGGATGCCTTTGCATTGTTTGGTTTCTTTTGCTGGAAATGCAACTGTCAAATTAACGAAGGCCTTTTATTACCGAATAAAACTAGCAATCGTACAGTATCCAGCACTAATCCGAAAAAAATATATCTATTTGCAAGCAACATGCACTTTTCAGTTGGCATTTTAAATTTATCAGTGCAGATAACGGGGTGTGCAAGCGGAAATCAGTATTACTGGTGCTTTATTCAATTTGCATGAGCTCTATGCTTTGCTCGATTTTGTGCACAGTCGTTTGAATGCATTGTTACATGATTTTCAACAAACAGTGTCACGCGGTTGACCATTTTCCAATGGAACTAATCCCTTGTTTGAGTGCCACATCCCAAATAGCTTTTTAAAAAAATATCATCGGGTCTCCAACAACTCTTCACATTTCAAATAATACTCCATTTATTTACGCATATTTTCCTTCGTGAAATGCAGATGCGGAAGATACACTGCCCAAAGTTTTCAAATATTCGGCTGTCGATTCTTAAATCCATTTCAGGAAGCACGTCTAGCTTTTCTTTTGACTCACTGCTCTAATTTTTTTGGTAAAATGAAGTATCACAGGTAAATGGAATTACTTTTGCCAATTTGATGAATTCACTGACTTGACAATATGCCCAGAAATTCATGCGATGATTTAGTAAATAAATAGTTTCAATAATCTCATCCAATATTTTCTGATGTAATAGTGAGTTTATCCTTGGGAAAAAAGAATCTTTGTGAAGATTGATTCGACAGTACAATTTCCTCTTACAGTCCTTGTGGTCTCGTCTATCAATATTGCGTGGGAAATTTCCCATTTCTGTCAGTATAAAACTCCTACAAGTTTTATTTTCTAGTATTTCAGGTACTTATATTTCCGGTAATACTATTTATGTAGCGAGTAGCTTCTGGTCTAGGTTTTTCAATAATCCTGTGAGGCGTCCTTTTTGTTCATATTTACTTTCGATGTACTTCATGTGGGTCGCACGTGCTCGGCAAAGCTCTTTAAAATGTATCAATTACGATATTTTATAAACAAATTCACTTGTGATTCCATACTCAGCATACCATCCGTCGACGCCCATACCTAAAGGTATCGCTATAAATTTATTGAGTTAATGCTAAAAGAAAACAAAAAGGCAGAGCAGATTGCACCGAAAATACAAATCCGAATAAACTGTGCCGGCCACGTTAAATCAAAAAATCAATGCTGTTCAAACACCTGAGAAGACGAGGAAATACTTTCAGCACTGCAATGGCACGTCAGGTAACGGTGACAAAATAAAAAATGCGGAATTGTGGTTTCACAGGGGTTCGTCTCTCCTTCTCTCATTTCGCAACATTACACAGGCAGACGAAAACATTGACACGCCACTGTTATTTTATGACAGCAATCTTCTTCATTACAACGGCTCAACCACTTACACCCCCTGCCGTACGTACTTAAGAGGTTTTCGTGATATAGAATGAAAATTGTCTGACCTATTTGGAATAAACATGTTGATGCTATATATACCAGTTGAGAATATTGAAGGGAACAATTACATGATACCTCGGCATACGTCCGCTTTGGAATCAGTCCAATTTGATATACGCCCAGTTCGGACCCGAAAAATTTTGATTTGTATATGACCTTTGTTTGAATAAAACTCCCGTGCGTTAAAATGAGTCACGACACCGCACACTATCCTTGGTTGTGTCTCTTGAGAAAAAGTCACGACTCAGAGGCCCTAGTAGATCTTACTCCTTCAAAACAGTACAAAAACATACCAAGACAAACACTAGCTAAGTGCGCGCGCCTTCCTTTGTCGGTTTCTATTCGGATTTTGGAGAAAGGATGACATTTATCACGACTGCACACGAGCGTCAGTAGGACAGTTTCCACAATTCAACCCGCGCAATAACCCTTTGTGAATTTCCTCGTGATACTGTGTTTTTGGTGCGAATGTCTAGTAAATTCTTACTCATGAGTTATAAGAAAATAAATGAGAAGAGCCGAGCAACGAAAAAAATGGTTACGATCACCATGAAGGTGAAAAAAGAGATTGCTGGGGAGTAAACAGGAGAAATGCGGATCCGGGAATTAACTACCACGTAACGTATTCCGAGAACGACAATATACACTGTGACTAATAAGGAGGTGCTAAATATGCTTACATTGCAAAGGAGGTAAAATTGACCACTCAACAGGGATCAGGAACATTAGAGCTGGTAGTGAAATTGCTTTTCATTTGGATAACAAAAAATTGGTACTGTCGATAGGGTTTCGAAGGCAATGATTTTTTACAAGGCAAAACTGATCGCAGTGACTTCACGCGAACGAATAAAGTGAAATGTTTAAAGTTACCCACGGCTGGTTTGATAATTTTAAGAAGACGAATGGCATTCACATTGTGTGAGGCATGAAGAGGGAACAAATGCTGATTATGATACTGCCAATAATTTCGTTACAGAGTGAGAGGAATTTGTGGATGCTGACGATATTGTTCCCCAACATACTTTCAATTGTGATGAAAAAGGCCTGTCATGAAATAAAATGCCCAACAGGACCTATATTACAAGGCATTGCCAGGGAAAAAGCAATTAAGGGATACGCTAACCTTCTTGATCCGTGGCAATGCATGTGGAAATTACAAACTGAAGCCTCTACTGATCTACAACTCTGATTATACCAGGGTCTTTAAGAAAACGAAAATGCTTAGGTAAACAGAGAATATTTCAGCGTGTGGTTGAATGTCATGTTTGGGAGAGGACAAAAGCCTGTCCACATGGCGAATAAATATCTCCGAAGTTGCAAGACTCAAGGGGCAATGAGATATATGCATCGGCCAATGCATATCTCTCATTTACAAATCCTGGCAGCAAGTTAATTTTCCTACAGAAAAATGAACTCTGCTGAGAATAATGTGTGGCAAGAAGCAAGGACTGTAAGGGAGTTCATGATGTACCTATGGTAAGGATATTGCCGCTACGGGCAGGATCTGGACGTGAGTGACGGTGATGTTGAGGAGTTAGTGTATGAGCATAATGAACAAGTGACAGGAAGAATAAACTCTCTTCAAGCTCGGAGGAGGAGATAGTGGAAGTCCCTACTTCATTGGAAATTTTTGTCATGTGGATGGATGTCAAAAACCTTTGAAGAAAATTTCCACCCCAACAAAGTCTAATAAAACAATACTAGTAACATCTGGAAGACCAGACAATGTGAAATTCCAAAAAAATCTGAGTAGAAGAGAGAAGCAAAGTTTTTGGGTGTATTTTTAGAAGACGACACATAGGGAAAAGAGGCAGAAAAGAGAACACTTAAGTTAGTTCAATTATCATTTATTTAAATGTCAAGAAACTGTGAGGTGTCGTGACAGTAACTTTAAATGGAGTCATCCGCTAAATGTGCACACACATAACAATGCAACAATTTCAGATTGTAAAAATCATTCACCTTAACCGGGATTCGAACCCGGATCACTCGATATCCGGCCGAGTGCTTTAGCCAGTTAAGCTACTGAGGCGTCCTCTAACACACAGAACTTTGAGGGATTAAACGGAACAAGATGTTTTGACGAAATAACGTACTTACAATACTTTTAAAGAACATCTTGTACCTTTCAAGCCCCCAAAATCTCTGTGTGTAAGAGGGCGCCTCGGTAGCTTAACCAGCTAAAAGTCAACCGAACATCGAGGTATCCAGGTAACGAATCTCGCTCATGCCGAGTTATTTTAACACTGAAATTTTCACATTACCATTTATTTTATCTTATGAGTTCTGTATTATTTATTACGTATTTTAGTTGAAAGTACCACTTAAATCAATTTGTTATTTTTCGTCAATGCATAATATTCCAAAAAAATAGGATTTTTTTCGAGGACCTGATTGATCATTTCCCCTTTTTTTTCTTATGGCAACAATTTGTTTGGTAAACACCCTGTTTGGTAAACACCCTGTTTGGTAAACACCCTGTTAGGTAAAAGTTCTAGGATCTGGAAATGAGTAAGGACGTATACTGATGTACTATTATATTATAAAGTTGAGAAAATAAAAGGGCTTACTTAAAAATGAATGAAAAGTCGAATGATTCCCAATCAATATTATTCCCAAAATTATTTTATATAATTTCATATACTAACACATATACAATTATAAAGTGTCGTTAATTTGAACATGACGTGGATTGTATAAAAAGTACCGGGAAAAATAGATTTATTTCAGGTATTCCTACAATGCCTAAACATTCTTCTAAGTACATCCCTTGATTATCGACACAATTTTGCTAGCGGCTTTTCCACGATTCGAAGGCTCCCTGGTAGGCAGACTCCGATAGGTCCTTAAGGGTACGCATGCCAGCTTCTTTGCAGGCACTCAGGGTCCAATGGTGGTGTCCTCTGAGTGAGGATTTCACTTTGGAAATTGTAAATAGTGTGCTGGTGCCAAGTCGGGACTTTAAGAGGCTGGGGAATCGTCGCGATGCCGCTACAATGGTCTTCGCAAACAGACACTCGACACTGCTCTCGGTCGTCCGTCAAGACCTTCGGGATGAGTTTAGCGCAGATCTTCCGCATCGCCAAATTTTCAGTGATAATGGTGTGCATTGTCATCTTATCAATACCAAAATGATCTGCAATCATGCACACACTTAACCGACGGTCTGAATTCAGCACTTCACGCAAACGTCAGGAAAAAAATGTCACGAATACCTTTCATACAAACCTTGAACTACACAACCTTTATCAAGACGAGGAGAGAAATAGGAAGAGTTGCAAGTACTACTTATTGAAACGCTTAAACGACATAATATGTATTATTGGGGACAATTAAAAATGTCAAACAAACGGGGTAGATGGGGGACCAGTCGTTGCGCTACAAGGAGGAAAATCAGATTTAGTGTAATTAATCTGATTCGGAAGTAGCAAAGAGTGGATTGAATGTGCTCGAAAGAAAAGAGAAAAATGCTTCAGACAAGAAGCGAGTAATAATAAACAGATCACTATTCTGCTCAAAATAGTTTATAGTTCAAAATATGAATGAGTTGCATGAAAAAGTTTGGGAAAAAAACAATAATCTATGATTCCTGCACATATCAAAAAGAAAATATAAGGAGGTGGTAACGGATTGTGACTTAAGAGGAGTGATAATTGAGGAAATAATAGCGCAAAGCGTCAATAGAGAAGAGAGATTCAAATATATTCCATAAGAAAACCGTGAAATAACGGAAGCTGCTTAGGACTCTATTGGACGCCGTGGGTCGGCTCAAAGTTATGGCTCAGCTTTAGTTAAATATTCTCTCTTGGTTCACCCAAGCACACGCGTTCGTAGAAACGTTCAAGTAGATGTCTTTCTATTTATTTGCCTGCAATAGACCCAACATCTACCACTCGCATCAGTTCTTCATTGACAAATCCTCCTATAGCCTGTTTACTTCCAAGTGACTCGGATGCCGTGCAATGAATTCAAATGCGATTTCCACCTAAATTAAGGAGCGCTAGTGCGGGAACTGCGCTCTGCTTTGACGATCCCGCATGAGATATTTTGTCACATTTGGTATAAATTGCAGCCTACGATCATTCAGCCACAAGTACAAGAACTGATAGATATTAAATGAAGTTTAAATTCTTGAAAAAGTTCAATCGCCAATAAATGATCATTAAACATTCACCGCCCCGCCAAAAAAACCAAAGAAGAATGACGTGCGTGAATTTGGATACCAGTTCAGATTTCGCTCCAAAATAGTCTCATCAATCTACAACCGAACTTACCGATATATAGGAATAACATGATAGACACGATTTGGATCTGATTTGACCAGTATTTGTGACATGGAGGAAATTATTTATTGTATATGGTCAATAAATAGGTGCACGGCTTATAAAGTGATACCATTGATTACGTATGCACACGAATCTTTGTTGTTGATGAGCAAAAAATCATGTTATCTTTACATTTTACAAAGTAAAATACGAAGTTGAAGAGGAGTTATAAAAAAATATTAATCAGGCCGGAAGATTATGATCAATTAGCTCACGTGAATAGGTAGAATAATTTGCGCTGTTTAAATCTATATCAGCTCTGCAACTAATACCCGCTCTTTGACCCTAGATGCTTAACATACAAGTACTGTCCAACTAAATAACGGCCTAACTTTCACCAAACATTTTCATTTGGCTTTAACGAATATCTTTTTCTTTCTTAGTTGTATTTTGTGGTGAAAATATACCGCGATATAGCCTATAATTATTTATTTTATTGCTATGGTACGCAAATAGGCTGTGCAAAATACTCCAATGACTTGTGAACCTTGCCCATTGTTTTTTGTATTCACTTATATTCTTGGACTGAAGCGGTACTTTCGTTGAATTTTCTGTAGCATATTGCAATTATTATTTCCTACTGATCTGTGTCTCTTGGCACTTAAAAACAGAAAGAGAGCAAAGCATTCACGAAAACATGGAATTCACCTTCAAAACATTTCTGTTTTGGACTAAAAGCTCCCTTCTTTCCTCGGCACATATGTTGCCGATTGAATCATGGGATAAACTAGGTAAATAAAAATTGACAATGCTCAGCGAGAATAAGTACGCTTGGGTTGAAACCGCAGAGGGTGACAGAAGTCAAAGGGTTAAAGATTGAATATGGAAGTGGAAGATACAAAATTGTACTCTAGAATGCTGTCTCCGGCGTCAAAAGTTACGCCGGGGACAATTTGTGTGGTGCAATTATTTTCCATCATAACAAAGGATAAAACAAGTCAATTTTTAAATATTATTTTAAATATCCACCAAAATTTCTATACAGTGCGCCATTATCATTATTTCACAATGATAATGACATCAGTTGTTGAAACCATGGTGGGTATATTAAATTAATTATTAAAATTGAGGTGTGTTATCCTATCATTTAGAGGTAATGCGGAGTCAAAGATTCAAGAAAGGGAGGGCTAGTACAGGCTACCAAAGGATTGACAGAAATCAAATGGGAATAATCACGATTTCGCTAGAACATTGTCCTGGGTTTCAAACGCGGAGATGATTAGCAGCATTTATTCCGCCCTGGTACTTGCAGATGTCACTTTTGCAACAGAATAAAATTGGAAAATAGTGGCATTTTGTTAATATTTTGGTATTTTAGTGGCAAGGGATTACATAAGTGGCAATACCACTTTAAACTGTCGTGTTTCGAGCATGTACGGAGTAGCAAGAGGAACAATAAACGCAATGTTTAGGAAGCTATATATTACAGGAGAGATGAGAATGAAGACAGAAGGCGAAGGAAACAGAAGTACAACTTCAGAACACTGCTACGCATCTTTGGCTGCATCAAGTTCCCAGAGAAAAAAATTCGTCCTCGCCAAGGGAAAGACGTCGAACGAGATCGAGTCGTAGATCGTACAAAGATGGCCCATGCATGGATGTTTCTAACGAAACATAACATGAACTGCCGATATTTAATTTTCTGTGTTCCAGAAACCTGATTTGCGAGGAGGAAAATTCTCGCAGGTCAGAATGGAGACAAAAACACAAGTCGATTCGTTTATTTGTCGGTTCGATCAGTATGAGGATCGGACCGTACAGAGGTCAGTCGAAAACTTAAATAAATCAACCCCTCTCCGGCTGCTTTCACTAAGCCGGGACGGCGTGTCTTTTACAGCACAACGCTATTTTATACTTAATCTACATGTTTTATACTCCGGCTTTAGCAATATTCTAGCATCGACGCGACGCCGTTTCTACCCAACATGTGTGCACATGCACAGTAAGTTGCAGGTTCAGTTGTCGTAAATAATGATAAATGAATGTTATTATTGAATAAGCACCATAAGAGTTAACGATCATGCTTCATGTCTTTCTATTTGATTATCTCGAGTATATCATTATTGTGGTCGGATTTTCAGCTCTGACTGAAATGAACATGGATACGAAGGAGATGAAAAAACTGACCAAACCTCAGCATCTGCTGTCTCATCTGAGGGAATTTTACCCTGGATACCTAAAAGCGCTGATATTCCTCATCGTAGGTGGCTAGGTAGAGTTAAAATCTCACTTATTGAAATCATTTAGCCAAACTCAGGATGGAAAACGAAGGAGCCCGATGGGTGGTAGCAGAGCATTCCTCCAAGAATCCCTCCGTCTTCACCGCGTGCATGACCCGAGAAAAGCATTAACGACCCATCGTGCGGAGGTGGCCATAATTCGCACAATCCCTCTCAATTCTCCAGACATGACGACGCCGACACCTGATTTTTGTCGAGCACTCAGATGGGGAATATTTAATTCAGTAAATAAAATTTTGGAGGGTATAAAGACTCAAGTAGTAACAATACCAAGTGAACAAATATTCAAGGGTGAAATGATTTAAAGAGCTTTACCTATTTTTTGTAAATCAACTACGATATGCAAAATACTTCCAGGAGCTGTAAATAATCTACATTTTATCGGTAGACTATCATTAAAATGAATTCAAAAAAGTTCACAGTAACTTTAACTAAACCATATCCTATGGTGCACATTCATATTATGCGCACATATATGATGCACAAGACAAGTGATAAAAAGGTGAAGAGTTTACAACAGTTAAATTTTCTTTGGGTTAATATTGGCCAACATTTAAGTATTACCTCAACTCAATTCAGAATTCAAACAATCACGTTGCGCAGATTAGTGTTGTTCAGTTTCCGTGCCCAAAAAAGCATATTCATATACGCACCCAAGGCCGTGATCACCAATATATCCCTGACCACACTAGCAACGGACTATGAACACAGGATTTTCTAACGTATTTTTACAAAACCTAATAATATAAGTGTCACAATTTCATATTTTCATCGATACAGTTGTCGGTTTACAGACAGGGTTTGCATGGTGGAAAAACAAAAAGTGTATTAATTCGTACCAACATTTTATCCCACTGCATATGAGTAATTGCAAGCCTATTTCGTTTTGCCCAGAAAAAATAATTTATAAGACACTGATTTTCCAACCCATTAATTTCTCGTTTGTGTCTCTCTCCATCTCGGGCAACCATCAGCGAAAAGAGAATAGATGGTGGGCTTGAAGCGATGCGCAGCAAAAGGAGATAAGAGCATTATTATACCGAGTACGGCTTTTTAAACCCTGCACCCGGGGATCAAGAAAGAAACAAATAAGCAACTTGCGGCTCCTACATATTCTTTCAGTGAGCCAAGGGCAACGGGTTCCTGGACCTCGAGGGAAAATTAAACTACCCAATGGGAAAACACTGACGAACAGCCTACCCCATAACTCTCATAAAATATTAAAAGAAAAATCGTATTGCGATTTCACAATCACTGCCTTCGGTGCTGAAGGCATTTAAAGGAGATAATCCAAGTGGATAAAAGGTAAATCCACACAGTAACCATATGACTTGGTTACGTGAGTGAGAGCACACGTGAAACGTGAAAAAACATGCAATCATATACGTTCGTAATAAATATGCACATATTCTGTGAACGCAATCCCTGAACGGTACATAGAAAAAAATCCCAATGCTCTTTCCCTTTCCGTAATCTGATGAAAGGATAAGGCCGCAAAACGCTTCCTTTTCTACCCTCAAGGGAAATTGCGAAATGATGATAAAACGCGCAGAGCAGAGGGAACGGGTGAGGTGGGATTTTCGCGAAATAGAAAGAATCGGGAAGAGGAAGGAACAAAAATGTGGAAAGAAACGATGGCAAAGATAAGCTGAGTTTTATGAATTATCGATGTACAGAGTGACCAACGTTTGTGCCAGATTGCCAGGTAGAGCAGCGGCGTAATTTTTTTGCTACTCCATAACCATCTCCCGCTTACAAGAACACCAATATTAATTTTCTGCCAATTTCTTTACCCTTTAGCTGAATCCTCATAACAATGGTCGCGCCTTCAAAGGGAAGGGCTATTTAAAAACCGTCGATCGCTATGATTGTCACGCTTTGATTTATGGAGCAAACGAATATAAGATATCTACAGCTATGCTTATTTAGGAGTAATAGGACATTGTGAAAGGCCTATTTAAAGTTGCCCTCCTTATTACACGTTCCTTGTGCCACCACTGAGGCTAGGGTGATGATCCCAAATTATTCATAATGATGAGGCAAGCATTTTAAACGGAAAGAATAATAAAGTTTTTAAGGTAAATTATAATACAGGTCTCGAACCTTTTTACTGGCAAGTAAGTCATCAAGTGCAGGTCAGTTCATCAATAAGATCGGGTGAAAATTTGACTTCATTCTTTGCCCAATGTGAGCTCGGAATATGATCGATACATATGCTTCTACTTACCCAATTATTTATTTAATATTAATTTCATAGTTAATTTTATTCCCATGATTCCTTTACAAAACTAATCTTTCTCCTGTTTTTCTGAAACCGTGCATTTTAGTTTAATTGATAGCAAATGTTATCGATAGATGTATTCAACCCACTCCGGATCTAATATCAGGGCTGTATGAAAGTGAAGCGCACTCTTTGTGTCGTTTTAAATGGCGAAATAGTCCTCCTTGAATGGTAATGACCGTGGGTTAGCAACACTACGAGAAAGATGTGATTCGCGATGAAGGTGGGTTGAAAGAGGGAATTGCTGCTCTTCCAGAGCATTAAGGGAATGAAGCAGATAAAGGCGGAGTCCGATGGGTGAAAGAGATATGAGAAACTGGGGAATTTCAACGCACCATTGGCCGTAGAGCATCCCGAATCATTTATTCATTGTGCAAACAAGGAATTTCCGGATGAAAAGTGCTGCTTTATTTTTGTTTTTGAGCGTTGAGCTTCGCTGTGGACGAGGAAGAAAAGGCCCAACCGGAATTCGGTTGGAGAGAGAGGGGAGGAGATGTGGGTAGAGAGAGAGAGGGCCTAGTGAGTTTGAGGAATACCGCTCAGGCATGAGGATTAAAAGGGTATTGGTTGAAGTACGTTCTTTCGTCATAAGCGTGCGTGCGGATTTGCTCGCTTGTGAATGCGAGTGTTAGGTGGTAAGTGCGATCCTCTCGCCATCTAGCGAGAAAGCAGGAAGCTAGCACGTCCCGACCCCGACGGCGAGGGAGGGAGGCAGGGAAAAATGATCCGGCCAGGTCGCACAGCGCTAAATGCGAAATAAAACTGTTTTTTAACGCGTTCATGATAACGAATGGCTAGGAATGAACCTGTACGTGCGAAAATTGAACTTCTTCCCTCTCACATAGCACACGTGTGCGTGGGAGCGCTTCGCGGATCGGCGAAGGGTGAGCTTTGCCCGCAGATTTTTTATCTCGTTTTGTTTTAAACGATCCTTCTCCACGGCCTGTGAGCCGTAATGTTGAGGCAGTTTTTTAAATTGTGCTATATATTATGTCCTTTAAATTTTTCCCCTCCGTGTTCCGCATTCACCCTTTGGACGAGAATCAACTCTCGAGTAGTGCACATGAGCAAAGAAAATAAAAGGTCACGATAGAATTGAGGATAAGTGGGGTAGGAAATGTACTAGCACTATGCAGCGTGAAACTAACGGTGATATAAATGGTGAGAATCACTGGGAAAGTTTATTATGAGGAATACGCAGTTTGCTCTAAGTGCTTATTTTTCACTTTTCATTACATTATAAAGCGCGCTCTAAAGACTCTTCTGAGTTCCACACTTGAGTGAAATACCATCAAAGGACTGGGCTGGAGCTGGAAAGGGCTGCCTTACATAATATCCATTTCATTGTTCTACCGGAGAGTGTACCAGGAAACTGGGATTTTTCAATAAGTTATTGGCCAACATTTTCACAGACCTCATTCTGGCTGCAAGAATTTTTACAAACGATTTAGCAACGCATTTTCATCGGATATTCCGTTTTTGCCATTCGTTTCGTTCTAAACTTTTTAACTCGATCAGGGTAACTTAATAGCAATATTCATCTGAAACGTCCGAATTTTGTAACATGAAATAATGAAACTAAAAAAATTGGAAATGTGTGATCAATCTAGTTAGACACGGTATTTCTAAACATTTTTCTTACTAAGAGAATAATACCAAATGAATTCGGCTCAACAGCCGAGCTGTTTCACTATATCCCTGCTTGTGATAAGTAATTTCCCCGATGGCATGCATATGTCATGTGGATCTATATAAAATGACTTGGGTCACGTCTTGCGACATTAAGTGAGTTACAGTGACACTTAATTCATCTTTTTTAAGCCAAAATATCTTCCGCTTCACACACAACCTGAGCCTAACAATAAAGAAAATATTTATATTGATGATCGAAATTAATCGCGCGCGATTAGATATTTACGTTAAGAGTATTTTAGGGTATATTACATTTTTATTTTTAGAGTATGTTACAAGTAAGTTCCCGCAAAGTAATATTATCATTGGAAATATCGTCATTTATAGATATGAATGAACTCAGCCTGAGCTAAAACTTCTACTGGCCCTCCCTATTTTCATCATTCCAAAAATATTCATAAAAGCGCTGATAGTTAGTTAGTTAGATTTAGAACCCTATTACTTCGAGAAAAACATCAATAATGTTAACGTTTTCCAAAAAACGATGAAAGATTGTAAAAAATCGTGAACTTTGGGCAACAAAAAGTTATATTAACTTTAATAAAATGACTTTCGTGAGCACGCCCTCAGACTTCAAAGCATTGAGCTACAAGGTATCCTCGCAGATAAAAAACAAAAGCCATAGCTACATGATATAAATTATAGATAAGGTATGAAAACAAAATTTCACACCTCAGCAATTACTACCTGATCTATTGAGTAAAAAATAATATTAGGTAGCACGGACCAAGGTCCGTGCTACCTAATATACCTATCATATAATAATGAAATAAACATTAATTGGCATGTATACTTTTAGAAATCATTAAATATAACATGACAAATCTTCTTTTGTATTTTAGTTTTCATTTCATTTAATTAAATCAATAATCACAAACTGTAGATTTGCTAAAATGACCAAAATGCTAAATTGTAATTAAATAATGAAATTAGGTGTTTCTATAAGCATTCAATAATTAGTGATTGGTTACAAATAAAATTACTTAATTGGGCAATTAAATACTCATTAATTCATTTTCCTTATTCGGCTCTTATATGACCTAAAAAGAAATTTGAATACATACCTTTGATCAGTTTCGGTTAAGTAACATAATGTAATATATGATAATATGTCTAATAATGCCTTATGAGAAGTATAACTGAATTTCCCTTATAAATAACTGACCACAATATTTTTACGATAAAAATAGGGAAACTATAAACAATAAACTTGAAGTGCACTTTAAAGAATGTCAACATTTTTTTTATACTACGTTGATCAAACCGTCCCTCCCGAAAATGCTAGCTGAATCAAACCTCGATGTATTGCCATTTTTCGCTGAGATTGAAATAAATGGGAGCTCAGAGATTTTTCTCGATGGTTAAAAAAATTTATATATTTGAGATAATTGCATCAGCAGTCTTATGAGCTTCGACTACTCAGTTATAAGCCTTATTTATAAGCCCATTAGGTGAAGAGGGTCGCAATAGCGGCAGAAAGGCAACACTCTTAAGCTATAGAGAAGAAAATGATTGATAGCTCTGAAAATATGATGGATGATGATGATGGAGTACGAAAGAATTTGAGAATCATCCTCAACTTTGTAAAAACATGAAAATTTCGGGCAAATTCAAGCAAACAAAAATGACCATGCTTTGATTTTGTCAATTGAGGCGGTAATGGTGGACCCAATAGCGCGCTAAGTACAGATACTTTTTCCTTAATCTCAATTACCGCAGTCGTGAAGAAAGCCCAGGAAAACTTTACCCGTCATGTTAGATATGGTGCATCCTTGTCTACACCACCTGTTGTTGCTAGAAATCCGCTCAAGAACCTAATGGCATTTTCCAAAGTTTAACTTGAGATGACCCCGCTCTTGAACGCTGAACCTTATAACCTGTAACTACAACATGGCTTAGAATTCATTTGATGGATTTATGCAGGTTAAATGATAGAATTGTTATGACTCAATACTCTCTTTATGGATACTCACTTCAAATGCGTGGCATATTAAAGCCAATATGCAAAGCCTAATATCTACTGATTCTAAAATTCAAGGATAAAGGTCATCTTTTGTTTTCATAAAGATAGAGATTCCATTCATAGCAATTGGAGCACAGTGATACAGAGATTTGATGAAGATCAAATGGATTTGTTGCATGGAAACTTGGGAAAAATACTACGGGGAGCGGGGAAAGAAACAAACCTATTTGAAACATTAGGCATAGATTTAGAGGGTCGATGGTTTTATAGAGGCAATTGTTGTAGGAGTATGAAATTAAATAAAGAGGAAGACACTGTGCGAATGTCATAAAGTAAATCAAAATAATGACATACATAAAAGCGAAGAAGAATGTAAGCATTTAAAGTTTAATCCATACGAGAGCCGTATAGAGAGCAACGTCAAACTAATCTCAGAATTGATTACGCTGAAACGTGTCAATCCTCTGGGACAAGACCAATTACTTCGCTTACATTTAAATATTTTTATCAAACTAACATACAGTCGTATCCTCCAGCTTAATTTTATGGTTTCCTCTGATGACATTTTATTTCTTGGGAATCACCTTCCCTGATTATCTTAATTGTTGCCGTTGAGATTTTTCTGAGTTGATTGAAAACGCACTTTCTCTAGAATAAAAACTTAGAACGTAAAATTTCGGTTCGGCACGTTCATTAAATGAAGCAGTTCTGATAGTGTAAGCAAGGAAGACAAGACATCCTTGAAATTCCTGGAGTTCTGAGGCAGGGCTGAGCTAATAATAAGCATAACCACCTGCATTACGGTGAACCATTTTGCTTTGTGAGTTTTACAGACAGAATATTTGAAATATTATCAAACATGAAAGAAGCAGTGCCTCTCTATTTCCCTCGCCCTCTCCGCGGATGCATTTGAAAATTCAACGCAAATTTTATTGCATAATATTGGCTCTCTATTTCGCTCACTTTTTCCTTGAATGCATTCGAAAATTAAATAAAAATTTGAGTGCACTGGATAAACGCGGTTGGATTTAGTTTATAATTTCAGCATAAATTTGAGCTGTTTTTTAATTTAAAACATAAATAATCACTTGTATATTTTACTCCGGCAGCTGTTTCGAGCAACGAATAAAAATAGTTGTAACATGCGCTAACAAAATCGTGACTTGGTCTTTCTCGAAAAAATCTATGTTCTCTGCTATCAACAAACGTTCCATGGTCGTAAAGCACTTTCTATTATCCGTAGATAACAGTTATCAATATTTTGGCATTTGCATAAAAATTAATATTTCCTCAAAACGAGTAGTTTTCTTTCCTGCGGATACACCAAAAATGTTTCATAAAAATTGGCTTTGCGGTGCAGGGATTTATGGATTAATCTATGATGATTAGTATTATTTGAAGTATATGATTTTATAGGCTCAGAGAAAAAATTATTTAACGTTGGGTTTTTTAACCATTTAACAATATGAGTTAATTGTAAAATCGTGGTAATTTTAAAATAATTTGTTTCTCATTAATTCAACTGCATTGATCCTGGATTTTTCCAAGCGTTTTAATTCGAACAGAATTATGCAGGAAGTTGGAATACAATATTTCAGTAGTATTAAACACGCGGAAAACGCGCGCATTCTTTCAAAACGAGGGAAATCTCTATACCAGCTTTAAAAAATGCGCTTTTTGCATTTACCTAATTTATTTCATGCCTTAGATCTTCACGTATAATATCGACAAAGGAAGCGCTCCTGAATACTTCGCGAATATGGGACACTCCCGCACGGAGTTTTGTATATTTGATACCTTAGATCTGGTAATCTACAAAAAAGCACAATTCAAATTATGAAAGAAAACACGTCAACATTAATGGATACATGTATACTGAGGTAAAACCGAATGGGTAATCAATATCCCCAGTTAGTCATTGATGCTTTGTAAATTTTGATGGCTAAATTGTATTCTAAGTGTCAATGACTACGGTCATAAGACCCCAACATACGAAGGGGTTTCATCCACGTATATGATTTCTGAAAGGCAGAATCCTTAGAATCAAGTTCGATGAACTAAAACATCTCAGGATGATATTTGGAGGCTTGTAGCGGTAAGTCCCCGAGGAATTGAAATCTGCGCTGACTCTACGCCCTGAAAATATTTCGAAAGCGATAACTACACCGTTTTTAAGCTCCCAATGACCTAATTCACACCTATAAGAAACCACAAATGAATGATGGTTTTTGGGCCTCTATATTTCTGAAGGACATAAATAAATCTGTCGTTATGATGCAAACCCATGTAAACAACGTAGGTACCAACGAATCATTACCGTAACGTACACCAACGAAACATTTGAATGAAAACTAAAGACGAGTTGGTAGTGTATTGCCCAGAATTTTTCACAAAATTACTTTTTTGGGTGAAAATAATGAACAGAATCTTTTCTAACAGAGTGACGCGTTATAAAAATCTCGCTAAGGAATTGTTAGAAATATAACGCTCGATAAGATATAGTATTACTGGTCTCAAAGCTGCTCGTTTTAGCTGGCCATGTATTTTTGTTCATTAGAGAGAGGTTCTCTCATTAAATCTAGAAATAAAATTACTAAGTCCGTATTAATATTTAACAGGTACTTCAATGATTTATCAAAACGATCCTCGGTTTAACTATCGTGTTCGTTAAAGGATATTTTGATATCATGTATATCATTTCACCAAGGCCCCTTATTGTATATTCCCCTTTGACATTTACAGAACACATTACTATTGCTATCCAGTAAATTACGTTCCGTTCAAAGGTGACGGCCTCAGCGTTTGAGGGAACCCTATCTTGGTTTCATAGAAATCGGTGTTTAAATAATAATCAACAAAAATATTTTAAGTGCTGGATAATGTCAAGCTATTTTCATGAATGTGAAGCAAAAACGATATTGTTTATGCATGATGACAATTAATGAAGCGCATCATTTCTCTTTCTTGAAAGGATTACAGAGGCTATATTTTCAAACCGTAGAGCTACAGGGTTCGCTTTGTGGGAATCTTCCATATTGGTGAAAGAATATATAAAACATGTAATTTCCACTAAAAGTTAATTATACGCCCCATGGAAATTATGTAAGTTCTATTTACTTCTTCTCCAAGTTACAATCAGTTAAAATGCACATTGCAGTATTTTTTACCCCTAAGAATCAACTGGCAACATCTTTTTATTTATTTAAGCGTTATATAAGTAAATACTTAAATATGTTTAACACCAAAAACCGTGCGAAAGCAGCAGGTATTTGCTGTTAACTTTTGTATTATTGTGCAGGTCGGTAAGTAATGGGAGTCCGTAATGTTGCTCATTATGATACTATCACATCCATACCATCATTAAATAAATTAATGCGTTTTCTTTGTTTAGCTGACTTTCATGTGGTCTTTTAACTGAAGCTTGCATGGTAATTTAATCAAGTATCTTATCTTGTTTTCTATGGGATTACTAACATTTTAATCATACACAGAGCCCGTATAAAAGGCCTATAATTAAAGTAACTCCTACATCTCAGTGCGTTCTTGTTAGTTACTGCAGTCCTTTGATGCTATCAGCGAAAAAAAAACAAACTACGGTGGGCTCATCTGTGGCGAGTTAGATTGTGGACCACTGAATATCTGAGTCGTCGGTACAGGCACATATCTCTGGTGCTTAAACCCTTCATCCCTCGTGGATGAAATCCCTTTCTACATTCATTCAGCAAAATACCCCACTATTACACAATACCCCGAGGTCTGTTCAAAAAGTATCGCGACTTTTGTGTTTTTTCAAAAAATATTTATTTATTCATGAATTACTATTTTGTCCCCTTCAAAGTAATCCCCATTTGATATTATACACTTGTGCCAACGCTTTTTCCAATCCTCGAAGCACTTCAAAAAATCATCTTTGGTGAACTTGTTCAGCTCCTCCTTCGATGCAGTCTTCATCTCGTTAATCTTAGCGTAGCGTCATCCTTTCATGGGGCTCTTCAGTTTCGGGAACAAGAAAAAGTCACTGGAGGCCAGATCTGGGGAATCCGGTGGCTGCGGCATCATTAGTGTGTTGTTTTTGGCCAAGAATTCGCGCACAAGTAACGATGTGTGAGCAGGGGCGTTGTCATGGTGCAAAAGCCAATTTTTGTTCTTCCACAAATCCTGGCGTTTGTGGCGGATTGCTTCGCGCAAATTGCGCAAAACTTGCTGGTACTATTCCTTATTTACCATTCTACCCTGTGGCAAGAACTCAAGATGCACTATGCCCCTGCAATCGAAGAAAACTGTAAGCAAAACTTGATTATTCTACCGAGCTTTGCACACTTTTTTCGGTCTTGGCTCGAGCTGCGGCTTCCATTGGGATGATTGAGCTTAGTTTCCAAGTCATAACCATAAATAATACATGATTCGTCACCAGTTATAACACTCTTGAGCTAATTTGGGTAATCGCGGACAGAGTCCAACACCTCATTAGCAATGTTAAAGCGTTGCTGTTTTTGGTCGAAATTGAGCAATTTTGGTACGAATTTCGCGGCGACCCGTGTCATGCCCAAGTCATTGGTAAAAGTAGAATGGCACGAGCCAATCGAGATGTTTAGGCCCTCATCAACTTCTCTAGCGGTGATTCGACGATTGGCCAATACTATTTTCTTCACTTCATCAATGTTTTCGTCTGTTGTTGACCTGCTCAGGCGTCCGACACGCTCTTCGCCGTTCACGTCTTCTCGGCCCTCTGAGAACATTTTGTACCACCGGTAAACGTTGCTTCGGTCGAAGATAGCATCTCCATATGCCACAGTCAACATTCGGAATGCGTCCGCGCACTTAATTTTGTTTTTTACACAAAATTTTATAGTTTCTTTGATCCATTCTTTGATACAGGCAAATATCGAAGACAAGCCAAAACACGTCCAAGCAAAACAGCTGTAAAGAATTAAATGAACATTTAAGATGGCCGAACTTTTCGGCATAAGTTAGATACATAAGTACCAACATAACGCCACAAAAAAATCGAAAATCAAATATACATAAAAAACGGAAATTCAAAATTCGCGATACTTTTTTAACAGACCTGGGACATTAACAAAAACGCCATCACGGCATAAAATCTTTAAATTATTAAACATTAATACGGTTAGGTGCTTGATAAAGTGCTTGTTTTTGATAGGCATTTTCGTACTCGCCGGACTCGCCATTTCCGGACACTTCATTCTAAAATCTTCTTTCATCGCTATGCGCAAATTTATGCACACAATGCTCTGACATGATTCGTAACCAGTTAGCTATTTTTCATATTGCTGTTCATTGCGACTGAGCATGTCACAATTATTGTGACAATGGTGACGTGCTCCATTAAGTAACCCTAAGGTCAGATTTGGCATTTGAGCTCACTCCGTAATACGGAAGTCCTTATTTAGTGCAGCCGGAACGTCAGGATAAGATTAGTTCCTTCCCTCTTTACCACCAGCAGTTTTCCATGATGGTTTGGCTCCCGAAAAATCACAAAGCCCGCGTAAAGTAAGGATGAACCCAAGATACCACTAAGCGTACCCCAGGACCCCTCCGATCAGGCCAACTATGAGCCAACTCCCGGTTTCTTGCCTCAATTCTGCTTACTGATTCAAGGAGGACTTAGAAGAAGCAGTTATCAAAGCATTTATGGTAGGAAGCGGTAAACCTAGGATTGGGGTAACTGAGGAATGCTCGTCCCCACCTTTGCATTTCTCATCCTGCAATTGCCCTATGTGTAAATACTGTCCCATTTCATGTTCTTCAATGTTCAATTCCTTTCGCAATCGACTTACGAATGAGTTTGTTACGACGCACGCTAAAGAATACAGTAGGATAATCCAGAGCTTTAAGGGAAACTTTTCATTGCTTCAAATTAAACTCCAAATAAGTTTGAATTAACATCAAAATAAAAGCATGATTCTGAGATTCCATCGTCTCGTAAAATTTGATGGTAATTTTATGGCTTCCTTATCTTAATCTTTATCAGATAGATTAGCGTTAAGTATGTGATCTATACATATCGCCTATCACCCTATCCTAATGGATATTGGCAAGATTTAACTTTCTCGTGAATTGGTAAAAAAATTGTTAAAACTTAAAAGAGCATGGTATCATCGATTCCAATTTTGAGTTCAATGGATGGCAATATTGAATTGTATTTTGGTCCCTCTTTTTTCTCCAATTTGATCAACATTATGATTTACCATGAGTAAACCTGAATTTTGTAGTTTCATAGTTAACATTTCTTTAACACGGCCATTTATGTACGAGGATATTGGCTCAGAATTATTAATCTCGGATACTATTATTTCTTATACCGGAAATCACCATTACTATGAATTGTTAAGTAATACTTTTATAGAATGAGCAGCTTATTGTAAATGTATGAACAAAATCTGTCGCATTTAGGGGTAAGCCTGGGAGAGACACATGATTATAACAAGAGCAAACAAAATATTATGGGTCACGCTATTTGCCTTTATTCGTGTGTCATTTATGCTGAATAAATTGATTGGCCAAATATCCAGCCATGAAAATCAGAGGTTAAAAAATCAGAGTTCAAAGTAGTGGAAAAAGCTAAATGTACGCATCACGGGAGGGTAACAATCTTTAAAATGCGCAACTTACTTTTTTTTGGAATTGGTTGTTACTCGCAACGGAACTTTGCTGTGCTAAGGAGGGTGCAAAAATTCTTTCGAAATTTCCCTTTTTCCGTTCTGTAGTAGGCTATTCTAAGAAAAGACCGAATGAGCTCTTATCTGTGGACGTCCCTAAGATGAGAAAACGAGAACACAATAGGGATTTCTTCCAGGGTTTTTGGATGGGCAGAATGTCTCGAGGGAGCCCCGCGTAGCATTTCGCTGAAAAGGGGTTACATATAGTATAATGCCAAACTCTCATAGCTCCGAAATCCGTACATAAGAGATTTTTATAGAAAGTCCGGGGATGTCATTTTGCTTTGGGTGGTGGAATTCTTTCCTCATTGATATTACGTCTATCTGAATTTAACCTCCAATTCTATGTGCAGTCGTTGAGGCCTTGGTTTAAAACTTAATTCATCGAATCATGAAGGGTTGAATGTTGAAGGGTTGATGGTTGAATTTTCCCTCGCAGTAATATAGTATGATTTAAAAAAATACAAGAGGATAACATCTGATTACACCTATTGAGGCTTGTAGTGAATTCAGAGTGTATTGTTCTCTCCATCCTCGGTGTTGTTAACCCACACGCTAAAGGAAATACGTTTCTTGAAATCTTATCTTTTTTAAAGGGTGGTTGGGAAACGCATTACACTTATTAAACTTTCCTTTTCTTATTTGAAATCCTGTGTTAAAATTTTAGGCATTATGGATTTACCATTAGCATTTTATTATTGAGATACTTATATCTCGTCACAAATCTACTCTCAGCAAGTGGAATATTTTCAGTAATAATTATCTCTTTCATGTAATCAGGTGTCACAACATTATTTCATCTAACCTGCAAATTTTGGCATAGTTCTAGTTTCTGCAGTTTTACTCGAAGCTAAAAATAAAATAAATATAAAAATTTCCGTAATATCTTGTCCTTTAATCAGTTGAAATGCCATACATTTTATTCATTGGAAGTAGGCACTTACGAAATTGCCTCACCTACATATTGTACTCAATAATAATTGTTGTTTGTTAACCCTAAGATCAAATTATTTTTTTGATCTCATTTTTGAACATGGAAATGTTAGCCTTTTTGAAATGAAGTGGAAGAAAATTTTAAAATAGCCTCAGAGAATATAAATTAATATCTCATTTTTTCCGGAGGCACATAGGCAGGGAAGAACAGCTGTGGAAAATAGTGGAAAATAATTGAACGTTCCGAAAGAGAAAGAGGGAGTGGAATGTGATAACTTGTTACAACTTTCAAGTAGACATATGTAGTGACGATTATCGCCAATGTGCTGTACTTGTAAATGGAAAGGAAGAATATGTCTGTAGATGAATTCCTGTTTCAGAAGAAACCAATGCTTTTTGAAATTTCATAGAAAAAAAAAGGATTAATCAGCCGACCTGCTTTACATTTATGCTTTGACATGGAGAAATTCTACGACACAAACTGGTACATTTTGCAGTGTGTTATTAAGGAAATTGAAATAAACTACGAAGAAATAGTAGCAAAGTGATGCATTCTCTATGTAGAGAGCTGGACAATGACGAAGTTTACTGAAGGTAGATAAAGTTCTTAAATGAAAAACGGAGTTAAAATGGTATATATGCTCTACATCGCCCTTAATTCGTACTGTATGCTACAAGGAAAATAATTGAGACGAAAAAATGTATAAAAGGGATTATCTCACCGCGGTTCTCAAACTACGCTGACAAATAAGAGATATATAGTGAGGGTATTTTATCCAGGTCAGCAAAGGGACAATTAATTACTGTATTAAAAACGTCAGAAAATGATATTTTGTGTCGTGGATACCGTGTATTGTGAATGAAAAGTGACGAAGTCGAAAACTTATTTTTGACGTCCATGAAGATATCATGAAGAAGAAGAATTCCAGTTCAACGCATTAAGAGTTATAGGCCTGAAGACTTATGGGATTCATCATGAAAGGAAAGAATTACCAAGCAAGACCAAAAAGATTTGCGAGAAGTAAGCGATACCAGACGCCAGTAAGAGAAACACTTATATAAGAGATCGAAAGAGGTTAGCTTATATTGGAGAGTTACCTCCAAGCTGTTCTTTGATTGATGACATTTCATGACAATGTTTTTCGTGGAAACTCGATTAGTGCTTCGGTGTAAAAATGGTGATTAATGTTTCCGAAATGTCCAGTGTTCAATAACACATCTTGGCGTTTATGTAATTATCTTTACCTACTCGCCCCTTTATCCTCTTTACCTTATTTAAGTATTAATTATTTCAATTTGACCCTTTTTACGAATCTTTCCTATTTTCTTGTTCTTTTCCAACGTTAGGGACATGCAGAGCGTAAGTTATGTGAAGCATTCAATGAAATCAAAGCGGAAATATAGCCTCGCAACGTTTTTTAATCCTTTGTGGCCTTCTCGGCCAATGGGAAGAGAAAAGACAGATTTCACCTTGTCCTAGTTGCTGACGGAAAGGGTTACAAGGAGGTAAATAAATTTGGCCTCCCCTTCGCTTCACTTTCGCTAATTGGACTGAAATTCGGATAACTTTGGAGTAAACGGAAGGAAAGTATTCTTTCTTTTCCCATTTACATTTAACGTACAGAGTTGGGTAGTGCTTGTACGTATGGGTACTCCCGTTTTTGCGGAAGGCACTATTTTAGTTAACCTTTTTAGGTGACTGAAAGTTTTATTGGTTGAACTTTTCTGGTTGCTAATTTTATGTCTGTTGATTGGCAGTTTAACTTGATGCACACTTTTGATAGCAATGGTAGCCATTCATTAAAAATCAACAGAAAAAGAGCTACAATGCAACAAAAATAATTATGCAAGGTCTGTCCCGAAAGTAGTATGACTTAATGTTTCCCGAATAGACGGACGGACGGGCGGCAGTTTCTCTGGTTGGATTCGAGGGAGGAGACTCTGAATTGAGGCAGGAGCCCGGTGGCAGTTGGTTCCCAGCCTTTGCGGAGTGCGGATCGTTCGTCTGCGAAACCTCTATATCGAGAATTTGTTACGCTCCGCCATGAACCGGTTATTGGAACTGCGCTACCCCTTTAAATTTTGCGTAAAACTGGGCAAAACCGGGAAAGATAATCATAATATTCTCAAGGCAGCTTTTGGTGATAACACCAAGGGTAGATGGGGTGTTTTGAGTGGCCGAAGTTCTTTCTGGAGGGAAGAGAATATATTGAAGACGCCGAAAGTTCAGGACGGCCTTTGATCTCAAAAACGGACGAAAATCTTATCAAGAGACGTCACCACGGCTCGATAGAGGCATTACAACAAGCCGTGAGGAGGGAGATTACCAGAATTCAAGGCACCGTCTTCCAGAAGGCGTGCGGTTCAATGGTGCATAACACATTCGAGATACGTAAACTGTTCCACCTGATCTAGTTTTTCCCCTCCTATTTTAATGTTAAAATCAGCCTTCCTCTTTCTGGAAAAACCGCATAACCGTTATGAAAATGAAATAAGGACAATTTGCACTTTTCCACAGTTTATTTAACGTACGACGCGTTTCAACTCACAGAGTCATCATCAGGTACAAGACACTGTACATCAGGTACAAGACGACAATGTGGTACATGACTCTGTGAGTTGAAACGCGTCGTACGTTAAATAAACTGTGGAAAAGTGCAAATTGTCCTTATTTCATTATGATGAACTTCCACGACCTCAAGCCTGAATCTGTTGAACTTACGCATAACCGTTATTTTAATTATATTAAATCTCATTCCATATTTGTCGCACTTAATTTCCAATGACCTCAGCAATACTTGCAGCTGGCACCTTGGCTGACTGACAAACTAGAGCTTGGTCATTAGCAAATCTGACTGATTTTAAGAATTACCCGCTTACTTTCATTTCTATCTCCAGTTCTTCCCATGCCTCTTTAATCATTTCCTCCACGCATACGATGTCCATTTTTCATGTATTTCCATTTTTCCTCTAAAGTACTCAGCTCCTTTCCCTCACTCATGATTTCCTCTACAGCCTGCGGTTACCTCTTCCTTATCAATACAGTTAATGCTTCTAAATTCCATTTAACCTGCCTCTCCAGCCTAATCTTTTGAATCGGACGCTACACTTAAAGAGTACTATATTGTAATCACATCCCGCCTCCGCTCCCGGAAACTGTCCGAATTGATCACACTGTTCTAAATCTGTGCCTAAACATAATATAATCTAACTGATACCTTTCTGATTAACCTGGAGTTTTCCATGCATACCAACACCTTTTGTGGTTACTAAACTAAGTGTTAGTGATGCCTAGGACATGTTTCCTTCAGAACTGAATACCTCCCCCCTCCATCCCCCATTACAATCAAACATTCCCTGCATGAACACACGCGATTATATTCTCAAACTAATTGTTTACCCTATTGATTTTTTTCTCATGATTGCTTGGTGGCATGTATAGCCAAACAATGACAAAGATCGTCAGTTCTGCTTTTACCCCCACTGGTAATACTCTATCTGTTGTTTACACCATATTAATTACGCTTCTTCCTAACTTTTTATTAATATTATGGGTAACACTCGTTGGCTCTCGTCCCCTCCGCTGTATATTACTCTACAACCATCACTCTAGTAATCCCCGCTGACCTTCCATATCAACTCGCACGGGCCTAAAATATCTATATTTCCTCTCTCCATCTCTCACTATATAGTCTCTAATTTTCCTCTCCCCAAAATTGTCCTAACATTCCAAGTTCCTATTCTAACTAATTTGGTATTCTTCTCCTGTGTCTTCTGTCCTGCTGCTGTCGGTTTTGCTCTGCAAGGCTTTCGTGAGATGATGACCGCGGAAACCTTGCCTCTCCTACCGCCGGGCACGACACACGGCCGATTAGGCTGAGTCCCTTAGTTACCAGGACTCATTTTCTCTATACTGCGCATCAGAAAAATCATTGTATTTATAATTGAGGTGATTTCCCGTTGGCTTCCTCAATAGTGTTTTTAACGTTACTCCATCATTCAATGGTCTCTGCAGCCGCCTCACTGAGGAACAGACGCTGGGCGGACTACTTTTCGTCTGTTTCCTATCCTTCGACCTATCCTTTATTTTTTATATCTATAATATAAACTTTGATTAATACTTTCATACACTGACACAGAAAAGGACATTCACATGTCAAGTTTTTACGTTTTGACAAGGCTGGAATCTTAAAAATACCGTTCTCGGTGGAAGAGCGGAGAGGATATGTGTAGGGGAATGATGGGACAAGAGGTAAGTGACGAATAGAAAATTGACAAGGGAGTGTGATGGAAGGTGTAGGTGGCTATTGGATGGTTTCAGTGGGTTGAGTTGAGCCCGGGAGGTTTAAATGACTGAAGCACCCAGATATGTGCCCTGTCTCGTGTTCTCACCTACTTGAGGATTGAGAAAGGGCTTCAATCGCCGAAACAGAGTAGCAGTCGTCAAAGGATTGGTCGCGGGAATCAGTGTGGGTAGAGATGGGATAATTAAGGAAGGTGGGACACTTAGCGGAATAGCGGTGGTTATTCAAGTTGAGGGTGGTGCATTCACTTAAGTAGAAGGCAGGACAGAAGTTACAGGAGACGCGGTATATAATGTTTTTTGAAGTATAGGGGGCGAAGAAATAACTTGGGTTGGAATTTGGTAATCAGGGAGGCGGCGGGTAGAAGAAGATAGCAGTATTTGTAGCGTGCAGTTGCAGGGTGCGGAGAGGGGCGGAGAAGATACAGGGGGTCCGCAGGTAGTCTTATTGACTTTAAAATATCTCGCAATTTCGACGGGCGTTTAAGCGAAACGGAGGGACAATGTGGGAATAAAATTGATGTGGACTGACTGCTTTGAATAATTGGAAAGAGTTCATGGAATATATGTTTCATTTTGATGGTTCCGAGGAAGAAGCTGGTGTTTAGGTTAAGGCATTTTGGGCGGTTTGGTTTGGGAAGAGTAGTGTATTGGGTTAGAGGATTTTATTATTCAATAGTTTTTCTGGGTACCCAAGTTTCCTGAGAGAGCCGTGTATCTGGTCCACGTATTTCTGTTGGGAGGGGGTGTTGTTGCAGAGATAAAAGTCACGGACTGAGAGTGGAAAAGGATTGGAGCGTTTTTTATGTGATGAGTGGCAGCTCTTGAAGGAGGTATTGTAATGGTTGATTCATTTTCGTCGTTCTGAAAATCATTAATAAAACACCCCTATCACTTATGGCAATACAATTTCTTTTGATCTGAACTTTTGAATTAAGTAGCTAAAATTCATTATATACCTAAGCGTAAAAACTAAGCTTTTCTGGGGGGTTTTGAACTCTATTTTGGAATAGCATGCAGAATATTTCGCGTCTTGCATTATGCTCGCCAGAAAGTCTGTAGCAATACGATCAGTGTGGATTTTTTTCTAAACACCTGAATAATACCTGTGGTTCGATGGGTTCAATTCCCACCTAGGTGGGTCTTCCTCCATCTAGAATTTGGGTGTTTGTAATTGTTTTTAATTTAATCTACAGGGGTCAGGTGGAAGAAGGGACAATGAAGTCCCAATCTCGTCCCAAAAAAGTCGAATAATAAATATGTCTAAGTGGTACTCATCAATCGTGTAAGTTACCAAATGATTACTGACATCGACTGACTGACGTCTTATTTATCTCATTTCTTTGAGTGAAAACATTTTCACCACAAAAGGAGACAAGTCAACGAACTTTTACTACAACACTGTTTCTTTCACTAGAGCTGGTCGCGCAAACGACAGAACTGTATTGGCATCAATGAAATGCCATAGAATTACCGAAAGAACTAAGAAACAAAAAGAAAAAATTTGAAGGGCTAAATAGATTCGTTCGATGCCGTCATTAGCATATTCAGCATCATTGGAACGATTACCTATATTTCCATTTTCATACACATGAACAACACTTGAGCCTTTGCTTTTGACTCGCCGACCAAAATGTATCTATCGACGCCATATTCCACGACCCACGCCTGGAGGAGTTAATACTGTTTTTAGAAAATTAGCCTTATATTAAAGATATAAACAAGACCATGAATGTGTTATAGTTCTCAAAAAATGAGGTGGAAAGAATAACAAGGCATTCTGAGCAGCAATACAGAGTTCGTCCGGAAAATAAGTGTACTGAGCTCAGGAAAAAAAATTTATTACACTTTTACATATCATAAGCTAATATTCCTCAAAATAGGACCCTTGTGAGTCGATACACTTGTTCCAGCGGCGTTCCCATTCCTGGAACGCTCCCGCGAAGGCATCATCGGGAACCTCTCGAAGACACGTCGTCACGGCCTCTTTGACGGCGTCCAAAGTCCCGTATCGCGTTCCTTTCAAACTCCTCTTTATCTTCGGGAACAGAAAAAGTCCGGTGGTGCCAAGTCCGGGCTGTAGGGCGGGTGCGGCAGCGTTGCCACGCCGTGCTTGGCCAAGAAGTCCGACACGACAGGCGCGGTGTGAGACGGCGCATTGTCGTGATGCAGCCGCCAGATGTTTTTGATCGCTGGCCGGACGCGGGCGACTCGTTTTCGAAGCCTGTCGAGCACTTGGACGTAAAATGCAGCATTTACAGTTTGTCGTTCAGGTAAAAATTCGTAGTGCACGACTCCCCTTTTGTCAAAAAAGACAATGAGCATCGCCTTGATCCGAGATTTGCTCATGCGAGCTTTCTTTTGACGGGGTGATGATGGGGTGTGCCACTCCGCGCTTTGTCTCTTCGACTCCGGGTCGTACTCAAAGATCCACGTCTCGTCACCCGAAACAACGTTCTCTAAAAAATGTGGATCATTTTTGCAGTGATCCGCAAGTTGTGTCGCGATTTCCAAACGATTGAGTCTTTGATCATCACTGAGCACTTTCGGCACCAACTTTTTCGCGGCACAAATTTTTCGCATCTGTAATTGCTCGCTAATAATCTTGTGCACTATTGTTTTTGGCACATTACACTGCTCTGCTATCATCCGAACACTAAGACGACGATCAGAGTTCAGTACATCGCGAACTTTTCGCACATTTTCGTCGGTGAGTGTCGTTGATGGGCGTCCAGGCCGTGGTTCGTCGTCGACCTCTTCTCTGCCCTCCATGAACATCTTGTGCCACCGAAAGATCATGTTTCTGGACATGGCTGACTCCCCGTAAGCCTGGTTAATCATACCGACAGTTTTGGTAGACGATTTCCCAAGATTTACCGCAAATTTGATGGAATAACGCTGCTCCAAAAACTTCGGCATCGCGTTCCGTGACGTGGGTCGAGCGTGGAGGTTCGCGTTAACAGAGCTCCTCACTACACCGCAGCTCAGAGCCGACTGCCTTTTTCAGCGTCGCTTGCCAACATACCCCCCTCCAATCGCAGCCCGTCAGAGCGGTGCTGGGCGCGCCTGGAGCGGCGGGAAAAAATCAGTACACTTATTTTCCGGACGAACCCTGTATTTAGAGATCAAACCTTGGTTTTTAAAGGGATTGAGAATTTAAATAAGGAAAACTATAATTTTAAACCTAATCAGTTCCACTGTATATTTCTAACGTTTCATCCGATCCAGATTGTTTAAGATAATCAGGATATGCCTTGACAATAGCGTCAATGTACAATGGAGTCCCCTCAGGAACTTGAAGAATACTTTCCAGGGAACTCCCCAGGAACCAGAAAACTGATAAGAAGATGTGTATCGGCGGGACAGATTCTTACCGAATCGATTTTATTTAAGTAAAATGTGAAAAATGATGACTTATCACGTTTTGGGCGTAGAATTTCTGAGTGATGACAACTTTTACTCCTATAGTAAGTGATTTTTACGGCTGATTTTGAGCTCGTTTCAATTGCTGCAACTAAATCACGTATCTTTTTTGCGAAGTTGAATCAGTCGGGAACCTTTGAAAATGGCACTACCGGCAATTAATGAGAGGAACAGACTAACCGTTGGACCGCAGGCAGTATTACAACAACAGCTATAAAAGCTGGGGAAATCGTTTATGAAAAAATATCTAACGGAACAGAAATGCATAAATAAAGGTAGATGAAAGACAAGAAAATTTCACTTTCTCGAATAGCTAAAGGACGATTATAATGATTAATTTGTAAGAATCGTTTTGCTTGAAAATATGTATGGTAGAAAAGGAGATTTTATTCTCACAAGTAAGGATGGATCAGGTTTCAATGGTCCCCGCGCCCGATAGCATACTGTTCTCATTCAAGAGTTTAATTATGTGATAATCTGTTCAAATGTTTTATGTCGAGTTCTATGGTAATTTTTGTCAAAATTATTGATTTTGGTGAAGATAAAAAGTATTTTTAAAAGGTTCACCACGCATTGACCAGGAAAACTGTTCAACAGATTAGGGATAAATTATTCAAGAAAAAAGCACATAACGAGTACACCATTCGAATGTTTGATGTACCTTAATTTTGTAATTGAAGCCATCTCAGTCCACTAGGACAAAAGAAGTAAAGACGAGAGAAAAGTGCGCAAAAACATACATGTATTTAGTAATTTCTAATTCCAAAACATTCATTTTTACGTGGAGGATAAATAAATGAGAAACATATGAAGTGATGCAGCTGAAAAAATGCCAAGAGAGAACTGGAACATTTTATTCAATAATTTAAAGCGGATGAATTGGAGTAATGGATTTATGTTTCACATCTGCCACATAAATGCGTTTTAAGTTGAATTAAGTACTATAATAGAAACCTCCGAATGTGGCTCTTTCCTTTGAAAGGAGACAGATAATCAAAAGATAGAAGCGAAACACAGAATAAATTGCAACGGTACACTCAAATACCGACAATATAAATTCATTCCAGTAGGTGATTATAAAATGAATCCAGCACTACATTTGTGGCTGGGTAAATAAAATGGGCACGGGTGGAATTTGCATCCAGCCATCTCGTCGCATTAGCTGTTTAGTATTTTTTCATGAAAAACGCACCAAACTGGCAAAGAGTTGCAAAACGCTTGGAATACATTAGAACCATGAGAAACTTTCTATCCCTCAAAGGAAATCTGACACCTCATGCACAGGATTATTTTTTTTAGAAAAGCACTTGGCGATTGTTTCAACATTCATGAAGGCGACTAGTGTTCACTATGGCACATCGAATTAACAATGACTTTTCAAATGAATCCAGTAGAAATGAATACCACTGGCACTTACTAAAACAATGATTTCCACCCGGATCGAAATAAAAAACGCGACCTGCACGACCACCGATAGTGGAGTAAATATTCAAACATAATTAATTGAAAAATTATTATAGACATCATTATCCTAAGAATAGAAAGATGTCCTAAAAGGTGGGAAAACCACATTTTTTTCCAACCAGCGCAAACAGAGAGCCTTTATTGTCAAATGAAAGGAATAGTAGCAGTAGTTTAAGCGGAGGCCATTGGCGCCATTAGGGATATCCCTCACTCAAAGTGCTCTCCACAAAGCAACTCAAGTAGGGATCGGGATTCCACTGAAAATTATCTATCTCCGGGATTCGAACTCGGGCCCTCTGGGTGGAAATTCAGTACGATAGCCACGCACCATCCCGATCACCAATAAAAGGAATAGTAATCTCAAATTAAAATCAATCGACTTAGAACGTTCTTAAGGAGGGCATACCGATGACCTAAAATGATTTCATAGAGCACTCCCAACAAGATAGTGGGTTGTGCAACCATCACTTCGAAGAGTTGATCAAATAAACTCAGTCCTTCATCGTCTAGTTACTCTAAATCTCTTCCCATTACTAAGATGGTCAATGAAACAAGTTTACTCGTCCTACCCCGTTCCTCTCCGTGGTTCCTATCCCCAGTTATCGCTCTCCTCCACATCCACTACTTCCATTTATTTTACTGTAACATTATTGTTGACGTCCTACCTTCTTTGATTATCATCACTCCTCGGTTATTTGATTCTTCTTTGTACGCAGCACCGTCTGGACATGAAGGCACTACCTTTCTCCGACAGTGCGAGTTCCTCTTTCTTCTGAAAATAAATTCTCTTGGGAATAAACAACGCTCGCACAAAGGCATGATGATTTCAAAGGGCTTATTCCATCGTGAGCTTAAAAAGCCATCTCCCTACAGCATTGATTCACCATTTCGGCTCTTGGAACCGTCTTTCCGAAGACAAATATGGCTGCCAAGGTCACAAACAGAATGGTCATTCAAAGTTTTTAAAGTACCGCAGGATTACCAACTGACGGATCCAATAGGAAAAAATACACCCAAAGAAAAAAGTACCTTGGGTGTCGGTATATGTGAAAGTAAAGAGATAAGTTTTGCGAAATCTGTGAGAGGGATTCCACTATTGGCTTAACTCCGTCAAAATATTCGTCTTCCTTTTCCAGTTTTCATCTTCTTCAAATCTCTCAAAGTAAACTTCATAAATGCTGATTTCCAACCAAAATTCTTGTACTAGCGGTTGTTTTGACCGGTAAAATTAAGTAACAAAGACGTTGATTTTGTCAAGGGTCTTCCAAAACGTTGTAATTTTTCCTAACTGAACATTCAATATCATATTAGAAGGAAAATATCATTTCACTCAAGCGTAGAGAAAGTGTACTCAGCAATGGATTAATTCCAAATTTTAAAAGTGGATATTTTAGGGGCAGATACATTAAAATATTAAATTATTCTATCTTTGATTGCTCTGGACTACAATAACTATCATCTACGATCATTTATTTTGGGAATAATTCAACGGTAGAAAAGCGCTTTACTTAGCTACCCGCATCCAAAATGAAGTCACCTTTAGATCCATAATAATAATCCACAGAGTTCGTTTTCGACACAAGTATAGAAGGGCAAAGGCCTAGGTTATTTCTGAGAGAGAAAATATTTCTAGCTGCTGCAATCACGTAGAATTAAACAATTAAGAACCAGAGCGAAGGATTTTATGAATTGAGAAAAAAAATATTTTTGATGATCAATTTTTGTAGAAAAATCTTATATAAATTGACGCAACTTGACTTTCAAGTCCATAAACTAACAAATGAACTACAGAAGTATTAAAAAATGTATTTTGTGCACGTATCTGACCACTTTAGCTAAATTTTTTGAAGTAAATTACCGTCCATGTTGGACGTTATTATTTTTCAATCATTAAATTATACATTGAGGTGACCCGTCTTTTAATGTATCAAGTAATTTCATTTACAAAAGACGGGAATAAATGTAATTTTAAAGTAGAAAGATAGAATCGAACCGCCATAGATAGGAGCTATTCACAACAGGAATTATCAATCCCCATTGGACCTACTTAAGGTATCCTTCTTTGATAATTCATTCCGTGGACCTTACTTAAATAAACATACTTCACTGGAAGAGCATTGCATGAATCCCATCCCATCTGAAGTAACAAACTACTGGTATGGAAAAGTTTTTGCTCATTGATCCGTAAAACGATGCTCTTTGGGAAGGATTCCCTCTGAAAGTCCATTAAAAGCGCTAATCCGATAAAGGCACTATTTGCTTTCAGCCAGAAAGTATAGCTACTTCAGTTTTAGTTCAATTCATTACCAATATCTGCAGTAAAGTATTTTACATAAAATAAAAATCATTACTCTCCGTGCATTTTAGAAATTGGCATTAATTTTCGAATTTCGTCACAGTTATTGCACCGTAAAAAAGCTGTACATACGCCTATAGCTTTCAAGAACGTCAATCGCGACCTCCGGAGGATCTACGATATTCAAATTGATATTTGGCTGGATTTAAGCGCCGCACCTTGCATATATATACGAGGGTCATCCGGAAAGTAGTACCCGTTCGTGAAATAAAGACACAAAAGTAAATATTAACAAACATAAAAAATTTTATTTGAAAGAGGATACTTTAAACTACTTCTCAACATAATCTCCAAGCAAATTAAGGCATTTGTCATAACGTGTGACAAGTTTCTGTATTCCTGCTGCATAGTCCTTCGCCGCCAGCTCATTGAGATACGCGAGGGACCCATCTTGCACAAATTTTTGCATAATGCAGATGGTGTTTAACAATTTCATGAACAATTGTTCGAGAAACATTGGGAAAATGCTCACAGATGTCATCAATTGTGACGCGCCGATCGTTCCTCACGAATTCGTCAACTGAGCTCACCAGTTGGTCTGTAATGACAGACGGTCTCCCCGAAGCTCATCGTCGTGTGTGTTCCCCCTCCCCATGTTGAAGTTGCGACACCACCGCCGAACAGACGACTCGTCCATTACATTGTCTCCATACACCTCCTTTAATTGGCGATGAATATCACATGGGCGAACGTTTCTTGCATTGAGGAATTTAATCACTGCCCTCACTTCACAACTGGCGGCGTTCTCAATTTTTTTAAACATTGTAAACAATCACAGAAACAACACAGGCAATGCTAGCGTCACGCAACTTGGCTCAGAGAAGGCAGACAAGCCACTGAAGCTATCTGACCTCGTCCAGCGGCTACTCGCGTCGTCAGCACTTCATGCGGCACGAACGGGTACTACTTTCCGGATAACCCTCGTATATATATATATATATATATATATATATATATATATATATATATATATATATATATATATATATATATATATATATATATATATATATATATATATATATATATATATATATATATATATATATATATATATATATATATATATATATATATATATATATATATTTATATATAAGCAGAACATATGAACTTGGTCATTTTTCAGGTATACTACCTTGATCAAAAGGTTCCCGGAATAACCACCGTGTGGCGCTCCCATCGTTCCGATTTGAGTTCTGTTTTTTTTGTTAAATTGGTACATCTGTTGTTGATATTCCCTTTAAATCTTAGTGTCATAACTTGACATTTGCAAAAGTTGCGTAGCCAAGAGTACATCTATCTCTGTGTGTGTTGGCGATTTTTTACAATTGCAGAAATGGATTTAAATTTGCAACAACGAACTTGTATTAAATTTTGCGTAAAAAACGGATTTAGTGGCGCGTTGGAAATGTTGGAAAAGTGTTTCGGCAACGATTCTCTAAAAAAAACGGTCGTTTACCAGTGGCACGAGCGGTTCAGAAGTGGTCGTGAGTCAATCGAAGATGATGAACGCAGTGGCAGACCATCGACATCGAAAGTCGGTGAAAAAATTGATAAAGTAAAAGAAATGTTGGTCAATAACCGCAAATTAACCATCAGAGAAATAGCGGAGGACTTGAACATTGCCTATGGATCCGCCCAAGACATTGTGGTTAATGATTTGGGTTTCCGTCGTGTAGCAGCAAAGTTGGTGCCAAAAGACCTCAATTTCATGCAAAAAAGAGACCGTGTTGACGTCGCAAAAGACATGATTTGCGAGGCTAAATCCGATCCCACATTCATCAAAAGGATCATTACTGGAGACGAGACGTGGGTTTATGAGTACGACACGCAATCCAGACATCAGGCAAGTGAATGGCGTTCACCAAATGAGCCGAGACCAAAAAAACCACGTCGTTTTCAGTCAAAAAAGAAGGCAATGCTGACGGTTTTCATGGATTACAACGGTGTAGTGCATCATGAATTTTTGCCAGAAGGCCAGACAGTAAACAAAGAGTATTATTTGGGCGTTATGAGACGTTTGCGTGAAGCAATTCGCCAAAAGAGACCAGAAATGTGGGCAGAAAACTCGTGGATTTGCACCATGATAACGCACCGTCGCACAGTGCTATCATTATTCGTAATTTTTTGACGAAAAATGCAACAAATACCATCCAACAGCCACCGAATTCACCTGATTTGGCTCCCTGTGACTTCTTTCTGTTCAATCGAGTTAAAAAACCATTACGGGGAACGCGTTTTAGCAGCCGAGAGGAAGTAATGGAAAAATCGCAGGAAGCACTGATGGACATACCGAAAACCGAATATAAAAAATGTTTCGAGGATTGGATCAAGCGCTGGCATAAGTGTGTTGCAGTCGATGGGGATTACTTTGAAGGGGACAATATAGATTTAGATGAATAAACTTGTATTTTTAATTTTCTGAATAAATTCCGGGAAATTTTTGATCAAGGTAGTACATGCCACCGAGCAACCATAAGGAAGAAGAGGTCGATAGGATATACGATCAGTTAGAGGACATAATCGCGTGTGTTCCTGCAGGGAAACATTTGATAGTGATGGGGGATTGGAATGCGACGGTAAGCGAAGGAAGAGATGGTGATGAGGTGGGGGACTACGGTTTTGGCACGAGGAATGACCGCGGGGAGAAAGCAGTTGAGTTCTGCAGGAGACAGTGGTTAGTCATCACCAAAACTTGGTTTGGACATCACAAAAGACGCAGGTATACATGGAAGATGCCAGGTAACTCAGAAAGATATCAGCTAGATTATATCCTGGTTAGCCACAGGTTTAGGAACAGTGTGATAAATTCGCACAGCTTCCCGGGAGCGGATACGAACTCTGACCACAATTTAGTTGTTATGAAATATAGCGTCCGTTTCAAAAAGATAAGGCAGGAAGGGCTGGTTGGAAAATGGAATGTAGAAGCATTAAATGGATTGAAAAAGGAGGATTACCAGCAGGATGTAGAGAAAATCGTGGGGAATGGTAGAGAGCTGAGTACTATCGGAGAAAAGTGGGAATATATCAAGAAAAGTTTATCGAAAGCCGCAAAAGACACTTTGGAACCGTTAACGCGAAAAAGAGTAGGAAACCGTGGATCACGGATGAGATGATTACGAAGATGAATGAGAGGAGCAAGGTTAAGCAAAGTTAGGCAAAATGGAGTACAAAGAGTTAAAAAATAAATTAAGGTGGACCACAAATAAAGCAAATAATTAGATTCATTTTAACTGATTAATATGTTGTATTAATTCCTCCACCTAAATCAGCTCAACAATATAATGCTCAAAAATATTACGCTCAACAATATTATGCTCAACAATACTATGCTTTATGTAAATCGAGCAGTCTTAAGTGTTTCTTCAGGTCATTAAACAATTAAACAAATGAAAACAAGTGAGCATGTCAAACGTTACAGCAACATGGTCTCCTGGAAATAACACTTGGAAGGCGGGAGTAATTCCAAAATTTAGGTAAGATACAAGCGACGCTTCGAAAACGAACAAAGTATACCAACTCTAGCTGTTAGAGATGACGATAAAGATCTAATAGCTAACCAAGAAAAATGGGAATACATCAAAAAAGGTATACCGAAAACCGCGAATGAAACTATAGGAACCGTTAATGAAAAAAGGAGAAGGAAACCATGGATCACAGTTGTGATGATTAGAAAGATAGATGAGAGAAGAAAATGGAAGAATATAAACACAGAGCTAGGCAAAAGAAAGAACAAAGAGTTCAATAATGTATTGTGGTAATAAACAAATAAAGCAAAAGAAGCATGATGGAAGACGCAGTGCGAGGACATGGAAAGTTTGCTGAGGAAGGGCGAAATTGCTGCGCTATACAGCAAGGTTAAGTCTTTATCGGGAAATAAGATGGGAAGAACTATGCTGAAAGTTAGAGATAAGGCCGTTAAGATAATAGTTGACACAGGAAAGATCCAAGAGATATGGGAGGAATACATAGAAGAACTGTATAGTAAAGAACCTAGACCAACAAAGTTAGACATAGAAAAGGAACATGACGTTGAGGAAGATAGCTTAGGTCCAGGCATACTCGGCGATGAAATAGAAAGGGGATTAAGGGTGATGGCAACATATAAGGCCGTGAGGATACACAGCATTCCTCCGGGACCACTAAAGGGTTAAGAAAAATATGGGAGGAAGAGGGTTTATGGGCTTATTCGTACTATCTATGAGGAAGGAATCTGGCCGCAAGACTTTGTGAGTTCAGTGTTAGTTCCTATTCCGAAAAAGGTAAAGGCTACATCATGTGAGGACTACAGCACAATAAGTATAATATCCCACGCTGCTAAAGTTGTTCTCAGGATCATCAACAAAAGGATAGAGAGTAGGGCAAATGATTACTTAGGAGATGATCACTTAGGGTTTAGGAAGGGGAAAGGTACGCGTGATGCAATTGAAATAATGAGATCACTCGATCGAGAGGAATATAGAATACAATCAGGACGTATTTGCCTGTTTCGTAGATTTCAAAAAGACTTTTCATAGAGTGAATTGGGAACAAGTGATGAGTACATTGCAGAAAATAGGAATAGATTGGAGGAAAAGCAGGCTAATCCGAAAACTGTAAATGTCTCAGACTGCTCAGGTGCGAGTAGGGAACGGGGAGTCCGGATGGGCAGTGTTAGGAAGAGGTGCAAGGCAGGGTTGCCCATTCTCACCGGTGCTTTTCAACGTATATGCGGAGGGAATGATTAAAGAGGCTTGGGAAGAACTGGAAGTAGGAATGAAAGTGGGCGGGGAATTTGTAAAATCAGTTAGGTTTGCTGATGACCAAGCTTTAGTTTGTCAGTCAGCCAAGGGGTTTCAAGCATTGCTGAGTAAATTGGAAATTCGAGCGACAGGTATAGGATGAGAATCAATATTAATAGAGCAAAGGTTATGCGATTTTCTAGACAGAAAAAGGCTAGGCTAAACATTAAAATAGGAGGGCAAAAACTACAGCAGGTAGTACAGTTTGCGTATCTCGGTAGTGTTTTGGACCAACACGGTCAAAGTAGTAGGGACGTAAAGAGAAGAATTGCGCTAGGCAAAGAGGCTTTCACGAGGAGAGAGTTTATGACAGGGACGTTGAGTAAGGATATTAAGAAAATGCTCGAAAAAATCTTAATATGGAGCGTAGCTATGCACGGCGTGGGAACGTGGTCATTTAAGCAGGAGGATAGACGTAGATAGGAGGCTTTTGAAATGTGGGCGTGGAGAAGAATTGAGAAGGTGAAATGGACCGAGAAGAAAAAAAATGATGAAGTACTTGGTATGGCGGGCGAAGAGAGGGGTTTGTGGGAAGAAATCCTATGGCGGCAGGATAAGTGGATTGATCGGTAGTGGAATGTTGAAGACTGTAATAGAAGGGAGAACATAAGCATTCAGAGATGAAGATGGACCTGATGTAGAGTAGATTGCTAGAATTTGTGTTTTGATAGGAATTACAAAATATTTATTTAGATTACCTTATTATAAATATATATATATTTATATATATATATATATATATATATATATATATATATATATATATATATATATATATATATATATATATATATATATCGGTGATATAGAAACACTCACACGAGCTGTATAATATTTGGACGGCACAATAGAACACAAATAAAATAGTAACACTTAAAAAAGGACACTCACATTGCAGATTGTTAGAGCTTTCGGCTTTCTCCGAGACCTTCCGCAAGTGAGACTGAAAATTTCGGAGAGAAGTTAGCGGTCTGGGAGGGGGGAGGGAAAGAGCAGGGAACGCTGGGAGGCGAATTAAAGATGGTGGTTAAGGGTGGGAATTTTAAAAGATCGGAAAGCTAGTATATATGCGGATTCACCATATCTCACCTCTATATTGGTGGCTGAATCGGGTGGGGATTCAAGGATATTAAGGGAGAAACACTGGTCGAATGAAAGGTAGTGGGAATTTGCGTGTAAAGGGATAGACAGAAAAGACAGTGAGGCAGAATTGCAGAAGGAGAGGTGATTTTTCAGTCCAATGGATAACAGGGTAATGCATTTACCCATGTAAAATGAAGGGCATCGATTGCATGACAAAAGATAAATAATATTTTTTGAAAGGCAATAAGCGTGGGAACGACGTGAGGGGGCAATGGGGGGATGTGGGGAGAGTAGAGCAGATCCGATAAGTAGACATGTTTTACATATGGGGTGGTTGCAAGTGGGGGAAATACGTGGAAATTTGTCAGGGGGATCGCCAAAGGATTGATAGATCTTAGAAGGTTTTTGAGATTGGCTGGTCATCTCTATGCGAGAGAGGGGCATTGGAGTAAGGTTGAGGTCGCGTTATTGTCATGTAAAATAGGAAACAGATCTTTAAGAAAGGTTTTCAGTCTACGGGATCCGGGGAAATAGGTGGTACAAAGGTTGAGTCCTGCGTCAGATGTGGGATTGTTTTTATGTGGTGTATGTCGTCGGGTGGAGCGGTGGATTTTATTTTGTAGGATAAGGATCGAGGATTGAGGAAGTGATATGTCTTTAGTGAAGGAGGGCAAGGAGAGTACAAGAGGATTTAGGTGATGGTCAAGGAATGCGGAGATTCTTTCGGTTCAGAATTGTAACTGGAAACTATAGGGCGACAGGGGATGTTGGGTTTGTGTATTTTTGGGAGGAGATAATACTGGGGTGTTCTGGGGTTTGGGGGTGAAAATAGGAATATGCCTTGGAAGGTGAGGCATTCTTTCGGTCCACATTGGAGGAGGAATGACCGAATTTCTGTTTGGAAAGTTGGTGTTGAGATGTTGGTGAGAGCGGTGTATGTATTATTGAGGTGACCGAGGGCTTTGGAAATATAATCATTGGTGTTTAAAATGACAACTGAGGAGCCTTTAACGGCGGTGGTGACAAGGATTTTGGGATTGGACTGTAGGGATTCTAGGGCAGAACGTTCGTTCGTGAAGAGGTTAATTTTTGGTCATTGTCATGTCATTCTATGAAGGATTGATTGGAAACGTTTTCGAAAAGAAGACGTAAAAATTTTTTAAGTGTTATCCAATTTATTTGTGTTCTATTGTGCCGTCCAAATGTTATATATATATATATATATATATATCATATATTATCAAGGAAGAGAGGGACAGAACAAGTTCTGTCCCTCTCTTCCTTGATAAAGGTGGCAACGACCACCGAAAATTCGAAAAATAGTGAGTCTCTTTTTTGTGTGTTTCTGTGTTCACTAGTGCTAAGTGTTATACATTATATATATATATATATATATATATATATATATATATATATATATATATATATACGAGGGTCATCCGGAAAGTAGTACCCGTTCGTGCCGCATGAAGTGCTGACGACGCGAGTAGCCGCTGGACGAGGTCAGATAGCTTCAGTGGCTTGTCTGCCTTCTCTGAGCCAAGTTGCGTGACGCTAGCATTGCCTGTGTTGTTTCTGTGATTGTTTACAATGTTTAAAAAAATTGAGAACGCCGCCAGTTGTGAAGTGAGGGCAGTGATTAAATTCCTCAATGCAAGAAACGTTCGCCCATGTGATATTCATCGCCAATTAAAGGAGGTGTATGGAGACAATGTAATGGACGAGTCGTCTGTTCGGCGGTGGTGTCGCAACTTCAACATGGGGAGGGGGAACACACACGACGATGAGCGTTCGGAGAGACCGTCTGTCATTACAGACCAACTGGTGAGCTCAGTTGACGAATTCGTGAGGAACGATCGGCGCGTCACAATTGATGACATCTGTGAGCATTTTCCCAATGTTTCTCGAACAATTGTTCATGAAATTGTTAAACACCATCTGCATTATGCAAAAATTTGTGCAAGATGGGTCCCTCGCGTATCTCAATGAGCTGGCGGCGAAGGACTATGCAGCAGGAATACAGAAACTTGTCACACGTTATGACAAATGCCTTAATTTGCTTGGAGATTATGTTGAGAAGTAGTTTAAAGTATCCTCTTTCAAATAAAATTTTTTATGTTTGTTAATATTTACTTTTGTGTCTTTATTTCACGAACGGGTACTACTTTCCGGATGACCCTCGTATATATAACGATTGTACGGAAAAACTCACAAGAGCGGCACAATAATGGGACGGTACAATGGAACACAAATAGAATAGCAACATTTAAAAGGACACTCACACGGTAAATTGTTCGAGCTTTCGGCCCTCTCAGAGGCCGCCTTGTGTCTCACTTGAAGAAGGCCTCTGAGAGGGCCGAAAGCTCGAACAATTTAACGTGTGAGTGTCCTTTTAAATGTTGCTATTCTATACATATATACATATCTATATATATATATATATATATATATATATATATATATATATATATATATATGTATGAACAAGGGTAGTAGTCAACCCGAATATTACTCGAATACTGAATACCCTATATTATAGTATAGTTACCCATAAGTTTCCGTAATAAAAGCATTAACAAGTAAAAGCATTATTCCCCTGAAATTTCATAAATATCTTTATTGACTATCAACTGTTACGATGTTTATATTGATATATATTTTTAAGAACTTTACGAGAAAATTTCACATATTTTTATTGCATACCACCAAATTATTTCTAAGTTGATTAAATGAAGTCAGAAAGGGTTTCTTTCAATCACAGCGCGCATTTAATAGAAAAAATTCGTGGTCACTGCTCATGATTCCATCCAAAAGTATGCGAAAATTCCTCACTGCAGTTCATAGCCAATAGCAGCCTCGTTTAGACCTCTTGAGTAATATTCGCTAATTCGCGCTTTGATAACCTCTTTACATCGCAAACCTAATTTCGCAGAGATCCAGCGAATGGAAATAAAAATCGTTTCATCCCATCGTTTGATTTTTCAGAAACAAAAAATACCTAGAAAGTGAATTTTTTATTTAATCAAAGTGAGGCACAGAGATTCGAGAGGAGAATAGGCGGTTGAATGAATTGCATTTGGGGCCTGGCCGAATGGGAAAGGTGGTCAGGGGTTTGGGGGAGCGGCGTGGCATTGGAGGGGAGCAGCAGGAAAAATTCCAGACTCGCGCAATGACTGCGGTCAGGACTCAATTCAAAAAATGCCCAATGCCAAATTCGGAAGCATATTCACCCTCGAATTGGCTCAATCATTATCTGGTAGGAACGTGACCAACTTCATTGGGTCAAAAAATCCTTAATGTAAGCGTATTAGAAAACAAAATTCGAAATATGCCAACCAAATGAAGTTTGATAAACTCACGGAGGAAGTGAAAAAAATCGATAGAATTGGTGCGTGAAATGAATGGATAACTCTGAGATGCGAGCGCTTATTTTTTTAGGAAACAAGTAGGAGTCCCTTTAATGTCTCCCTACTGAAGACTCGCTGACCCTAAACACTTCAATCGCCATGCAGCATTTGGCTATCGCTCATGGGAAAACCCGATTGATCAACTAAGATTGGAAAGAACAATTTGATAAATGAAGAGAAACAATAGATTGTCATGAGAAAACAGAAAAACTTGGACTTTTATTCTTGGGTTTACATTTATAAAATTTCTCACAAGGGCATGGGGCCTTAGTGTACTCACTATTATACATATGATTTATATATTTCACATATGCATAAACACATGCAAATTTACAAACATATATGCATCATACAATAATGAGTATGTTCGGGTAAAGCTTTGAATTTCGCTCTTCCGATTAAATATGTACGGGTGATCCGGTGTGATTTTGTTACGACTATGAATCATGAGAGGAAATAACGAGTGCATCAATATGTTGCTGACGGTGCTTCTATTGTTCACCCCACTGGTCGATTCTACCAATACAATTTGGGATAATGTTAATTGACCTTCGTGTTACAAGTGAGCTCGAATGATCTGTTTCTATCTAAAAATATTACTCTCTCTTCATGACTAAAGGGGCTCCTAATGTAATTCCTCCAACGTACCCGTTATGCTTACTCTATTCTCGTAGCCATTTTTATCAAATCTGCAGGTTTTCTGTGAACTTTTTCCATTTCTTTCATTTACATTTTTTCCTATGGATACTAAATCCTTTTCACTTCTTCTAAATGTGGCCTAGCGAGAGTCAAGTGACACATCTCTTTTACCTTTCGGTACATTTCACGACAAACCTTTAAATGAAGTAAAAATCGCTCCTTTCAGGCTGGGTCTGACATACTTCTAGTGAAAATGACCCAAGTATTTTACCTGTCCCATGTTGCTTTATTCGATCCCCTCTATTTTATACACTACTTATTGTTCCTCTTTTCTTTTATTTCCAAACTTCACTGCTGTTCATTACTTTTATTTTTAATCCTAACCCCCGAAACTTAAACACTCAGATATCTGGCACAAATTTCTAGAGAGTAGCCCCTATTTCTCTAAAATATACTTCTTCGTTAGCAAATAATCAAATATTGCTGCAAACATGGGAAATTATTTTGAGTACATATACTCGTACATAAGAAAATGTAGGAGCTCTATTATGCCTCTCAATTTCATGCCTGAAATTACTGCTGCCTATAATTTACTCAACAATGGATTACTACTTTTCGTTCACGGAATAAGAGAACAACCACGCACGTGTAAAAATAAGAAAGAAATAATAATTTTCATTCAAAAATCAACGCAACTCATTATTGAAATACAACCGAAAATTTTGATGAAAAACTTGTGTGCATGATATTGGTAAGAAAAATGTCTTTGCACCCAAGCTTAAATTTCATTAAACACCGATATCATTCAGTTATTTAGCAACTAAAAAACTAATGCCCAAGTTTTATATGGTAATTATTTTATCCGCAGCTCCGCAGTAAATGCTTAGGGTACAGATGCTCAATATATACGAAACTCACACGTATAATTAATGGAATGGCTACGAGTTCGTTTGACTTTCAGATATAAGGCATTATAAGCGAGTTTCATCAAATTTGAAAATTTTATTTTAACAGACATAATTCATCTAAAATAGTAGGCCAAATGTTTCAAATCTTTCAAATTTCGACCTATTTTAAACAGGTCATATAGGAAACCAGTAAATGAGGCATGATGTTTTCATAAATGTTTATTAAACCAAATATACTAGTGTGTAACCAGTTAAAGAAAAAAACTAGCTAAATAAACTTTCGAATCTTTAAATAAGTAATCCGAGAGAAGTATAGAGACAAAATTTCATTTTTAATAGATGAAAAATCAACAGTAGATCATAGGAGTAAATAACTAAAGGGAGGGTTTCATCAGCCCCTATGGCAAGGATCGATAGGGTACCATACAGATGTCCCAGAAGTAGATGAGGTAAAAGAGGACGACCCTTTCTTCCCTTGAGTTCCGCCATTAAATGAACACAATACCATATTAGGAATGTGAAGCAACATAATGAGGTAGAGATGAGATGAAAGCCAGCAAGAGCTTACATCACCAAACCAGAAGCACCGACGTCCGCGACTTATACGGACGCAAATCTCAATTAAAACACTTCGACCTGAAGACGTTCTCTAGAACGGAAACGGAACTTCTGTCACCAAATACTTAGTACAAAGTGAAGCACCGAAACTTATCCAGCCATTATCTCGACCCTTTGTAAGCGGCCCATCATTATTTCAAATAACATGCCATTAGCTCTACATCGGAGCAGCTTCAAATTTTATCCATTGGGTTTTCAATTCCAAGCATGTCTTTCTTTGTATTTGCCATTGCGCAGTCAATTTTATTGCCAGATATTTCTCAACCTCACTTGTTGTCCATTTCGTTTTTGGTTTAACCGTCTTTCAAAGGTTACAGCCTTACGTATTCCTCCCATTTGTCTTCTGTTTCTTTATCTTCTGCAAGTCCCACTTGTCTCTCTAATGTTAAAGCACTTTGTTCTTCTCTCTCCGAAGTGGCTCTTTAACAGCTTGCATGTTGCCCCGGTGTTCCTCTTCACACTTACGCTGATTTGCTCGCATTAGCTGTGAATCTTCGTTCTGGGACTCTTATAACTTCGTTGCGGAACTTCTCGCAGAAGGCTTTCTTTCCATCTTGAGTTTCTTTCTTCTTTCTTCGGCAAATGTTATCTATGTCATTATAGGGACTTTTGGCACCTAGTAGTATTTGTACTTATTTTTCTTCAGATCAATCCATCGTCCTTCAGTGATAACCTATTTTGCTTTTCCTCCCTTTTTTCGTTTTTCAGCTAGGTTGACGTTTTACAATCTTCAATATTTATTTTAGTAACTCCACATAACCGGTAAACTCTATTCCCTTTAATTATCTGCATCTATAATCTAGAATCTAATATCTAGAATTTTCTAATTATTTTAATAATATACGTCACCAATGCGGAAATATGCAGGCCCTTATTTAAATTAAATCTACGTCATTTAATTTCTTGAGCCACTGAAGAAAATACAACCATTCAAACTGATCTATTTCAAAAGCATTATTTTAATGTTAAACAATCATTACCTTAGGAAAATTACACAGATATTACACTGACGTCACAAATGAAAATTCGGAAAAGGAAACGACAGAGGAAAACAAAAAACTTGCCCACAATGATAAAAAAATAATATGTGTATTTTGAAGACGAGAACCAAAAAATTCAAATTGTTTACAGCTAAAAAATCCGTAAATATCATACATACCCTCTCATGGATAACGACCTTGTGGTGGAAGAGCTTGCACGTTCCATTAACCTGTGGAGTTTTACTGTTGCGGGTCAATGATATTTGCTCTTGGTAGGATCACCCATGCTTGGTAAGGTCGAAGGGTAGGAACCAAACGAAAGATCATCATGCGCGCAGCGTCTGTTCCTCCGTGAGAGTTTCATAGGCGTCTGACTCCAGTGGGGCGGCCATTTAAGCGTCGGTGTGACCTTAAAACACTGTTGAGGAAGAAAGTTAAGTTAGAGTGAGTAATGAGGAATTACCTCATTACTTATCCCACAACTTTATGATGATAGAATATTAAGAGAATTAATCCTGGCAACTACGGCACATGGCTCGCTGGGCCGGGTTTCGTATCAGCCAGCGGGAGAGGCTAGACCTTCGCGGTCGTCCTCACACAAAATTCTTACGCAATCAAACGGATGAAATAAAAAAAGAAATACTGTATCGAAAACAAGAGAGAATCTCATCATCGCTGGAATTAAAAAGTTGTTAGGAACTTTCATAAACCTACCTTTTAAAAGGTAGAATAATTTGAATAAATTTTAATGGCTGAATAATTTGTTGTTCAGCCATTCTACTCTAGAGAAATACAGTAATAACGGAAAACCCTGGGACCTTACATGCAAAATGGAGTTTCTTGCGGGTGATATTTAAATCTAACACTTGTATGAATAATTTAAAATGTGAATAATATGCTTACGCAGGTATTAAGGAAATCATGTCATAGGATCTCAATAATTTCCATATTTACATAGAAATTTCTATGGGAACATGTAGGGTAGTTATTAGGGGAGGCGTCAGACAGCCGAGAGAAATCTGTCTGAATACACTAAAGTCTTCGAACGCAAAATTCGCAATTGTGCATTAAAAATCTGCCGCTGGATTAAAATCTGGTAAGTAGTGTTCATAAGAAATGCATTGAAAAAGATTTGATTCTAAAGCTTGGCCACTGTTATTTAGGATAAATATTTGTGTTGAGCAAAAATTGTCATGATGAACCTTTTAAATTAGAATGGAAATTAATGTTAATATGGCTGAACACAATCAACACCAAATAAAATCATAAAATCAAGCATTTACAATGAAGGGCACTCATACTGAGAAATAGACAATTCTGGGTTTTATCAAACACATTATAAACACTAAACTCTCGCACTCCTGCCAATTTCTTCAAACTTACAAATTGTGTCACTCGTATCTTTATTTCATAATTCATTAATTTCAACCGCTTTCTTACCATTCACTTTTTTTACAAAAATTGTTATTAACAATCAGGCGCAAAAAATAAGGTAGATGTAGTAATTCCACCATCTATCCAGTGTTTCTATATCTTTTTATAATTTGTCAAATAAATGATTTCACAATCGTTTTCATCGCGATCACATTCATCCATTTTATCTTCATTTTCTAAGTCGTTGATTCTTACCACAACTACCGCGTAGAGGTTTTCCTCCTGTTGTAATCACTAGACACACTAACAATGGAGTAACTCCTTTCCCCTCTGATCTCGTTTTCTTAACCACTGCCTCAGGATATTCATGCAATCAAATCCTCAGCTTAGATCTCAGATCTGGATCTCGAATGCTCTTCTGAATAGTTAGAATTTAGTTACAGCCGAAATCGCCTCATATATCGACCATAAAATACAAAAGTTATAAATTTGTTGTCGTAATCCGAGATATATTTTATGTTGCATTAAAAGTACACGAGTAAACGGTGCTCCGATCTTTCTTAAATTCAAAATGTTTTCCATGCAGGAATTTTCATGCCCTTCATTCTTGTGGTTTCATTTTTTACTCACGACAAGATAGTTAACGCAATGGATGCCTGAGGTTTTCAACGGCATTCCTACCCGTGGCAATAAAGTCTATCTTCAGGATATTCCCACATTATTATTTTTATATCATTCATCTTTAATTATTTGTGCGCAGAGTACTATTTTAATTTTCTCCAAAACCTATTCCTCCTCTTCTACTCACTGCATCTTCATTTTAAAATATTATTTGCTAGTGGTATTCCGTTTTTAATGCGCCTTACGTTATGTTTCTCGAAGTTGTTTTCATGTCATGTCTTTTTTTTGGATTTTCAATAGGAAGAAAAAATGTTCTTGGAATTGGAAACGCAATTTTTAACCTGAATCCTGTCGGTGAACCCTTGGCAATCGAATCAATCACCACACGCATCGAAATTATGATTCTCCCCACCAAAAATGAGCGTTATTAAAAAAATATGCCGAATAGCATATATAACTATGAAGCTTAAAATGATAATAAGAAGTGACATTTTAATAATTTCAAAAGAGACTATTTTTTAGCGGAATACAGTAACATTTGTACAAAAGAAAAATTAACTTATTCCAAAGGAATGTTACCAATTCTTTAGAACCTTATGGGTTTCATCAGGTAACATTCCACGCGGTTGTTATATGGTTAATTATCAACTTTAAAACAAATTTCTACGACCCATTCCAATTAAACACCAGGGGACCACTCTTTTTCTGAGTTTCAAATCCCGAATTTTTCCGGAGTTTCCCGACGGATGTGACCTCTTTTTCACCGTTTTTCCATCATAAGAAGTCTGCACATATCCGTACTTGGAACGATAGGTAGCGAAATCGATAGCTGTAATGCGCTCGCCTGGAAACGCCCTGCAGTATTTTGGAAGGCATTCTCCGTAAGCATATAATAATTTTAAAACAGAATTCCGAGTAAATCCGATAACTCAGGCACAAGACGTTGAAACTACAGTGACGTCAATCCGTGGTAATAGTCGTGTTGATTCCAGAAGTATATGCACACGTCGTATTGAGTGCAGGGTGGAGCGATCGATGGAAAAAACATTTTAAAAATGGTGACCTATACCCCAGCAGTAATGCATTAGAGTTTTCCTTCTCATTTAATGGTGCTCTCCTCAATAAAGGCGCATGGCTTCTTGCCGATTTGCTACGCTGCATCCAGTCACTCTATATGATGAATCACAATAGTACATATTTTTAGGGTACCCTATGAAAATAATTACCAAAAAACCATTTAAAATGATTCTTCATATCCATAAAGCGTTAAAAAATATTATATTGGTAGACACATTTCCAATACTGCCCTGTCTTTCTCCAATTTTTAAAATAAAAAAACTAATATAACAAACATTAAAAAATCATGAATAATTTTTTCCATATTTTATGGCAGCCTTTTGACGCATTAAAATTTTAAGATTACGACAACGATTCCGATAATTATCATCATAATCAAATAAGTTTTTGCGAACGGATACAGTCAATGAACACAACGATGATAATAATAAGGCCTTGAGTTCGAAATTAAAATACCTACATAAATACATCGAACCGACATTAATTTTGATGGTCAAAGCTAACGCGCTATAAAGTCAAAGAATGCCTCAAATGAAAGAAATATTTATAAAATACTGATGAATTAGCTCCATTAGAAGTTTATTAAAATATTGGTATTTTATTAATGAGCACAATATTAATAAGCACATTTTTGATGCATTTTTTTATTTGCACATAAAAAATGAAAAAAACTTAAGAAATTCCTACAATATTTCCACCAAAAATTCTTTACCATATTGTATAAACGAACCGGTAATCAATGCACAACAATCAATTTTACAGCTCATGCTATTAAAAGGTAACTGGAAGGGACAATTAATTCTTGAATAACATTACCAGTTCAGGCACTCAAATTAGCTTTTCCGAGTTGATTCAATGAAAATCGCATGAGATTTAAAAGCTAAATTAAGCGACCGTTAATACACATGAACAAACAAAACCTAATCTGTTTTTAAAGCAGGACAACAGCAGTAATCCCATTTTACACTATAATAGCATTGCAAACCAAAAAGTTTTACTTTTTAAATAATCCACACACGGTATCATATAACCCCCGATCGACGACATAATCCTCTCCCTTTGAATAAATACAGTACTGGTGGATAAATAAAAGATAAAAACCACTGTAGAGAATATTTTGGCTCAATTCGTTTATGAAAATAATCTCACCGCGCCGAGTTATGAAGGTTATTACACCTCACTTTACCGCGAAAAAGAACTATTCGTCGATATTTGGCCTTAAAAAGATCGAGCGAAACATTTTAACGATCCATGCAGTTTACGATTTTCGTTCCCCAACTCCCTTTGGAATTTGTAAGTTTCGAGGTAAAAAGTGGCATGGTACGATTCCTCGAACAGGAAAGGGAAATATATATCCGTGAGAAGTGAGGTTTTTATCTATTGGTCGATGGTTTTTACCAGTCAGGTGATTTTGTTTTAAGTCAAACACGTCATTAAGAAGCAGATTTAAAGTAGATCAACATAATTTTAATCAATTTAAGAATTAGGTCATATTTTACGGTTATTCACAAATATAAAAGGAAGCACAATTAGTGCCAAATACGAGATCATAAATTGCATAATTCTTTTCATAATTAATAAATTTGGAGGGGGTAATTCAACAAGATTACAACATTCGCTTCATTTCATTACATGGCGAATCCTTCTGCAACGACGAAATAAATGGGCACCAGTATCATATCCTTACACTTACTACATGGGCAATGTTTAATATTATTCCTTTATTATTATTATTATTTTAATAATATAAATTACTTTTTACAAAAGGTCTATATTTCTATCATGAAAATATTTGCCACCATTTTTGCTAGATATATATAACCTTAACTTTTTTAATCCGAAAACAAGTTTAGATTTTTAAAGTACGGTAATATATAAAGTATTTAGTCCATTCAAAACTCAACTTTAACTCTTCTAATTCTTAACTCCTACTTTTCAAATCAGAAATTTACGTTTTACGGCTGCATCTAAGCACTATTCAATATTTTGATTATCTTGATTTTTTTCTTTTACACTGCTGAGTCTGGGAAACTACAAGCATCCACGACTTCTGCGATCTCTATTTAAGAGTTTGGCTTACATTAAACTATTCTAACTGTTAAACACAAAAGCGACCTACTAAAATTCAAGTAGCAGTTTTTTCAACTGCTCCTTTCCTCAAAGAAATTTGAGAACTTTAGTGCCCGCAGCATGATATAGATGTCTTCAAAATGACCTCATAAAAAACTATGTGAACCAGTCAATAGGGAATAAGATGTAGCTGTAATATTTAAATTGTCCACCTCGTTCGTCCAATGACATTTTCCTTCGGCACAGATAAGACGAGCAATGTTTTTCTCGTTGATTATGAGCCAGGATCGGTAGACTGAAACGAAGTATCATAATTTAATTTGCTGAATATTTGCATCGTTAAAAATTTTGATACATCCAATGACTCCATCCAAATGGCTTGACGACAAAACATTTTGGATTACTGCAAGCACAATAATAACCAAGGATCAACTTTTGCAGCAGTAATAACTGATCATCGTGATAATCGGAAGCTCGACAAGAAAATTTTTCGCGTCCACTTGCAAGGCCGCATCGCCAGGAACAATCAATGAAGTGTTTTCTCGCTGTCTGCCGTCTATTTATTTGCAAGAGCGGCTCAATTCCACCCGCCATCGGCCGGTCATTGTCCTCTACGTTCCACCGATACCCGTCGGCGATTAAATTGTGATTCACGTGTCCGTTACTGGCTCTGTTTTGACTTTGTGCGAATGAATACTCGTTTACGGGTAGTTCTCAGCGTAAGTCTCGTTAAATTTTGAGGACTCTTCTCAATATCCACTGCTTCGCATACGTGAGAAGTAAAAAGGAGACAATATCTCGTTTTTCCTGATGATGCAACCTGAAAACGGACATGAAAGCTTTGAGAAAGCATTTCTGATATCGCACCAGCTCTTAATACTACTGATAGTCCTGGGTGTTATGGCTTGGATGAAACAAATGTTTGAGGCCCTAAGATAACTCTTACACAGTTATTTTCCCTGTGCCGTTATTTTCAATATAAATTCCTTCGCTGCTACAAACAATAAAGGCTTTGGAACTTTTACTGCTGTCATTTTTAATATCTCTTCGTTTCTAAAAATTCTCGTTACATTGGTTTAAAATGTCTTGGATTAAAAATAATTTATTTATAACTAGTACAACTAATGGACAATTTTTAAGAACAATTGTCACAAATTTTATCTGTGTACATACGCATCTCCTTATTCATGATCGTTAGCTTTTTAAATAGGATTTCGGCGGTAGTTATTTGGTGGGTGCAATGTCATCGGAAAAATTATGCAAAACTGACGTGCTCAAAACCTACTCATTTTTCCTTCACGATTAATGTTTTGAATACAGATGGTTACTTTAACGTAAAATACAACTGGCATATGTCATGGTCCGATAAACAGGTGCGTGAAAAATACAAAATATCCATAACTGTGGGTATCAGTAATAATAATCTACGAAACCTAGCAGCAGCTGAGATTGTATGACACAACCATAGAACTGTAACGTATGTAGAACACAACCATAGAAGAATGTGTTCAAATGGATCCCTCCAATCGGCGGAACACCATTCAAAGACAGCATTTTGGTGAATATTTGATGGAGAAATCAAAGTAATTAAAACCAATGAATGAATCCATGGCTTCACTCACACACTACCCGGTGAATTCGCCCCAACACCGACAATGGAGAAGATTGATTTGCAACGATACTCTATTATAACGAGAAAGGGCTAAATGAGGAAAATCCATAAACTAAACGAGGATCACCTCACTAATTTCCGGGTATTATGAAGTAACGCAGTAAGTAAAAAATAAAAGGCAGTCCCGGCGCCAAATTGCCGCAGAGAGATTCCTGACGTGGGGCTGCGGAGGGGGGGAGGACACTGGGGGATGGGAGCGTGGAAAGGGCCTAACCCTAAGCCGCCTCTGGGAGGGGGAGTAGTGAAGAGGGCTAGGAGATTAGCCGTCGCTAATGGCTCGCAATAATCAATGGAAACTAAATAGGTTTTCGGCGAGAGAGGAGGGAACTGAAGCTGTAGAGGGATGACCGGGGTAAGAGGATGGATCCTCTTCTCTTGCGTGAAGTGGGAGGAGGGAAAAAGAATAGCAGCGAGGACGGAGGAAGGGCAGGACAGAGAAAGAGAGAGGAGGGGTGCGTGGAGGTGCTGTGGAAACGGCGGTGTTGGAGTGCATAGGCCGGAAGGAGGAACAGAGGGGTCGGCAGAGGGTTGAGGTTTTGTCGGCTGAGGCTGAGTGATGGATTGCCGTGCGTCGCTAATCGCTGAACCAGCTCTGCCTATGGGCCTCTCCCTCTCTCTCTCACGCCATATTCATCCTCATTCCACGCTATTTCCATCCCTACCCCCTTTTTTCACCTTCACATCCACCATTCCAAAAATTGAAAATAAAGCGTTTGGTCAGGGAGTTGAGGTTTGATCATTCTATCCGTAAGAGTTCCTTCGGGAAAATAAGCAAGAATATTAAATCATACGTTCATTGAAGGAATGAAAAAGAATCGCACATTAGTCTTCATTTTATGGAATGTATCAGCTAAAGCTTAGTTCTTTAGAGATGCTTACATCTTATTTTGAAGTATAAACCTCAGCTGATCGCAAATACCTACCGGTTCTCACGGATAGAGAAGTGACGCCGATTTTCATTACGGATGTACACGTTCGAAATGTGTTTGCCAGACTCTTCTGTCGATATAGTTAGCTTGATGGGAATGCAGAAACAGGTTAACCCAAAACTCGCAAATCCGAATCGGTTTCTTACCTGTCATTTGTGTTTCGTTGTGTCCGGGAATTAAATTCATCCATTATTATTACAACTTTCTTTCATTAAAGAACGCCGTTTAATCTGCAATTGAGAGTAGCATGTTGAATATTGACAGTAACCATTGAATGATATCCTAATTAACAATTCAGTTGTTTTCAAGAGTTTCACATTAATTGAGATAAAAATATTTTCGTTTTAGAATTAAATTAACTTCATGGGGTTAAACTAAAAAAAAGTTAACATAGAAAGCTAAAACGCAGATAATTAAGATTAATAACAAAGGCTAGCAATAAAACAATAAACATGCAATGACGCGAGATATGTATGAGTTGGACAATAACAATGATTCTTACATAGAGAAAAAGAGCATGCCAATTTATTTTAACATACTTTTATACTATGTAATTCATGAAAATCTCTCAGCAAATGCTAACTGAAAAAATTCTATGTCAATATCATTCAGACAAAAGTAATTAAGGTTGAGTTGCTTTCACCTTCCATATGTTATGAGAACGATATACTCGTTTATAATTCACAGCAAGTGTGTATTATTTCACGAGTTTTGCTGAAAAGTTTAAAGCTCAAAATGCGTTACACAGGTTCAGACAGATCATGCACAATCAAGTCACTGACGGTGTACACGTATAATATGAGTTTTAAAATATAAATTATGTTAGCAGACTTTTATCAGCAAAGTTTCATATACATGAGTACTATACTTGGCGAAATACTCCTGAGTATTTTATTTGCACGACTTAAAATGTCTACAGAAATTTTATGGTAGCAAAAACCACCAAATACAAAGAATGAGCCCGGCTTAAGTCACAAACGTTTTGCCTCTAAAATTTAGGAAATATGTCACGCCAAAGGATACAGCACAAACATAAGGTTTAATTTGAATATTATTTTTGGTACGTAAAAGAGAGCAGAAACGCGAACCCTTACAACATTACAACAACACAGAATTCAAGGTTGAAACAAAATTCAGAGCATAAAAAACATCAATAAAAAAGCCTATTTTCACGGGAACGAAACACAGATCGATGTTCAAGCCGGGGAGTCCAAAGGCCTACATCTTTTTGAATTATTAATACCGTCGCACAACACAGCATCTTCTCAACACCTCTTCATCTCTTAACCCCGCTCCAGTTTCTCGCGATTCTTTTACTTTGAAGAAGCCACTCGAGCAAACGTTGCGCACAATCTGACCTTGATGTCATGTTTTCCTCGTACTCGGGTGCTTACACTCCTTTCAGAAAAGAATACGATTTCTAGAAATAAGCACCATTTCAAATCCTCTCGTCTTACACACCATTTAATGGAAATAAATGAATGCATGTACGCTTTGAAACGTGGGCCAGTTCCAACGTTACACAGAGATTATCACTCCTCTATTCAAATAGTGCGTTTAAATACTAACTGAATTTTGTAATAATAGTAATAAATCCTACCAGCCAATTATCTTAAGCTCAACAAAATAATAAATCATTCTTTATCGCCAAACTCTCCTCAGTTCCTTCTAGCCTAATACTTATTTACATTTTTCCACCGCATAAGAGACAGCAGTCTTAGAAGAACAACTGCAGATGCTGAGTCAACTGAATTATCGAATATTTGAATTTCGATTATTTTGGAAGGCTAATATTCCAACTTCAAAGGGAAACAGATCGGTACTTATCAAAAATCCCAATCGAAATGGGAGAGAGAACGGAGAATGTGACTTTTTTGATGGAGGATTTTTGAGAAAGTTGGATTTGGAGACACCGGTTACGGCCTTTATAGCACAAGAACTAATATAATTAAATTCATTCTTTGATAAAAAAAGCTAAAATATAATACACAGCCTAATAATCCATTTGTTTTCGTTGATTTTTCTGAGAAAAAGTAACGAATATGTGAACGACTCCAATAAAAACAATTTTCAATATTTCCTAAAAAGTTCCTACAAAGCTCATTGCTCGCGGAGGGTAATTTTTCACAATAGAAAGATCTAAATATAACCGATAAAAAGTAAAAATTTGGTAAGATTCTAAAATGCGTAGATGAAATTTTATCAACAAAAAATATTGAAGGATGTAAAAATAATCTTGAAAATCCCTTAGACATAGAAAGGGAATATGACGTAGATGAAGATAGCTTAGGTCCAGGTATACCCGTCGATGAGATAAAGGGCATTAAGGGTGATGACAACAAATAAGGCCGTGGGGGTACACAGCATTCCTCCGAGACTACTAAAAGGTTTAGGATAATGTGGGAGGAAGAGGCTACATGGGTGATTCGTAGTATCTGTGAGGAAGGAATCTGGCCGGAAGACTTTGTGAGATTAGTGTTATTTCCTATTCCGAAAAAGGTAAAGGCTACATCATGTGAGGACTACAGGACAATGAGTATGATATTCCACGCAGCTAAAGTTGTTCTCAAGATCATCAACAAAAGGATATAGAGTAGGGCTAATGATTACCTAGGGGATGATCATTTTGGGTTTAGGAAGGGGAGAGGTACGCGTGATGCCATTGCAGTAATGAGATCACTAATCGAGAGGAAAATAGAATACAATCAGGACGTATTTGCCTATTTCATAGATTTCGAAAAGGCGTTTGATAGAGTGCATTGGGAAAAACACCTGAATATATTACAAAAAATAGGAATAGATTGCAAGAACAGGGGGCTAATACGCAACCTGTACATATCTCAGACTGCTAAGGTGCGAGTGGGGAACGGAGAGTCCGGATGGGCAGTATTAGGAAAAGGTGCGAGACAGGGTTGCCCATTATCACTGGTGCTGTTCAATAGGAGGGCAAAACTAGAGCAGATAGAACAGTTTACTTATCTGGGTAAGTGTTTTGGACCAACACGGTCAAAGTAGTAGGGACGTAAGGAGAAGAATTGCGCTAGGCAAAGAGGCTTTCACGAGGAGAGAGTTTATGACAGGGACGCTGAGTAAGGAAGTTAAGAAAAGGCGCGTAAAAACTTAGCTATGGAGCGTAGTTATGTACAGCGCGGAAACATAGCCACTGAAGCAGGAGGATAGCTTAGATTGGATGCTTTGAAATGTGGGTGCGGAGAAGGATGGAGAAGGTGAAGTGGGCAGGAAGGAAAATAAATGAGGTAGTGCTAGGTATGGAGGGGGAAGAGAGGGGTTTGTTGGGATAAATCATAAGGAGGTAGGAAAAATGGATGAAGGGCGTATTGACCGGTAGTGGGATGTAGAAGACTGGAACAGAGGGGAGACTTTTAGGCAAATGAGGAAAGCGCAAGAATAGGAAAGGATATAGGACGGGATGAAGGGAGGAAGGAAGTACTCAGAGATGAAGAGGGACCTGATGTAGAATAGGTTGCTGGATTGTGTTTTGTTAGGAGTCACAAAATATTTATTTGGTAGTTGGGTCCATCTAACACCTACCTTAACCGGTAAATTACCTAATAATAAAACGCGAACGGTGGAATTCATGCAAGAAATATATAAAACAATTAGAGTAAATCCCAATACAACTGCACAATAAGTAAGGGGCAAATTACACCGTGTAGGAACATTAATGCATAATAACTCTAGTAGAAGGAAAAGATGAGTACCAAAATTCACTAAAGAAATGTTACGTCGATGAAGACGAAAAAGAAGGCTTGACCGAGTTGAAAATGTAGTATATCACCAAGCTAACTTAAGAAGTAATAGGACCCCAATTATAAGAAGCATTCAATAAATTAAGCTAAAACTCCTGTAAAAAGTTGTATACATGAAGAATAGAACTGATGGAGTTTCAAGATATTTTTCTAGCATATACTATGCCAGAATTTGGATGGTGGGGAATCGTATGAATATTTTCAAATGGTTACAGCAATAACCGCTCATCACAACAAATCCTTTCCTCAAAACATAAGCAACCAAGTACAATGAAGTAGGTACCCAAAACTACTTTGCGCTTCAAGAGATATATATTAATTACAATAAAATATGACAAATTATACAATCAAATAATTGTTGCTCATGTAGTCAACTGACACAAGTTACTTCTTTTAATAAATCGATTCGATTAATTTGCTGGGTCCCTGCTTGGTCGAAATTTACCATTTGGCAACGCAGCAGTAACACAAGTCTAATAGTATGATATTAAGAGAGATTGAAACGACTAATAGTGTATTTTCACAAATTAGACGACTGTACAGGTAATTTTTACACCGTGAATTACAAATATTATTAGTTTTAGAGTAAGAAAACTTCAAAATCTCCTTTCCAAGATACAAGAATACTATGAAAGGAAATTACTGAGATAACTATGTTATTTGCAGATACAACGGTGGGCGATGCGCTCTTCGGGTAGTGCGCTTGAAGGTCATCGATTCGATCCCATCTCGCATATTGATGGAAAGGTGTCGCGTATAAATCATTCTTTCCCGAGTTTTCAGCGATTGGATCACCTTGATCAACTTCTCAAAATACTACCGAGGATAATCAAATGCGTAGTAGTAAATGCTACAAATCTAGAGCCAAACAGAAAATTCGTTACCAATTCTTACTTTCATTGAACTGCTGACGACGGGTGAAGCTTATATTTGGCATTCACCTTGGAAAAATATAAATTTATCAAGTATGTTATTTATTCAGTTGTTTATGGCTTGCATTAATCCCTAAAAAAAAGGTTTTGGTATCTGCTACACCTGAGGCCCATTTCTCAAAGCTAAAAATTTGTTTACAAGTCCTAGCACAGAAAATTGCATGTACGGAATCTGTTTATGGTGATATTTAAATTGCGCAGTACTTATACTTGCCTACACTACACAGCGTACGATTTTGAAAGTTTTATACTGCATTTAAGACTCTTTTTAGAGCACTAAATCGTCCTGTGGCCACGACAAACGAGCCCATGGTTCAACGGGGAAAAACATTATCCCTATAATCCCACATCGGAGTATATATCTAAATTGAGCCCGCAAATTTCATTTTCCCTAGACTCCACTTAGGCAAGCTCATTTGCGATTCCTACGAGTGACCCATACCCTTCCTAAGGTCAAGATATAGACGTCTTCCGTTGAAAGAATGCAATGATACGATTGCAAAATACAATGATATATGCAATGATAAAATTTAGTTACACATAATGTTTAAGAAGCTGGAGAATCAAAAATTTTCCCTTCAAAGACACTCGTTTAAAGAAAGAAATAATTTGACAACAATCAAAAAAGTTCATTGTACAATATAACCGCCTAATATATAAACTTCACGAGAAATTTTATGGAAAGCACTACATTTCCTTTCGAAATTTAACCCAGTTTCTTCTCAACATACCCCAGCATCCTCCCAGCCCACAGCGAACTCCAAAGATTACGACCCCCGGGGCATTCCATGGTTTTGAATAACACTGCAGCATGACCCTTCCCATTACACTACCGTCTTATTCGTGAAAATACATAGTCTCGGAATAGTCTTCCTAGATATGAATCCCAAACTTGGATACAAATGTAAAATCCTCAAAATTAACTTAGCCGAACAAATTTGAAGCGGAAATAGGTTTATAATGACATTGAAGTCAGAAAGGATAGGTATGTTTCCCTCTATTCTAAATAATTATTTTTCTAAGACAGCCTCAAAGAAATATTTCGCAAACATATCCAACAAAATAGGTGTTTTTTATGTTTTTCACTCGAGAGAAATCAGTTAAAATAGTCCGGTGAAGTAAAACAATAAACAATGAAGAATAAAAGAGTATGAGATGGATTTTTAGTTCATCAATATTTTACGTACCGACGAAAACGCAGCATTGAAGAATTCTTCGCGTTGCATAAAGCATCGCAAAAATTAAGCATGGGAGCATGGAGATCCAGCTGAAAAAGCTTGGTGGGTATATTAGGTGGGGAGAGTGGGGAAGGGCCAATGAATCTGGACAAAAGGAATCAAGAAGGAAGGGAAGGCTTGAGGGAATTGCTCCTGCACATGCAGGATGATTCGAACGCAGATGTGCGGGGCAGGACGGGTAGGTAGGATGAGGAGAAGAGTTCTCTCCTAGCGTCCCTGGGGGGAGGTGAATGAAGGCATCATCCGCTAGAGTTGATTTAAGCGTCGCCTTAAGGTGCAGTATCGAAAATGGGGAAGAGGGGATGAAACAGATGCGCCCACGTGGTGGAGGGTGCGAGTTGTGCGTCAGCCAACGCAGAAATTTGAGGCAGACGAAGGGACCGTCGCACAGTGGGTATTCAACTCGAGAATATACAGGATTATGTTTCAAGTTTCATTCCTTGAGTAGCCGCACTACCAAAGAAGAGAAATGAACAGCTAACATTGATCGATTGAGTACTAGAGCAAAAGGTCCTGGCGTGACGTACCTTAAAAACATTTCAAGGAGCAGGTAATCAGCTAGACAAAATTTAGAACTGTAATTCGAGTACAGATTTCCCTTGAAAAACAGTGTTGAGTAGTACAAACAATTTTTTAAATACCTTAATGGCCTGGAGTGGTTTTCACAGTAAAATAAAACCAATTTAAAAATTAAGCATTGCAGCTTCAATTTATCAAATGAGTGTAATAACTATATTGCCACATTCTAACGGAATTCATGTATTTGTATCAGTTGGTACTTATGGTATAGATACCGACTCAAATGTTGTAAATAGACATACTAAGTGTCCCTAAAATGGACTTCTCGAGTAGGAAAGATCACAAGTTTCACTTTCCAAAAGAAAATATAAATAATATAGAGAAATTTCTTATCTTTAAGTCTCATGTTGGAGCAAAACGCCTGTGATGGTGAATTTCTCCCTTAATGCTCATATTATCTCTTGAATAAAAAGCTTGTAGCAGCATAAGTTTCAATTTTTGGGTTTGGATGTAACTGATACAGCAAATCCCGTGCGTAAGTCGTATTCAGCGGGGTAAAAGCGCTGAAAAATGACATTTGCTTGCTTTGACCGAAGTGTTGTAAATCCATATTTAATGCGTCTGAATAAAAGAAGAGAGTTCCCGTAGCAAACGCACACAGAGAGTCAAATACAAGAGTTTCAACTCGAAGACAAACTCTACATTTCATACTCATTCAGACGTCCGTCAATAAAACTAAAATCGTCCAAAGAAAATAAGTTAAATTTTATCAATTTGTTATCATAGTCCTGAACGACTCCTAGAAAGAGTTTACAAAAAACACAACAATACCACGGTCGGCAATTTCATCCAAGTTCATGATGCATGGCAATTCTCAGTTAGCAACTTTTGGCATTTGAACTTCAATTCTAAACTAAATTTGTGCCTAAACGTTTTCAATAATGAATGCGATTCAACACAACAATTTCGGCGTAGCCTAAGGAGGATGAAATTCACTGCTAAATAGAGGGATTCTACCACGATTGCGATACAATGTACAGAGTGTCTCGACATTCAACTCATGAAGAGCGTTTTACTGTTTTAATACACATAAATGATTAAAACATACTGTTGTCTTCTCGCCATTGAATTTTGGTACCAGTATCGTTAAGAATTTATTTAAGGGACAGCAATCACATACTAAAATTCGCGTAGGCCGCATTAATAGAAGTTATTTGCTAACATAAAATGGTCAAAAGGGGATGAATATTTTGCTTTTAAAAGGCAAAAAAATGTATTCCAAAAGATCCAAGTGAAAGAAATAAAATGTTTGTCGGGCACAATTACCACGTTTTACAGAATGTGAAATTGGTCGGAGAGTTGTATGCTAACGAACGTGTCTTTTTAACTGAGACTCGTGGAAGTACAGGCAGCATGGAGTCTTTGCTAAATACCGGCACTCATGAAAAATAAGCACAAAAACTCTACCCTTTCCATAAAATATTATTGGCGCGATGGTTAAAAGCTACGACCAAACACGAAAATACGGATAAAAATAGAGGTCGCCACGCCAAAAACTGCTGCCTTACTTATTCAAAAGAAAATCGTGGCCCGAAAAAAATCCTGATGCTTCCATTGAAATTTCCCGAATAAATTTTAAGCAGGGGTTAACGAGCACAAACAGGCCGAGCAAAATCTATTGATGCAGAACAGGCATGCATACGGAATTATCCCCGTGATAGGCAATCGCAGACATGAGCAAACAAACGTTTATAGAACCCTTCGTTTGATTTCATGCCGAGTATATCACGGCCGTTAACTACTCCCCTCCCCTTTCCTCGAGTCCCTCCCTAACTCACTCCCTCTGGAAATCTCCGCAGGCAAATTCAAGTACCACTTCTAATTCACTAGGCCCCGCCCTAATCCTTTCCTTCGGCCATTCAAAGAGCATGGGCAGCGACAAAAGATTCCATTTATGCAGCAATCAACTCTCGTGATTAAATCTCACTGATCCCGGAGAATTGATATTTTCTGTCAGGCTCAAGAACCAATCGTTTCGTGATCACTCCGCATTTCCTCAGCACTAAACTAATTGATTCCAAAAGATTAATAACGAAAGGATTACATCTTAGTTACCAGTTAAGTCCCACAGAAAAGTGAACTAAATATGAAGTCTAAAAGCAGGGTGAAGTCTAAATGATGACTTAAGGCAATTGAGTAAAGCAAGCTGCCTGGTTACTTCAGGTTGATCGATAGAATTTCAAAAGAGCAAACAACATCTCTCAGTTTTTCTTGCAACATCACTTTCGGTAACCGCATTTCATTCTGCCAATGGATCACTCAGAAGAAACTCATTCACCACCGCATGAGAGGAATGGTGTCGAGGAGGAAGGTCACCAAACGAGCCAAGGTAGAAGGAGGTGATGGCGCCCGTCAGCAATGACGTCTAATCGTACTTCTTCCTCTAAAATAACCTCCACACACTTCTCCAAATGATTCTTTGGCCGGAAGATTAATTTGTCATTTGGAACACTCGTTTTGTACCTCAATCACAGGGTTCAAAGTTTTATCCGGGTGGCTTATATTGATGATGTGAGCAAAAGTCAAGCCATTCAATCTCCAGTAATAATTCATGGAATAGTTTTTCCCACAAAACATCTGCGGGCGTACTTTTCCCGGGATTTATTTCTCACAAAAACTAACAATGACCAGTCAAAATCTCTCCGAGCTGTTAAACATCAATTGCAACCCGTGTAAAAGCGGGTCTACTTAACGGAATGAATTATAGATCTCGCTTAATTTTCTATTCGAAGCGATTGAGGCAGCTCTGCTCTGGCAGAGCGAGTTCATTCCGCTGCTGAACAGGCTCACTAGCTAGTATAAAATCTAAATTATGGATCGCAGAGGGTGAGCTTTATTTTACGCCCCAATTAACCAAATCGATTTTTTTCATGAAAACTTCTTCCCGCGATGGAGTTTTTAGCAGTTTTCCCATATGACTCACGTACACTAACGTGCATACTTCATGAAAATACAGTAACCATAACCGGCTGAACGCATGAGTTTTGATTGAAAACTCCTCCTCCTGAGTCGCACTTGGTGATTTAGAGATAATATACGAGTTATCAAGTATCTCATTGAAAATGATTTACTTTTGTTTAAGCTATAACATAATAGAGGATCTGGAACTAACCGATCTGAAATTACGGTCATTAAAATGAGTTTTCTAATTCACTTGAAAAATCTTGATGAAATACTTCCTAATACTGATGAGTTTCCGCTTTGAAAGAAAATTCAATGCCAAGAAGTAAAAATCTTGAATTCTTTTACCAAATTAAGTCAAAAGCATTATTAGAAGCAGTCTACTGTACTAATCCTTCACTCATAAGCATTAACTAACACGGCACCAAATATTATGAAGCCTCATACTACGCATTACAAAAGCTCATTCTTTAGCTTTTCATTCTTTCTACCTCCCCAATTTCCTTCCAAAATGCCAGTTCTTTTCAATTCCGTCCCATCTTCCCAGTTTTCTCTCCTCTATCACAGTCTTCAGTATTCCATTTCCCCTTAGAATCTTCTGCATCCACCTATTCTGCCTTCTTCAGATTTCAGCCAACATCCGTCCTTCTTCACTTATCATGCCTAGGACTTCTTCGCTTGATTTTTTCCGCTTTCATTTTATTCTCTCCATTCTCCTCCATACACATATCTCAAAATCAATCAATAAAATATCATACTCGTAATTCAAAGATCGTATCAGACGATAGAAACCCGAAACCTTCTCAACAGTCTGTGAACAAAGGAACGTCGAAGAAGAAGGAGCGCAGAATAGAATTCACCTCTTTTATTAAACTGCCTTTTTCTTAGGAAAAGTGATCGAGAACAGAAGCCTATTCGAAATTGAGAAGAAGCGCTTCAATAATGAGCAAATGCTTATTTCCCACGAAGTATCAAGGTAATATATGAAATTTCCTAAAATTTGCTGACATATTTTCCGTAAAATTACGAGAAACAGAAGAGATGACAGGCTCTTCTCATTTGCCATTTATTATTCACATTTATTGAAAATTGTCTTGTTCGAATTTTCACGTTTATAAAAAAGCATTCCTGCTAAATGAATCAGATGAACACGAGAGACCAAATAAGGATTAAAAGGAAAACCCGATACCAAATTTAAACCCGATAATTTTCATGCTCCAGATTTTCAATAAAGAGATTTTCAAGGCCTGAGATCTCATAAGTTTATCAATCATCATTCCGACTTAGCTCTGGGCATACGCCAATGCTCATCAGTCTTTGACATTTATTCTCTAGCGAAACTTCTTGCTGTCATGATAGTAATATTCGATTACGTTTGAATGTATTCGCAGTAACAGAGGACAATAATCAACTTCTAACCCTGGCTCAATCCTCTCAGTGGAAATGATATGACAGTTACTACTTCCGGATCGAGAACTCATTCCCAGGTACGAATTTTCATTAGCTAAAATATCGGGCAAAACTTAAAGAGCGATTGTAACAACATTGAAGGTTGGAGGTAAAATGAACCGATTGATACACATATAAAGAAACACATTCAAGGCATAACACTTCTTAAAAAATAGAATAGGTGAAAACTGCTATTATACCCTGTGAAGAGCCTACATGAGCGTTACGGGTAAATTACCTTGGTGTCATCATCGCATTGTGAAACTTAGCATGGGGAAAACATAAAACTAATACTTCGTGTAACCCCTTAAATAAGACGCGTTATTTAAACGCATAATTGGATAGCGAATACGTGTGAAAGAAATGTAATTTCTCTATGGTTACACCTCCCATCGAATAAACTACGACCATTTCGAACTCGGGGAAAAACTTAGCCCAAGAGTCATCCATATAGAACTAAGTATATCAATCACCCTCATGCATATTCAGATCCATACGATCTAAATATATTCAATATGAGATACAGAAATCCGACCTCACATCCTGCGAATGCGATCTTATCCGTGCATCCAAAACTCAATGGAATCGGATACTAAAGATCTGAATAGATCGTTTAAATCTCATCTTTTGATTCCATTGATTGAAGTCATATGATTCAACGTTTTCACTGGTAAAGATTGTGTTACAAACCGGCCACCTCTATTTGGAACCCATAATTCCGACCTTAATTCCTACTCCCATTTCGGTGAAAGGAATTCCGTGAAGCCGACTTCTCCAGCGGAGGCGCGCCACCACGTTTCAACGAAGTTAAGTGAGCGTCGCTCCGTTTTATTACTTGAAGTTGAGCCGGAAAAATTTCTTCGACGGTAAGAAGTGTCTTGGTGAGCGACAGGGTTTAATTTTACACCAATAAATTTACGACTAACCTGAAGTTTTACCCTCTTCAATCAAACCTATCCCATTCGACCGAATGATCGAACTTTATCAACTCTGAATGTCATCGGCAATACTCCGCAATCATAAAATGGTGAAAAAAGAAATGATTTTCCCTCCACCGCTTCCGGCCTCTCTTCCTCCAGTCTCTCTACGAACTAGAAGACTAAAGAACTCGCAGAAGACGCCTAAGAAGTGCATATAATGCCCGAAATACCTCCGTCCGGGAGTTAGGTTGATACCAAGACAATTTCCTCTTATTCATGTATAAGCTATCGACGGCGAAATGGATTCAAGAGAACTGTTAACTTACTTGTCCAAGTCGGTTACATTGGCAAAGTCCTAAGGAGATTTTGAAGAGTAAATCATAGGAATAAAATTTATATACCAACTTGTGAACCGTTTTATATACGTGTAAAACTACGGAAGGGGCACTTGATCAAGTAAAATTTTTAGCTACACAATGACAGAGTCACCAGCAATAGTTGAACGAGGTTGAATTTTGTAAGCTAAATATCTTAAGCAAAGGTTTTCTGTCACAAGCGCAACATCTCATTCATGGGCGGTTTAAAGAGGGGTAGTTACCCCCTATAATTTCTGAACGCCTGAAAATTACCATTTTAGTAATTTATGTAAAATATTTCTTGATATCAAAAATTGCGTCTAACACATAGGGTACTTGTGATTAATTTCATTCTCTATTATTACAACATAACTATGTAACCCCTGCATAACTACTCAAAGAGTGTAGGGCTAAATGTTAAGGAATCGTCTATACATCTTTGCATAGATGAGCAAATATACATTCATACTTTAGCACCTTTCTCACATTTTTCCATGCAAATCTAGTACCAAAACGCTCCTCGCCCACGCCTATCCGGTGACATGAACACATGTAGATATATATGTAGGTATTGTACAGATGTAGGTGTGCATTCTCATTCTAAGTATATAAAAACAAGGAAGTTGGAAAGAAAACTTGTTTAGATCACTATTTATTCCCATTCTAAAAAAGGGAAATTCAGTATCATGCGAGGTCTAAGACCTTAAGTTTGGTGGCACATGTAGCTAGGTAGTACTTCAAACCATCAACAAAAAGATAGAAAAGACAGTAAATAGTTACTAATGGAAAGATCAGTTAAGATCGGGCTGCACGCGATGCCATATTAGTAATGAGATCGCTGATAGAAAACAATACATTATACAACCAGGATGTGTTTGTTTGTTTCATAGATTTAGAGAACGTATTCGACAAAGTAAACCAGGTAGAATGAGTGAATGTATTGCAGAAGATAGAAGCAGACTGGAGCGATTAATCCGCAACTGTATATATCTCTGACTGCTCAAGAATGTGAGGCGGATGGACAGACGGGATGGGCATTGGGTAATACGGTATTTACACTCGTGATTTTTAACGCATACGAGGAAGAAATGGTAAAGAGGCGGAGGAAATCTGGAGCTAGCAATGAAAGGGAAAACCAGTCGTCACAAATCGTTAAGACAGAAGTGTAACCATATGACGGTAAATGAGGATCATGAATAAGATTTCCATTGGTTTCCAAAGCACGCAACGAGGTAGCAATAATCCCACTTCGTAAAAATGGTTTCCAAAATAATTTCGAGTTTCTGTATATGAAACATCTAGGGGGTAAGAATAATATTTCCTACACGCTGAGATTCTCTTTATCCTTTTCTTATTACAAAACAAAATGTGGTTTCCACAGGAGGGCAAGAGACTGGAAAATAAAGGATCGATGAGTCCCAGAGGTCCAATTAAAAACCATCTTTACATTTTTCCGGTCGCGGTGAAAGCACACGCTGCCGAGCTGAGTCCCTACCAACGATCAAACACACTCCCTTCGTTGTGCGGGCCTTTCGACCGCCATGGATATTGCAAAGAAAAATAAACGTTAGCAAAAAGCGTTTCTCGTAGCACTCCTCTGACCATGCGGCCTAACTCACCTTCTAAGAGAAGCTATCTCATTTGGAATTATTACGGTGGCCTCTACACTTGATGAGACGGCCCTCAATCATACCAGATTATTCCCGCTAAAAAGCAAGCCTGGCAAATTCCCTCCAAAAATTTCCTCTCCGCCGTAATAAAAATGGAAAAAAAAGCTCGTGAACCATCTCTAATCTTTTTCCCCATCACCCCTTAGCTTAATCTTTTCATTTTCATGAAATCAATAATCCATAAAATATTTCACTGGCATGGGCGTCCTCTCTGAATCACGAATGGATTAATACATACATGAGTGCTAATGGCTATGTACTATGCTACTGGAAGAAACCATCTAACCATTTTCCTTGCAAAGTAGCAGGCACATTCGCTTGGTATGAATTGGCTAAACAATAAGAACCCAAGTAAAGCATTCCAGTCGCAAACTACTAGTATTATGCTTTTTAGTCATTCTGCGGGAAGGGAGTACGTTGATGAATAAAATGAGCTGAGTAATAAACGTAACTTACGACCCCTTATTTGGATCATAGCATCTCAAGAAGAGTGGAAAATCTGAAAGTAAAATGCTAAGAATAGGCATCGAAGCTTCAGAGAGAAAACAATTGAAATGGACCCAAAAGCTTTCAGAGAGACGGCTGACTACGATAATTACTACAGAGATGATTCATATTATAGCAATGAGCAGAAATTCAAGTGTGATATAAATAATTGGGAGGGATGTCGAAATGGCAGTGAAGAACTTTATGCGACACACCGGAAGTAGCATGACGGAAAAAAATCAAAGCTGAACCAAAAGAGATAATTGCCTTCATGATATTCAGGTAAAGAAAAAAAGGATGTCTTTTATAGGAATTAGATTAAAGATAAAAATGTCTTAGCACAGGATAATCAAAAACCACTAGATCATTAGAATGCTGTCAAGGAGAATCTAAAAGGAAAGAGCAATTTACGGATCCCTTATGCGACATAAAAGAGAATATACGGCTTAAAAATTCCAGCTGATAACGTTTTTGAAACCACCACCGTAGATATACCAAAAGGGGGAACAAAAGATTCCAAACTCATTATATTACGGTGAAGCTTAGATTTAAAATCATTTAATGGCGTTCCAGGGCTATTCAGTAGCGGATATTGAAAGTGATCGTAATTTACTAATGGTGAAATGTAAGCTCAAATTTAAAAAACTGGATGTACATACTGTAGAATTGTAATCAAGTGGAAGAGCTATAAAGACATACCAAATGGTGCCACACGGAGACGAGGAATAGAATTATGAAGGACTGAAGTAATCAAATAAAGACTCGAATTTTAAAAAAGCAGAACGGAAAATGGGAAGAAGAAAGTTATTTATAAAAAGTCATGGCTCACATAAAAATGTATAGATCAAATATAAGGAAGATGAAAATAGATCGCAATAACAGAAAGAGAGCAGTAGGGATATAAATAATCAGGAATACAATTAAACGTAAGTCAAGAAATAAATAAAAATATAGAACGGAGAAAGCTGGGGGAAATAGTTTGCGAAAAAGTGCCAGAGAGAAAGGAACAAATAAATTTAACCGAAAAATGTCTTTTAAAAATTGCCCAACAAAAAGCAATGTTTCTAGAAAAGTTGAAATGGCGAAGTCCTCATACAATGCTAAGAAAAAATCAAGAGACGAAAGAAAAATCTAGAAAAATGTTACACGAGAAAGAATACTTTTGTAATATATTCATACTTGATACACCATAAGTAAATCATTGAATTCAGAGTATAGATATCCTTTTGTATCTTAATAGCGTTAGCTCAAATTAATGGTACATAATTTTGATAATTCGAAAGTTAAATGCATGAATATATTTTTCCCACACTGTTTCTTCATCCACACAGTCTTTTCCATTTAGGACACCTGCCCAAATAAAACTGAGAGTCAAGCTACAAAATTAAACTTCGGTACATGCACTAACATCTACGTACAAAACCGCCTGGAAATTTAGTTAAATGAGCAATTGTTTATTTTAAGAGTTTTCTATTCCAGAATGGTCAAATTTTAGCTCCATAGAATACATTTAATTCTTTTGGAAGTTCCTTTATTGCTTTTTATAAATTACTTGCTTCTAAGACAATTAATGGTTCGGGATTTTTACTAATCGAAAGCTAAAGATTTGTATAGGTGTACTCATTCCCTACTTCCTCTCATTCACGCCACCATCTTAAGGAAATTATTCATCATTTATAAATGCCCATCCCGTTTTTTACTTTGATTTTAGGCATGATTTTTTGTTTGTTTGTACAATTAATGCCTAACTTAGCATACTTTAAGGTTGGGAAACGGCATGAAAGAGAAAAGAAATTTGTGTTACCAATGAAAAACTAAAGAAAATTACAGTAAATATTGTTTTTTTACTTGAGACAAAAGAAATTTTACTGTTTCTCCACAAATGTCTATTTTAAAAAGCAAATTGGCAATTAATAATAATTACTTTTTACTATAAAATCACTAGAGTAAAGCATATTATTGAACAATCATTTATATTATGATTGCGGATATATAATGGTGCGACCGGATGGTGCGGATATACAATGGAAATAGAAAATAGTTTTTTTAACAGGAATTTTTTCATTTAATAGAAAGAGAATGATAAAAACAAGAGAATATTACTAATTCATGCGGAATATAATCCTCAGTATCTATCTTCATCCGCATTTATTGCTGAATACTCTCTTTATTTTATCCATTTTACATGAATCCGGAAACAACAATTCGGCCTTTTACATCGGACTATTTAACTATAATATTACTAGATAATTACAACTAGACTAGACAATTACGAACTTCCAAACCTACCTAGGCGGGAATCGAACCCACAACCGCTGGGTTGGCATGCTAGGACATTGCCCCGCCGCCACTGGGGCCAGCAAATAACCGCTGGACAAGGCATATTATTTAATTACTTTTAGTTTTTGTAAATTTCCTTGAAAGCACGTCCAAAAACATGAGCAACTTTCGAATAGTCTTCAGGAAAGGGAATAAAATATATTTTAATTGTCTTTTTCGCTCACCCTGGGACAAATATTATTGGAATTAAGGAATGAAACTTATGGGTTTTTCTCCATTTTATGAACTAAGATTTTAAGAATAAATTTCTCCAATACTGGATACAATATCGGTGATAGATGGATTAACATGCCAAGGAGTAGGCCAATGGAAAAGAAAGTGGTTAGCCCAAAAACAGCTGCCAGTAGAAGAAATACCAAAGATCAAACCAAGAAAGCCTTAGTAGAGAGAGAAAAAGGGTGAATTAGTTCCTATAATTTCCCCTGAAGTCGAGAATCGCAGAGTATAGGATAAGGGAAGTGACATGCATAGCACGCTACGTGAAAAAGGAAAACAATTATCTAAGCTCGGATCGCACTAATTAGATGCTCGAAACTTATTCACTACTCAATATACATTGCTTTCATCTGTGACTTTTTTCTTGCATCACACTCTCAAGCTGAACAAAAAATTTGGCTCCTTTCAAGCTGTGCTGTAATCATGGAAAAGAATAGTATTATAACGATTAAAAGTCACTCTATTACAAGAAATTTTGGAAGTTTTGAGGCTAATGAAATTGGGAATCAGCTATTTGAGTTAAAAAAAGAATTAAAGAACGGAAACAAGAGATATTTAGGAGAGATAAAGATATTACATGGGAAAAACTACATAAGGAAGCCACTATTTCCAGGCACTTAAAGCGCGCGAATTGTACAAATATATTTTTGGGTTGTATCGATTTGGTCCGGTGACTTTTTTGCTGCTTTTCCATCCCGATGGTCTGCATTCATATCCAGATGACGACAGAATTTTTCAGAGGTATCCCGATCCCTACTTCGTTGCTACGCGGAGGGCATTTCAACTGGAGTACGCCATCCGAAGATAGGACGTTAAATTCTGTACCCCTTGGTGTCTTCCGTAAGTAATAGGCTGAATACCGATGCCAGATCTCCTTCCCCCTTCCGAATCTTTGAAATTCCTCCCTCTACCAAATTAAAAACCCATCCCTAGTGGTCGGTCTCACCGCCTAATTCCTGCAACTGCTATATATTTGTATTTTTATCACCCGATATTTTGCGATAAAAATTACACTTATATTCATAAATTACAGGGACAACTTCATTTTCAGATCAGTGATAGATTGCATAAATATTGCAGGATAGGGATGGTGCGGCCGCTAATGTATTGGACTCCCACACAGAGTGTCCCGGTTTAGATCCCTGAAGTGGTAGGCTTTTTCAGTTGAATCCTTATCCTTACTTGAGGTGCTGTGAGGAGGACACTTCAGGTGGAGTACGCTGTCCGTCGGATAGGACTTCAAATTGTTGGTCCATTGGAACTTTTCGTTAAAAGTAGGCTAATGCCGACGCCAGGTTTTTCTCCAACCTTCCTCCATTCCCTGAATGTTCTACCCTTAGCAATTCATCCACCTATTCCCAATAGCGCGAATGACTCTAATCACTGGTACTACTTTCGTAAAAAGTAATGCTTCGTAACTATGACCATTTACTCTATTCATTATTAACCTGTTAATTTTCGATGAGTGCCCCACCTAGTTCCTCATAAAATGATAATAAAGTGCGAAAGGCTATGAGTGTCATTCCATAAAGAAAATATTAATATTTTTATGCAGAAAGAGACGAAATGTATTAGCATAGCATGGATTTTATTGCTTCCTTGCTCTTAATTCATAGCATTACGTTCACGCAAAATTGTGAAAACTCTTTTAAGTGGAAAATGAGCTTTCATTTGATGAAAAATGAACTATAAACTGGCAGAACGAGGAAGAATTGCTTAAACTTTCTGTCGCTTTGTTAAGTATTTTTTAATTATTTCAATTATTTACGTAGAATTCGCGTCGAGTAACAATTTTTTAAACTTGTCTAAAGTCAATGTATTTTCTTCATTCAGGCTAACTCTCAGCCATCCGACTACAAAAGACTGCTGCAAGGTACACTTTCAAACACATCGACCCACCCAGCGCTGAGACCTGTAGTTTCAGCCACACCGTCAGCCCACAAATTCTCTTTGAAAATTACACGCTTCTACTGAAATCACCGAACTATACAGTATCATTGGGATATTAATATTTATTATTATATATTATCATTTGCCTCAATTAAAAGTGGTGGTCATACGCTCATCTCTACCCCCGAGGTGTGGTATAGCATAATGAATTCTGGCTGAATAAATGCATTAAATCAAATGCATCACATGAATTATTGAAATTAAAACCGCTCTTTATTCTTCAAATTCTTTCTGATGGTCAAATTTTGTAAATGTATATTTCTTTAGCATATTACTGTAGCAGAAGCTTCATACACATTTATAATATAAATCTGTTGTTTGATTTTTCTGCGCGATTACATAGGCTGTATTTTCTGGCGGTTTAAGAGTGTCATATATGCCTATCTATTGGTGGCCACTGTTCCAAGGTTTGTTAAATAAATAAAAGTTACAATGAAGAAAAGAAAAAATGATTTAGCTTTGGAATTGGCACGTAGAAAGTAATCAATCATCCGAGTATGACCAATTCTATAAATTACAATGTCGCCCATTTTCTCTTTAAATCAGTCATCAACAACCCAATTTCCCCTTCCCTTCTGTCTCTCACTCCTAACTCTTAAGCAATTACTCCATCTCACCCCGGCTTCCCATACAATCCCAATTTAACACCCAATATGACTCTCACAAAACCAACACTATTTACTTGGTAATTTGAAAATACTAAGATACTCTGAATGCACTAAATAGTAAAAATTACGTGGAATAATATGTTCAGTCTCTAGAATTCCAATTACAGTTTCTTTATTGGAGCGATTAGAAATGGCATATTTTTAATATAAGAACGAAAATAAATATGGAATATAAATATATCCGGATAGCATGATCTGATGTAGGTAACGAAGCGAGGAATATGATATAAAATAATAAGTAAAGACTGGACCTAGATTACTGGATGACTGAAATTGGCATAGAAGGAGGGCAAACTGCATCCACGGGTTCAAAAACCACCGATAATATTTACGAAGCTACCGATTTCGTTATTTAGAGTAGACCCCTTTTCTATCACGTCAATTTCAGAGAAAATGCACATCAACCAGGGGGAAATTGATCCGTCATGGTCGGGAGAATTCATAATTTTGGATTGCTTCAATCAAACTCAACTTATTATCCGATTTCAAGGGCGTTCACGCAAAGAAGATTAATGGAAAACAATTGGTTGGAACTTCTATTTCGCCCAGGCCAGACTGAAGTGTGGTCCTGAAGTGACGTAACAAATATTTGACCAGAAGCTACTCAGTTTGATTAACTAAATGAAAGATATCATCGCAATCTGAAAGGGTAGCCCAACATCTCTTCTCTAGAACCTTTGATGAGTCCAATTCTTTTGAGTGCTCCTACTTTTTCTAAATCGTGCCATTAATTTCTTCTTACCCGCTGGTGAATTTATCATGGCCTATCATTCGAAGAAACGAATAAACGTAATCAGGAAAGAGAAATCACGAATCGGACATGAAAACTGTTTATAAATGGTACCCCGTATTTCGAGAATAGACTAAATTGCCATATAACTTATGCGTTAATAGAAGATAATGAAAGAATGCCTTTATGTATACATTATTTAATTTTAATTAAATGTCATTAAAAATAAAATCTCCAAAATAAACGTTCTTGAACTAGGTGATAATTTAAATACTTGGTATATTTGTTAGAAAGGAGCTCTGATTTTGCACAATTAGGAATATTATTTTCGGAGGGATTTCCATGGCCAATTTTAGTAGCTGCTGTCACTCATTGACATCTTGAAATCCTTCCAAAAATAATATACGGCACCTTCCGTAAAACGCTACACATAGATTTTTTCAGAAACTAGCATCAAAATAACAAATCTCCTAAATTTCAGTAAAAATGTTTCTTTGGTGGCTTTTATTCAGACCGGATGAATTTCCTAATCAGCAAGTTGGTATTTGAGATAATTTTGCTTAAAAATTAGACTCGCAGGCTGAAACCCCAAACTCAATCATACTATACAGGGTCGCACCCAAAAGTGGTAGGACTGATTTTCTCTGGCGCGAACGGAGCGGTGGAGGGGGGTCTGCCTGGCAGGGTAAGGTGGAGGGGGCTCTTAGCAACAGACCAACGCCAACCTCAGTCGCCTGCGGGCTGTCGTTGAGTGAGGACACCGTTTTTAGTGAAGCAAGTTTTTGTCCGCGTCGAAAAACAAAATGAATCTGAATTTAGAGCAACGTTATTCCGTGAAGTTTTGTGCGAAACTCGGGAAGACGGCAACTGAGACCCTCGATATGATCAAGCAGGCTTATGGGGACACTGCCTTAAGCCGTTCCACAGTATTTGAGTGGCACAAGTTGTTTAAAGAGGGTAGGGAGCTCGTTTAAGACGACCATCGCTCCGGACGGCCGTCGACGGTAAGAACCGACACGAATGCGGACAGAGTGAGGACACTGCTGAACACAGACCGACGCTTAACCAGTGAAGAAATTGCAGACCAGTTGGGTCTGTCTGCATCCAACGTCCAACGCATTATTTCACAGGATTTGGCCATGCGCAAGGTGTGCGCCAAGATGGTGCCGAAAATTCTGAGTGTCGACCAACAGGCAACGCTCGTCGTCAGACAGCTCCTGGCCAAATACGGCGTTGCCACGTTGCCGCACCCGCCCTATTCTCCCGATCTGGCACCACCGGACTTCTTTTTCTTCCCCCTGATGAAAAGACAGCTCAAGGTACGACGTTTTGACTCGATAAAGGCCGTTCAAGAGGCTTCGACGAGGGTCATCAACGGCATCCCCGAAGAAAATTTCCAGCGGGCGCACGGGGAATGGGAGCAACGTTATACTAAGTGTGTAGCAGCTCAAGGAGCATACTTTGAAGATTATTAAGTCGATGTAAGTATATCGTCAATAAAATTCTTGTAAAAAAGTCAATCCTACCACTTTTGGGTGCAACCCTGTATTTGTATTCAACCATCACTTAATCGCCAACCGCGTAAGGGAAATTCAATGCTCCATGATTGGACGAATAAGATTGGACTATCGTACACACACCCAAATATTTTGACCACGCGTAAAAGGTTTCGTACGGCGGAGGGAAATTTTCTCCAACACTATGGGTCAATTAGAAATTTTGCTTTAAAAAGACTGAGTTCAAGTGCCTTATTACCCTTTGAACTACGATTACTGCCCATGCGAACAGTCAAGATTCCTGGGTGAGAAGTTATACCGTGATGAAGAATGAATCTATTGTAAATAAATAACAAATGACAGATAATTAACCCCTATGTTCCATAACGAACACATTAAAAATTGTTATAAAATTATATTGGGCCTTTTCTTAAAGAAGCGCGTGTTTTGCTACTAAAAATTGGCAGTGCCACTTTGGATGTTTAAGGCTTTAACAATTGACATCGTATTGACAAAAGATTTGAAAATAAGTAACACAAACTTATTTTAAATGATAAATTGAGAGAATAAATTTAGAACTAAAACATTAATGTCCGATTTTGTTTATTTCCCTTCAAACATTATCGTCGTCATTCGTGGTCTACATAAAATGTCATCGTCGCGGAAGGAATAATGGATTACGTTTATAGGTTGTAAACTACCGGTTGAAGATTTATAATGGATCCTGGCCATTATTAACCGATCCCGTTGTCTTATAAGGAACTTAGCTCTTATAATCACTGTTTATTCTAAAGAAGCCGTTTACATTAAACTAAATTATTCTTTCGAATCACAAACTTTCCACCGCTTTTCACGCTGGTCGATTCTTTTTTTATCTATGCTACACTTGATGAATAGAATAGCTTGAGGCATCACTTTGTGGAACCGATTCATATCGGAAAATAAAAAACTTTGTACTTCCACATATTTTATTATACACGCCTAGGTTTCGACTGAAACTTAATTAGGACTTTTGTGAGTCGAAACCTAGGTCGCGCATAATATAATATACATGTGGAAGAGCAAAGTTTTTTCATTTCCGATATACTACACTTAGTCAACATCATCTGTCAATGGTAGGCTTCAGCATCCCACATCACATCAATATCTTCTCCGTCCCCTTTCCCTGCTTTCAAATTTCTCACAAGAGCCTTCTCTCCTCTTCTGCCATGGCTGGAGCTCTTTGTTTTGTTCATTCCACCCGTATTATTTTCCCCATTCTCCATCAAATTCAAATCTCAAAAGCTTCCTGTATACACTTCAAGTGGGCAAAGACTTTTATTTGGGTCTTAACATAAGATCCTGAACAACAACTTCTTCTATTTGGAAATCCTCTTTTCATTTACCTTATCTTCTTGTCATTCCTCTTAATACCGATTCTATCGATTTTCATCTAAAATTTAAAAAGTGAAGCGCTCTATCCGCATCATATACTATACAGGTAGCATGTGCTGTAGATACCATCGGCAAACTCGGAATGGCGAAATTACAAATACTTAAAATTCACTTCTTTTATCTTCAAGGAACTGGCCGCTTATCAATTTTTCTTGAATAAAGATGAACTAACAAAGATAAATATTCAAAGTTTCTAAGCAATTTTCAGTACCTATTAAAAAGTTTCTAGTACTTGTTGCTAAAGAAGTTTTGTTTCTCATGCAGCTAACATGCCTCACCCACGAAACGGCAAGTTTTCGGGGAACATGGCTTTTTGGGGAAGTTTATCGCCCTCCACGAATTTTCATAACTTGAAAATGAACCCCGGGATCCGGCAACAGAAGACCCAAATATCCATTCCAAGATTTCCACGGGCATTTCTGGTATTGAGTTGTGCGCGTAGACTCAAAATTGTTAAATTCAGAGAAATCCCGGGATTTTCCCGCATATTGGAATTACAGGTGCACAACCTGCTAAATAGTAAACTATCAAGTGCATAAGCCAAGGCCAAAGATGCTCCATATTCAATACATTAAGTCATTAATTGATTGTTATAAATGCAGTCCAACTACTTGCACATGCGCGTTTGTATCCGTCTGGTGGTAAGAGTTCGTTACTTTTTCAGACCTGATGGATAAATAATCAATTACAAAGAGATTAAAATTTACCACAATATGTAGTAGTCTAATAAACGCCATATCAGTGAATATAATTGCTGCCAAATATAAATATAGTAAAATGATAGAAGCCCAATTATCATAATTTTAATGACATCAAGTGTTCTTAAGATCGTTTCACTGTTTTCCTACATTGTGAGAGAGCCTTGGCGTCAAACTTTCCTCTAACAGTCACATTTATGATTTCAAACACGGAATATAATGGAGGAGTGTGAAATAAAGAGAGGTTCACGAAATTCGTCGGCAAAATCAGTGTGTCGTCACTTACAACGTACGGCGCAGGAATTTTAATTTTGCTTGAAGGTTTGTCGGATTAAAAGTATGCTGTATAGACGACCTTATCGATCGCAAGAGAATCAATCCTTTAAAATCTCATGGTCGGGTATAAGGGCCATAAATATCTAGTCCTCACTAAATCAGATGGCATGACCCAGAACCTCTTCAATGTACGTGTTTCTATAATTATGAGTAACTAATATTCTTTCCAATATAGTAACCAGAGTGAAGGGTTTATTTTATCTTTCGGTTAGTGCTAAGGCAAAGAAGAGAAAACATATTTGGCGAGACATAAAATATGTTAATTGCTCGTCAGGTGTGCGGTCCAGTTTTACCAACCGGCCATCTTAATTCAAGGCGCATTTCCGTAGTAGTTTATACCATCTAGATCATCCCACCAAATGGGAAAATGATTCTTCCATCGAAAATATTTAGACATTCGTGCTTTAACTTACACCTGGGGGCGCGACTGCGTAGAATATTCTGTCGTGTCATTTTTCCTCGTTTTCTTGAATTACAGAATATAATTATGGTGTTTCAATTTATTACGAACGTCAAAAATAAAAGCAGAAAAAATTTCAATATTAAAAAATTTTATTTTGATTTTTGTGACAATTCAATATTCATAATGAAAAAAATTTTCAAAATACTAACCGTTGTCCCAAAATGAGTGAAAAGAAATAATAGGGCGAAATCTATCTCATAGTGTACTGAAAATAACCTCCGATCGAGAGATTACCTAAATACCGTTTAAAAATTTAAGTGATATAAAAATACAACAAAAAAAAAACACAAAAGTCGTGGTCGTGACGAGACCCTAACTTTTGAAAACATTATCCATGTATTTCGTAATCATAAACATAAAATATTTAACTTCAATTTTTTCCATACTACATTTTTTAAATAAAGGTACATTGGCCAGGTACACGCCACTTTACGATATGAATTCCAAGCTCATGCATAATCTCGAGGAACCATTAGCAATCATTTTGCCCCTCTGGGCAAAAGGAAAAAATCAAGTATCATGGCTATCTTCGTACCAGAAAAAAGCTCACGTACACTTATTACTCAACATGTAGCTACTTCAGGGTGCCCTGATTGCGACCGTGTAACAAGATCTAAATAGCAAGCAATGAATTTGAAAGGAGGCGCTCCCTCAAGAAGCTGAATACAAATAGAGCTTATCTCGGATCTAGAGTAACTTTCAGAATGTAATGAGCTTTCTAAAACGTTCAACGGGATTGAGAGTTTTTTCTTCATCCAGGCGCTAACCACTAAACGAGATGCAGGCACAGAAAAATACGAGGTGGACGGGTTTGGTAAGGTAAAGAAAGGAGGGCCCTTTGAAGGTTAAAAAGGGCTCTTTCAATGGCAATGTAAAAGATTTTGATCGTTAAGAAACCCCCCTAAAATGCTGTTTGGTTATTTTTGAAAAAGGAAGTATTCAGCACTACTGTTAAATTTTTAACGCATTACCTTAAAAAGGTTTCAAGAGCTAATGGTATGCATTGAACCAATCTTTTTATAAGGAAGATGAAACAGCCATTTGGTCGAATAAGATTATATACTATACATATCTTCAAAAAGGAACGCACTTCGGCGACGACATAATTATATAAATTTACACGCATACGCATTTATATATGTATTGTATATATACATATATATATATATATATATATATATATATATATATATATATATATATATATATACAGGGTCAGACGCTTATCTCCGGACAAATTTCAATTTGAATTTCCCACCATATCGTAGTTCCACTGGTGGTCGCGATTGGCGTACTTGAAAGCTATAGGCATCTTGTAAACAGTCATAACCTCAAAATGGCCGAGATGTTACGTACAAGTGCGGAGTACAATCGAAGACCCGCTATTATCGAAAGTGTTCGCGCTGGGCGTTCGCCAAGTAAAATAGTTCGATTATTCGGTTACCCCAGATCAACTATTTACGATATTGTGGATAAGTATAATGCTTCGGATAGGTCTGGAGAAGATTACGCTAACCCGGCGAGGAGACCTCATTCGAGGAAACGGTCAGGCGCTGATTTCAGGGGAATTTTGCAAATTTTTGTGAATTTACAAATTTTGAAGAACGTCGTGAAACCGTAGATGGTATCTGTGGCCTCGGGGAGACAATATGTCTTTCAACAGGACAGTGTGCCAGCTCATACGAGTCATTAAGTCCAAAACTGGCTCTCAGATAACATTGACATGTTCTGATTATAAATTAAAATTAAGGTAATATAATTTAGGTAATCGGAACATGTACAATCAATATTGATGTTTCAATGTGCTTCCAGCACCAAATTGCACTGATTGATGGGCACTACGAGTATATTGGCAGTAGTCTCAATTGTTTATAATAGTGATGTACGACAAGTGACCATGTTATTGTTAATGGTCGAGATTGTGTAAAAGTGAAGCCCCAAGTGGTGGAGTGGACCAAAGTGGAAAGGGCTTCAATTTACAATGGATCAATTCCATTCTTTGAATTGAGAGCAGGTAATTGGGTTCAAGTAGTTAAAAATTTGAAAATACAGGGTGCGTCAGTTATCTCTGGACAAATTTCAATTTAAATTTCCCACCATATCGTAGTTTAACTGGAGGTCACAATTGTTGTTCTCGAAAGATTTAGGCATCTAGTAAACAGTCATAACCTCAAAATGGCCAAGATGTTATGTACAAGTGCAGAGTACAATCAAAGAGCCGCTATTATCGAAAGTGTTCGCGCTGGGCGTTCACCCAGTGAAATAATACTGTTCTTCGGGTACCCCATATCAACTGTTTACGATATTGTGGCTGAGTATAAAGGTTCGGAGAAGTCTGGGGAAGGTTTCGCTAACCCGGGGAGGAAATCCTCAGGCGCTGATTTCAGAGGAATTGTGCATGTTTTGCGAATTATGAAGAATGTTGTGAAACCTGGATGGTAACTGAGGCCCGAGGGAGACAATATGTCTTTCAACAGGACGGTTCACCAGCTCATTCGAGTAATTTAGTCCAAAACTGGCTGTCAGAACTCCTTTAACCAGAACAAGTCAATGTTCTGGAGTCGGGTCAAAGGAGTTCTGCACACCCCCCTCCCCAATAACCCGGACTGGAAGCCCCTCGATTATTATCTTTGCATCGTAGGCGAAAAAGTTACTAATATGACGAGGCACCCTAATGTCGCATCTCTACGCACCGCTATCGTAGCAGCATTCGCGAATATAGACAGCGCTGTTTTAAAGAATGTGTGCGATCGATTCAGGACAAGATTGGATGTGGTCATTGCAGCTGAAGGGAGTTACATTGAGTAATGTTACTCTTGACAGATACCACTACTTGTATGTAAAAGGATTTCCATTTTCATTTGTATTTTATTAATGCATTTGCTTTTAAACAAAAATTTCATTTGTCCGGATGTGACTGGCGTATCCTGTATATACATGATCCGTACAATAAGAACCGTGACTGGTTCGCTGTAGCCTCAGCGGAGTGGTGGGTGGGGGTCCGACCGGTTGACTCGGTAGAGGGGGTCCCTACCACTCAGGCGCACTTTATTTCAGTCGCCTCCGGGGATGCATTGAGACAGGAGGTGGATTTTTGTGACGTGTGATTGTTTGTGGTGTCGTCGTGCCAGCATGGAGCGCGCCGTCGAGCCATGCTACGCTGTGAGGTTTTGCGTTAAACTCGGGAAATAAGCGTCGGAGACCCTTGAACTCATTAAACAAGCTTATGGGGATGATTCCTCAAGCCGCACAAGAGTTTTGGAGTGGCTTTAAAAGCTAAAGGAAGGCCGGGAGCTCGTCGAAGACGAGCACCGCGTCGGACGCCCGAAGACAGCTCGAACCGATGCTCATGTGGCTAAAGTGAATAAAGTTTTGGACTCTGACAAGCGTTTAACCATCGCCCTTATAAGTGAGGAGACTGGCCTTTCAGTCGGAACCGTCCACACCCTTGTAACAGAGGATCTTGCGATGAGGAAAGTGTGCGCGAAGCTGGTGCCGAAAGTCTTGAGCGAGGAACAAAAACTGTCGCGGGTGGAAATTTCGCAAGAAATTCTGGACTGCGCCCTGGAAGATTTTCTGGACAATGTTATTACCTTAAAGGATAGCTCAAAATGAGCTCAAAGGATATCGATTTGACTCCTTCGAGGTGGTTCAAGCGGCGACGACAAAGGCTCTCAACAGTATTCCGGAAACCGACTTCCAGCGGGCTTTTGACGAGTGGCAGACGCGACGAACTACAGGTGTTTCTATGCAGGAGGTATGTATTTTGAAGATAATTAAGTAATTGTAATAATAACTGCAATAAATTTTGATTTTTTGAACCAGTTCGGATACTTATTGTACGGATCCTGTGCATCGAAAGATCCGGTGTTCAAGTCCCGTTCAAGGAAATATTTTCGCGCTTGCGTCCTTGAGGTGTTCCTGTCCCTTTTCCGTATATATATTTCCATGTGAATGAATATTTGTTCCCCATACGGCGGGATTTCGTGTGAGAATGCAAAATATATATACATATATATATATATATATATATATATATATATATACTATATATATATATATATATATATATATATATATATATATATATATATATAGTACAATACACAGTAACACACAATATAGAAACACAAAAAAAGAAGAACACTCACACGTTATTTCTTGATATTTCGACGGAAACAATCCGTCTTCCTCTGAAGATATAGAATATATACATATATATATATATATATATTAATATTATTAGGTAATCTACCGGTTAAGGTAGGTTTTTGGATGGACATAATTACTAATTAAATAAATGTGTGACCCCTAGCGAAACAAAACATCCTACTTTACATCAGGTCCCTCTTAAGCCCTGAGTACTTTCTTCCTACCTTCATCCCGTCCAACATCCCTATCCTGTTCTTTCCCTTTCCTCGTTTGCCTAACATTCTCCCCTCAATTACAGTCTTCAACATCCCGCTGCCAGTCAATACCTCCTTCAGCCACTTTTTCCGCCTCCAAAGGATTGCTCCCAACAAACCCTTCTCTTCGCCCACCATACCAAGTACTTCCTCGTTTGTTTTCTTCTCTGTCCATTTCACCTTCTCCATTCTTCTCCACACCCACATTTCAAAAGCCTCCAATCTACGTCTATCCTCCTGCTTCAATGACCACGTTTCCGCACCGTACATAGCTACGCTCCATATCAAAGTTTTTACGAGTCTTTTGTTAACATCCTTACTCAACGTACCCGTCATCAACTCCCTCCTTGTGAAAGCCTCCTTGCCTAGTGCAATTCTTCTCCTTACGTCCCTACTACTTTGACCGTGTTGGTCCAAAACACTACCGAGATACGTTAACTGTTCTACCTGATCTAGTTTTTGCCCTCCTATTCTAATGTTAAGCTTAGCCTTTTTCTTTCTAGAAAATCGCATAACCTTTGTTTTATTAATATTGATTCTCATCCCATACCTGTCGCACTGAATTCCCAATTCACTAAGCAATGCTTGCAGCCCCTTGGCTTTATGGAGAGTGAACATCACTCTCCTACTGCTATCTTTTGTTGTTAATTCATTCATTTGGTGCAACAAGTAGCTAAACTGCTTTTGTCATATGATGGTTTTCTAATGCTACAAAAATGACATTCCTCATTTTCTTTTATCATAATAGAGCGATATATTAAATATTTAATATTCTCAGTGACATATTTTAATATCCCTATTGATAGAATGCCAAAAGTTTCATGAACTCTCCTGTACTTCCTCTCCAAGTTTACTCTCCTAATCATCCTCAAAAGAGGATAAGGCATTTGTTCCAACTATATGGAGATATTTAGAATAAATTTTGTTCCAAATAATCGTAGCATAAAACTGTTAATATTATCCTCTCCGATTTAATTAATAATACTCCTAAAAAATAAAGAAAGTCATAAATCGAAATTGGTCTGTACTTGAGACTAACCATTCTGGTGGGGTCATTTCATTACGTCTGTATAATGGCAATACATTATTTTAAAATTGCAAAAAAGTTAAAATTAAATTAACATTAACAGTTTTTCTCGAATGATTTTCTTCAATTAGTAAGTTATTTTTCCGATAAAATCTTCAATAGCTATTTTGCAAATAACTTCTTCGTGCCTATTTTGATGCTTCGGGTGCTTTGTTTGAAATCATTTCACCTTCAGCAAAACGTGGACTGAATATTGATTTGATGGCGAATATGCAGTGTACATGAAATGTTTTATCACACTGTTTTTCTTTAAAATATTATTGACGGACGACTTAACTATTGATCACAAATTTGAGGAACTCAATTGTTTTAACAGAATGTTGGGACATTACCAGTTTTCACAACTCGAATTGGACCTGTCTCTCGTATATGCATGGTTTTTTTCGTAGTCAAGGTGCCAGGATATGCGGCAGGAAGTGATACCATATTAGGCATGCATGATCCATTAATAAAATAACCATGACGCCGCTAGTAACATCACCAATACTTCATAAATAGTCAAACATAGCCACAATCAAAGTGTACTGCATAATTAAGAGGGAGTAATCTAATCACACGCACTTTCAAATGGAAATGGAACTTAAAGTAACGAAGCGAAAAATACCACCGAATTATGTCACTCCATCCTCACAAGTTAGCGCAGGATAAAACAATTACGTAGCCATGCCAGGATTGCAGGCACCCGCCTTCAGCTACCAGTTGGGACAAAAATTCGGAAGCTCTGCAATTCGCCGCGGAGACTCCATTGAAGAGTTCACCTTCGAATCATCCTTAAATGTACAAAAGGCGAACGTTCGGTGCTAAATTTTTTCCAACCGCGACGTGACCACCGTTTTGGGTGAGTCAAACTGGAAAATCACAATCCGATATTTTTTACCACCGTTGTGGCCTAGTTCTTTGAACGGTCTGAAAGAAGTGTAGGTATCCGTCGGTTAGCCCGTGATGACTGGTGGAAAATACATGAAATGATTCCTCCTGAGGTAGTGTCGAGGAGAAACGTAGGTCTATTTCGATATTTCAACATCAAAAGGTCTTAGGCGGCATTAGGAAATCTGAAATTATTTTTTAACAACCTCTTTTGAGCACCAAGGTTAATTTCCAAGAATATGAGACACTGCGGTAAAGGAACAGAGATACAGCTTCAGATATAGATTATTTTGATTGCCTCCTAAAAATACCTCGTTGCAAATAGTTTCCGATTTTATGATAAATATAGTTCACCAATGTAGATATTGCTTATGGTTGATTAATTTTTTAAGATAAGATTTGATAAATGAGGTTCATTTACGTACGTTAATCGTGACATCGACTTTACTGGAGGACTAGCCTTCTATGAATCCACACTCAATGAATCAATAAACGAGTACGAGAGAGAGGATTCTGGAAATAAACTCAGCAAATGGATTACCAGAGTTAAAATATCCTTCAAATAAATTAAGTGTGCATCAAAACCATTAGGTCTCTATCAAAGCTTTGAACCCATTACTGAGCAATTTGTCTCGCACTGTGACAATACCGAAAATAGGTCTCATATGATAGACGGTTAACGAACTGTGAGAGTAGATCTAACTTAACTTCAGAACTCGACTAACAACAGCCGGCGGCCACACACAATCGTGCTTCGAATGTGCCTAAAACACGCCGAATGCGTCTCAATCGTCAGTCAGAATTGCTACAAGGCAGAACCACTGAAAATAGAAAGGTCACAGAGGCGAGCGGCATGACAAGAAGTGGATCACCTCAAACGAAGTGTGAATGGTGCATTCAACCCTAATCCATGCAAAAGGAACACGTGCAGAAAATTAGGGTTTAAATAATAATGAATTATATGGGGAAACGAATTTTAAACTTATTATAAAAAAACTCTTGCTTTATATACAAAAACATGTCAAATATGTGCCACTAAATATAGAGGTTTTCCGAATAATCATGGGAAAGGAAGCTAATTGACAATATACGCAATGACTCAGAGCAAAAATTGAAATCACCACATATATTATCATTAGTTCTTACCTGATCAAACTTTTTCTAGTTATTTTAATCATAGACAAATTAATTGTAAGGTGAATGCCTTTAATAAATAGAATACAATGAAGACAAAGGCATTCATTTCCAAGTCGACAATAACTGATAATTCCAAAATTATTTCATCAGGTTGTAACATATTTATCTATTCCTATGCTAAAAAAGGTGCTTGCACAAATGTAATATCTAGGTATTACGGTTACGCAAAAATGTAGCATCAGCGTGATTAATTTGCACAGTTTTCCGGAAGCGGACACGGATTCAGATCATAATTCATTTCTAATGAAGTTAAACGTCAGCTTCAAGAGGATTAAACAGGAAATGGAATGTAGAAGCAATCACTATTACGATAAGAAAGGAGTGTCGGTTAACTGTAGAGAAAATGATGAGCGAGGAAAGGGAGACGGGTACAATAAAAAAAGTAGGAATACATCAAAAAGGATGTCATAATTTGAAGAGCATAACAATATAAACAGTAATTAGCAAAATAACAATGATACAATGGATTATGGACGAGACAGCTGGAATGATAGAAGAGAGAAGGAAATGGAAGAATGGAAACACAGGGTGTGTTTGAGGAAAGAACAAAGAGTAAAATAATGAACGGCGGCGGGAAACTAATACGGCAAAATTAGCGTGATGAAACAGGTAGTGCAGGGATATGAAATTTTACAAATGACGGGTGAAATGAGTGCGCTGCATAGAAAGGTGAAAGCACTGTAAACGGTAAATCCGTGTAAAACATCAATAATACCTCAGTTAAATGTTTAATTTTACAAGGAAGGATTCAAGAGAGACAGAAAGAGTACATAGAGGAACTATATGACAAGATATTGGGCCAGCAAGCTTATACATGGAAAAATAATATGACGTGCATGGGGATAAATTAGGCCCAGGCATACTAGAGGGCGAGATAGAAAAGGCGTTGAAGAAACTGAAATCTAATACGGTTGTGCAGATAGACAACATCTAAGCAGAATACTCATGGGAAGAAACTTAGGATTCATAAGTTTGGGTTCAGCAAGGGGAGAAGTATGCGTGAAGCCATGGCAGTAATGAAGTCATTAAAAAAATGAATTTTGAGTAAAATCGGGATGTATTAGTTTGCTACGTAGATTTCGAGAAAGCTTTCGATTGAGTGATTTGGTAGAAATCATTAATGCACTGCAAAAAATAGGAATAGATGGATGAATAGGAGGCATATCGGCAACCAGAGCATTTCTCAGACAGCTGGGCGGATGATTGGCGGATGGCCCGTGCTAGGAAGAGGAGTAAGACAGGAGTGTCCATTATCACCTGTGCTGTTCAACGTGTTGAGAAGGAAATAGTTAAAGACGCATGGAAATGACTGTCAATAGGAATAAAATTCGGTGAGGAATCCATAACATTAGTTAGGTACGTGGATAATCAATCTTTAGTTAGCCAGTCAGTCAACGGGTTGCAAGCATTGCTGAGCGCAGTGGAAAGTCTGTGCGATAGGTATGGGATGATAATAAATGTAAACAAAACAAAGATTATGCGGGTTCAAAAAGAGGAAGGCTAAGTTAAGCGTTAAAATAGGAATTCATAAACTAGAGCAGGTGGAACAGTTAACCTAACTCGGCATTGTTATAGACAAAGATGATCAAAGTAGTGGACATAAGGAAAAGAATTGCGTTAGGCAAAGGAGCTTTCAGAAGGAGAATGAAATTGTCAACAGGGACTTTACTTTACTGATTACCCTTGGACGTAAAATATTTAATGCTTGCTTTGAATTTGAAATTAGCAAAAATCAAGAGCAGGAGGAATAGTTTACGTACGAGAGGATGGAATGAAGAGAGGTGGAAAGTACACGGAATCGCAGAGGCGTTTAAAGTAGTGTCGGACTTTAGATTGTGCTTTGTTAGGAGAGGCTAAGAAACATATCGGTGTTTAATCTGTGTCCATTCAAAACCTACTTTAAACAGCAGGCCACCTATTAATAATATATATGCATACATAAATACGCACACTTCTATCAGCCAATATATTTGTACGGTCTAGCTCGAGGGATGGATTGGAAGTATCTTTCTATGTTATAAAACTACATAAATCTGTATCACGGGTGGGGAAAATGATAATTAACAAGATCCAGAAAGCATGATGCGCGAGTTAGCCGAAAGGGCTTACTGAACGGTAAGAAATCCTGCACATTCTGCTACGCTGCTAATGGAAGCGAAATCAAGTTGCCGCAGCGGAAAAGAAAATAATCCCTGCGGAGAGCTTTTAATCTCTCTCTCCCTCACCCTTGGTTGCCGTTCCCGGTCTCTTTCTCTCTCATTTCCCCCTCCATCATTCCGTCTCCCCTTTCTCTCTCATTTCCTGTTCCCGTCTCTCCTGCCCACCCACCCACCCACTCACTCACTCACTCGTCACTCCCCTGATCATTTTTTCCATTTCTCCATTCCTAAAATTTTCATTTCCATCAGCTTGGCACAGATGTCTGTAAGTCATAAAACTTTAAATGTTATTGACCTAGCCTTATTAATTATTAAGCCTTATAGGGCCCCCGAGATATGCGTGCAGAAAACTATATTTAAAAGAAACCGTTGTTAGATCATCCGTCGATTGAAGACATTATTACTCGTGTGAGACAGGATAATAATTAGATTGCTCATTTCCAATTCCAAGTAATATAAGAAAAATATAAACTGTCTTTTTATATTTGAATGCAATCGTTGGAGAAGGGTAAAGAAGAAAATAGACAGTGAAGACAAGAAAATTCCTGTTGTCACATTCACAAAAGACTCAAATATGCACTGCTAAGAATATCTATGCACTGCTAATAATATGATTTTATAAATAAGGCTGTAACAATATCTGTTTATCATTCAAATAATAGAACAAAGAAAACTAGTCAAGTATCTCCGAAAAGCCATCCTGTCGTTTGTAGGCAAAAGGTGTCTATGAGTTTCATTTTTTTACAGGTGTTATATAGATTAAACTTCTTTTAAATGAAAGACTTATTTCATTTCAAAATCGTAATTTCCTAGTGTCGATGGAACACCCGCTGTATGTCAAGGTTAATGTCATTAATAATAACATTCATCTCAATTGAGTTCTATAACCCTTACCAAAACAAAAAAATAAAGCTATTTTATGGAGGTGATAAAAGGAACTTAGCATAAAATCGACGAGAGTTAAAACTGAATATTTGTTATCAGTTTTAAATATATTACTTCACCCCGGTGTCAATTTACTTCCACTTGCAACAATCCTTGTTAAAGCAAACAAGCAGAAGGACACTGAGTGGTTATCATAGTTTTTGGAATTTTTTTAAATTCCTCACTTGTCCAATTTTTTTCTCACTAGTGCTCTCATTTTTAAGGCTGCTTAAACTTCAACATTCACTGCCAGTTTGATTTATAATTACTAGTATGAGAGATGTTATTATTCTCACACCTTAACTTCTAGTCAACTGAACTTTAATATTACAAAATTATAAACAATCTTTAATTTTTCGTATATTGCTATCATAAGATTCCAATTCACGAGTTAACTAGAATAAAATAAGTAAACGGCAACATCCTCGATAAAGTATTTCACTCCAAGATTTGAAATTCTACCGAGGGTCCTATATTCCGAAAAAAATCTGTTTTCCTGTAACATTTCCTGATTTGTCCGATTTTCCGACGAGTTGGCCGCCATGATCTAGTTAAGTGGCCTACCATGCCTGAAAAAGGGTATTTTTTTTATTTCCACGTGAATAGATATTTATTGGCAAAAAAGGCCAACCGCGAATTAGTTAAATGCCGAAATCTCCTTCATTCAGCTGCCTATCCATCTCGGGTTTCCCTCCTCCCGCCCACCCTTCTGGCTCAGTCTCCATCTCCTGTCACCCGCACCCAATGAGATTTTGCCTTCCATCTCCTCCTCTTCATCTCCTCCCGCTGCACACTGCCTATCCTCTCTGTCTCTCATTCGTCACCCTTACCCCGCAATCCTCCCCGCCACCATCACCATAATACTCGCTCTGGGGAAAGGCAAGCAAAAGTGTAATATACGCGACACACGACAACTGAAGTGTCGCTTGAAGGCGAACCCTGCCATTTCCTCTGCTCCACTCGAAGCCGCCCACCTGCCCGCTTGAGACCTCTCCGCTAAACGCATACCCACGCTGCCGCGCAGTCAACCCTTCTCTCTTTCTTCCTCCACCCTCTTACCTCGCCCCCAACCCCTCGCTCACCGCTCGCACTCCCAAGCTCTCAGCGCATACACAAACTTCTGCATCAATGGCGAAATATAAGTCTACCGAAACGTTCCGCATAATCATCACCGTCATGTTAGTGCGCAAGGTAAGATTAATTTTTTGGAACAGAATGCTTCCCAAGCCTTTTACTACCAAGAGATACAGGAAAATCAGTGTGATTCGCGTTAGGGTGAACCTGGTTCAGTAATCTATCGCTAAAAGGAATGATTACCGAGACACGGATAAGAAAGAGCCCTTATAAAAGCAAATTCAGATGCACGTTATGTAACACGGAGGCTTCCCACCATTGCATTCCAAAAACAAGTTGGTACATTAAACAAATATCCTGATATTAGTTATCAAAGATATACCCACACAGACAGTCAAGTGTCTTTCGGTCTTTAATTACTCCCTCAACTCCCGCAGCATTAATCATCACGCAGAGTAAAATATTCAACCTCCTCCACTCAGGATTACGCCCAACTACGAACTCCACCATTCTCCTTTTTTAATTTGAAATTATGTTTTTAATCATACAGTTTATTGACGATACTCTCAAAAACTAATAAATTAGCTAATTTAATATATTTTTTGGTGTTTCTCCCGCAACATTCTGGTTGGGGACTCAAAGTTTGCCCTCTCTGCCCTTGTGAGTCACGCAAATTATTGACAAACCAAAATCAAGGACTTCAGAAGTAGAAAGAGCTGGTATTACACTGGAAAAATGTTTTGCACCATGACAATATTGTAATAATTGTAGGTCAATGGCAATTGGCTACAGCCGATTTGGAAATACCCTACCTTATTGCCCAATGCTTAATTTTCTTGGCACCGATGCCACTAAGAGCAGGCTCATTGACCTGATGAAAAAAACTGTCTTACCCAGACAGGTTTCATTAAACACCATCTTTCTCGGCATCCCATCAACCGGCACATCTCCTCTCTTCCCTCCCACTTACCCACTAATCGAAACCTGACAACTCAGAAAACACGACTACATTCTAAATTGCAGAACACCTCAGATATTGTAAGTGGCATTTCAGTGGCTCTCCAAAACTTGCTTCCTCGTGATCGCAAACACTTGGAGAGGTAGGATCCCGAAGGAGTGAGTATGGCGTGCATCGTAAACGGAGAGGAAGAAGTGCTATCAGGAGTTCGATACAAATCAAGTGCCATCGGACTCGCAAAATAACCGAAATGAGAGATATTTTTCACTTGAAAAGACCCTAAAGCCGATCACTTAGGGATTGAAATACGTCAAATCGGGTATTTCAGTCAATGTACATCCTTACCCGGCTCTGGGGGTGATCTTCAAAAATCTCCCTCGACTATTTCTCAATGAAACTCCAATTCCTCTCCATCTTGAATAATTTATAGTTTGTAGACCTAAATTTAGAATCGTGTGAGGATCTTGTAGCCGACCATGCTGCTCAGACTGGCATAATATTAACACAATGTCTACCTATATTACAGAATCGGAAACGGAAGCTTTTTTGATACTAGTAAATTGCACACTCACAGGTAATTTCATTCATGCATGAGTAAATGAGTACAAAGGCACTTTCCGCGTTCATTTTATTCAAGAATGTAATCTCTCACATTTCACCTCTTTTAGAAAAAAAGATTTATTGGGAAGAAAAGAGAGGATTTTTTCAATAACAATTTTCCACCGGATGTAGCGCTCAGGCAAAATATTTGTTCCGATGCGACTGCTAACGAACGCTGTGCCGACATAAATATCCTAATTAACCCGTGTAAGCTCATTCGAAAAAAGAGTAACCCCTGATATTAGTCAAAAATACCCTGGCTGCAGTAATTATAAAGAAATTCGACGGTATTCACAAAGAGTCCACCATGGTAATCAGCTCGAGGATGGTTTTTTTTACAGGAAAGGGTATACGTACATGGCTCACGTCGAACTAAGCTGTATTTTGCAATTGCAATGCACATATTCAGAAAGCCGGTTCCTTTCACTGTGCCACATCCGGCTTACCGCAAAGTGCTGGCATCAATAAACTCACTCCCTAGAATTGTTCACAATCTCCACAACTGCAGCAGGTTTATTTCCATAATTTTATTGAGGATTTCCTATTTCGTACATAAAAATTAACCTGTGATGTCATTTTGACATCATTACTAATTTAACACCGGCCTTGACTAGATAAATAATATATGGTCCGCAAAGAACATTTTATATACTCGCCGCTGAATACCTGTAAATAAGACAATTAATTTTAATTCATCAATCATAAATCATATAATCAGTTTTCTGAATCTACTTATTTAAGGACTCGTATTTCACTCTGTTAGACGCGTGTCCGTGGACCCTGAATATTGGTGTTCCAATGCCAAATTTAAGATAAATCCCTTCGAAAATATATTACCATTTCATAATTACACGATAACCTTCTATTAGTAACAGAAAATGAGTGAAACTCAAAGAACACATATGGTTTAGAAAACGAAATTTGCTTAAACACCCAAGTTAACATACTTGAAAAATAATCACGTCACCAAGCATCATTCTATTACTATATTCAGCGGTCATTGGCATGTTATAAAAGGAGAACATTGAATTAGATCAGATATTAAACGGCAATGAAATAGTATTTTCAATACATACAGCCTCAATCATCAACCGTATGCTTGGGGTAGTTGAATTCCTTTCCTCCCACCTTGTACACTTCCTCAAACTGACAATGAGGCTAGTGGACTTGGCAAAATATTAAATAATCTAGGCTTCAACCTTCCTCTCCCTCAATTTTCTGAAATTCATATAAAATTCTTCCTTGACACTAGCCAAATTTTCGTTTCCAATACACTCATTACAATGCGTAATCTACAACTTTTGTCCCAAAAGTAGTGGGACTGAGTCAATTAAAAAATGTATTGCCAGAATTGATACATTCACTCAATAGTCTTCGAAGTAGCACCCGTGTGCGTCGACACACCGCTGCCAGCGGGGCTTCCACGCCTCGTACGCCTTCTGGTATGCGGCGCCCGGAATGCTGCTAAGCTAACTCTTCACGGCCTGTTGTAATTGTTCCACTGAGCCGTGGTGACGTCCTTTCAGCACGGATTTGAAGTAGGGGAAGAGGAAGTAGTCTGGTGGGACATTTTCTAAAAAATCTGGATCTTCCCTCACATGGTCGAGAAGCTCTTGGCAGATCCGCGTGCGATTTTCCTTTTGTTCGTCCGAGAGCACTTACGGAACCAACTTCGTACACACCTTTCTCAAGAGTATGCAAGTGTATTTAAGGGATGGTAAACAAAATGGATACTGTGCAAACATCTCTGATTCGTCAAGGAAGCGAAAATGTATTAAATACTGAATAAATGAAAAACTCCAATATCCGTAAACAGTTTACCTTTCAAAACAAAGTACAAATGAGATTAGTTGGCTAACGCCACAATTCAAAGGACGGGGTAAAGAGTAAATAAAGAAAGGGATAAGAAAGGTGAATACAAATTCGCGTATTTCGGCCACAAAGTAGCCCTGTTCAGCGTACTGAAGGTGAATCGTCACAACAACACAAGATGAAGTGATGATGACATCTTGTGCTGTCGTGACGATTCACCTTCAGTACGCTGAACAGAGCTACTTTGTGGCCGAAATACGCGAATTCGTATTCACCTTTCTTATCACTTTCTTTATTTACCCTTTACCCCGTCCTTTGAATTGTGGCGTTAGCCAACTAATCTCATTTGTACTTTGTTTTGAAAGGTAAACTGTTTACGGCTATTGGAGTTTTTCATTTATTCAATACTACTAGCCGTCAGAGCTCGATTCTATCAATATATTAAATACTACAAGCATTAAAACAACGAGCGAAGAAATTTATTAAAAAAATAGGAAAATGAGGGCGAATAAATTGAAAGGGCCAGATGGTCTTTCAATTGACTTGGTTAAATTGAGTGGCAGTGTAGTTTCAAATTATATGAATCATTTATTCAATGTTACCATAAACAATAATGCTCTGCCAAATGCTTGGAAGGAGACATATGTAACACCAATTTTCAAAGATGGAGATAAGGCACTAGTTGATGATTATAGACCGGTAAGCTTGACGTTAGTTGTATGCAAGCTATTAGAAAAGATAATTGCCGATTATCTCTGGGATTTGAGGGAGAGTGAGAATTGGTTGTACAGTCGCCAACATGGTTGCAGAAAAGGGCACTCTTGCAAAACTCAGCTATTAGGGCTCTGCTAATAACTGCTCGACTCTATGGATGCGGGAATAGAAGTGGATGCCATAATAGTCAAACTGTCAAAAGCCTTTGACAAAGTTTACCACAATCGCCTAATGCTTAAGACGGGCCAATTAATAATACACACAGATGGAAGAGTAATCTTGTGGGTCAATATTTTTATGAGAAGTCGAACACAAAGTCTCAAATTAGAAGAAGTATATTCTGAAAAAACGAGGGTAACATCGGGAGGCCCACTAGCAGCGTACTTGGCTCTACTCTTGACTCTGCATAAATGATCTCCCGGAACAAATTAAATCTCATATGAGACGTTTTGCGGATGACTGCATTATCTACAGGAAAGTCGAGAATGAGAGCGACCAAAAAGTAGTGCAAAGGGACGTAAATAAAATGGCGGATTGGGACACAAATAATGGAATGGATATTAATGTTAGCAATTGCAAATCTATCACTTTAAGTTACAAGGTACATGAAACTAATAGGGACCACAAATTTTCGGAAAATTTCATTCCTAGAAGTGATAGCTGTAAATGCTTACGTGTTTATTTGACCAAGGATTTAGGGTGGGGGCTAAACGTGGAATACATTGCTAAGAAATCTTTCAAAACTCTGCATTGGGTGATGAGAAATCTCAAAGGGAGCACTAGAGCAACTAAGGAAATGGCGTATAAGACCCTGGTAAGACCAATTTCAGAGTGCTCATCACTTGTATGGGACCCGCAGGAAGAAGGACATAATAAAAAACTATAGGTCCAAAGAAAGGCTACCAGATATGTATTGGGGAATCATAGGAGGATGGAGAGTGTGACAGAAATGTTCCGCATTCTGAAGGAAGAGAAAGCTTGGGCAGAACTAAGGAAAGAGGCGGAAAATCCAAATTTTATAGGGAGAAATGATCACAAATTCAAGGTAAATGCCGGGCACAAAGAACAAACAAATTGTCAACTCCGCCTTGGGCAAAGTGTTATTCAAAAACTACGCTTTCCAACAAGAAGTCTGGTGGAAAGTTTTTTCTCGCAGTACCATGGAAGAGAATCGAGACGAAAACTAGAGGAACTTTGGCGTACAGGTCTGTACCTGTATTTTGAACTTTTAACTCTATTTGGCCTGTATTTTGGCAAACAGTCGAGACCTCTGGATCTTGTTGCCCGTCTCCGCCATTCATTTGCTTATATTTATGGAGAGTGAAGCGGATATTGTGTTAAACAAAGGAGCAATCTACAGAGCGGAACGACTTTCGAGGAGCCATAGATAGAGAGGGTGTGGTGAACAACCGCCACCTCTGACCCCTTTTGCTTCCCTATTTGGCCGGCAGGGTGTTAAATATTCCTTCGTCAATCTAAAGGTTGGCGTTAACTGTTTACAATTCATTACCATAATCCCTCGCCGCGAGGTCGGCCATGCAGAGGGGAGGCGGGGAAACCAAAATGTTTTCATAAATCAATCGATCGTCAATCCTTTCAATCGCGCCTTTCGGCTTCATGTCAGGTTTTTTTGTTGCTTCCCCACCTGTTCATGGGTGTATAGCGACAGATTTGATTTTACTTTTGAGCTAAATCGAACTGGTTTGACACCATTGCGATTAGTGAATGCTGCCCGTAGCAATGGTGCTCTACTGTTTGTATCTATAGAAAAAAGAGAGACGGCCCACAAATGACTGCTGCAAAAGAGAGAAATTGTGATTCACGCGACCATTTAAGGGTGTCAACTGCGGAATAGAAAATGGAGAGAAGCGTACAAAAAATGGTGATAATGCTCCGTGAGCCGCGACAGATTTATCCAAACATCGCTTATCTGGAAAAATCATTGCATTCCTCGAAGTAATTATGTCGTAATCTATGAAAGGCTCCATCTCGTCATTTAAAACCAATTTCGCTTTTAACGTAGTGCCTGCTTATAATACTAAATTGTGCAAACCTAATATTAATTGAGAAATTGAGAATAACACAGTGTAGCGCACTGTTGCTACGATGGAACCCCCAGAAAACACTTCTTCAGAGATAAATTTCTAAGTTTTATTGTAAAAGTAATATTTCTCATAGAATTACCCAAAGCTCAAAACATTCATTTTAACAAGAGAAATAAAAGTTGATGTTTCACCGGGATTAATGAGTTTTTGTAACATGGGATAACATCGCTTAGCAAAAACTCATTCTGTCTGTAAAAATAAGTAGTTAATTTGGTTCATTAAATGAAGAACACAATGTATAGTCCACTGTTCTTTATTTACGTGCAACTAATTTGAAAGCTTAGGCGTCATCATCAGGTACAAATTAATCAAGTCGCCGTTCATTTATATACCATTCATGAGGGACAAATGACATGACAAATGAATGACAAATTTCCAATCCAAGTTAGAAGTGAAATATTCCAGTGATTTCTGTGCACAGCTCTCCAAGAAATGTCCCCCGCCCTCCAAACATGTCCTGGTGTCATTTGATATCAAAAACCTATGTACAAATATCCCGGTTTCGGAAGCATTGGTAGTGGCGGAAATAGCGTTCAAAAGTGGGGCCGAACCACCCTTCCTCAATGAGTTCATGTCACCATTAAGAATCTGTGTTGAGCAAAATTATTTCCAATTCAACAATGAATACTTAAAACAAGTGGAAGGATTAGCAGGGTCCTGTTATCACCACCACTTGCTGGCCTGTACATGAACGAATTTGAAAGAATAATATTCAGCAGCCCCTCAATTTTTACAAAGAATATTCACTGTTGGTTTCGATACGTAGACGATATCTTTGCTACATGGACAGGCATTGAAAGACAGAAAATTTTATGAACACCCTAAATTCCCAATGCGAAAATATCAGTTTCACTTGTGAGAAAGAACAAAATTAACGACTAAATTTTCTATATATCACAGTGTCGAAAAAGGGACAGGGCTTCGAATTTGCAATTTTCTGGAAAAGTGCCACCACAGACTACATCATCCCCTTCAACTCCCGCCATCATATATCTCACAAGCTATCCACTTTTCATTTCCTACTAAACAGACTGTGGGCCATTCCTCTTTCCAAAAATAATTTGATTCAGGAACTTAAAACGATTAAAGATTTAGCAATTAAAAATGGCTACAAAGAAAATTTAATTGGAAAAATACTACAAAGAAAACGTTCCTTTAAAGCAAACAATCATTTGTTCAAACTAGTTAATATGGAGGAAATAGGCAACAAATGGCTTAAACTCCATTATTATGGATTGATTTCACAAAAGATAGCCAACCTCTTCCCGAGGGAAAAATTTCGACTAGGTTTTTACAATACGAATAACTTAAAATCATTCTTGAATACTACGAAAGAAAGTAGGAAAACAAAATAAAAGTGGCATATATAAATTAACTTGTAAGGACTGTAGTGCTATATACATAGGCCAAACGGGGTGATCATTAAAAACACGGGCGGAGGAACATAAACGCTTGTTTAGAAATTGTGACCTCAAGCAATCTCACTTCGCCAAGCATCTATGGGAAGAAAAACATAGGAGTGATTTCAACCCGGAACTCATACACCAGATGGGCAAAGGAATGAGGATGGAAAAGTGGGAAGAGCTGGAAATCAGAAAGAATTTAAAAACGGGTCATTTGGTTAACGATTTATTGTTTGAATACCTCTCCCCAATCCTAAAAGTATCCCGTTCCTTCACAGAAAAATCCAGTAACCCCCACTCCACTTTGAACCCACCCATCACCTTTCCTGACGCTTAACACCCCTCTCCCCCTCCCGACTACGCAGATCGCAACCCCACTTCCCCCCCCCTCCTTCCCCCTCTCACCCACCCCCCTCTCTGTCATGAATGGTATATAAATGGGCCGCGACTTGATTAATTTGTACCTGATGATGACGCCTAAGCTTTCAAATTAGTTGTACGTAAATAAAGAACAGTGGACTATACATTGTGTTCTTCATTTAATGAACATGAACTTCCGCAAAGTTGAGCCTGGAACAATTGAAAGCAGCTAATTTGGTTCTTTTAGTAGCCTGCAAGCCACCGATAGGGTGTGTGGCAGGGGTTTAACGCATACCAGACTAATTTTGACCCGAATATGACCCTACCGCGGTTGGAAAATGTTATTCTGATGCCTTGTCGTTCGTGGAAAAAATTACATCTTAAATCTATCTATTCTACACTCAATCTCTCTAATTATATTGATATGATCTTCCTACCGTACTATGATGGGGAAAATAACAAATTTTCAGTGTCAATGCTGAGAGACGTTTTTCCAATTAATGCAAGATATTTAATCTGTAATTTAACCTTCGCTCCGTGAGTGATTCCAAGCCTAGCTGCTCTAATGTTTTGGATACGCTCCTAAGTTTATCATTACAACGTTTTACAGATCTGGCTCCTCTACGCTGCACACGATTCAAATCGGCAATCAGTTTTTCCGGGAGGATACCATATACTTGCAGCATATTCTAAATGAGGCCTAACCAGCGAAAGAAAACATTTCTCTTTGACCTTTTCATCACATTTACCAAGTACCCTTTTAAGAAATCCTAATTTGGTATTAGCTTGTCCACATATTCGCTGTATGTGTTTCAACCAGGAGAGATCGCGAATAAGGGTGACGCCTAGATATTTAAACGAGTCTACACATTCCATTTCGGTGTTCCCGATGCAGAAGGCGTTAGGGGGGAACTGATATTTTTCCAATTATAAATCACACCACTTTTTAAGTTCAATTGTAATTGACAAGTGTCGCACCAGCAATGTATCTGTATTAAGGTCATCTGATAAAGCTGCGCAGTCCTCAGGATTACGGCAAGCCGCTGCATCGTCGGCAAATAAACGTATCTTACTAGTGAATACGAAGCCAATGTCGTTAACGCAAAGTAGGAATAAATGAGGTCCGATAACACTTCCTTGGGGAATGAAGTAACTTCTATTGCATTTGAGCCAGCTCCATCTATGGCTACTCTTTGTACCCGACCATTCAAAAAGTCTTCGATCCAACCCAGGATATTTTTGTCTAGGTCATATGCTTTTAGCTTTGCGGGTAGTTTACCATGAGGTACTTTGTCGAAGGTTTTCTCTAAATTTACAAAACTCGCGCCACAGGAAGATTGTTCTCTTCCGAAATAAGAATATCATGAACAAAAAGCGCAAGTTTTGTCTCGCAGGATCTACACTTTTGGAAACCGGGCTGATTTTTCATTATTTACTCCTGATTATCGAGGTGTCTCACAATCTAATTAACCACTATGAAGTATGTTCCATAACCTTGCACGAAATGGATGCGAGGGAAATAGGTCTGTAATTGCTCGGTTCCTCCTTGTCTCCGTTATAAAATATTGATGTTACGTTAGCCGTTTTCCAATCTCTGGGAATTTTGTGATCTACGTGAGACTTCTTAAATATGATTCCCGGTGCAATTTCCGAAGCTAGATCCTTAAATACACGGGCAGGTATTTGAACGGGCCCGGAGGATTTCTTCAGCTTAACTTTTTCCAGCAAACGTTCTATTCCATTAAATGTGTTTTAAATTTTGGGCATTGGTTGACCAGCACCATTTGGTAAGCTATCGGAGACATTCGGTGAAACATTGGTGAAGACGCTTTGAAGGAAGAATTTAATAAGCTAGCCTTTTCCAAACTGCTGGTTACTCTTTCGCCTTTATCATTTTTGAGTGAACTAACTGATGGCCTGTTTCCCTGAACCTCTCTGACGCTCGACCAAAATGCTTTTGGATTCTCTTTCAAATGTTCCACCAACCTTTTCCTTTTGAATCCGTATCACGCTTTCCGAAATTCCTTCTTGGCATTCACCCTAGATGTCCTCATCTAATCATGAGTGATTTCATTTTTTCTGTCGCTAGAGATATCATCCCTAATAATTTTCATCTTGGCGTGACAAATCCTTTGACGTTGCAATGCTTTTCTAGCATCCGCGTTGTACCGTCTAACTTCCGTCTTATCTTTCATAGATTTATTAGGAATGAACTTGTTGACTATTGAGCGGGTAATCTCAAGGAAGTGATTCCACGTATCCTCAATATTTTGGTGATTACTATCTTTCTTACAATTTGCGAATTGACTCCCTAGTATGCGCTTCAGATCATTGTAGTCTCCTTCTTTAAACAAGTAAATTTTTCTTTAGGCTTCTTATTTCGGACCCTAAGTAGCGAAATCTTAGCATTTACTGCACTGTGGTCACTAACTCCTTAAGTAGCTTCTGTAGTTAAGACTTTTTTGGGAATATTCGTTGCTAATAAATCAAGAATATTATCGCCCATAGTTGGTGAAGTGACAATTGATTTAAGGAGTTCAACGTAAAAGAAGTCAATAGCGATTCACATATATCTTCGTTTTCCCCCCCGTTTTAAAACATAATGTGCTCCATTCAATAGATGGGACATTGAAATCTCCACCGAATATAGCGTCGCAATTACTGCGTTGGAATAAGACACTTTTAATTTGCAGATCTAATTCTAGTATTGACATATCTTCGTCCTCCGGCGGCCTGTAAAATGTCCATTCATAAATTACTTTGGACTCAGGAATTTTAATTGAGCACCAAACGCTTTCCAAACCGTTACCTGGAATTATCTCAGCTCTGCTGACGCTAGCATTTTTAACTAGAATAAAGACACCGCCCTGGATTCTATTTTTCGGTCATTTCTGTGAACGGAAAATTTTGGAAAAATTTCACTGTCGCCGATATCAGTGGATAACCAGCTTTCTGTCCCAATAATTGTAACTGCGACTGTGCTTTGAATAAAGTGATGATATTCAGCGACTTTGTTTTTTAAACTTTGGCAATTAACTACCAATACAAAAAATGATTCCTTGACATTGAGGTATTTAGAATTTTTAAAGAGGATTGTTTTCTTACTAATACTGAATCCCTTATAAAATTTCCATCCAATGCTATCTGATTTGTGTTAAATGAACTGTTGCGAGCACTGACCCTCACTTCATTAAAAGGTAAATGATTTGGCAAATAAGACTTTAGAGAATATTTCACCTACACGCTGACCGCTGGGTTATGCTCACTTAAATCTGCAACTGTTTTATCTGAATTATATGTTCCTCAACTAGTTGCATGCCATACATTATATTTTTCCTAAATTAAGAGCATAATGTGGATATTTTTATAATTCATTCCAAGATGGTATTGCAAAATGGTTCATCATCTGCTCACTTCTCATCATGCCAACAAAGCCGACAGATAACTTGTGAAACGATGTTTGAAGGTGTTTCCATATTTTGAAGGTGCATCATAAATTTAAGTTTCATATAACGTATAACTGATTCAACAAATTAAGAAATACAATGGCACCTGTTATAACAGCGTATCAAAAAAGGCATATTTTCAAAGGATAAAAATCAGTCAGTGGAATACATTAATACATTATTTAAAATAATGATTATTATTAAATTTAAGAAACCGGAGATTTAATAGAGGAAGGGTTACCAATTAATCCGGATACTACTGTAATTAAACCTGTACCGATGGTTTACAAGCATACTTCAGGAAAGTTCAAACAAAATTTGAAATTACTTAATTTTAAATCGTGAGACAACATCCACTTGTGTTAGAAATAAATTATTCCTGTCGATCAAAATTTAAATTATCATCTTGCACGATAAGAAACTAGCAATAATAGTTTTAGAAAATCTAGAAAATATAGATATTGTTAACCTGAATAGCTAGCAGTTTTTCATAATTTGAAAATATTCATTCGATTAAAAAGTGAATTAAGCAAGCTGAATTTCTTTAACTACATTTTAAATGGACTATACCGCAAGCATTTTGGATCCATCTCAAAAAAACACTTGAAACCAGAAATGGGTAAAATACCGAAAGAAACCTGATGGAGCCGTGAAAAAGTTATATAAAGGCGAGTGAACCCAAAATAAAACTATTAAAATCCAGATTTGGATCCTCTGCGAATACAAAGACAATGCTAGGTTGGAACTACCGCCAAGGTATCAATCGGGTGAGCCTACTTGCGGCATCATGGGAGTTAACCAATCCCCAAACTACAGCGACAATGATGATAACAGAAGAAAGATCGACAGCCGAGCAGACAGATTCAACGAATTTTTTCTCTCACAAAATTTGCGACTGCAATGCAAGCATATGGAATCATTACTTTTTCCAAACGTACCCCTTTCACGGACTTCTTTTTTTATCGCTCGTGTCCTAAAATCTTCTGCCACATGCTCTTGCGACTGCTTGCGGGTTATTGTGTACATGCAATATGGTTCATTTGAACAGGGCGTAAAACGTTGCCCCGTTTTCTCTCGGGAAGAGGGGGAAAATGTTCGCTTTTCCCGCATTAAATTAGCGCCGCCAGGTGTTTTTCCCTTTCGGAAATAATAAATGCTTGCCTAAGGCAATGACATGACTGACACAATAACTTGAATTAATTTTTCAGGTGCACTACAATTACATATTTTTTAGAAATCCTCTATCAAGGATCAAGGGCAGAAAGAAAAAACCCAGGCTCATAAGAAATTATATCGAGTTCAGCATTTCATTCGGAGGGACTAGCAGGGGTACGTATGATGGCCATGAGCTACAACTCATATTGAGCTACGGACGGTCACTTAGAACGCCCATGCACGAGCCTGAAACTTCTTGGGTATCATATCACGAACTTCATATGACCCTTCTCCTTCACTAATTTTTATTAGGGTTCAAATTATTATCAAACGTAATATTCATATACACTCAACAGTAATAATATCATGCAAATGCCAACGCACGTAACAATACCACCCTTCCCCTGCGATCATGAAATGAACAAAAACATAAGAGTGTACAAATATTAACAGCTACACTCGATTCAGCCTCCTCGTAATACGAAAAATCCCCAAAAGTTAAATGTCAGCACATAGTTTACCATGGTTACGCTGAAATCGCCTGCGTGGTTACTCGCTTTTTCGAAATGTTTGACGTTGCGTGAACAAGGCTTAAAAATGCAGCGAAAAAATAACAGGATCATTCGTACGAATTCATGAAAATTTATTTCCAGCCACTCTGTGCTGCGAAATCCGCGCCTCATGACTACACGACTCATTAGCGATCGGGAGTGCCACAAAGGGCGCACATTACGGGCACACTTGGGAGCAAGACAGGCCCCGCGGGTGCCGTCGCCGTTGCAGGCAATATACGGTAGCACCCCGGAACAATGATACATACCACTGCCCGAATGCTGTTATTCTCCCCATGGTCTAACTTGTCATGCGTCAGTGAATTCACATGCCTACCGATTTTAGAAAGCCCAAAGAAAGTTAATTTTGCGATGCTGGAAATGTATTGCTTCTGTGGAACGATATTAAGAGATATTTTTATCGCTATTGCCACTGTGTTTTTGATCTACCGTCTAATATACTTATATATTGGTAAAGGCAAAATGATTTTATTTTTCTTTGGTATGGTGATTCACTTTCAGTGGGCATGTATCGATATTTTATGGGTTAGGAAGGAAAAGTGATTAATTAGTCTTAATCTCGCTCCAATAAAGACGTTTTATTATTATTATTTTACGCACTCGTTTGTCGGCAGGCAGCTAACCACTGAACTAAAACATACAAAGGAACATTCCTTTTTTAATTTCGAAATCTCTCCATCACTTGGAAAAAAGATTATAACCATTGGACTACAATGCCACCTGATGTATTATGCATCCTCGTAATCGCCGCAATACTGCAGTTTAAATATCAAAATGAGACATTCAAAATGTCACAACAAATCAATCGAAGGTAATAACCGTAACATGTATTTGCTTTCTCGCGCAACATGACAAGAATTTTGCCATCAAAACTTAAACTGATTGAAGCGAACGCAACATGTTTAAATATTCAAGGAGCTTAGGAACAAAGGATTTACTACGGAGTGGTACACTTCATTGAAATGGTGGCTGAGAGCTACTAAAAGTAATTGAAAGGTGCTCTGCAAAAATACCTCAAAAAACGGGAAAAAACACACGAAAAAATCATGTTATGCTGAGCTGTCAAAATCATGTCATGGTATGCTAAGTTTCTTGTTAGAAGGAAGATAAATGTTTTTAAGTGTACAAAAACTACTTGAGATAAGTGAAAAGACACTCGACATTTAAATTACTCTGCCAACTTATAGCAGCGATATGGCTGGGGAAAATATATTTATATATCGTAGACACACCCTCACCCATAAAACTTCAAACGACAAAAAGCTTCATTATTCTTAAAATAACACTCTTTTAAATGAGTTGGTACAGTAAACTCGTTCAAATTTAAGTACAATATTTACTTACCATCCGAGTGAATTTCGGCTTCACTTCGTAGATTCACTTCTTGCTCCTAAGTTTCATGATGGGAGGTTTCTCTGAGTTAACTCTCGGTTGTACATTTGCTCTAGAACGATGATGGTGCAATACGGCTAACCAAAACTAAATATTCGCAAATATGAAATTCAAATTAAAATCTGAACCTTAGATGGTGTCACCGGGCCTGAGGAAAAGTCTTAGTAGTAAACTACACCCTGTTTTTACCAAAAAATGTAACAATACAATATTTACATTAAGTGCAACCGATAAGCATCATTATAAACAGCGAAAATTTATACACACAACAACACGGCATGGCCTGGCTGTCTTTGTTGAGGTATCCTTAAGCACATACATTCAATTATAGATAAATACTGAATTAAACCAATGTTGGTACCAAAGTAGGAAATAATTACAGATACACCACCACAAGCTACTGTAAACCAAGCAGAGGGACAAGAATGTGGGCGGAGGTAGGTACACATACAATAACTGCTGACATTGAACAGAGCTGGGTGCTGCGCACAGAGGGAAAGTAATAGCGGGGTGAAAGACAGGAAGCACAGAAGATATCCTAGGAAAAAGCAAAGGCTGCAAATTAATACCCTAGATGCACGTTGACAATAGTGAATAAATAGACATATTTTTCCCGGTACAGTCCACAAAAAGTGAAAATATTAATGTAATAGATAATAGAGTGATGAATAGTTAAGCGGCTTTAAAAAGTTCAATAAGTATTTTTAAATTGATGCAGTGGTAGCCCGGATAATATTCTAAATCAAACGAAAATGAATTGTCCTTTCTCAGTCAATAAAGCAGTTCTCTGTCGTTACACGTAAGACATATGAATTTACGCATCGACGCTCTGTAAAAACTGATCGACCCGCCCATGCATTTACCTCAACTACTCACTAGCTATTTTTGTTCGTAGTCCTGAGAAATTTCTGGTGAAGTGCCTCGTTGCACCATTCTAATCCCGTAGCAGGGAAGAAATTAGTAATAAAAACGTTCGTTTGGGTGTGCATTTATAAAAACTTTCAAGTTAACTAAAACTGGGGACTAATTATTAGCTAATATCATCATGCGACGCATAAATATTTTTCACAGTGAATTCCAATAGTCAATGTTATTTCCGCTTTGAAAAATAGATAATTTTATATTTTATTTGAAATAAGTCTAACTAAAAATATGCAGAGGTCAAGCGAATGAGATGAAAACTAACACACACTAGAATCCACCAAGAAGTGCTTATCCTATTCGTTAACCGTTGATGCGAGTGGAAGTATCCAATCCAAGGTCGAGCCTCATCAATATGCTTGGTAATACAGGGTCTCTAATCTTTCGTTCACCATGTATGAATCTGTTGCTACTGATTCATCCAATGGTCACTCACTCACAGATGTTCAGTAACGAAACAGCATACGGCGAAATTCGCAATTGGCTCAAGTGGGAAGAAAATGGGAAATGACATGGATTCAGAGCATACGGTTGATGAACACAGTTTTGCGCAATTCAATAGTTTCCCATAGAACCTATTAAATCAAAACGAGCACTTTGCATGTAGTAGATTCAGCACAGGAACGGAAATTTGACACAAAACTTTCATTGGAATACTTACGCGTACAGGATAATGGATCACCTTAAGTCTTCGAACACGTTAATTCTTCCTACTAGTTCTCCAAATTAGGAAGCTTCTGCAGACGTACAGAGAGAAAAGAAACTAAAATTTTCAATGACTCACATCAGGGGACCATACATTGACTATAATAATCATATATTTTTTAGTTTTAGCAACTAAAGATTGGGTGGAATTTAAATTCTAAAAGAAAATTTAACCTAACAATGAAAGCATAATGTAAATAATTTACTATACCTTATACAATCATAAATTCCTCTTCACGGTATCCTGTATGCCACTTGAATAACACTTTCTACCAGAGAAGGTACTTCAAAAGCTCATTAAAGAACGGTTCAAGACTTATTTCATCCGGCTCCCGATTTTCTATAGAACAAATGGCATTCTCGACAAGTATTTTACCTCCTCCACTCAAACTTAATTAAGTAACTAATCACATTGCTGATGCAGAAAGAAGAGAAGTTCCCGATATCTCAATCGTTTCAATAGTATATCAAATTTTGTAACAAAAAGCATTCCCGAAAGTCTCGCTTCGTACTGTCAAGACGACTACTGAAGTATTTGGCAAACTTTCTGAGCAACATAATCCAGACAGATTTTATTTTCGACCGTATGCTCGAAGGTTATCGAATAACAAAACTAAAACGTTATTCACCAGTGGTTAAATATTAACCTTACTAAGCGCTCAAGATTTCATCGGCGTAACTAAACGTTAAGTGTTGCCATGTTAAGAACACGAGCATTAATTAATATATTGCTTAGAGTATCTTTAGTAATACTTGCCGCTGGAGGGGTTCGTCACTTTTCGTGATGTCACAAGAATTCGTGATGATATAGGACGAGCGATATGTTTTAACACATTCGGTGAAGGCGATGTTATAATGCGCATTCATTTACTACGGGACTTAAGTTCTCTGATAATAACACTTGTAAGTTGTTAAATTACATTTGCATAACTTGAAGCCTGTTTATGAGGAAGGGTGGAGAACACATGTTAAAAAAAGTCGTACTGCAGAGCGTCCTATGAGAGCAAATGTAATGACAGTAAAATGATATACCTAAACCTTCCATCACTTGATGTCAGCACTGAAATGAGTTTTAAAGTAATTTTCCCCTATTCAGACGTCTCGGGTCTAGAATAAAAAAGTAGTGGGCAGAGCAATATCGCTTTTGTTTTATAATTTCATCATAAATATGCTGCTCCATGGTAACGCGTCTAACGATTCGTTTTTAGTTACTGAACTATTTTCAAAATTACTTGCTGTTGTAGGAAGCGAGATATCAACTTCCTCATTATTTGTTGAATGTAGGAAAGAAGGGAGGAACTGAAATTGAAGTTAGGATTATCCAACCCTTAATCAGAGACACGTGAGCCTCCACAGTTAGCTTACAAATCTTGTTAAACTCACTACTAATTCTAAATAGTGGCATAGTGGTTAACTACTTTTTATGTGATTTCCACCCGTATAAGGAATATAATATCTCTTCTGTCAAATTGGAAGCAACAATACCATAAGAAAACCTGGGAATCAAGTTATTAACCTTATCATATCAATGCAAATAAACTATTTCATATAGGAATTCAGATACCACAAGTAGGTAAAAAATCCTACCCTTCAAACTTGCCATATTAACCCTAACTACTTACAAATATTACACATTATAACCATCAGCAGATAAATAACCGTAGGGCTAGAGTGACCCGACAAATGTAATAAGGGTGGATCAGGATGTTATTTTTCAAGTACTTAGTAAAATGGAGAATCAATAGTTGATTTATACATAAAATAAGTATAAGAAACATAAATTATGGCCAAGTAATTGGGAACATGATATTCAATGATAGCTGTGGAGTCATTTTAGGTTATGTTTTTGGCATTACCTACTGGCTACATACCAGGGTTGAATGTGAGCCAGCAGCCTCCATCCTCAGAATATAATAATTGTCAGCAAATCAAGTTTTCCTTGTTTAATTCTGATCTATGGCCATCAAAATACACAATTAATAAATAATCATTTAACTTGTTTAATATCTCAATGCTAATTATAAATAAAAATATGGGAAATAGTTTCCTATTTCCACTTCAATTTGTTATTATGGTATTGGTGAATAATTCCCTTTTCTGCATACATAGGATTAACAGTGTAGCATTTCTCTAGAAGTTCATTTTTTAACTGCATCCTCAAAGAGCTTTGTAACATAAACATTGAATATATTATCATTATGACTCTTGTATTTGAAGTAGTGATGCACTTCACGTATATGAAGTTAGCACAAGCGGAGAAAGACAAAAGCACAAAAAAGAAAAGAACACTAGTTTTCAAATTTTCAGTTGCCCAAGCAACCTTTCTCAAGGAAGGGAAGGGAGGAACTGTGTTTTTGTCTTTGTCCGCAGGTGCTAACATCATATTATTAGTATTAGGTGAAAGAATTTTTGACTACAGAGAAGTCTATTAACAGCTTTATCCAGGCCACACCAGTCATGGCATGGCACTGATATGAATCAAAAGGTATTATTTTCGCGAATGTAGTTATGCTATATGAAGTTACTATTTGATTTAGCTCTTTTCATGATGTATTCCTCCGCATGCAGTAAACAAGCTAATGCACAGTAAATGGCATATTTCTTATTGACATATTTCACTTGTACCATTGTCTTTAGAACCAACAAGGGAAAGAAGTAGCAATGGCTATCCCTTCTGGTTTTTCCCAAGGTGTAACCAAATCCCCCTTCAATTAATATAGTCTTACTTGGGACCCATGGAAAATTCATTGCCTAATTCAAAGCACAAATTACTTCAAGCAAATTATAGGGGTACATCAAATATCACCAACCAGTCTCATTTGACATTTACAACGGCAATTGGTGGTATACCTAAGGATGTATCAAGCCTTACGTGAATTGGAGAGTACATCTTCTCTACATTAGCATTAACAATCATAGTTGAAAAGTTTTTATTCATTATTAATTCCATAAATTTGAGCAGACTTCCTTTAAACAGCAATACATTTAAGGAAGCATAGTTTTTCCTACTAATTTAAGTATTATCACAAATATGATGTGTATTAATCCCCTAAAATGTCAATTAACATAACATTTAATTAATATATCACAGAGATGGGTGGCGGTGTAGCCAAAATTCATTCAACTGTAACAAGAGGTGATATGTGGCCTGAAAGGACGAAGTCTGTTTGTTACTTTTAGCATCATGCAAAATTCATGATAGATTGCATTGAGACATTTCATGACTTCTAAGTGACACCTGGATGGTGGTCCAATCCCAATCTCATCAACCATGTTAAAAAGCCAATACCTTCATAAAAGCTTACCTGCCAATAATTTCAACATCTTTTACAGTGCAAATGGTTCCTCAAAAGCTTGAAGAGCCAAGCCCTGGTGCATCAGTAGACAAAATGACTTTGAAAAGTCATTAAATATTTGTTCAGATCATGGTTAATAACTTAGATTATTTCCACCACAATCGTATGCTTTAAGTTCATTTTCTTAGTACAACATTAACTTGAACACAGTATCCATTTTAAGCATCCTGATAACATTTAAACATGGTTTTAAAGTTTTTTTCACCTTCTCATCACCATTACAAACTTTGATATAATTTTCCCTTCTTATGACTTTCCCAAGCAATGATGAGAAATGCATGCCTATAAAAAGTGTGTGATAAAATAAAGTAACTTTAATTATACCTTCCTGTTTTAAATTATCATGAGCCACAACTTAGATTTCGACTAAATTGTCAGTCAGGGAAGTTTGAAAAATTAATATGAAGTAAAACCCTGAAGCAGTTAGCAAGCAAGTAAGCAATCATTTAATAACAGCAAAAGTAATTCAGGTCAACTAACAGTGATAAGTCCAGATGTTGGTTGGATAGGTAATGGTAAGTTCACCTAATACTAAGCCTATTATTCTAAAACTACCATGACCCCCTAATCCAACTACATATTATTAATATATCAGAATTTGTTAATCCATGTTCCATAATTAAAGGGTCTCAATTTCACCCAAATAAAGACCTTTATCTATCTATCTATATTTCTTGACGAACGAATTTCAATGCCTAACACTCCCTTGTACACATATTTCTAGGGTTATTTAAGGTTAACGAACAGTTCACCTTAATGATTATCCTCGTCATGGGAATATGTTAATTTCAGTATTTTTACATCTGGAAAGTGCAAATTAGGTATTAAATGCTGGAAAAAGCATACCAGGGTGGTAAGCAATCAGATGGTTTATGAGACCAGATTTTAAAGGACAAAAATTATTTTTCCAAGGTTTGGTGCCACCAGGCATAAACGTGGGAAGACTCACATGGCCAATTCCACTAGAATTTTAATTTCTCATAGCCATGGTTTTGTCACAAGGCAACATCATCAGATGACTCATTTGGTGCCACCATTTTTAATATAGAGCTTCCCTAATGTAAGCCCAACTGGCACTGATATATTCAGCATATTCTCTTACAGTATAGACATTCATGAATAGATAATGAATTAATAAAAATTGTTTCCAAAATCTGATAGCTTATCTAAATAATACTTTTGCAAAGAGTAAAATGTGTTTAGTTACCCTGGAATTTTTAACTTTTTTGAGCATTTAGCATGTTTACATGGCATCCCTTTGCATGTTTCAGTGCTAGCATTCAGGAAATACAAATGCATGACCAACTATAAATGAAAGCTATGGCACAGGGAGTCACCATGGCCCTGTTAAGAATTAATATATATCCATTATTGGATACCATCACTCACATATGATGCTGTCACCATGAAGAAAGAGGAAGACTTAATCCTATGAGAAGTCAAATGAAAACCAAAAATCCACTACAACGCAACCATGGAATGGCTTCATTCAAAAGTAATAACCTAAAGCCATGATACATTTATCGCAATGGGAGACGAGACAATCAATTCCAGTTTGGTAGAAAAAGGTAAAACCCTGATGGATCCACAACCACACCCACTCTAGTACTCCCTCGTCTGAAATGAAACAGACATCCCCGAATATCTTACTTTAGGTCGCCAAAAATGTGAAAATCACAAGGTGAAATATCCGGGCCGTATGGAGGATGTTGAAGTATTCCCAAACAAATTACTGAAGCATAGCCTTTGTCAGATTGGCAGTATGTGGGCAAGCATCATCATGCAACAGGAAGATTCCGTCCAGCAGCATTTTGGGGTGTTCTGACTTTATGGCACATTGCCGTTTCTGCAGTGTCTTCAGAGTACTTCACATTGATTGCGGTTCCACACTCAAGGAAGTTGACAAGCTGAGGACTACTGCCATCAAAGAGGGTCATCATGACTTAACCAGAACTTGTGAGAACAGATTTGGATTTCTTTGGCAGAGTAGAATTGGGATGTTTCCATTGTTGGCTTTATCATTTGCTCTCAGGCTTGAAATGGTAGCATAACATTTCATCCCCTGACGATACAGGACAGAAACACACTCTTCCTTGTGGTACCGCTCAGACATTATGCCATTCTGTCAATCTTTTGCCCCTCCCTCAGTTGATGCAAAACTTTATGGAAATGCAAGTGATCTTTGATAATGGCATGTACACAGCCATGGCTAATGCTGACCTGATTACGAATTTCTTCCTCCCCGACTCATCGGTTTCCCCAGATAAGGCCATCAATCCACCTAATCACATCAGGGGTAATGGCTCGATGGGCCTCTCCTGGTGTGTATTGTCTTGCAGTGATGTGCATCCTTCTCGGAATCTCTTATGCCACTCATTCACAATCGTCAGGGACATGCAGTGTTCACCAATCACAGCAGATGCAACAATGAGTTTCGCATCATCAATCACCCTCAGCCACCAGAAAACATTCTACACCTCCCTGCTCTTCTTTGCTTGCCTCCATTTCTACAGCTGGAAAAACACACTAGACCAGTCCATAAACCAACAAGGACATAACCCAACAATTGCGTGCAGCTGAGTCATCACTATGTAGTTCTCCTAATACAGCAATGACAGTATCGATATCGAAAAACAGTGTTGCCATCTTTTGCACGAACTGTGTTATGGCAGGTGTTTAGTTTTCATTTGACAGCCCCTCATATTAAGCCAAAGAGCTACGTACCAAATGATCATGAGGGATAGTCACCGCAGTGTAGGGAAAATTATTCACAAAGAACCACACATGTTGAAGGTGTCAGCATGCTAGATTCCATGACTACTGACTCCTTTCAGAAGCAAACATGGCATAAGACGTGGCAACGGATATGTTGAGTCTTTTGGATCAAGACGAAGAGGATTTGCTTGGTCACCTGGTAGCAATGGATAAATCTTGGACCTATCAATGTAACCCAGAGACCAAAGATATGAGTAAGGAGTGGAAGCAGAGCGAATCACCTCCCCCAAAGAAGGTTAAGTTGCAGAAAACTGTAGCGAAGATCATGCTGTCTGTTTTTTGGGAATTTTGTGGGTCAGCTAATTAGAATATCTGGAGAAGGGTCAGACCATCAACGGTGCCTATTATTGTATAATACTGAACATATTGTGCGATGCTCTGAAAAAGAAATGACGCAGTATGATCACCAAGGGCATTGTCTTCTTGCCAATAATGTACCTGCCCACTGATCTCAAGGTGCAGCTAAGAAATCAGTAATTTAACTTTGAAATTTTTCTACACCTAACCTGTTCTCCCAATCTCGCCCTAAGAGACTTTTCCTTATTCCCAGAGCTCCAAAAATCATTGCAGTGTTGGAGACTTGACAACACAAATAATGTCATTCAAGTGGTGGAACAATGGTTTTTTATGCAATCTAATGATTTCTACAATGATGGCCTCCAAAAAATTAAGACACAAAGAGAAATGGTATAACTCTGGATGGTGACTATGCGGAGAAGTCTTGAGAATCACAAATAAAAATTAAGTCTTTATCTCAATTACTTATTGGTACTATATCAGAGTTTACAATGCCCCTCCTAAATGAAGCATTTCTATAAAGGAGTACTTATCTACCGTGGCATGCTTACTCAAAGATGTAACAACTACATTCTACTGTAGCACAGTAAGAAGTAGGCACTCATTTCATAGCACTACCCTCAGGTGGCTCAATTAACTATGTACATGATGCTCCTTCAATTTACACAGGGGTATGTAAAATATTTGGCTTTCCCGCAGAAAATATCAACACATTGAGAGTCACTAGTTTCAAAAAATAGATTGCATGATTACTCATTCATATTAAGTTGAAATAAAGATTAAATAAAGTCAGTATTCCTTATACTACCCACCACCTATTTTCCAGTTAAATAACATTAGCTCTCTAAAATTTCAGGTTTTACTACTCAATTCCAGATTTTTTCATAGGTGTTTTCAAGGTTTTTAAGGATTACTTGCCACCTTGGATAACCTTCGTGCATGAGCTCTTTACTGATAGTAATTCATTAATTTTCCTCTTGAGAATGCAATCTGGCAGTGATTATCAATACTAACTGGATATGCCACCTAAAATAACTAAGAGTTGACTAGACATATTCCTTCAATATAATGTCAGTCAGTACCGAGAGAATAATAAGGGAAATAAGCAAACTAGTAAAAATTAGAAAATTAAGACAAGGATGAACAAGCAGTGGTGTCTCCAAAATCGAAACAAATTTATGTCCATATATTTTGATCATAAAAAGTTTTTTGGTGGTAAAAAACTTGCTCAAAACTTGTCTTTTTCTCAGCAATTGTACCATAGAAGTTTTCTATTGCATTTAAGGGTGTTTTTTGAGATCAAAGAAATAGAACTGAAGCTTTAAGTGATAGAAAACAGAACTCAAGCTATATCTCATTTAGATAACAGAGGACTAAGATGAACTCCGACCAAGTTACCAATATTTTTTCAAATTTAGGTCATAAAGAAGACAAATCATTTGCTGGTATAAATAGTTCACATGCACCCGCTGAAAAGTACTTATGCTAAGAAATCAAAATAGTAATCACTAGAAACAATTGCAGCTGGCATGAGAAAGGACTTTCTTACTCATGTCAAATACAATATGAGCTTTGGGAAATGTTTTTTTTTATCTACAGCAATAACTAGCCACAACACATGCCTAATCATCAAATTCAAATAAATGAATACATACTCCTCTTGCTTATGAGATTTAGATCTGAAGAACTGCATGTACTGGCATTACATAATAAAATATTGGAAATTAAGTTATGAAAAAATTATTCAATCGGAGAAATTTTATGAACCAATTGCTACCACATGCTTCAAAAATGGGTTTGAACTGTTCCATTTTTGCCATCCATTTTACATATGCCTATATTGCTTGATACCCATGATTCTTGCAATCAATCACATTCCTTAATTAATTTAATGAAATTTTAAACCCTTAAAATGAATCATCCATCTACTTGGGTGCATATTTGAACTCAGCCCAACATATATTCATCTACATCTAGAGGAGGAAAACTGGGATAACAATTGTCAAAGCCAAAGTTTTCTCTTATTTTCCATTTTCTTCCTTATTCTCTTTTAAATTTTTATACATAAAGAAAATAATGAAGGACATTTTCTGTAATATGAAGAACGAGTATATGGAAAGCATGAAAAACTGTATAATTCATAGAAATATCTGTGGATAATAAAATCTGGAGCAGCTTGAACTTTTCTGTAAAGAATTAAATACTTGAAAATGCTATCCCAGACTTAAGCAAAATTTCAAACACACTCATCAACACTAATCACCTAAATTAAGGAGCCCAAAAGTCCTTGTGGGTGTCCAGTAGTTAAAGTGGTGATTGATGCACCTATTACATTATATAAAAAAAGTAAGCTATCTCAGAGGTTCAATATTAATGCTTCCAAACTATAAATGTTAGATATTTTTTCCATTGTTATTTAATTTGTGATAAATCTTTAAGCATCAACACAATATTTATTTTAACAAGACCCAAATCAATAAAATTAACAATATTATTCTCTGCTTACAACAATGAAATGAGATATAAACTAGATCAAATTAGTAATGGTTGACATTTTTCAATTCTTTAAACGAACATGTTTGAATCTATTTACCGGAATGTATCATAATAATTTCTAGATGGATTGCATTACAGAATATGGAACATTCTATCTCAATGCATGACACTGCAAGCAGGTGATACAAATGAAGATGGTTATGATTTAAATAAATATTATCAAACCAGTCTTTTTAAATTTTTACACCATTGGACTATCCACACCTGCTTGCCCCCATGCGAAGTTCAAAAGAATAAAATACTGAATATATAAACACACAAGATATACCTTTTTTCTTATAACCCAATGTTAGAAATTACTCACCAAGGTGAGTTGAACTTTGGTATCAAGCACCTGATTACATTTAATCCATGCTTAGTTTGTTTAGATACAACAATTACTGTACTTATTACAAAACTGTACATGATCATTACTTAACAAGCATTGAATATTCTATAAACTACAGGAGATAACCAAACAACACAAGACATAAATACTTATCCCCAGGGAGTTACTTCGTTGGTTAACATTAACCTCTCATGATTTGAAATTTGATTTAATTATAACTTACTAGACGTCACAGAGTCATTACCCCAAAGCTACAGTTAATATTCAAAGTTCATACAGCTACACATTAAAACGTTGAACTCACATGGACCAATTGTGTTCTATTGGTGGCATGGACAAAAAACAGCATTTATGTGTTAAAGCTCTAGTTGTAGGATTTTCAAATCAAATACTATCTTTCGCCAATACATTTATAGCTTCATCATTTCTAAACAATTCTTATTTATCATAAGAACATAAGTTATTGTACTCATTAAATCCTACATTCCTGCTTGCATGGTTCAAATACATGGTTGAATAAGACAATTTTTAGATCAGATCTGATTTTTCACCTTTCTATGAACAAAGCAACCGACCAATAATTTTCCATAGGTCATTAACTCTTCAATCAGACCCTTTACAAAGTTGTAGGCCTTAGAACAGTTTCACAACTGTAATCAAATTCTTTTGATGTATCATCCCTCAACATAGCACTGTCTTTTCGACATCTGTTTAATAGATGTATTTAAAGATTAGCTACCATTGTACATTTCTTTAAAAAAGTGATATCCCACAAACTTGATTTGCAATGCCTTACTCTTTAAATCCCCTAGTGGCAGAAAAAAACCTGAAGTGGTACTGCTATTTATATAAACTTAGTTGACTTTACACATTCACTTTCAAGAGAGACCTCTTGACCTCCTTGAATGCAGACATTTCCAGCAAGACAAATGGAGGGAAAACAATGCTTGAGTTCTCAACAACACACCTGATACCCTCCTTTTAGTAAGAATATAGTCCAATAGGGAGTTTTGGGTGCTTTCTTCCCATCCTGCTGTAGCAGCAACAATAGGAGGGAGAGGGAGCATTGAAAAGGACAATAATAGCTGTGTTGATATGATAGTTTCCATCGCAATTAATGTATTCCATTAATTCATCCATAAAGGCCACAGCCTGGTGCAGAAACCTGAAAAAAGAAGCATTTTTCATTAAATAAAATAATTTACACTACCAAATTTTTTTCAAAAAAATCATTAAATTCTGTTTTTGAAATAAATTGTTTCATCACATAAACACTAAAAACTCAGCCGTGACAATATATAGTTTTACGTACAAATACAAATGTTCACATTCCCAAAAAAGATTACTTAAGGCAAACTAATTACCATAGTAATTTCCTAATGATGTAGAATTCACTGCCTTCCAATTCAAATGTAAAAGGTGATCTTTAACTACTTTTTATCCATATTTCATATGTTTTTAATTCGGGGCATCACTTAGTGCTTACAATTAACATTTATACCAAAGACAACAGCATTATCAAAGTACATTTAACAAAATCTAAAATTCCATAGCAGCTATAAATTGTCTTTGGGTGTCCCTTTCGTAATCACAAAATACAACTAGAATGAAAAATCTGTACAAATCAACATTAATAGCATTTCGAGTAATCAACTGAGATGAGGTATAGCATAGCATAATAGAATCATGTCACTGAATTTCTATTATTTACAGATGTGTATACATTTTTTCATTCGTCCATTGAATGTTGAGAGAAAATTTGTCATTACATTTATTGAATTCAACTTATGAAGTTTATGGTGTCCACTTTTCTTAAATGGCAAGCGCCCATTAATTCAAGCTGAAAATAATGATCAATGAAATTAAATAAATCTGACCACATGGTGTTTACCATAAAATTTATGCCTAATATATTTGTAACATATTCAAATTTCAGATATTAACTTCCAATACAAGTCTCTAAATTTGCCATTATAATATTGTTAATTCAATAAAACCTATCAATGTGAGTGCATTACCAAATACATTCCTATTAGAAATTTGAAAAATTGCAATGGAAGAAAACAATAGTAATTTTTCTTGGTTTTATTTCATTAGCTACAAAAAACAAAACACATGTATAATTACTTACTCAACCATACATAGGATGTAAAATGAAACATGTTTTAAGGAATATGTCAGCAAGTAATAATCAATTAAGCACCTATTGAAACTGCAGTAAGCACATTTGTTATAACATGTCAATACAATTCCCAAACATTATTAATGCATCAATTGCATTATTGTGCAATGGAAATCTTTATAAAATGCCTAAATATGTGTCTTTAAATTCACCCCTCATACATAAGATTGCAAAACTTATACTTTGGTATTAATGTATCATAGTTCGATGATGAAATGGAATGTAACAGTCACGCAAAAGATAACTATGACTTATACAATAAACATTTTGGTCAGTATACAAGAGAAAAGTTTACGCCACGACTTCACATACCCATAGTTAATCATGAGATAAACCATTGAGAGATACCTTCATAAGTTATCATGAGAAAACTCACATGAATGTACAAAAGACTGATTTAACATGAGGATAAATAGGACAAAAGTAACATTTATTGTCTCATATGGATTTTTAAGTATCAAGTTATTAATGGTTATTGTTTGAAGAAAAACAGACCTCCAGAAAAAACAGGCCAGTAGGTTTAAAATTATATAATTTTATGAAAAGAGGTTATATTGGCCAATTGTAATGAGAAAAATCTAGATACAAGAATTTATTTCAACAGCTCATGTAAAATTTGATGAGCTGATTAGAAAATATTTATGAAATGCTAAAAAATGATTAAATATAAATACATTAGGTTTGCCTTTCATTTACCTCCTAATAGTGCATTACACAACAGAATTAGCACACCCATGCATCTGAGCGGTATCCAGTTAACACCAGCTACATCAAGACCAACACATTTTGATGAACATGAAATCATTAATGCTAACTCATATGGTTTGCCTTTATGATGAAATTGAAGATGAAAACAAACCATTGATAACAAAAATTCTACAGAATTTTAGCATTTGATTAAAGCAAATAACTGCATATTCCAACAGGCACACCTACACAGCCAAGGATAATCAAATATAATATTGAAAAAAAGAAATAAATAACAAGACATTTTTACAGAATATATCTTTTTTACATATTGCCACCACAGCTAAGAAATTTTGCTCCACTTAATTATTGAGCAAGTGAAAAGCTTACAAATTTTTAGTTCAAGATTACCTAGCTCTTGCCTCAATTTAGGACTTCATTAGCATCTTTCATATTGCAGAAATATTTCTTCTACAATCCAATTAAAAATGCATGCAAGTAAATAACAACACCATTAAATGGTGACTCAACAGAATTTATAAAAGAGAACAATAGTTTAAGTGGCAAAATTAATTTATAACTGAAGATATGTTTTGCATTACAGAGTCAAGGAAAAGAATTTAAAAGGATCTTAAGCAAGAATATTATGTTTCGTCAGGAGACATGGTTTTCTAGTGTACACATACTATTAGGACTTCAGTATCATAGGAAAAAAAATCTAATTGTAACAAAATATTAATATAGTGCTGAATTTAAAAAAAAATTATTGCACAAGACATTTCATTTCCACACTTCCACACAGATCTGGCCTCTCATTCCAACAATTAATTAATTATATCAGCTAAAAAATGGTTCATAGTTAATGCAGTCTCATTGCATATTTTTCTATCAAAAGAACTGGGTGAGAAATGGGGTATGTCTCTGAAATACGTCATATCGACAGATAGTAGTTACACCTCTCTCAACAAAGGCCGAAAGTTTTTACTTTTCCAAGTATATCAATTATTATAATAAATTCAGCTAGTTTTTTCACACCTAGCAAGCGCAACTGCCCTGAGTGGCCTGCTGGTCATTTACGAGTGTACTCCTTCCTGGCTGTGATGGCTTATGCTGGACACCAGACTCAGCAGCATTCAAATCCAACCTATTAAGAGAAGCAATTTATATATTAAAAATAAAGACAAAGCAATAAGTTCCAGACATGACACAATAATGCAACACCTTAAACTTATTTTTCAGAATGTTATTCTTAAAATATTGCTAGAAGATCAATTGAAGAACCAAATACACCAATTCTTTAAAAGCAAACATCTTGTTAGCCCAGCTTATGGCAAGATTGCTTGTAGAATGAATGAAGAATGAGCACAGACAAACCAATTATCTTATCATTTAGAATTAACAGGAATACGTATGCTTAACATAAACAGACAAATTTTAGCCTTTAAACAATATGATTAATAAATTTTTTCAAACAATTTCATTTCTTTTCGACAAAATACAGAACCAGACTAGAATGAACATTCTAGTCCCTTTTTGGCCCACAAGTTTAAATGACACAGGGATAGAATGTTAACATTATTTATTTTCTCATTATTTACAGCACCGAAGAAGGTGGAATAACAAATGCTGTTTGCAAATAGGTGATACTAATACTTTCACTGCTAAGGAGGCAGTCATGCCCAAGGGCAGCAATTTTCAATTTGGAGGTCCCCAGGTATGCCAGAAGATTTTGTTAATACATATTAAGACTTCTTTTAACATTACGTCTACAGTAAAAAGAAAACTGATGCAAATACAGTGGAACCTCACTTAACAAGCACCTTGCATAGCAATTTATTTGCATAAAGAGCAAAAACATTGTTTCCAAAAATGACTCTCTTCACAAAGTGACTATTTTCATAACAAGTGACAAGGAGAGGGGAACTCCTGGAATGATTGCGTGCCCACTACTTCAGTGTAAGTTTAGCACTTATTCTGCTAGCATATTAGGGTGGCTAGTAATCACGCATTTTTCCAAACTTGTGTTCAGAGATATTGTTTGTGATTTTCTTGTTCATAGTAAATAATATTTTATACACAGTTTTTAAAATGTCTCCAAAGAAAAAGCCGTAAGAAGACAGCCAAGAGAGAATAAACATAACAGTAGAAATGAAAAAATAAAACCATTGAAAGGCAAGAACAAGGGGTAAGCATGGCTGATCAAGCATGTACATACAATCATCTACATCAGCAATTCCCATATTCTTCAAGAATAAGGACAAACTTATGAAGGTAGATTCTTAAAAGGGTATGAAAAGAATATCTACGCAGCGGTTACATTTTCTCAAAGATTTTGAAAGGTTGCTTCTCATACGGATACACGAAAAGCAATTGTAATGCAGAACTATTAAAGAGAATATCATTTGTCTGAAGGCAAAAGTAATTTTTGCCAGCCTCATTAAAAAGATGTCAGAATCATCAACTGCTGATGAAGTTTTTAAGGGAAGCCGTGCATGGTTTGAGAAGTTTAAGAGACGAACGAACAGGAATCCGTGGCATTGTGAGGCATGGTGAAGCAGCACCCTCCGAATCAAGGGCAGCAAGAACTTCATTGGCAACTTCAAGAAGCTCAAGGGAGCCAAATCAGGAGAATAAAAAGATTTTCCAGCACTTTGCAGAGCAAATCCCTCAATTTTCCTAATGCCAAGACATTAGTGGGCAGGTGGATATTTTCGATTAAAAAATGTTTTCTTCTTCTGCAAGTAGGTCAACTAATCAATAGTATTCCATTTGAATCCCAAAAACCCGATGCCATGACCTTTCCACCGATGGCACCATCTTCAACTTCTTTTGAACTGAAAAACTGGCCTCTATCCACTGCCTAGATTGTTGTTTGATTCTTTGGGTCTGTTAACAAAATACTACCTCCTTTAGAGTTCACAAATTCCATAATATTGCTATATGTCTTGGTCTAATGCTTCATCTACAAATTGTATAACAATATCCAGGTTCTCCTGAACCTTTGAGATTTTCACTGATTTTTCAGTAGACTACTCTCCAGATTCCAAAAATACATTTACCGTTGCCAAAACACTATCAGTTATTTCTTCTTTTGCTAATGATTGTAAACCATGATCACCTTCATCACTATAAAGGCAAGTCTTCAACATAAATAGTAAAGGATGCAGACTGCAAAAAGTTCATGATAATGCTTAGGTTTAAATCCTGTGAAGTGGAAATCAACCTCCTCTTCATTCGAGGGTTGCTATTTATATTTTGAGCCTTGACAACACTAAGTGCTTTGAGTGCCATCTGACGTTTCCCTCAGAAAGTTTGACCCTTTTAACGCTAACTTCCTTCAGAACATTTTGTCGTTTGATCACAACTTGTGCTGTTTACAGTGGCTCGAAAATTTTGTCTCAGCGAAAAAATTGGGTAAACTCGTGAACACTTTCTTGCGATGATTTTTTACGATTTACAACGTGGATTACCAAGACAGGCGTGCATCGATCAACTTACTTCCACTTTTGGAAATGAAGCCCCATCCTTTGCCACTGCAAAACGCTGGTATAATGAGTTCCATCATGGCCACCCTTTGCTCAGTGACGTAAGTCCTGAAGGTCGTCCAAAATCAGTTGTGCCAGAAAACATTGATGCTGTGCAAGAACTAGTAAAGAATGATCGTCATGTGACTAATTGTGAGATTGAGGCATTCTAGGGGATTAGTATGACGAGCATCAATCAGATATTCAATGAACATTTGGCAGTGAAAAAACTTTGTTTGCGTTGGATCCAGTGGAATTTGACAAAAGCTCAAGCAGAGAAACGCTCAAGAAATACAATCGCGGTATATCAAAATTACATCGACATAGGTGACGAATTTTGGATCTATGCATGTGAGCCTGAAACAAAACAGCCATCTGCTGTATGGGTCTTCCAAGACAAGCAAAATCCGACAAAAGAGATTCATGCATGAAGCACGTTGAAGCAAATGATCGCCTGTTTTCTTGTAATAACTGGACATGTGGCAACCATACCATTAGAGCAGCGTAGAACCATGAATTCTGAATGGTACAAGAGCATTTGTTAGCCAAAATTGCTTGGGGAAGTACAGAAAAAGAACCGGCAATGAAGGATCATTCTTGAGCATGACAATGCAAACTCTCACAGATTAGCTGAAAAAATTACCTTTTTGACTGGCCAACACATTGAATTTATGGGTCATCCTCTGTACGGCCCTGATTTAGCACCAAATGACTTCTTTTTATTCCCTTTTATCAAGAAAAAATTCAACATTTTTGGCACCTGAACAAGCTGTTGATGCATTCAAAAACCATGTTTGGGAGGTACCCCAATCGGAGTGGAAAAAGTGTTGAGAAAATAGGCATGAGTACATGCTAAAGTTCATCCATTATCATGGAGAATACTTCGAAAAACAATAAAGCCATTTTCAACAATAAATTACTGTCTTTTCAATATTAGGCTGAAAATATAAATAGCAACCCTTGCACAACAATCTTTTCCACACATTTGCAACAGTGGATTGTTTCACCTTCCTCCAAGAAGCCAGAATATAGAAGAAGCTCGAAGATACAGACAGATTTTATTTTTTTTATATTGATTATTGTTCTCCGTCCCCAGCTATCTTCAATCTCATCATCACTTGGCTCTGGCACTTCTAAAACTTGATTAAAAAACTTTTGCCAAAGCTCCTTATCTCATCATTCCCACAGCACAAATCATCAATGTGATCATGGGGGGAGGCAACATCAAAAGTGTTTTCACCTCATCCTCTGGAATTCCCAGGATATCAGCTTGATATTACAAATTTCTTCTTCTTCATTTTTGCAATGCATGAAATTTTATCCTAGAGGTTGAACTGCATCACTAACACCACTTATTACTTAGCCAGACACACTCTTATCCAAAAAATTATGTCTCCTCCTAAACTACCACAACCAATCTCCACTTGTAGTGAAGTTCTCTTCAAGTAAGTGTTTGGCAAGTTTTTTTTATGCATCTTGAGTTTCAAATGATATCCCTAGTGTGCGTACCACCAAAGGATGGTTTCTTCCAGCATTTTCCGGGAACCTTGAGCAAATACCTAGATTATATCTTCCTTCTTTTTCATATCAGTTATACTGTACTATTGATTCATATCAATAGACTGTTTAGTTATACTGAACTCATGAACCAAACTTGAAACAGAGGTGCAAGCTTCCAACTTTTCAAGTACCTACATCTTGTAAGTAATGTTCAAAGTTGTTTTCTATTAGCGTCACACTTTTTGATGCCATTTTTGTTGCACCATTTTTCTGCCGTAGGAAATAAAAAAATCAGTATGTGCTCTGAAAGTTAAAAAAGGACATTAAAAGAACTAGCGATCTATGGTTAACAAATTTTTTGGTTAACATATCTAAGACCACATGAATAGTGGGCAAGCTTTCTCCTGAAATAATTGATAGTTCAGCATCAATCTAGCTTTCTTCTCTCACATTAATAAACATATAATCAAACAATGAAGAATAATTACCATATTTTCCCATTGATAATGCATGCATTATCTACACAAAAATGTTCAGATGATTGAAAAAAATGACGATGCGCGTTATGTAATGAAAATTGGATTTTTTTCAAACATTTATAGGCCTATGTTTACAATAATTCATAGAAGAGTTTTGCAAAAATATATTGGTCTGGAAGCATGCCTTTCTAGTTGCATTCTATTTTATACAGATCTGCTACTGTTACAGTTATTTCATCTCATAAATCCATAAGAAAAAAAGAAAAATATAATTTCTATACTTCATTTCTTCTGATACTTAGTACTTCTTTATTCTAACACAGAACTTCATATATACGTGTAGTACGTTGTATTATATACACGTACGTATAAATATATGATTGGATAGTCAGATCACTCGAATCCAAGAAATTTGTCACCTGAATCACAATTAAATGAATTAAGTGCATTTATAATCTCTTCAGGCACATCACAACGTTCACTCTCCAAAGTTAACTCTTCCTCCACTTCTAGCATTGGCGTTGAAATATTGTCTTACACTTTTTCAAATCCATTTTTACACGAGCCACTCTGATACCCTGCCAACTTTCCAGGATCCACTGGCTTATTTTTTCATAAGACACTCTTTTAATCTTTCCTGATTTTGTGTAATCTTTCATACCAGACATCATCCACTTTTCTCAACTAGAACGTAACTTTGATTTAGAAGATTTATTAATGGATAAGTTTTGGCAGCCTCGCAATTACCTTTTTCTTTCGTGGAATTGATGACTTCTAGCTTAAACATCGCTGCATACAATATTCTTCTCCATGGATAATTTTTTTGAGAAAATTCTATATTACAAAAGCTTAACTCAATTCAGGTTTGAAACAATCACCACGTAGGCGGCACTTTCATAGAACTTGGAGGGTGTCTTAAACAGCCGAAAGCCAATACTAACAAAGTGAAATCAAGCAAACAAAACAAGGAAATTCCATTTAATTCATTCTCTTATTTTTTTTATATTTGATTTTCTGAAAGTTAATTTATACTGCAAATAAAAGGGCACAAAAACCTATGCCTTGCTTCGACTTATGAATCATAGCGAAAAAGCAATAAGGCGGCATATTGTGTTGGCTTTTGAATATTATTTATTTTTTTATCCTTCTGTTGTTTGGAATTAATTTCAATCACCTGGTTCTAATCTTCTGTATAATTACTGTAGATATAGCTGCAGGCAATTATGATTCCTTGTATTCATAGGTAGTTATCATCTATTAGTACATGGATACTGACATTTTTACACACAATATATACATATATACATAGATGCGCTGCATCTATACACGTTCAAGATAACGTTGAAGCCCTGGGTGAGCGGTATCTATACGAATTCATCATAAATATTAAGTTCTGGGTGAGCGTTATACATAAGGTGCGCGTTTTCAATGGGAAAATACTGCAACATTGATGACTACTGCAGTAGATTAACCTTAGTTGCTTCTAGTTGGCAATTTTTTCCATGTTGTGGACAAAAAAAATTCAAGAATTAACTGTTAGTGGTCATATCTTTGGTTATGATTATATACTCTTAACACCCAATAGCTTTGATTTATTTATTAAAATAAAAAAGTAATGATTTTATATGAAAACTGTTTCTCCAATTGAAATCATAAATCATATATCAACACTTGTTAATAACAGGAATTCAAAAATGGGAAGAACAAGATACATATTTTTAGAAATACTCATTCTTGTTAACTTAATTCTTACAAAGTGGCAATTATTTGGTTCTACCCGTTTTATAAAAGCAGATTTCTACAGCAATTACATACCTTCCATCTTGAATGCTTTGGTATATCTTCTTTGCCGTCTCCAAAAATGCTTCCTCAACATTTTGCCCCCTGGAATATAAAAATTTACATGATAATTTGTTTTGATTAAGGTTAAAAAATGGCAGTGGGAGCACATGAAGGGTTGAAAGGATCATGGGATGAATTTTGTAGATGATTTTTCATTTCAGGCCAAAATAGTGATATATGTGTTTAGAGACTCAGAGACTGGCAGGCAACAAGCTTTCTCATTGCCATAATGGACTGTAGACTATAATATGTCCTAGTCATCATAATATCTACAATTTTCAATTAGCTAATTGCAACATTACTACATATTTAAAGGAACTGTAGGTACTTTCCTGTTTTGTGACTATTTATAATTAGGTTAATAGTTTAAAGGTGATCATACTCAAATAAATTAAGGAATTTTGTGGGGGACGTCTTTTGGAAATGACTTCCTACAAAATGATTAAAACAATCCATGATATAATCTTGAGCGATCAACGAGAAAAGGTTTGCAAAATAGTCAGGGCAAAAGGAATATAAAAAGGTACAATATTTTCTATTTTGCATCAATATTGGGTGTGAAAAAAATCTCGGCTAGATGGATGATGTTCGCTCTCAGTGGAGAATAAACTTTGTGTGGTCAAATGAGGGGCTGATTTGGTGCTTTTCTGTCACAATCCTGACGAGTTTCTGCTTTGATATGCAACTGTGGATGAAACATGGACACATACACTACTACACTCCAAAGAAAAAAGAACAGTTGAAACAGTGAGCTTCTAAAGATAATCTTGCTCTGAAGAAGACAGAGACAGTTCAATCAGCAGACAAGGTGATTCCAATGGTTTTTTTGGGATATGCACAGAATAATCTACATAATTTACTCGCAAATGGGACAAATGAGACAAGGTCAGAGTATTGTGTTACTGCAACAGCTGAGTGAAGAAATTAAGATAAATACCCTGATTTGCAAAGTAAATACTCCTCTTCCATCATGCAAATGCATGTGTGCACACCTGCGCAGCTTCAATAGTGAAAATTATTGACAAAGTTAATATTATCACAACATCCACTGTATTCACCAGATTTTGCCCCCAGTCACTATTTTTAACTTTCCACCTTGAAAAATAAATGCCTTGGCAGAAAACAATTCACATCAAACGAGGGGGAAGAAGGAACACTAGGATGTGTATCGAGCTAAAAGGAGTATATGTTGAAAAATAAAAAAATACCCAAAATAATTAGTTTATCTATTTATTCCTAAGGATTTATGGAACAACCCATGTAGAAAAAATGTATTAAATAAAGTAAAAGAAACAGCAGCATACAAAATATTTACTTCTACAAAGTTTTTTACATAATCTCATTCTTCAGAAATTCACTCACAAAATGCCTATTTTCTCATTCTAATTAGCTTTTTGATACAATTAACTCTCGATTATCCATGTACAGATTATCCATTTTGTGAATTATCCATGCTAATTTCTTCCTAGCACCCAAAAACTCCTATGAAATTATAATCGTTATGATGATTAATTGCTTATAAACTTCAATACTCAATTTAAAATCACAAGTTGGAATAAACTGGGCTTTTTCAAATGTCCTTAATTTCACGAAATCAGAAGTTGTCAACAGTATTTTTATTTATGATTTAACTTAAACATTTTTTTACACTCCATACTTTCCCATCATTTTTTCCCTCTCATTCATTATCCCTGTGAATTCCTTACTCTCCTTTAAAGCACACAAATACACAGCTTCAATATGCAACAAAAAATTCATCAACTAGCTACACTGCAAAATTTTAATCAGTATCACATGAAAAATATGAATACGTATCAGTGATTCCTTGCCAATATTAATCTTTCGCCAGTAATTCGATTTGTTCCTGGCTACATCACTTAGGTGATGGTTCAGCTTCTAAAGAAAATACATTCTGCTATTAAGTCATAGTTTCATAATCTTGCTCTTCTAAAAATTGCTGAAAAATAGAAAAAATTGAAATTTTTACTGCTAAAAAAGTGAATTAATCACAAGCAATTAAAAGGAGTCTCTGTACACATTGAGTTATATCATAGCCATGTTTTCTGCCTAATTTGGTTGTCCATGCTTTTCAATTATCCTCACTTCATCATGCATCCATTACCATAGATAATCGAGAGTTTACTGGACGTGTATTGACTTTCCACAGCACAAATTTTCTATACCTCAAGGATGTAAATTAACTATGTAACTAAGAATGTTTTTGTCTCAGAATTCATTGCAGCACTGTGCCTTTCAATTTTAGGAAACAAAAACTAAAAAGTGAAACTATCCACATTTATTAAAGATTGCCTCTTTAAAAACTCCCATTCACAATTTTAGGAATGGTATGATTGCCCTTTGCAGCATAAGAAAAAAAGTGTAGCACAAAATATTTGAGGAAATAAACCATATATGCAAACTTACGTTTTAGCACTAGCTTCCACAAACATCAGTCCATTTTCTTCTGCAAATTTCTCTGCCTCTTCATAAGTAACATCTCTTTGAGCATCTAAGTCACATTTGTTTCCTATAAGAAATATCACCTACAAAAATAGCAAAATGAAAATTAGTTATAAACCAATTTGGGATCAAAACAATTAGGATTATACAACATTGAATTAACAATTGATTTTATAGAAGAGAAGGAAGCTTCCTAAAAATTTCTTGCCTTGATCAAATTTTGTCTCTGGCCTTGACCAAAGTATGGCATTAGCATTGGCCAATGTATGCACTATGCTCTCACCATAGTAATCACTCCTCCCAAAAGTTCTTGCAAAAATAAGATTGCCAGTGTCCCCGCTAGTCAGGGACACAAGCAATTCGGCATTTAAGAAACACCTCGTATTCACCTTCCCTGAAAAACCAGATCAATCTACCACAGCACTCACCACCTGAATGATTTGATAATTTTCGTTGGTCAAACTAATACATTTACACTAAATTACATCTACATTATACCCTATGAGCTAACACAAGATTGTGTGGAATAGTGGGGTTAAATCACTAGCAATTAAGAGTAATTGGTGACATTATTAGTGACACTCGGGGAGTTCAAATTATTTGCTCCTAATTGCTGTGGTCTTGAATTGTGCAAAGGAAAATTATATGAAATGTCGGGTTGGGAGTTTACTTCCCTCCACTTCCGTGGTTCTACTACCCATACAATGTATCACTAACACAATCCCTAAAGTATCAGTATTTAAGGCTAAAGGATAGCTCCAAATTTTGTTCATGGATAACTGGCCATATATATCGATGGATTTTCTTCATAATTGGCACATGCTACATCAATGACATGTAACAAAAGTCACAAAATGACTAAATAATTACAACAAGCACGTATGTGTAGTTCACCAGGAAGTAAACCAATGTGAAATCCTAGAACATAGCAAGGTAAAATTTAGAGGCACTGTGGGGTAGTGTTTAATGTCTAGACAATTAGCCAACTCAAAAGAATATTCTTTGTATTTCCACATAAATTATTACTTAGATATGGCAATGTATGTAAGTGCCAGAGTGTATTCTATTGAGCCATGCATCACCTCCACTGAGTAAATCTGGAAACTACATCGTATAGGTAGGCATAGAGCCTTTCAGCTCAGACTAGTAGAATGGATATGTCCCATTTACTGCAATTAGACATCACACTAAGATGAGGCTTAGCTTTCCACATATTCCTCCCCTGAATTCTTTCCCCTCTTTTAGAATATCTTCTTTCCTCCTTTTTTCCAGAGATTTTCAAGCACTCTTGAGCCTAAGGCTATGTTGAGGTTTGATAATTGGTAGTGAGCATACACAATGATCAGTCATTACACAGTCAATCAAATGTTTCTCACACTTTACAGACTAATATATTATGCATTGTGATGCCTTAGTTTGAAGTAATATTTGACCATACAAATATAGCAACATTCAAACATACTGAATACCTTCCCATGGTGAAAAATGCTTTTACATACTATACTACTTATGGAAAACAGATGCTAGGGAAAAAGCCTGAAACGGTTATGAAAAAAATGCCTACAAACAGCATTAAAAAATATAATTTCTTTACTCCAGTTTTTAAACCATGTAAATAAGACCTATACAAAGCAAATCTAAAATCTTTTTCATGTATCTCCTTTTACTTTGCATTTAATTGACCTAAAGTTAAACTAAAAATATTTTTTATTACTGAAAGATTCACAGTGTATTCAATTAGTTTGCAGTTGACTGTCACCCTGGCAACAGCGCAGGTAGCACCATAACTGTGGAAAACATTTTATGGCTTAGAAACGGTCATGGCGATACTGAGATATAGGTTTACTAAATTAGAACAGATTCTATCCAGCAGGCGGTCATTTGTGTGAGGTTTAGTGAACTCTTTGTCATCATAACAATATGCATCAATATTGGCTCACTGACGAGCAAAAAAAAACATTGGGTGTTTGCCAGCAAAGAGTTGGTTTTCACAGCTGATTAAAATCCAAATTTCCTGCAAAACACTGTCACTGAAGATGAGACTTAGCATCTAGAGTATGATCTGGAGATGAAATGCCCAAGTGCTGCGTGGACCAGACTGGAATAGAAGTGGCCAATGAAAGTTCACACTATGAAATCATATCCATACTGATCATATTTTTGACGTTTTGGGCATCATTCACAGAGTTTCTTCGTCAAAGTTCATCTGTTACCGGGACATTCTAGAGAAATGTTTTGGATCGACTTTTGAAATGAATGCGGCGTATAAGGCCAGGATTGTTGGACAGTAATAATTAGTTTGTTGCATGACAATGGAACAGCCCGCAAGCTCATTATTGCAAGGGATTTTTCGACAAAATGACAAGTTGTTAGCCTCAACCACCCTGTGCACTCACCTGATCTGGCCCCCTTCCAGACCACTGTTTGTTTACAAAACTGAAATTTAAGTTTAAGGCAGTGATACACTTCAGTAGAGGTGACTGAAATGGAAGTGACAAAGCAACTGAACAGTATACCAGGACAGGCATTCAAGAAGGCAATGATGGACCAGAGGATTCAAGCTAGGCACTGCTTCAAATTGGGGGGAGACTATGTACGAGGGTAGGCTGAAAAGTAATGCACACATGCTTGTAGAGCGCACACAAAAACAAATAGCAAGATTGGGCAAAAAGTACATTTAAGTAATTCTTAAGTTTCAAAATCATATATTTATTTTTCAACATAGTCACCACTAAGGCTAACACATTTCTCCCAACATGTAACAAGTTTTTTCATTCCATCACTAAAAAACTCTTCTGACTTTTCTAAAATCCAGGACTTGACAGCTGCCTTCACCTTACTGTCCAAGGTCCAATAATTATCCTTGGGGTGTCTCTTGAGTTGAGGAAAAATATCAGGGTAACAAGGAGGTTGTGGAATTGGTTCAAATTTCAGGTTTCGCAAAACCTCTCCAGTAGCACGCAAGGTGGGTAGACGAGCATTGTCACGTTGCAAGATTATTGGCACCAGGCTGCCTTTAACACAACAAACTTCTTCCATGATAATTCAATATGGTTTGCAATACTTATTAGAGGGATTCACCGATCAATTTGAGTCAAATATTCAATGAGTTTGTGATGTTTATTGAGAAAAGTGCCCCAATCTATGAATAGGTTAAAATTAACTGTTTCACGCCTGTCTTGATTCCTTCACATGTTGACAGTCTGTTTTGATGTGAAGTGCTCATTTTGCCTTACCTACTGTTGCCTGTTTTAGGGCCGGCCCTGGTACTATAACTCCTTAAGGGCTTGATCAAATTCCGTCATATTTATGATGCGTAATTTCTTCATCTGGAGCTGTTTGCTCTTCCAGGATATCATTTCCTAATTGTCCTGTTTGCAATTCCTGAATACAATTGTTCTGTATATATTTCTTCCTTGTACAATTCATTTCATCTCAATTCAAATTCCTCTATACCAATTATTACTTCTACAATTTTTTTTTCTCAAAGGTTTGTTCTCATTACAAATAACCTACGGGTTAGGTAGTGAGCTTTTTCATTGTTACTTTCAGAAAGAATTTCCTCAACATATGCCATCAGTCCATTTTCCTCTTCATTTCTTATTTTCACAGTTTAGTGGAGTCAGCACATTTTTATAATCATCTGTCTGGATCATATAATCACCTGTCATCTGTATAAGGATCATAGTTCACGTCACCTAATTAGGTTCTTTTGTCTGAATATTAATGTTAGTCTACATGTTCTTATCTAAGAAGTTAAGGCATTTTACTCTCTTCTCTACCATGCCCATTAATCAACAATTTTACACATGCTAATTTGGTATTTGTTGTCACATTAATCATTTTTACCTAATAAATAATAAAAATGCATATACTTATTTCCTTAAAAGTTCCCATATAATATTGCATCAGCTAATTGAATGGATAATTAGCCATTGGCTAATATTTTTGGACCATATAAACACAATTTTCAAACATAAGAAGCTTCTGGCTGTTATAAAACTCTGATCCTTAAAGTAAACACAGCAACTAGTGGTAAGACTCTGGCCCCCTCACTCATCTTAAAAGCAGGCAGAGTTACAAAGTCTGGCATCGGTACACTCTAGTTTGTAATGACCCCCATAGAGTATACAAGAGATGGCTTGAAACCTATTACTAAGTGATAGTAAGATAATTAGCAATGCTTACCACCTCATGGCAATTTAAGAAAAGTTGACTTGGCAATGAAAAGAGCCATAAAAATAGGGTATATGTTCAGTTACAATCAGGTACAACATAAGAAAAGGGGTGGAGAGATTCCAAATCTATGACATAAGAGAAGTGAGTCAGTTGCAGAGCTTTGGACTGGCGCTAGCACACCTCTATGTTGTCCTAAGATTCCAAGAACCTATTTGATGTTATCCTTTTCTGTATCTTCTGTACTGCAGCTGGTTTTGCTTCGCAAGGATTTCATGAGATGACAAACACAGAAGCCTCCCCTTCCCAGCTACTGCGCACAACACATGGATGATGGGGCTGAGTCCTGCATTTGCCAGGACTCATTTTCATTACAGGGTCCATCATATTAGGCTTGGGAAAAATTATTGAAGTGGTTTCCTGTCGCCTTCCTCTAGTGTTTTTTGGTCCCACTGGAGTCAGACCCACAAACGATGGGGATGACCCCAATGGGGTAAGATGCCTTAGCAGCCACCTCAATAATGAACAAAGGTAATCATCAGCATGCACAAGTCATTCTAGCTTAAGTAGGTTTTGGATGGATACAACCTGTACAATAGAACACAGAGTATGCACTTGCCTCTCCTAACCAAAAAACCCAACCTGAAATAGGACATTACAGTACGCCCTTCAATTCCACATACTTCTATTCGTTCATTCCACCCAACATGCCAATCCCATTCCTTCCTCTTCCTTGTTTGCCCAAAATTCTTCCTTTGATCAGTTTTCCACATCCCATTTCCAACCAAACTGCTCTGCATCCATCTTTTTTTGATTTCTCCCAACAATCCTCTCTCCTTCCCCAACATGCCTAGCATTTCCTCATTCATTTTCCTTTCAGTCTACTTAACTTTTCCCATACTAGTCTGCACCCCAATTACAAAAACCTCCAATTTATGCCTATTATCCTAGTTCAATTTCCGTGTTGCCATACCATATAAAACCATGCGCCATATCAATGTTTTGACAAGCCTCTTCTTATTATCCATACTCAACATTACACCATTTTGGTCCCAAACACTTACAAGATAACAGGAGTTTCAATAAATAACTTTGCAGTTTCCACATAAAATAACTGATTTATTTTCAACTAGTTTCGCTACACTGTAGCATCTTCAGGAACGTACAATCCTGACAGGAACGTACGTTCCTGAAGATGCTACAGTGTAGCAAAACTAGTTGAAAATAAATCAGTTATTTTATGTGGAAACTGCAAAGTTACTTAGTGAAACTCCTGTTCGCAATGGATTTCCACAAAGTCTCGGCTTCAACCATCAATCACATCACTTACTAGATAGGTAAACTGTTCCACCTGCTCGAGTTTTTGCCCTCCTATTTAAACGTTTAACTGAACCTTTCCCTTTCTGGAAAACCACATAACCTGTTTCATTTACATTTATTCTTATCCCATACCTATTGCACTGAACCTCCAATACAGAGTTTTTAACACCTTGGCTGACTGGCAAGCTAAGTTTCTTTACCAATTAATAACAAAAATCAAAAACATATAGTACCAAAGTAAAAATAAAGATATTCAGAGGACAAAATGTTTAGGACCATATTAACACACAAAAGCTTGTACCACTGTCTCAGTTGTGCATCTCAATGGAGCCTCTTAATAAGGCCACGTGAAGAACTGGACAAAGAAGCATGCCTAAAACTCATTTCAAAATGGCAGGCATGGAGCCATACCAAAAGTTTCAAATACAGACTTTTCAAGAACATCCACCAGACCTAGCAGGAATTTTCCAGAAGAATAACAATCAGAGTTTTCCATATTAGTGGACAGCCTGTCTGTGTTGGCACAACAATAGAATCCTCTATGAATTAAGTGAAATTAAATTTATTATAAAAGTTTCCAAGTTGACCCTCATCAGGTATTGAAAATAAATTAGTCCTCTCCATTTTACCTATAAAAAAATTATTGAAGAAACTTGTTGATACAAATTTTGTTTGGTGAAATCACTTGAATCTAATTATAGAGTAATTACTACTCAGCATGCAGATTGAATTATTAGGTCCCATTAGGTGTTGGAATAAACAATGATCAACTATATAGAACTGCACATCATTTCTTTCTTTGGTCATCTCCTGATTAACACATATGCCCTGGCATTTACAAAAATGGTGTTTCCACATTCATTGATGCATGCAAAGACACTTTTTTTTAAGTGTTGCGGTACAGAATAGTGGGTCACCCTTTTTAACCCATTAATGCATAAATTTTTTTTCCAATTTCTTTTTTTAAGGAACTGATCATTATGATATATGAGCATCATATTCTAAATTTCACTTGAATATATGCACGAATTTTATAGAGAAGTGTGTGTCCATATGATGACACCATGTGGACCTCATAGCAATGGCATCCCTATCAAAGCACATTCAATTTTAGGTAAAAATCTTAATATTCATTCATTTATTAGAATCAGGTTTATTATTTGAAAAAGAAATGAAAACTATCAATGGCAAATTTAATCAATGGGTAAATATTTAACGTTAAGAGTTGTATTAACAAAATTAAATAATTACACAAATGAATAATAAGAAAAAATATGGAAATTACTGCGCGAAAATCTGAAAAATGTGTTCAACATAGCCCTAACTGGAATATTTGTTTGTACGTAAGCAAACCTTAAACAGAATTCACCTGTACAATTGAGCAGTTCCTGCCTAAGTTTATCTGTATGGATGCTTTCACTAACAAACATTTTCTTACCATTTAGATAGACAACACATCATTTTTTCTCTTTTTTAATATTTATCATTGTTAAAACATATTTATCTATCTATCATCCCTTACAATGCAACAATCATAATCTGCTATTAATGCATGAACGAGGAATACTCACGATCTCCTCATTTGCCATGTAAAATTGGGATGCCAAAGTAATAGGTTAAACAGTATAATCCATAGTTGTCGTGGTAGCTGTGAGATTTTTAACACACCACGTCAAATTTAATTTTCTACTGCATTGTAGTTTTTACAGAATCGTGGTGACCTCAAACAGATATCTTCTGTTATATTGCACATTTTCCTACCACTTATATTTTTTATTTGAAATACATCATTCCTGCCTAAGCAGACAGCGAAATTCAGAAAATATACTATATTGATTGGTGACAATATTGTGCAACCAAATCTATTATGATGTAAATTAAGGTGCACTGACAGCTAAGGTCATTTTGCCCAAATCTAGGATGCAAATATTGTTTAGAACATGGGTAACATCCAAAACAATCATTCACTCATGAATATAGAAATGTACTGGATGGAAAATTGCTAGAAAGTACAATTTTATCGCATACAACAGTAATTTTAGCTGTTGTTTATAGTCACCAACTTTAGGCATAAAAATTTCTGGGTAGTGTAAGAACCTAGACATGAATAAACATATATTTTTGGCATGTAAAATAACAAGTGTAATAAAATGTAATGGAGATGACAACTAGGCTATTTCTTGAGCACTAAAACATTCACCTAAAGGCTTGTGGTTTTGCAATGAAATTATAAAGATATTACAGATCAACAAAATCAAAATCACCCCCAATAACTTTCACATAGGGTAGAGTTGAATGGTGTATAGGTGCATAATAGCTGTTCGTGTACTGCATACATTTCCTCTATATTGGTTGAAGTAAATATGAAACAAAGTTAACCCTTAATCCTTTTATAAAATAGTCAGCCAATGATAGAATTGAAAAAGGTAAAATAATGACACAAAGATTGACTTTTGTGCTAACACATGAAATAAGAACTGGGCTAACACCGGTAACATGAAATATTCAATTTGAGAAACAGGATGACAAGATAACATTATAATTCAAAACTTTAAAAGAATAAAAATTAATTATAAGGTTGTGTATCAACATGAAAAACCCCAAAAAAATATCATGAGTAGATGACACAACTGTTAATGCAATCATAATAAATGATAGGCAAAGCACCCTATTGCTAATGCACCTAATTAGTATGACCGTAAACTTACTGTTAAGATTTTTCTTCTAATAATCAAAACTATTAAAATCTAAAATACTTTGCTTCTTATTCATTTAGCATAAAACATATTTAGAACCAAAATGACCAAGTCAAGCTAACATTCTTCCTAGACAATTAAGTCCATTAAATCTTGTTTAAAGTGTTAAAAAATTGAGTATATCAATAATACAGTTTAGATATTTAAAGAAAAACCATATTGCAGTGTGATTACTAAATATCACAATTGATAAACACAAGGATATTTGCCATGATTATATCATCATGCTAGGCATTAATGAGGTAATTATTTATCAACCAACTAAGGGAAATTTTGTTAGAACTATGACTTATTGAATTCATCACTTCCAGGACTCCAAACACTGTCAGATAAGATCTTTATGCTGTCAGGGTATCTTCCAGAGAGTCTTCAAAGTTCAAACATGGAAAATTTGGAGTTGATACGTTCCCTATCCATGTGACTACCTTCCACTCCTTTTACAGAATCGTAAGAAGTACTCTTTTACAACAAATGGCAGGGGGTCACACTATGTTCTTTGCGAACGATAACTATCAAAAAAGGAAACCAACAAACTCATAATCTGTTATGAATTAGGAAGGAGGCTGCTATGTCTATAACACTCCTATAAAACTATATAATGTGTTCCTGATTTCCAGTTTACGTGTTGATAAAGATAACTGACTCTGGAGACATTAGGGATGAGTTCACACAAATACCTGCTCTTTTGCAAATTCTACCTCATGTTACTTCGCCTTCTAACTACTCCTGATAATCATCAAGTGCATATGACAATAATAGCTTGCAAATGATAGTGAGTATCAGATACATCATCTTTCTATCAATTTTTTTGGGGCAGCACATTTTTACAGATATATGGTTGTTATTTCTATCACATCATGTAATCATTCTCATTTCATTGTGAATGTAATAATTGTCCCATGAATATATCCCCGTCTCTTCGAGTTTAGTATAACTGCACCCTGATGTCTGATAAGAAGTACATACCCCTCAAATTTTTCATATTATACTAGTTTTAAGCCAAATGTGGAATTTTGAAAGGCTGTTCTTGAGTAAAAAAGTTGACTTACCATCTATTTTAGGTAAACACTTCCTTTTCAAATCACCATCTATTTTAGGTAAACACTTCCTTTTCAAATCAATCTTAGAATAATTCAGTCAAGAGGGATAAAAATGATCTTAATACAATGCATCTTTGACTAGGCAAATCTAAGAGCAAAAGTAAGAGAGTATGAAACACATTTGAAAAATAGACTAAAAAGTATATTTATCGAAGCATTTGTTCGACAATGGTCCTTATCAAAACTCACTCCTTGAATTATTCAAAAGGCTGAGAAGAGCTTTGGTACAGGATATATTCACAGCAGTTTTCAATTCGCATTTACATTAGAGACATTATTATAAAAGTTGTAACTGTTTAGTATAATTGTACATATTTTTAAGTCTCCCAAAAAATAATCCTCTTCCAAAATACAAGCCTTTAAACACCACCATTTCTTCTTCCAGTGTAAAATGTCAGATACAGCAATGGTTACCGTTGCTTAATTTCATTCAGTATTTTCTACTGTCGTTTACAAATATAATTATCTAGGTTTTAAAGACACCAATATAATTTTTCAACAGAAAATTAATTTTGGATATTATTTATTTATATTTTACTTCTTCTTGTCCTTTAATATCTTTATTTAAACTACTTTTAAAATTCATTAGATGGATTTCCAGTGGAAAATGAACCACGGAAAATCATTTCCCACCGATCTACCAGTTTATTGGTAACAAAAAACTTTCTAAGTAAGATATTTCAGGCCAATATAAGTCTTTCCAAAATTATTAAAGCGGTTTGTCATCTATCATCTTACTAAAGCCCAGTACCAGTGCAATGCGATATCATTCAAGCTACATTGGCTCCATCAACCTGCCACTTTCACCCAATTTGACATCATACAAAATTTACTTCCCCCCCTCTAATCCCTTCAAAATACACATATATTTCTACACAGACAATCTGACATAATGCTATAAATGGTCAGCATGTATCATTATGTCACACACTGACCAAAAGCATAGCTCTATAAAATACATTAGTGACACTTTACATTAACATTTCATTGAATATGAATGACCACCAGGTTATTTGTATGTAAAATTACTGTTCTCTTGATACCCTAATTAATTAGCTTTTCTATTTCAACTCTAATTAGTTACTTTTTCTCTGTTAAATATTGATGCTTGTACAATCCGAAGCCTAAAAAATTACTAATGATACAGTTTTTTGGAATTGGGCAGGATTTTCCCTTACAAAAAATTATTTGCATTCCATTGAAACTAAGAATGACAACATTTTCACACGGAGTAATGCAGAATCAGCCTGACAGAATGAAAAGCCTGATATGAATTTTGTTTGAGGCACAAAATATTAAGGACGGCACTAGATAATACAAGTTCTTCAGCTATTATATGAACAACAGTTGATTGAGGATAACAGGTATACAGACCACATCAATGCATATATTATCTAGCCAACTGCATTCATGTTCCCATAGTACATTTGAATTAAAATGGAACTCTTCCAAATTGGGATACTACACTCTTCAAACCACTCCAGTTCTAAAAAGACGACATTCTTGAAATTCTCAGTTGGCATGTTAGCAACTGATGGGCTTTTATTTGACTAAATTAACTACAATAACCATGCTAGTGAAAAATAATCATTAAAGGACTTACAAAATTAATAATTACACCCAAAAAGTTGCTAAATCTTCCATATATGCCTGAATGCATGGGCATACTTATTTTCAATTAAGTGTAATTGTTTCCAATGCTACTAGCAATAACATGTTCCATACCAACAGCGTAAGGAATTATGTATTTCATCACCATTTTACAGCAAATGAGGCCCACTTATCAACAGTAGCTACATGCAATGGAAATTTATTTCATGCAGTGAGAACGTAAATAATACCATTATTAAATTTTCTGGACCCTGTTTACCTCTCCCTTGTTTTTTTTCCAAATTTACATCAATAATGCCTCCAACCCATAAACAACCTCATCTCATATTTCCAATGCTAAGTGAAGATTAACATTCTTTCACTATCAATTAATGAGGCCACATATTAAGAATGTAATTCTACTGGCCAAAAATGCATTAGATTCAAAACAAATGAAAAAAACAGAAACATCCCTTAGCGATTTAATTTTATGATTACCTAATACAATCAGCCACATGTACACACTATCAGAAAACTAAGATAAGAAGACATTTTTTCAAAACATACATCTCTCTAAAATAACAGAAATTTACATGTTATATCAAAGAGTGGAAAACTTACAGTACTGGGGTTGGTCAGGTTTCGTGTATCAGTCAACCAACTACTAAGATGATTGTATGTCGATCGACGAGTAATGTCGTAAACCATAAGGGCACCAGCAGCTCCTCGATAATAAGACCTTTAAAAATAATAATGGCCAATTAAAAAAATGACATGATTTAATTTTAATACCTAATACTTCGCGAATTAATACATTAGCTTGCGAAATTCCGCACAATTAGCAGCCATTATCTATAATTAATTTTAACATATGTAAATTTTACAATTGCGTTTACGTACGCCATTAATCAATACATTTTTTAAGTGTTCCAGAAACCACGGGATTGCTAATACAGATGCTTTCCACAACTTTGTTAAAAGATTACAAGAATCTATAGGTTTCCTTTCTGACTCCCTTGTGTGATAATTTAATGAAATTATTTGAAGTAGTACGACGTAAGCAACTCCTGATCTTGAACCTAAAACAGGCGGAACAAAATAAATATAGCATACCTTGTTACAGCTCTAAACCTCTCCTGGCCCGCAGTGTCCCAAATCTGCAGCTTTATTTTCTGTCCAGATACTTCAATGATTCTCGTTCCAAATTCAACACCAATGGTATGAGGGCAATCAGCCATGACTAAAATTGATCACACGGCAAACTTAAACATGGCAATGTTTACAGCAATAAATATTAGCCGATCATTTATTACTTATCGAATCTTACATTTTTTCTCGGTGAATTGATGTAATAGACATGATTTTCCGACTCCCATATCTCCAATGATGATGTATTTAAAGATGTAAGAGTAATTGTACGGACCAGCCGACATTTTTAAAACTATATTCAAATGCAATTTCTCTTTATAAACGCTGAAACGAATAGTACTCTGAAAATTAGACAACATTAACAGAATTTGTCAATAAAAACAACATGGCTGACGACCACTGAAACGAATTACTCTTCAGTATGTCACACATCATAAATTACATTATTACTGTGAAAATTGATGAAGCTACCATTGACAACATAGAACTACACTATATGATACCACAATCAAATTAAACGTTTCGACAAAATTTTTTTGAACGGCGAGTGACGACCTGACAGCAGAACTTAATAACGTACAGCACAATAATGAAAACCCTTGAGTAATCGTGAGGAATTTTATAAAGACCATCATTTCTTACACTATATACATTTCTATCCATCCCGAATGTAAAACGCATTAAGGTAACAATGCCATCCGGGAGGGAAACGAAAATTAAGGTACTACAAAAACACAAGATAAAAAGCTTGAGCACAATACCTTATTTAATACTGCTCTGTAAAAATGCAGCGAAATACCAGTTAAACAAAGATAATTAATATACTCCTAAGGAAGTGACAAATACTCTCCAACTTTTCTAAGTTAACAAGGAAAAATATGGCAGTTGCCGTAAGGTTGTCATCGGTAGGCGGAACTGTTCTATCACCAAAAACTAGTCAAATCAAAGTTGAACACTGATTTAGTCAATTTGTACGATTCTAAGTTTCAAAGTTTCGTTAATAAAATTTATTAATGAATTTCAACTAGTATTATTTTCATTCTCATTTAAATAATTTTTACATATCTCATTTGCTTCACTCTTCCAAACAGCTGACAGAATATGAAATTTCCGTAGTGCTAGTTGAAGTCGAAGCCATACAATTTAGAGCCAGATATATGTTTTTAAGATAATTTGTCTGGACGTCATCTTCGTGTGTAAAAGCTCTTGGCCTGTTGACTTACGCGTGAAGAATAAAATATTTCATTCCATTTAAGTATCTGATAATTTTTACCTTAATTGGGAACCAAACCACTTATGGAGATAAATGACGAATTCCGTCCTTAAGCCGTGTTTTTAATAGGATCTCGTAAGGATCGTAAAAATATATTATAGATTCTGGTAGCTTAGGGCAATGGACCGATGGTGGATATTGTTTTTAATTGATATTTTCATGACGATGGGAACGTAATGAATTGTATATGCGTATTCTTCCTTGTGCAGTAGTGGTAGAAATCGAGTTATCATGTGATCATGACAAATATCCCAATTTTAGAAGTTCAACAAAGGAGCTAATTTGTTTGCTACGCATTTTTTGCGTTGTCAATAATAATTATTATGTTAATTTTATATTTTCTATTAATGTCGTTATTGATCTAATCCACATACAATATCTAGACAAACAAAAAAACCTCGTTTAGCCAATACATCTGAAGGCAATAGAAATGAATTTTCATATTTCAGTATTCGTACTAGTTTTAATGGATATCCATGAGCCTGTTATTATCGTGATATCAACGTAATCATATTGATATGCCCTGCCAGCTCATCTCTTTTGAGCTGAGAAATTCTCAGCCATGGGCAGCAAATGATCTTATTTGGAGCCCAAGGAATCACATTCTTACTCGATTCTGTCGTTTCCTGAGTTTGATGAATCATGATGTTTTTATGTTCGTACTCGTTTGGGAGTATAGTTTACCAAGTATGTTTAATCAACATCCCAGTCAAAAGTTGATCCAATGGCATATTTGTTAGCCTTAAAATTTCCAATCAACCCGTATTATCCACATGAAGCGTGCTTTCAAGTTAGATGAGCTTATCCATTGTCATATAACGAAAATTCAATCAGATCTGCTAAGATAAAAGTTAAAGAATTCCGTGAAAACGCATTTTAATTCTAATTCACAAATCACTGAAATAATTGCCACCAATTCAGAATTAAAAAAATAATTAGTACCCTGGAATATTTGCTATTCCATTGAGAAGGTTGCGGTGTAGAAGTATTTGAGTTTAAACGAGGTACGACTTTGGGTTAATTTATATGCTAATGTATGTATGTGTAGCTCCTAAAAAAGTAAAACTCAAAACGCCCATCCTCATGGTGGGATTAGATCATATTCATTTAATTAGGATGCTTGGGAAAAAGGGAGCACAATGGGTGTATTTCATTGCCAATAAAGTTTTATGCTAGTACTCATTCCAGAGGCTGATCTATAAATGGGTCTAAGGAACTAGTAGACCCTACTCTCCACCTGCACTTCACGGGAATGCTTAGTCTGAAGCATAATATTCCCTTTAAAATAATATTAATATGAGGTACTTCACATTTGATACATCCCCAAATATTCTTGATTAACCACTACTAATTCCTTCTACCAGAGTTGAATAAGTGTTGTGAATTGCCATATAATTATCTTCCCCATGGAATGGATGGTGGAAGGGCTAGTGTGACCCCTATGGCTGTGCTAGTTGGAATAATGATGATTGGTCCTGGTAGAGACACATACCCGTGAGGTCAAAGGGTAGGACCTAGATAACATTAGTCAATAAGGTATCTGTTCTTCAGTTCGGTAGCTGTAAATGATATCTGATGCCAGTGGGGTGGTCATTCAAGTAGTGGTTTCATATAAACTATACTAGTGAAGAAGGCACTAGTAAAGCATCTCAATTATTTGTCCCTCAAAATAAGGTGAACAAATGAGTCTTAGGAACTATCAGACTCTGCCTACAGGGGTGCATGCGGAGCCTGGCAGAGGAAAAGGCAAACCTTTCTTAGTTGGCAGCATATAAATTCCTTGCTGGTGGAACCTAACAATGACAACAGGAAAAAAGGCACAGAAGAGGACTGTTACGAAAAGTAGAAACTTAAATGGTTAATATAGAAAAGATGGTAAGGGAGATGAAGAGAGGAAATGTAGACATGTCAGGGCTGGGTAAGGTTAATTTGTGAAGATATAGGGCATCATTGGAGTGATAACTACAGGTTAATACAGAGAAAAAAAGCCAGCAAGAGTTATCAGTAGTATTAAACAATGAGTAGGAAGAGGAGTGGTGCTCTTAGAGCTGGTGAGTGTTAGAATATCATTAATAGGGTTGAAGATGAACAAAAAGAAGAATGAAAGATGCATTCAGGTCTCTGTGTTGACAAGTAATCACAGGGAGAATGAATTTGTGGATACAGTCAATTAAAGGAAGTGATTTCAAATGGTCCTAGAATGAAATGCTCGAATGTGATGGGGATTAGAATGGAGTGGTAGTAGTTTTATGGGAGGTGACTGACAGCTGAGGTCATTCGTGCCATTAGAAATGAAAGGTTGTAGAGAAACCCACTGTTAGCAATAATCTATACTTAACGAAAGGTGCCAAGGGGTCCTCAGTTTTACATCCCATCCGATGGAAGGCATACTCACTTAAAGTGCTCTCCACGAAGCACCTTAAGGAGGGATAGAGGTACCACTGAAAAATATCTGCCATCAACAGGATTCAAATCCGGACCCTCTCGATGGGAAGCCAGTACATTAGCAACTGTACCATCCCGATCCCCAATCATAATAGAATGGTGGATGAAAGAGTGAGGTAGAGGACCATGGTTTAGGCACAAGAAATGACCATGGGGAGAAAACAAGTAAGTTATCCAGGAGAAATTATGCAATTGAAATGAAAACCTGGCATAAAAACCAAAATGCTCAGATTTTCATTAGCACTTTTCACTACTTAACACCTAAGCCCTGACTAGCATGGTACAAATTATCCTCTAACCCCAGATTACAATAACTCATCCTTCAGCTCCACATACCTGCTCCTTTGAACTCCTTACTTTCCTCCTTCAAAATAGTGGTCATTAAGTGTAATGTGAAATTTGTGAGAACAGAAAAAGGGAAGACGGATAAGAAAATGGAATACTAACATTTATTACTTATCAGCTAGCTTTAACCAGGCTGAAAATTAAAGAAAGAGAAAGCAATTAAAATAATTCTGAAGGAGGACAAGGATAATGTAGAAGAGAAATGTGTGATATCTGAAAATAAGGATACCAAAAGTAGCAGATGAAAAAATAGGAAGAGTTGGAGAAAAGGTTGGAGAATCCTTGTATTACACAAGAGGTACTTCGGAAAAGAGAAAGAAATAGGAAAATGTAAACATAGAATTTAGTAGAAGCTAGTACCAAGAAATTGGTAATAAACTAACAAGAAACTTGGAAGAAACAGTGATATGGCATTTAAAGAGAATGGTTGCACTTAATGAGAAAGTGAAAGAACTGTAAGGAAATAAAGAAAACCCATCCATAATATTAGCAATGCAACAAGAAATTATCAACCCAGAAGAGTATCAAAAGAAATGGAAAAAATATATGAGGGAATTATATGATGTATTGAGAGTAGGCCAGCATGTTTAAACATTAAAAAGGAATATGATGATCAAATCAGCGAGACTTCAGTAAATTAACATGATTCCCACCCTAAGAAAAGGATAAGCAACAGTGAATGAGGACTATGGGACTAAGTTTTATTTGGCGAACAGCTAAACATGTAACCTACATTCATCAAGAAAGAGGAGAAAAGAGGGCGAGTGAAGAATGGAGAGAAAATTATTATTATTAAAATTTACATGTGCAGATAGACAGTGTCAGGTGGCACACAAGTCCCAAGTAATCACAAAAGATAATATAAAATCAGTCAGTAAAAAAGATACCCTGAAAGGAAACTTCCCAACACAAAACAAGAAAATCCCCATCTCATTAACATCAATCAATCAGCAAGAAATAAAAAATTAAACTGTTACATATAATTTTACACCTCACATCCATCAAATTATTTTATAAATTGCCTACATCTTTTCTTAAAAGTATTCACTGTGTTAGGAAAGGACTCAAATAGTTTTGCATGTAAGGTGCAATCAACAATCGTTTTATCAAGAAAAGAAAATATTTTTTATTTGTTTTTGGTGCCCGGCATTTTGTCTTGAATTTTTGGTCATTTCTCCCTATAAAATTTGGATTTCCCGCCTCTTTCCTTAGATCTGCCCAAGCTTTCTCTCCCTTCAGAATGCGGCACATTCCATGGAATGAAGGGAGGCAGAAAGCATGAGGAATTGAAAAGTGTTTCAGTTGTAATGAATGGTGTCATATTATACCTTGTCAGGTAAATCTTAGTAGTAGCAGTGTTTAAGCTATGTCTACATGTATAGAAAAATTCCTTAGCCACTACACCACCATTGTAATATTGTACTATCCCCTACCCATTGTCAAGATTCTGGATCCTTCCCTACCCAATCCATAATATGAATCCTCCTTTGAATATTTGGATGTTTTAAGATGCATTGGTATGTTATCACTTAATCATCATGCATAACTTTGAGCAAACAAATTTTTGGTAACACTGACATGATGCATTTGTGCATCAAATTTTGGCATTATGCAGTATGTATGATCAATGAAGTATGAGATACTACAGTTGTGTGGTTATGTCAGAATGATTAAAAAAAAAATAAAAAGAGACGTTTCAGGCGTGATATGGTGGAATATCATGATAAATTAAAAATAGCAATTTTCCACAAAAATAAAATTTAATGCGACCGGGTTCAATGTTACTACATCATCATCAGGTGACAGTTAAACCTCAGAGTCCAGTATATATATGATTAAAGGCAAGTAAGGGGAGGGTGGAGGAAAAGAGGGGAAGAGGGGGGAAGGTGGAAGGCAGCATGGGTGACTATGTGAGTGGGGGTGGAGAGGGTTGGGGAAGACAAGGTGCAAAGACCCTAGGAGTCCAGAAAGCACGTCATGGCCGAATGGAGGGGGGTGTCTCGTTGAGGGTGTCCCACGGTGCGGCGCAAAGCTCTTCGGGCTGCGGAGGAAGAGGACGGGATCGGGGGTTTTTCCCCATGGTCGTGGTCTGGGAACAAGGTATCAATACACAAATATGCACTGAGTTAAAGGGTAACGATTGGGATCACTGTATAGTTTTAAGGGGGCGCCCTAGCGAGGTTTTAGGGAAAGGGTGTAGGAGGAAATGTTATCACTAGCACATGCCGAATAGGGGGGGGGGGGTGTGGTTTGTCCCACAGCGGTGAACCTTCCCTCCTCGTCCGTGAGGAAAGGGGGTGGGGACTTGGGGTCTCCCACTTTGTCCAGGAAAGCATGGTCTCCGTGTGCAGAGGGGGGGAAAGGAAGGAGATATCCAATGAGTAGGGGGCAAGGGATCACTGGTCACATGTACGTCGTGGGAAGGTGATGGAGAGGAGGGGGAGGGTGAAGATAAAAATTGGACTTCGTTGATCAGCTCCAAGTCCTTGTGATATAAGATTTCCAGCTGTTCCATGGCATCCAGCTTCCTTCCTTTTTCCAAATTGTGAAGCACTTTGATTTTGAAATTGCAGAAATGGTTAGAATCAAGAAGATGTTTGGCAAATAAAGAGTTGGTATGACCTGTAATGTAGCCTTTCCTATGTTCCCCGATACGTATCGAAAAACTCCTGCCTGTCTGACCAATGTAAATGGTCCCACACTCACACCGAATTTCATATAAACCACTTTTGGTGTTGCAGTCTATAGGATCTTTGTTTGAGCATAGGGCTTTGTATAGAGTATTGGGGGTATAAAATGAAATGCAGAATTTGTCTTTGGGAAACCTGTTAGCGATTTTGTATGACACAGAGTTATGGAATGGAAGTTTGCACCATTTGCACTCAGAGACTGTAGTGACTGCAAGGGAGATGTTTAATTTCAGGGCCTGTTTCTTAAGTTTTTTCTTCAGTATATTATCTATTATGCGGACATGGTAACCGTTCTTAAAGGCTATGTGCTTGATCGTATTGAGCTCTCGTTCGAAGTTGGATTTGGACAAGGGGATACTGATTAATCTGTGGATCATGGAATTGAAGCTGGCTAGTTTGTGGGTGAAGGGATGGCAGGAGTCTGAGGGTATCACTTGGTCTGTATACGTGGGTTTCCGAAATATTGAAAAATGATGTGTTTTTCTTTTTATTTCAATTGTGAAATCCAGGAAATTGATTTTATGGTCCACTGCCGATTCCATGGTGAAAGTTATAGATGGGTGGATGGAGTTTATGAAATGTAAGAAAAGGTCTAACTGTCTATCACTGCCTGTCCAGCAGCATAAGATATCATCCACATATCTAAACCAGTATAAAATGTTATTATTGAATTTATTTTCACTGAGGATCTTGTCCTCTAAATTATCCTTACTTGCCTTTAATCATATATATACTGGACTCTGAGGTTTAACTGTCACCTGATGATGATATAGTAACATTGAAACCGGTCGCATTAAATTTTATTTTTGTGGAAAATTGCTATTTTTAATTAGTCAGAATGATTGTTCCAAATATTAGGCTAGATATTTCTTTGGTTGAAAAACTTATTTTTAAACACCCTATATTGGTTTTTTAATAGTTTTTAATGTTACTGGATGTATGGTTTATTCATTGAGTTTTAGTTTTTCTTCCTACTTTTAGTTGTGTGGATGATTATGGACTATAAAAACAATAAATGGTACACCATATATATCACTCCATAAGGAGTGATATATTATGCTACTCAATTTTCTGGTTTTAAATCAAGTATGCTGCAATTATATTTAGGGAAATTATATAAGAATGCATCGTATGCAAAAAAATGGTAAAGAATTTACCACTTAAAATATGTAATTATATCTTAAGTTGACATTAACAGCTACAGCATCACCCCAAATTGGCAGACAAAATTTTTGAATAACACTTTTAATGGTTTTCCACAATAATGACTTACTCAAGTTCATTTGAAACCATGTACTATCCTCCTTCTCTATGTCCCAAAACTGCAATTTTTCCCTGTGTGTGTGTATATATATATATATATATATATATATATATATATATATATATATATATATATATATATATACACACATTATGGAAAGGGTCTTAAATATTGAGGAGATTTTACAGATTAAAATATAATATTCGGATGAAGGAAAAGTATGTTTTCCCATTTGACAACTTTTCACAAACCTCAAGGTCCAGGAAGGAGCTTCGAGATCTTGTATCTCCTTCCTGATATGCCACCCAGTTAAGTATATTAACTTTCAGAGTTTGGATTTCTTTCCTTTATACCATGGATTTTTTTGGATGGATATTTAATTGTGTTCTATTTCAGGCTATAGAAAAATCTAATTATTCTTTTTCATGATTCAACAAATAAATGTAGAGGTGTTTATTGGCTGAATTAGCATGTAAATGGTATGAAGGAGCATCTAGTTTTTATAATACCACCTAGGAGATTAGCCTTTAAATGTTAAATAGTTATATAGATATTTTTGGCAAAAATTAATGCATTTCAGAATCAATTCACATTTTAAAACTCCTGTCTAATATCCATTTATTATTTAACATCTTTTCACAAAAACCTACCAGTCAACATTTACTTTAAATTGTTTCACAAAAGTTGTATCTAGAATCTTCCTCCCTTAATCTGTGGTTCATGGAAGAATATGTTATAATTAATCCAGTTTTAGATGAGCTAAATGTTCAATATGTGTTAGCAAAGTGAAGGCTTGAGTTGGAGTGGCCCAAGTAAAGCGGAGTTTAGTTTTACATTTGCTCTCCTGGTAAAATTACATTTTGATTATTATTCCCAAAGAGATACAATTATTGAAATATTATCTAGATTAATGATCGAAGATGAATCAGAATAAAATTAAGTATCAAGTTAGAAAAATAATGAGTAGTAATTGTTATTCAGTACAATATTAGTTTATTACGACCTAAATACACACCATAATTAGCATTAACCTCAAAGTAAAGTTTCTTTATTTAATAAAAAGCAATAGATTCATTAATGAGTCTGAACGTACCATGCAATAGTTTTTCTTAAAATTGAGATTTACATAGCAAAGTCGCTTCCAGGAACCTGAAAACAGTAGACACTTCACCTAACCAAAATTTTCAGAGGCCAAAAGGTTTTTGCAGAGATACAGAGATACTATTATTTCATTATTTTTTCTAACATTTTAAATATATTCCTCGAAAATTGACATCCGTATTTTTTTAATAAAACATTTAATGATTTTTTGAGCAATTTCTACCACGAACTAGTTTGCCCTCTGTGAATCCCTAATCATTCAACTTTTTCGAAACCATTGACGGTATACGGTAATCACTCGGCTGAAAGTTGAGGGATTGTTTGAGTACCACTCGAGACGCAAAATATACACGCTTTTAAATGTATGTATTCTTCGTTAACGGTGGAATGACAACGTTTCATTTAAAAACAACGTGGGCCAATTTCAATAAAAAATATCCACGTTTTCCAGAAACAATTTAAAATAGCTACTCAAGTTATGGACGATATTGTTCTTTCGATGGTTAATATTTACTGTAGAAAGTTGTATGGACTATTATTGTCTGGCCGTATGAACAATTTTCAATAATATTTGTAGTCAATTGTAACATATATGGTTAATGAAAAGCCGCCATTTCTGTGGCGAAAATGTATTTGGTTCATATTTCGCGGCTTGAATTATTCCGCGTTCGCGAAATAGCACTCCACTGTTAATGATAACGAAGGTATAGGTACGCTGGTGTACACGTCATTTGTGAACTGTGTTCTTGCGTACTATCAAAACATAAGACTTGTTAGTATAAAGTGAATATAAGTTTGTCATAAGAATGGAAAGTCTGTATAGAATACCATTTTATGTGTTAGAAGTGCCGCATCTGAAGATCAAACGACCATCATGGCTTCATCAACCGTCGGCAATGGTTATGTTTTCCTTCGTACTGCTCTCTTACTTTTTGGTGACTGGAGGTTAGTAGTGAGCTCTTAATTTATTTGTAAAGAATGGGTTGGACATGTTGGAGCTCATGCTAGCATATTTCAACAGGTATAATTTATGATGTTATTGTTGAGCCTCCCAGCGTCGGATCAACTACTGATGAGCATGGTCACTCCAGACCGGTAAGTGACACTCTTGTGTTTAAATTTCTACTTAATTTCAACCGTATGTGCATATTATAAATTTCGAATTTTTCAGGTGGCCTTCATGCCATACCGAGTTAATGGGCAGTACATAATGGAAGGTCTGGCATCGAGTTTTCTTTTCACGTTAGGGGGACTTGGATTTGTTGTTTTAGATCAGACTCATAGTCCTTCAACACCGAAACTCAACAGACTACTTTTAATATTTGTTGGCTTTCTTTGCATACTTGTGTCATTCTTCACTTGTTGGATATTTATGAGGATGAAGTTACCGTAAGTATATTCATAACTGAACAGCTGCATCGTTCAATTTCTATCCATAATATTGGCGAATGTAATAATTCATTGAAAATATTTTCTTTACAGTGGTTATCTTCAGTCATGAGAACAGAGGACGACCACAACTTGGAAGATTTTTAATATAAGACTTAAGGGACAAACAAAGCGCACTGGAGGTTTTGCAGTTGTAACTTTTTATAATAAAGTAATTCTTTTTGAGAATTCTAAGAACTAATTTTATTTTGCGCCCATACTTATCAATCTCATCTACACCAATATTTTGAAGAAACCGGGGGGGGCACGATTATATAAAATATCGATTTCTGGGGAGCCATTTTCCGATGTGCATTTCGTTTCCATTAAATTTTGATTATGAAAAAATAGGTAATTAGTTCCATGAAGGCGAAATATTTTCGTAAAATACTGTGGAGCATCAACAATGAGTTTCATTTTGTAACACCAAAAAACGTATAAGTTATTTAAGTTCAATAACTTAATTCCGACCGGAAATTGTTCTTGCGCGCTCTAGCGATTTGATTTGTGGGACAGTGCAGCATCAAACATGGCAGTTTCAGGTGGGGAGAAAAACATCCCCTCTCCAAACCTATCCTCAGATGAAAGTATGGAGTGGGTGCCTCTGGCATTAACTCTCGTGGAATATCCACAAGGTTTGTGTAATAATATGCTCATTTTACACAAGTTGGGGGTTTCAAATATATGTTAGAAGTGTGCATACTGAACTGCCACCTCAAGTGGAACCTTGACAATGAAAATAATTTTTTGAGGCTACTCCGTTTTTGTCTGTACCAATTATTCGGCTCATTTTAATATTATTTGATTGTACTTATAGAAATTGTTAACTTCTGCGTTTATAGGTGATTGGCTTGGAAAAATGTTTGCTATGGCCAGTCTCATGCCTTTCGGGATTATTGCAGGATTCATAGCCCTTGTCCTATTCAGAAGAGATTTACACACGGTAAGATACTTGACAAAATCGACGCCGAAACCTACCGATAACTAGTTTCTTACAAATCATCTTATTGCATGCCAATATGTCTTGAGAGTTTCCGCGACTTTTTAGTGTTTATGAAATAGGATACTAGCCTTAAACTTACATTATGTAATTAAAAGTAGACCAAATATAGTTTTACACTTCACTGGCGTATAATAATTCGACTTAGATGTATGTTTCATTTACGACTTAAGTCATTCAAAGAGTCCGTTTATTACAATGGTTTTTTGTCCCTCAATCCAATGAAATCAATTAACTACATCTCCGGCTCCGTTATTTGACAAAGTTTCCTATGCTCTGGTTAATCACGCGTGCAGTTATAATCCGGAAATTTATTGTAAAAACTTGAACTCACTGGACCTTACGATGGAAGAAATTCCTCGCCGCAATTTGCTGGTAACATCAACATCGAATTTTCGGATTATGTTTGAATGAGCCATACATTTTCCATGTGGGTGAATATAAAACTTCTTTCGATCACCCGCCTTAGGTAATTAAAATTTATGATTTTCAGATTGCCTTTTTTATTGGAACCATGGTAAACGAACTGATAAACCTAATATTAAAGCACACCATTTGTGAAGCTAGACCGCTTCACCGGAATGGATTATACACCGAGTATGGCATGCCATCATCCCACTCGCAGTTCATGTGGTTTTTTGCTGTTTATGTGGTGTTCTTCGTTTTTGTCAGGTGAGTTATAGAATTGCACCTCGAGGAATATTTGACCGTAGTTTCATTGCTGGGTACCAGATCCCAATTTTAGAAACATTATCACGGCAAAATCTAATTCAAATCATGTTGACAATTCCACACTGGAAATAATCTTGACAACATTATGCACATCGGTGTATTATTTTCCAGAACACACTATAATTTGTATTTAAAGTCTGTTACGAGGTATGTTATAATGTTCCCCAACAATTAGGTTGAGATTCTTCTTGATGAAGCCCAGACTTTCCTTCATAGAGGTGTAACTAAACAAATGGTAATCTAAATCAGCCCTACTCAGGTCAATAGAGGGTTGGAATGGATGATGTCATAGTGTATTTTCACTCTTCTGGAATGATATTTTTCTGAAAATAATTAAGCTAACAATATTAAAGACAAAGTGTATTGAATAATAGGTTTAAAAGTTAATAACAATTGATGTTTTGCAATAGCTATATGAATTAATGAGCAGTGTTGTGAAGTTGGTAATAATAAAGACTAAAATTGACTGCTTAAACTCTATTGTCCATAAACGCTTTTATGAGCAATTGATTAAATTTTTTTTCGAGGTGCAAACAAAGTAAAATGGATCATTCATCTTGCTTCAATGTTGTCTCAATTTTTCTCCAATTCATTTTATGTTATTAATATAGATGATTCCAACTTATAGTTGCATCATTTGGGAATGACACAATTGATTTTGTTTAGTAAATTAAACAGCTCCCATTTAATTGCCAAATCCCACTATCCAAGGTACCATCCCCATAATTGGTGGAACAGTTAATTTTCCCATATCAGCATTTCAAGGTGGAATCATTGTCAGCAAAACATTATTGCTATTCCATAAGTGACCATACAAACCCAGACCCTTGACAAACAAAAATGAATCACAATCAAAATGAAATCGGAATAATTCAACTCATTCATTGCTTCTAGATTATAAATGATTTTAAATGCCATTAAACATGTTATTATGCTGTTGTCTCAACTGCCAATATTCTATTAAGAGGAGGTAAATAGGAAGCTCACTCATATAAACCTCAAAATGTGGTGTAAGGGAGTGGTGGTTTCATTGATACTTGGAGCATGAGGTGTGATTCATAATACCGACCTGTCTCCTCAATACACACAGAGGAGGAGGTCGACATTTCTTAAGGGGAATGTTTGGGAAAAACATCCCTTTTTTAGTTGTAATTTGTATTTATCTAATGACGTATGATTTCACATTTATGACACCCACTTCACGAGTGATGAATGGCACAGAATGATATTTTCTTTGTTCTTTGGGTTAATGATTAAATTGATTATATCTAATGAATTAATGTAATGTTGTTTTTCAGGCTCCATCACATGAATAATAGCACAGTTTTAGAAAATTTTTGGAAGACAGCTATTATATTTACTTGTATATCGATGGCAACATTGGTGACTATAAGTCGGTATGTATGTGATTATATTTTACAGCTAAGTATTTCTAAGTTGTTGTTATGTTACTTAATTTTTTCAATTCTTAGATTGAAAGGTTGTAGTTAGAGACCAAACCAAAACCCATAGGCCATATGGAATGTATTCCAAAGCACCCAGCAATAATAGAAGAGACAGCCATAATTATAATTCTTGAAACCAAGTATTTACAATAGCAAGGCAGAAACAATGTTATATCCTGTCATACAGAGGACTGCTGGCAATGCCATCTTATAACACGAATGCATGACTCAGAAGGATAGCAGGAGGAAAATGAATGAGTGCAAGGCTATTTGCATCAATGCATCCAGGGCTTAACAGTTTATTATTAAAACAAATAAATAACATGCTTATGGGATTTCAGAATTAGGTGATTATTAGCCCTCTTTTGTAGTTTTTCATGCTGAAAAGGCACTGAGATGGTAGAGAAATGGGCATCAATTGAGGCTGGGCTTCCTGACATGTAAACAGTGAAGCATGTAATGTATAGTTTGTTCATTTAATGTTTAAACATTTGCAGTAAAAAATAGAGTAACTCACGAGGTTAAAGCCAACTTTTAAACATTTAGGCTGTTTATACCTTGACAAATTCCAAAGAAACTGGGAGATGCCGTGAAATGTGGACTGTGGCGCGTTGCACATGACTACAAATGCCTGTGACATTGTATGTGCGGTATTTCGTCACAACATCTTGTTCCTTTAAAAGCCCCAAAATTTCAGAGTTAAATATAGCCCCATGTGACATAATTTATCAAGTATTTGCAATAAAGCCAAATTCTTCTAAAATCAGTGGTATGAGAGCATAAGAATGTTTTTCCGTCCAGAGATTAGGGCTATGTGATGTTCCAGGGATAGAGTATTTGATTATTGACTGGAGGGCCCAAGTTTGATTCCCTGGCACACCTCTGGGCACCCTCTTCTTCACCTGAGCTAAGTGATTTTTTGGGTACCAGAACTTCCTCGGAAACCATTGATGGTTCAGGGAAAGGATCTGACTCCCTACCCTGATGCGTTAATATTGCATGCCATTGGGCATAGTACTGGGCAAACCTCACCGTCATCTACCGAACCAGCCTTCGGGTCGATCACTGTGTTTATAATTTATGTACATAATATAATATGGGACACATGGTATAAAAAAACAACATTAAACAAGTAAATGCAAAGAAATGCCATATCATATTAAAGGAAATGCATACATTAGAACAAATGATCACCCTCCAAGAATTCATTAAATTAATTAAACAGTTGAGGTCTGTGAAATTGTTTACTTCATATAGAGGCATCTTTTCAATTCCAATGGCCTTTCATTGTTCATAATCCAATTCTAATTATGTAATATTATATTTTCTATATCATATTCAATTTTTATTTCCATGTAAATCCATTGCATCACAAGGTGTTAATTCCAAATCCATTTGATTACCTTTCTCACAATCATTATACATGAAATTCCCCCTACCTCTATCAATCCTCTATATTTTTCCTTTTTCTTCTCTTAATCCATATTCAAAATGATATTTGGTGGCTCCAGTTCTACTCTTTATCTATTTTTCTATAAGTCTTCATTACTTAATCTTAGCTCTCTGCACTTCTTTATTTCATGCACATCTTGCTGCATAGTTTGCAATTATAGCCTTTGGTATTGATATAGTGGCCAGGTGTAAACCGCTTCAATTTTTTAAAGTAGTATGGAAAAAAAGAGATTAAAAGAGCAACATAAGTTTAAAATCCTAGGCTACCCCAGGAAAAGCATTCATAATTAATGATGGTAGCCTGTGCCCAGAGTCACTATTCTTCATATGTGGCATATAAAAATGGAAACAGACTTCCTATGGTAAAAATATTAAAATATTTGTGCTTTTTCACAGACTTTATTTTAAGATACAATGCGTTTTACCAACTTGTGGCGTCTTCAGTTGCAGATTTCATTAGCATGCAGCAGTTGAATAAATGAGGGGCAGTCAAATTAAAACTGAACACCTACCATAGCACACAGTCGTCGCAAAAGGCAGCAACACTGTTGTTACGTATCAATACTGCCATTGCTGTGGTAGGAGACTGCATAGTGACAATTCACTGGCACACGCAGTTATTGGGTTATGTCCTTATTCGTGTACAAACTGATCTAACATGTTCATCTGGATGTAGAAATGGAGGCAACAAAAGAGGAGCAGAGAAGTGCGGTTCATTTTCTGGTGGCTGTGGGTGCCGTAGTACACAAAATTAATCATTACATGTCTGCTGTAACACTGACATGTCTGCTGGTTAACACTTACATGCAGTGGCATGATCCACTGGCTCCTACACACCCCTCTTTCCCTCATAAATGTTGATATAGAATTATAGAACTTGGAACAATTATTAATTTAGGCCTCAACAATGGGTACAACTCAAACCTAGTTGAAAAAATACTTTGAAAAAAGCAATGGCCATAAGTAGAATTTCTTCCTCTGTCCATAAAAACTAATGACTTCGAGTGGTGTTCAATCCCATTCTTAGGAGCTTTCTTCTATGAGATCTCCAATCACATTCCTACCTTACTCAAACTAGCCTTTCACCCACCCCTTACTCTTTCAAAACGCTAATGGTAAAGACAAACAGGAAATACTTCTCAAATCAGGCATTTACAAACTAAAATGTGAGAGTTGCAACATCTCTTATGTTGGTCAAATGGAGTAATTTCAAGACAAGCCAAAGAACACTGGATGTCACAAAAATCAAAACTCCTATTCCTTCTTTGCAAAACCACTCATAAAATTCAAACACAATGGCAGATTTTTACCTATAACAGTGTATACCCATCCTTAAGTATTAAAATTGGATGCTCTTAAGCAAATTGAGATAAGAAAGCATTTGGCAGACCCTAAAACGATCCTTTGTAACGAGCAGTTGTACCCTCAATCCTTCAATGCAGCGGATTGCCCAACCCTTACCAATTCCTCCACCCCACCCCCATGCTACATCATAGCCATGGCACTACCTTTTCTTTCCCTTCCCTTACCCAAATAACCCTGACTCCCACCCTCAACATCTTACTCTTCAACATAGCCACCCCTTTCTCCTGTGTCTTAAGCTTCTATATTCACCTACTGCGTGTGAATAATTGTACTTGAAGATGATGCAAGCCAGTGAAACACACAGTATTTTAGAATGAAGTCAGTGGAAAATTACAAAATGTTTTTATATGGACACTAAATACTTCCTCGAAGTGAAGCCTGAAACCATAGAGTATATTTGTGTGGGAAATTTCATCATTCCTTCACATTAGTTTTTTCCCCAATTTTACATCTTAGTACTGAATGATTCTCATGTTAATCTACTTTGAAAGTTGGCAACAGGCTTTGTTTCAAAGGAAATATTCAAAACATTGTTGGAAAAGGTCAGTTAACATTGTGCTATTAACTTATTTTATTACTTTGTGTCAGTTGCCAGCAAAATTTTCTCATCAGCGATTGAATGTTATATTGCCTCATTAGTGAATAGAACATCACTAATATAACATGATGCCTATATTTGAGATCTTTGACCTATTAACTTATAAGACATGGTCAATTTTTGTTTTCAGATAGGGACAGTTGCTATATCTGAAAAAACCTGTATTCCTTACATTACTTCTTGTCGAAACGGTATCTTTTTACTGCCATTTGATTGTTTGAGTGGGCAACATTGCCAACCTCTTTTTGAAGCAAGGGATTTTTAGACCAAAACTAGAAAATGAATGGAATTTTGTGAATGGGTTTTGCTTGCTACCATTTTGTCAAGTTATGGTTGGGTTAATTTGGTTCCTGGTTCCAACTGCTTCTTGAGGTTGCAATCAAAATGAAAAATCAGTTCCAGAACCAATATTTATATGAAGTTAGGTGGTTTTCACTCAGTAAATGCTGGGAAAAAATCATAACATCCACTGCGGAGTATCAGAGGTCACATGAAATATTTTACAATCAAGATGTTATCCTTTGTTGCCCTTCATTCCTACATGGATCTCATTGAATCACAGATTTAATTAGTTTTATAAATATATGGTCCACAGTTGTTCATATTATTCAGAATTTATGAGAATTCATGTACAGTGGTACCTCGTACAATGAGCATAATTCATGCCAGGATCTTTCTCATAAAGCAAAACACTCATTTAGTGAAACAATGTTTCCTATACTAATTAATTTCAAATATGATAATGAATTCCATGCTAAAAGAAATAAATTATGTACAAGGTTTGTTCAAAGAAAATTATATATACATGGTTTTGGATAGCAGATCATCTTTGTCTTTTCTTCTATCACGGAATGAACCAATCTGGAATGCGAACTCAGTATGTAAAAAAAAAGAACGGAAATAAGTAGTTTATTATTTATGATGCATTCCTTATTCTTTTTTTACTAGAAAGCTGCCTGGAGTATTTGTTTTTACTGCTGCTTCAAAATTTCGTGAAAAGACTACTCAGCATTATCATTAAATGAATTTCTATTGCGCATAGCCACTGCCTAATTAGGATGATGATTTGTACGCATGGTACAATGCAATAGTTTTCCTTGACCTCTACAGTGCATTTGGCCTGCTCTTCTGGACTTTGCAATCCATTGAAGGCTTATGGAGTTTCTAAATGGTAAGGAAGCAGGGATATAATGTTCAAATTGCCGCTTGCATTGCACTATATAGCACGTGAGATGACCTTTAATTGGCTTTGGCTGGGTAATGCATTCTCCTCTGTTGTTACGTTTACATGTATAGGTTCGCTTCAGCAACTTCCTCCAGAAGAGACCTGTCTTGTCATAAAAATCAGTTGTGGCTGGTTACTCAGAATCTTTGAGCTTCTTGATGCCACCGATGAAGTTCTCCTTGCATTTGGGTCGGAGCTTGCTTCTTCGCCATGCTTCACAATTCTCTTGATGACTGCTCTTCTCTTAACTTCTTGAACCACACACAGCTTTCCTTAAATACTTCGACTATTAATGATCCTGGTATCTTCATAACGAGGTCTGAGAAAATGACTCTGGCCTTCTCACAAATGATATCGTTAACGTTGCTGCATTGCCATTATTTTTTGTTTATCTATATAAGAAGCAATCATTCAACATTGTTTAGAATATCTAACCGCTGCGTAGATATTCTAGTCTCTTCCTTTAAATCATATATCTCCTTAATTTTGTCCTTGTTCAAGAGGATAGTGCAAATTGTTGATGCAGAAAGATTGTATGTGCATGCTATATCAGCCATGCTCACACCTTATTCCTAATATCAATGATTGTACTTTTCATTTTTACTGTTATGTTTATTCTCCAATAGCTATCTTCTTGTGGCTTTTTCTTCAAAGACATTTTTACAAATATGCACAAATATTATTAAACTTAGCACAAAAAAATCACCAAAAATATCTGAACACAAGTTTGGTAAAATGTGTGATCACTATTGACCTTAAATATGCTAGCAGAACGAGTGCTAACACGCACTGAAGTAGCAGTCATGCATTCATTCCTAGATTTCCTGTCTCCTTGTCACTCATCATATGGAAACCCACTTTTTATGACAGTTGCAGGAATATTTTTTGCTGGAAATGAGAATTACTCGTTATGAAAGGTGCATGTTAAGTGAGATTCCACTGTATTATTAAATAGTTTTTTAAAGAAGAGGTATAGTTTCCTGTTTATGTAACATGTTTACATTTATGGATTTTTACAATGTGAAGAAATCCTATATAAAGATGTGGTGTGTATTCTGATGGGTGTTTTGGTATGCATAAACATGGATAACTCAGTAAATTCAAGAATTTTACTTCTTTCTACTGAAGGACTATACTTTTTAGAATTCAAGATTTGTTCGAATCCATATTTCCTATAACCCCTTTCATTTCAAATTACAGAAGTAGACAAAACTGACATCAATTGTTTCTTTTCTCAAAACCTTATGCCCTCATGATTTCTTGAAACAATTTACTCTGGATTTCAAAATTGTCAGAAAATTGTATTAATCTATTTTACTTATCCTAGCATGACAGTAGTACTATAAAAATTTGGGAAATCAATTTTTATAAATTGTTTTTACCAAAACAAAAAAAAAATTAGCATTCAGCATTTTTAGCAAAAAAATTATCATCAAGCACATGTGTCAATAAATTTTTTACATTCATCTTTTAGTTTTGAACGTGATAAATCCTATTGATCATATGTGAATAGAATGGTTTGAGGCGTCACTTTGCAGGAGCAATTCATATTGGAAAAGAAAATACTCTGGTCTTCCACGTATATTTTATTATGTACTACCTAGGTTTTGATGTACTAAGTCATCATCAGGTGAAGTACAATGGACACACAGCTTAATATACTGGACTGTGCAGAGGAGGGGGAAGTACTTGTAAAGTGGAGAGGAAAGAGACAGGAAACTAGTGGGTGTGTACGGGGGAGGGGAAGAGGGCAGTTGGGTATGGTGTCGGGGGGGGGGGGATGTGGAACAGAGGGAGGTCCAAAAGAATAGCTGTCACATCCATTTTCAAATCCATGCCCAAGATAGGCACATCAAAATGGGAGAGAATTCTCTTTCGGGGGAATTTATCTCGTAAAGTGACCAGAACCTTTCCAAATAACAGAATAAAACCAGCCTTCTATGATAAAGGCAACTTAGGGAACCATTTATCAAACAGAAAGGGCAAAATTCTCTTCATGGTAAAGAGTGGAGTGCATAAATTGCATTGTCAGTGCTCGGCTATTTACATAGGACAAACCAGGAGGAAATTCTGTGAGCGTTTGAAAGAAAATAATGCCTGTTTCAAAAAACCGAAATCCTTCCCATTTTGCCAAGCACCTAAAGAGCAATAACTGGAAACCTAATTGGAAATTTCTGGGAACACTCATTATAAGGGTATATTGGTTAATGACGTGTAATGTAATGTATTCATCCTGCTCCCTCTTCCTGGACCTCCCTCTATTCCTCAGCCCCTCTCTCCCTCCTGGCGCCATACCTAACTGCCCTCTCCTAGTCCCCCATACACACCAGTTTCTCTTCTCTTTCCCCTCCTCCCACTTTACCAGCCCTCCCCCCCCTGTTCTCTGTTGAGTATATAAAGCTGTGTGTCCTCTGTACATTACCTGATGATGCTTTTGTAAGTAGAAACCTAGGTCATGCACAATAAAATATACGTGGATGAACAAAGTATTTTCTTTTCCCATTTGCGAATGTTTATGATTGTATGAATATTCTTAAAAACTGTGCATATCATTTCTTTGAAGAGCCTTTGTTTACTCTGGTGACTGTTTTTATAACACACATCCATTATATTCTATCTGGGACTCTAAATGGTATCTGTAATTGAAGGTTATAATTGTTTCAAGATTGGTTGAATTACAAAATGTCTTCGAAAGTGTGGAGCTAGAGTGTAAGACTACAACTAGCAATTATTAGTCAAGTGTTAAGTGAATGAAGAGACTCAGGTACTAAGTTACTACAGTTTTAAGGGAAAATTGAGAGAGATAATGTTATAAAAATGAGTCACATTTGCATGCCTGTGCACATGATACTTGTTACTATCCCATTTATTACTTCTTCCAAGTACAATTGCCTACAGGAAGCGTACACTTATGAAAGGAATTTGCTGGTAAATCTTCTTATAGCAAGGATAAAATACTATTATTGAATAATAATTGCACCAGTGCACTGTCTTGGTGGAAGAGAATGTTTTTCTTTTCCAAATGAGGCACTTTTCTTGATTTTGTCGCTTAATCGGTGCAATAACGATGCATAATATTCTCAATATATTGTTTGTTATTATTGCAAGTAAACAATGTTGATGATTCTGTGTGCATCCCAAAAAACCATAGGCATCACCTTGCCAGCTGATTTCACTGTGTTCACCTTCTTTGGAGCCTTTAAATACTCACTGTTTCAACTGTTTCTTTGTCTCAGGAGTGTAGTGGTGCATGTTTCATCCAGTTGTGTATGTATGCAGAAACTTGTCAGGATTGAAATAGAAATGTGCCAAACCAGCCTCTGCAGAAACCAATTTATTGTATTTGTTCTCCATTGAGAGTAAATGCGGGATCATCTTGCCAAAATTTTTTTCACACCCAATTTTTTGTGCAAAATTGAAAATTCTACCTTGTGACAAGCATGCGGCCTCAGTTATTTTGCTAACTTTGATTCATCAATAATTCAAAATCATATTGTGGATTTTTTCAAGCATTTCAGAGGAAGTCACTTCCACTGGATGCTCCAAAAGACGTTAATCATTTGTGGATGTACGGCTATTAAACTCATTTAACCAATTGGGAACAGTCACAATCTCAGAAGATGCACCATGAACTTCATCCAAGTTGGCTTTAATCTCTTATGGAATTTGCATAGAAGTGTTTAATCACCTCATAAAATTCATTTTTTTCCAATTTTATAGATAAAAGTTTGTTGCTTTAATCAACTATGAAAATGAAAAATAAATATAGCTGAAATTTTAATAACAGTTTAGTGAGAAATAAGGATTACTAAAAGCAAAGATTTTCTGATACCACGAGTGCCATCTCTTGGATTTTCTAAGGATTTGTTGAGTGACCGATGTAATTTCCAGATTTTTCTACTTTTATATCCTGAAATTAAATAGGGTTTGGAGAATGTGGATTCACCAAATTTCCTATTTTTTGTATGTATTTTAATCAACTTTTGTGTGATTTAATAGATATTTTAATTTAAGTATTTTGGAAGAGGAAATGGGCTTGTTTTGTAGTTTGCAAATGTTGGGACCTTTTGTTAATATTTAATATAAAGTGGGCTAATAGAAAGGTAGCTTAATGCATTTCTGTTTGGAGACTGGGGAAGGGAATTCAAAGAGGCTATGAATTATTTGATTTGTGTTTTTAAGGATGTGGTGTTGCATCTCTATTTTGGTTTAGGGAAACTATTTGGTATCCATTTCATCTGGGTTTTTTGGAGGACATTTGTTAGGAGATGGTTGATGAAGAACTGAAATATTGACAATTTGTTTTTTTTTAATTGATCACTAATCCAAAATAGTGTTGAGTGATAAAAGGAATCTGAAGGAATATAAATATTTGAATTGTGTCGGTTTTCTGTAAATCTCAAATCGAAGGGTATTTCTAGTTATTTTCTGTTGATATATCTTGATAGGGAAGAGAATGTGTTTAATGATTTTTGTTGTTAAGGTGATTAATGGAGATTTTTTTTCAATTCAGAAAGAAAATATTTATTTTGGTTATTGAAGTTTTAAAGATGGCAAGTATACCATAAACATAGTGAAATGTGTGGGTGGGTTAAAGATGATATTATAGATTGATTGGTAAAAAAAAGTCAGCCATGAAAGGAGAACAAGGGTTGCCCGTGCTTATGCTGTAGTTTTTCATGTAGAATTAGTTATTGAGGCTGAGGAATAGTGCATACATAAGTTCATGTGGTAAAATCATTCATACATATTGATTCAGATAATTAATGTATGAAAGTGTATTCAGAATATGTGTCACAGAGGATTACATACTTAAATTGAGTTCTTTCATTGTTGTTGACTAGAAATATGCTCGTGATGCTAATTGAGGTAAATTTTGAAGTTAACCTTCTATCCGACCAGTAAGTTGGCAAGTTGATGTAAGACATTATTTGGCATTCTGGCAATGGTATATGCCACAGCAAAAGATCTTGTCAGTAGGGTGTAATACAAAAATTTTCCTGGTATTCAAAGCCATGAAAGTCACCAGCACATTGTGGAAGTTTCAACCCTTAAACATTTTCCATTTATGGCTAGGGCTATGTGTTAAATTACTCAGGATAACTCTTATGCTTCAGGGAAGATGTTTTGGAAAAGAAGTCTGCCAAGGTAGTCTTCCTGAAGTTATTAATCCTTAGGCTTCCGCAACCTCTATGTGATGAATCCATGCTGCTTCCGGGAATTACCGTCGCGTGCGTGATGTGAGTTGATGGACCACTTTTCGCCCTCAGTTCTGGCGAGGTCTTCAGGTCGAAGTGATCTGGGTTGCAATTTGGCCACTATGTAGAATACGCTGGCTGGCCGGAAGCTCTCTGATAGGCTCTTTCTTGGCGGCGAATGGGAATCACCCTTTTCCCGTCTGTTGCCGGAACAGCTGAAAAGATAAGTAAGCTGCTACGGAAGCATATATAACAACTGGGTTCTCCATGGCTAGAAAAATCAGCAACATAATACCTAAGCCGAAGGACCAAATCCCTGATCTCATGCACGAAGATGCATATGAGATAAAGTGCGCATGTGGTAAGTCCGATATCGGCCAAACAGGACAGATGATCAGATGCACAACCAAAGACCACCAAAGGGCCACAGATAAAAACAGTTCCAATTCTTGGCAAATGCCCAGCATGCGTGGTCAGAATCCAGACACATAATCAAGTTCGACCAAACTAGAGTGCTGGCACGAGAAAGGCATTATTTCCCGAAACTCATAAGAGAAGTGGCAGAAATAATGAAGAACCCAAACAATTTCAATCGTGAGGACGGCTACACCCTGACTCAAATGGAAAAGGGTGATTCTCATTCGCCGCCAAGAAAGAGCCAATCAGAGAGCTCCCGGCCAGTCAGCGTCTCCTATATATAGCGGCCAAATTGCAATGCAGATCCCTTCAACCTGAGGATGCCTCTAGGACTGGGGGCAAAACAGATGCCCATCAACTCACCTATGCAACGTTAATTCCTGGAAGCGGCATGGATTCTTCTTCCTCAAGTTAGTTTCATGGCTATGAACTGATAAGGGAAATCACCCACTTATCACTTTGTGTGTGACTCCACAGAATTGGCTGTGATGAAGGAATTCCAGGTATTGAGATTATGGTATAAGCATTTAAGTTGGCCAAGTTGATTTGTCTACTGTACTTGTAGTACTTTGCACTGGCCTTGGAAACAAAGAGCCTCCTACAATCCATAAATTGTTCTATTGCTCTTGTCCTTCCAATATCATACTAAACCTGTCTCCCTTCTCCCTCCCATATTTACTCTGATAGTGCCCAGAGCACTCCTGATCACAATAGTGTACTCTGTTGTATTTATCATTAAGTGCCTAATGTAACTGTTAAAATAATAGTCTGGGAAACCATTTTTTTTAAATTCCCCTTAAATTGTCCTTTCATTCTGAATTTCAGTTTGGGAATGTAGGTAAAGTTTTTCTTGAGCCAGGTCAGGTGATCATGCTCATTGAGGAACCTTAGTGTTGTTAATTTGCCCAAAAATTTGCAAATCATTTGGGAGGCATGAACTGCTATGTCTGATCCTGTGTCTAAAGTCATGCCACAAGCTTTCCTACTACCCTATTTAATTCTAGGATTGTCATGAGAATTATGGTTGGAACTCGTTCAAATTATGCTTTCATGAATTTGCTAAGGCATGAGCATCAGAGGATGCGGACAGCCATCCAGAACATTGAGTCAATACTGCTGTCATTTCTTTTCAGAACAATTTGTAGAGATCTTGTACCAGTTAAAGTTATCACATTTCATGAGTATCTATAGGAGGGTAATCCCAGAAGTACCCGACCCAACAAAGAAAATATGAAAATTTTGGAAAAAAATTTATTTATTTTTCAGCATAATCTCCTTTCAGCTCTATGCACTTTTCCCAGAGATGTTCAATAAGTTTGATACCCTTTTTATTATAAGAACGGTCTTCCTCCTCAAAATAGCCATTAACTGCCGATATCACTTCTTCACGGTTGGAAAATTTTTGACCACCAAGCCAATTTTTTCAAGTTTGCGGACTGAAAATAATCTGAGGGGGCTAAATCTGGAGAATAGAGTGCATGAGGTAGCAATTCAAACTTTAATTCATGAATTTTGGCCATTGCAATAATGGATTTGTGAGCTGGTGAATTGTCTTGATGAAACAACACTTTCTTCTTAGCCAAATGCGGGCGCTTTTGCTTGATTTTTTCACTCAAACATTGGAATAAGTTCGCTTAATACTCGCCGTCAATATTTTTTTCCTTTTTCAAGATAGTCAATGAAAGTTCTCCCACGTGCATCCCAAAAAACCAACATCATGACCTTTCCTGCAGATAGAACGGTCTTTGCCTTCTTTGGAACAGGGTTCTCCCTTTTGAATCCATTGTTTTGATAGTTCTTTTGTCTTGGATGTGAAGTAATGGACCCATGTTTCATCCATGGTTATGAAACTGCTCTAAAATTCTGCTTTGTTGCTGTGAAACTTTGCTAAACACTCAATTGAAATATCTTCACGACACTGGTTTTGCTTCAGGGTGAGCAAACGTGGCACCCATCTTGAGCACTGTTTTTTCGTGTCCAAATTTTCAGTTAATATGCGATTTACAGCACTTTTTGAAATGCCTACTATGCTGCTAGCTGGTAAACTTTCAGTAGTGACGATCATCCAGTATCACTGAGTGTATTTTCTTCACTGTTTCTGGAGTTGTCACCTCATTTGGTCGGCCAATGCGATGGTCATCTTGACAGCTTGTGCGGCCTCATTTAAACTCTGCTACCCAATATTTTACTGTTGTAAACTAAGGATCAGACTCACCTAGAATAGAATCCAGTTCAGCTTTTATTATGGTTGGGCTGAGGCATTTCAAATGAAAGTATAATATCACATAACGATGACCAATTTGCTCCACTTTCACAAATTCACTGAAAACGTTCACTATTGATGGCTGCCAAACAAATACTACACAGCATGGCATCTTCAAACTTGAAACAAATGCTTAATAGATTGCTCACTTTCTAATGCAGAGATATTTTTCAAACAACTACCGCCATCTCTAGATCAGGCCAGGTACTTCTGGGCCTTCCCATGTATGCATTAAGGAATATTTAATTTCAATTTACTGCTCATCAAAATCAGTTATCTCAAATATTTTCTGCATTAGAAAAATTCACCTGTTGGACATAAAATAACCACAGTGGGTGCTAGAAAGAAACAAGGGTTAAATTAAAAAGGCTGCTGCGACTCAGCAGAACCTTCCAGGCAATTCTACAACATTGCTTTGTCAACCTATTTGCAATGTTTTGTAATTTTTTAATGAACCTTCTATAGGGCTATGCAGCAACCTCAAATTTTTATACTGCTTGCATTGCTTATTTTTTCTTAGTTAATTTACTGTTATGGGTTGTAAGATTCAATTGTGGTTTTTAAATAAGCCAGTAAAACCTGAATTGTGTATTTTTTGAAGACTACACTTTCTTATTCTCTTTTCAGGGTATATTTGCAGTATCATACATGGAAGCAGGTTCTTAGTGGTTGCCTGGTAGGAGTATTGTTTGCTGCAATCTGGTTTGCAGTTACTCATCTCTTTCTAACTCCCCTATTCCCTATTGTAGCTTCTTGGTAAGTAAGAAAACCTTAGCTCTTTGATTCCATGTGAGAAATCCTAAGCGTTGATCCTGCAAGTTTCATGTTATTATCAAATAATGATTTTTGTTCGTAAAATGTTAATTATAAGCTTGCAGTATTGGAATGCCTCAATCTATATTGCAAGTCAGCAAATGTAATTGCAAAGGAAACTAATTCTCCTGAACTGCAAACCAAACCTTGAACTTATATTTAAGGGCATAGTGCACCCAATTTACTTCCTTGGTTTTAATTAGAATTTAAATGGTTTTCTTGTATGTATGTGACTATTTTATAATGCCCTACCAAAAAACCTCCACCTTTAATACCTATTTATGAAAATTGGTTTTAAATGTTCATATTTGTCTCGATGATTGTAGTTATTCTGTCTAATGTTGAAATGTAGTGTGAAAAATGTAATTCAATATTTTAACTATTGAATAACCCACACCACAGTCCTAGACTCTGCTGAGCATATGTAGTTCACTTGTCCTCAAATAATGCCAACAACTTCTGATTCAATTTTGAATTGTTGGTTTTTGCAGGCGTGCATCAGAATTTCTCATGCTCCGAGACACCACTCTTATCCCAAACGTTCTTTGGTTTGAGTATACCAATAGTCGCCAGGAGTCCCGAGCCAGAGGAAGGAAGCTTGTATCCATGAAGTCTCAATGACAGCTATTGGGAGGGGGGAGCGGTGGGGGAGGAGGCTGCGGTTCAGGCCTTGGTGGCTGTAGTAACCGATCACACCTCCATCGATCCCATCGACATCACCCCCTCCACCAGCCATCAGTGCCAAACCAGGCATCTTTTCGCCCTCAACCCCCTGGAATTATGGGAAGACTCATGAGGCTATGCATGGCACGTAAGGTGCGGTAGAGCATAGCTCTTGGAATCAAGTAACTCAATTAGCTGAAGTCACATTTTGTACTTGAGGAAAAAAAATCTGTTGAAGGCAGTGATGAAAGGAGGACAATACCAGCACATTGCCCTTCCTGGTCAAATTACATAATGATAATTTGAACACTTAATGTCACACTCAAAGAAGTTTTATAGCCATCCATTTGGTAACTCAAGCTGAGAATTTGATCCTGAACGGGTGGTCAAATGTTTTGTGTGCATTGAAATGGATAATTGGAGTTGAAGTTTTTTGTAGGTGGTGGAGCTGTGAATGGGGATGGATGTATGGCAGTGATATTAAGGGCAGCTTTTATGTGGTGTGACTGTGGAAACATGTTTATTAGCTCTGTTATGTGTTGTCTTTTTAAGTGGTCAGATGTGGTCTAGCTGTGCCACGAAATAATATGCATGACTGACATTCATACCCGCAAGCATTAAAGTCTATATATGGCTTTTAGTGGTATGTATGATTGTTGAACCTAGGCACAGATTTCTTGATTGTATTGTCTATTCGTTATTGGCTGCGATGATACCCTAATGGTGTAACTTAATGATGATGCAAAATATTGCCTTTCTTTTAATTATTTTTAATGAAAGGCATATTTCCTGAGTAATGCACAACATTTGTGATTACAATGATGAAAGCTGAAAGCCATCCAACAAGTAGCTTAATCTTGGAATATGTGTGGATTGCTGCAGCCATTGTACCAGTGATCTTGACTCGCTCCCCATTTTTATAAGCATTATTATTTTTATCTTAAGTGTACTTGAAAGTTATGGGCTTTGACAAGCCTGTTGTTAATACTCTTGGACAGCCTTACAATTACCGAGCACCCATTAGGACATGATTGATTTCACACTGAGTAGAGATATACTAGATGAAATCAGGTTTTAAATTTTCATAATAATAGCAAACATATTAAAATAATCACCTTTTTTATTATAGAGCCTTGGTTTACTGTAAAAATTTCCTCTCAGTTAGCATTACTCCTTGAAGAAAGAAATGGCTTAGGAATTGAAAGTTTTATTTTTTTAGATGCATATAAGTTCATACTGAAAGTGTGGCTGTGTGGTTGAAATTTATTTAATTCTGATATCATATGGTTTTTTTGTGTTAATGATATTTATTTGCATACTTGGGTATTTAATATTAAGATGGCAATAGTAATTTTCAAGTGAGGCTATCCAAAAAGTAATTTAAAGTTATTTTGTGTTTGCTTTTTATACGCAGGTGTTGTAAGACTCTTTATCATTGTTATGAATAACTATGATGCTATACGTAATCATAATATGTTTGTGTTATTGGTGGTCATACCAATCTGTACGACTTCATCATTCACAGAAAGAACTTCATGCCCACTGTAAACTACATTAAAAAAGATAGATTTCTCAGGATTCTGGCTATGTTGCTATTGAATTCTATAACACCTAGATTATTGTGAAGTTGTTAGTTGCAGTTGTGGATACGGATAGTTCCCAGTGTGTGTACACAGTATCTGTTGATTTTATTTATAAGGAAACATCTTGGGAACAATAATATTTTGAACATAATACGGTATTGTATAAATGACCTTATGAGGCTGCATTCGACTTTGGCAAGAGTTAATATATATTTTTGCATTTCATTGGCATCAGCAGTTTACCTGATTTTAATCTTACTTCTATTTTTCCTTAAATGGAATTGATATTTTTAAAATTCCACTGTTTTTCTGTAGTAATTTTTAATATTTTCATTATTGTTTAATTTTATTTTTCATTTACATTAAATACTTCTGCCTCAACAAATACACACACACATGCACATACATACGTATGTATATGTACACATATGTTCACATGCATACACACTTACTTGCACTCATATAAACACATACATATGCATCTTGGCTTCATTTCCTGAAAGCTGTGAGCTTTGAAAAATATTTTAATGGTCATTGTACAGAATAATGTGATGGAAACTATTTATCTTTGAAGCATTGATAGCAATGTCAGAACTGATACAGAGATTTAATTCATATTTAGTGGAAATATTTTTTACAGTACCTGGGAAAGGTAAATTTCTGAGCTTTGAACTCGACTCTGGACCCTCCAGAATACATTTCAATGATCAAGCTTGAGACAAGAGCATGGTGGCTGCATTGAATAGTTGTCATTGATTGATATATTCTGCAACATGGATGTATTCTGAATTTTTGTTAATGGAGCATAAAGAGAATAGTGTTCAGAAGTATTATAAGCAAAGAAAGGTTAAATTGTTACGTAATTTACATTACTAGAGTTACATTTTAGCGATAGCTGATAAAAAAGTAACAAATTTTTTTGACGGTTTGAATTGGTTTCTGAGCATATTCCCTTCCTCTACTTCAGCAACTTGTAAAAAAGCACATCCAGCAATGAGTGTAAGAAGCTAATGTGTCATCAGCCAAAATTATAGCATTTACTGGGACTTAAATGATATCGTGCCATTATAAACTGGAGAGACATGAAATTTTTATACTGAAGAGCAAAATTAGACTTACCAGATCTTGCTAGAATAATGGCAAGCTACTGCAGCTTTTATGTATGTATTGTTATATTTTGGGAAATGCAAATTTGCCATGATGGTGGATAATTTCAAGAGCTGTGCCTGCTTCTGCATTGTACCTTCCAATCTATCACAGGGATGCAGCTCACACTGAGCTTTTGGAAAATGTAGGAATGGGAGGGAAACTCCTATTAAATATTTAGATAAAGTACCTTTTTTAATGCCATCTTTTCTCCACTTGAGCCTATTTGAATTAGTGAATGACCATAAGGGAATTATTCTCTCACCACTGTATAGTAATCACTCGAAGCCAAACTGGGAGGAGCAACCTAGATGCCTTGAATTACAGTAGAAAATGCATCAGTGGAGATATAAAGAGAAATGTTTTCAGAAAATTTACTGTAATGACTCATGCCAGCTGAAACTCAAACTTAATACACCATAGCACTTAGATGTTATGTCATCTGGCAGGTGTATATATTGAATTTTTCTACAGACAATGTTGGCACCTCTTTATGGATCTGTACTCATCCCCTTATGAAAAGTTTCAATACCATTTGATGATTTTCATTTCTCTTATAATGATGGTGTTCATATGAGGCCACTTATGCCCTATCTGCACATCTCTGGCTTAGGAAAATGAGGCAAAATATGTTATATTAAATGCATACATGCCACAGTTAAATGCCGTGTTATTTCATGATGACCTAAAACCATGCTGCTGATAGCAAATGCTACACATCTGATTACTCTGGCAAGCAAACATTTTTGTCATTTTAGGTATGCAATTATTTTTGCTAAGAAATTATGCAATTTATTATAAAATATACCCATCTATTTGCTAAGTGTTGTGGTTGGCATGGTGTTTGTAAGTACAGAGGTCTCAATTAGCTGGATTTGTTTGGTTACTGTTTTAATTGGCATCTTCATAATTATCTTTTTTATTCTGGTAGCTGGAATATTTTTTCATTATGACGAATAAACATTGTTCTCTGCACTATGTTAAATAAAGAATTGCAAATTATATTTTTCTATTGATTTGGTTTTGGTCACGTGTGGCATTGCACCATAGGATTTTTTTAGGGAGTGGAAAAATCTCCCAATCATGCCTAGTCGTCATAATAATTGAGGATAGGTTGTTACGATGACTGTGTATGTATATTTAGCTCCCTGGTCTCAAGAAAATGTATTGATAGGTGATTTAGATTTTTCTCATGAGTGTCATAAGAAATTTTAATATCCGATGTTGGTTAATTAAATTTTTATCAAATTGATGACTAATTTTACAAATATATGGTATAGTTCATATTATTCCAATAATGGTTTTCAAATTGAAATGCATCTATTGAATGACTGATCATGGGAAATGAAAAATGATCCCTTGGCAACATTTCAATGATGGGTTTGTAAGATGTGTGAATAATTATTTTTCTATCAATGCTTAAAAGTTGTAAATATCAATGTGCAAAATTGTGATCCATTTCTTATGTGCTGTAATGTGTGTGTATACCATATTGAATTGTTTCCTGCATGCTTAAAGCAAAAATTAATTCATTTGATACTTATCTGAGTGGGATTTTTGCAGCTTTAAAGTTTTTTGTGCTCAATGCAGCATTGCCTCTCTAAAATTTTATATTTAATTTTATGTATTGAAGCAAAGGTACATATATCATAAATATTAAAAAATAAATAGTTAAAATGTTTGTGAACATAATAGTTGCCAATTTCTTGGTTGTGACAATATCACCTGTTCCCATGTGGTAGTGTTGAGTTGATGTTAATGACATTGTTGAGGAATGTAAAGAAATATATAAATATATAAAATCTTATAACTTATAAGCAGAATAACAGCACAAAGTGTAAGTGAAAAGTTTTATTGAGTGCATCACAAAGCAGTTAAAAATGGATTAAAATGATGTAAGTATTGAAGGAATCACAATGTGAGATGTTGATGTATTCAGACAAGATGAATGATTAAAAAAAATGTCACACACAAAAAGTGTACTTGAAAGGATTTTGTTGTTCCATATTATTCTTAAAGGATTAATTTTAAGGTGTTTGTGGAAGGTAATTGTACTGAGGCAATCAGGGATTTTGGCTAAGAATTATTTAAGAACTACTTTAGTGCAAAGTAAGATTGTAAACCTAATGTTTTCTCTATGAAAATAATCTATTTTGATGAGGTGTTAAATCAATTATGTCCATTTTAGTGTGGTTGAACAGCATTTTATAGGTGAACAACACTACTGTCCAATTGCTAAATGTGATGTACAATATATGTTGTGATGTCTACTTGCCTGCTGTAAAGTAAACGTCTGAAGCTTTATCTCTTATTTCACATCTTTAGGCGAAGATGATGCCTAGTTGTCAAAATTTACATTTATATTACATTGAATAAGTAGACAGTACAGTGTACAGTTGTGTATTGGAGAGATGATGTGTGGGTGAGCATTTGTTTTACTTAGCTGGCAGGTTATTTTGATTGAAAATGGCCAGTGCCTGTTAGCTATTATGATAACTGTCAATGTCGGCCACCAAAATGGAATTTCCAAATTTTACGGAACCATTGGTCCAATTATTTCAGTTTTTTAAATGCATGGCTTCCAAAAAAATGGTGTGAATTCTATTCAGTACACAGCTGGAGTAATAGAATGAATGATTTTGAACTGAACTTCTCCCGTGTTCAGTAATGACTTGAGAGTTACAATCCAATTTCTTGGTTGTGACAATATAACTATGAAAAAGGTCTCTAAAAAGTTGAGAAGTTTAATAGAAAGTGTCTGTAATCCCTGGTTGCAAAATTGAAACTTAATTTTCCAGTGTTGTCGTTTTTGAAAACGAAAACTCTGTTTTTACATATCATTTTCAGTTTTTGCATATGCTGCCTGGTCTTTTCATCTATTGTGGATAATATATTGATAATCCATGAATTTCACCATATTTCGTGTGCTATTAACAAAATATTAGTAGCTATATGCTGATTTGTGGTTCTCCATTCATACAGTACCAGTAGTTTTGAAATTCCACCATTTTCACAAAACATTTTTAAATAGATTTTCAAGATTGGTGAACTCTGTTTTCTAGTTAAGGAAATGTAAATGCACATATGCATGCATACCCTGTACGACAGAAGATTGTTGTCGAGGAGGTAAAGCAACAAATTTGGAATAGGTGGTGACTGAGAAGGGAATTTAAGAAATTATTTTTGGGTTGAGGAACTCAATATGTTTTGTCCCATATTGCCTGCAAAACACCAATAAAATTAGAAGGGGTGAAGTTGTATCACTCAGTGATGTGAAGTAGAGATATATTGGAGGTGAGTAAATAGAAGGTATGTATAGTGGTAGGTGAGGGTGCCCAGAATGGGACCCCATTGCAAAATATTTTTGCTCTCATGAATTGAGATGGGGATTAGGATGGTGCAGTTGCCAACATATTGGCTTCCCAACTAGAGGGCCTGGGTTTGAATCCTGGAGGCAGCAGATATTTTTCTGTGGTATCCCGATCCCTACTTGAGGTGCTATGTGGAGGGCACTCTGAGTGATCATGTCGTCCATTGGATGGGACGTTAAGCCGCAGACCCCTTGTTGCCATACGTGTAAAGTAGGCTATTGCCAAAGCCGGGTTTCTCTCCATCCCTCATCCTTTCCTGTCCATCCGTGATGGTGCAAATGACCTCAACTGTTGTTCGCCTCCCCTAAAAACTACCACTACTATGAATTGAGACTAGAATATTGTACCATTTTTCATTTAATATTTTTTACAGCCAACTTAAGATTTTATGAGGAATAATGATTTCCATTGCTGAGTCACATCAAATAATTTTCACTACCTCGTGAAGTTCAGAAAAGAAGTCCTACTACAGCTCAAGAGCCAATAATGCACCCTATATGTAATCAACCCTCTGCTGCTTGGTGGACCAGTTAATTCGAAAAAAATATTGGAGGTTATACTAACAAAAAATAGTTTTGGGTAATTCACAATTTTTTTAATGGTTAAAGAAATTCATGGTTTCTTATTTTGATAACCGTTGTAAAATAAACGTCTCACTTATTTGATTTTCAGCCCAACACTCAAATTGAGAGGGTCAGCAAAAGTTGTGGTTGGCTATAAACCTAGGATTGCCCTAAACTGAAAACTAGCAGAGGACCAAGGTGAAACGTTAACATGAAGAATGCACCTTCACAATTTATTTTTAGATATAAATCAATACTTCCAAGAACAAATGGTTTCTATGAGCTGCATATTTCATTTATTGAATTAAATTTTATTGCAGCAACAAATTTTAAAAGAGTTCTTTTAGTATATGATGAAGACACCAAACTTGTAAAAGCAAAGATTGGAGAAAAATTAAATTTGTAGTGGCCCAAGATTTTTGTTTAGGAGGGAAAGTATGGTTGAGGTTACATTTCACATGTCCTATTTTAAATTCCATATTTCATGAACCTTCATTAATTACTAATGGTAGGATTACAATTTAATATTTTTAAATTCCAATGAAATAGATTACGAATTGAGCCTGAAGCCAGATAAAATTGTTCCGCTACCCCTTACTAATAATGTGATTATCATTGTAAAGTGAGATGAAATGTTGAATTTATTATATTATTGGATGCTTAAACCTTGAATTATCTTTAAAATTATGCATTCTCATTATGACTCAAGATGGATTCAATTCAGATAGTGGGGCAAAACACTTATCTTAGTCTTAACACTCTCATCCAAATCTTGTCTTTTGGCTGTCACATAAGATTAGATTAGAAGTTAAACCCTACAGGGGTAACTTTGAGTAGGTGGATAGCTGAACTTGAATAGAAAGTATGCTCATTGTATTGTACTCTCCCCATATTTTCAAAATATGATCTTTAGGCAACGAGACCGAAAAAATTTGAGAATAAATCTTAAGTATAAAGATTGTAGAATCTATGAAGTCCATGGTGTGAACTTGTAAGAGATTGTATGATTTTTAGTCATTGATGAAATGAGTGCACATTTGACTATGGCGAGCACATTGAATACCTTCTGTTTGTCTTGGCCAATGAGAAAGGATTGAGAGGTGAAGAAATTCATAGATTATTTTTTGTGACGTGTGATCAAAATGGCATGACTGAAAATAGATATTTCTCCATTTTTTTTTACAGATTATTAATGCTGAATTTGCCATTTCTAAAAGGTCTCCTCATTTGATTTTTGTCTTCTGAATGCTTTGTTCTTATTACAGAGCTTTTATCTAACAGCCTAGAATGTCTATACTTAAGGTAAGTATTTTGGAAAGTGTTTTTAAGTCTCTTCTTTTGGTTAAAGGTTTACTTATGAAGGATGATTTCCTATTCTTTTACTTTGACTGTGCTATCCTCAAAGCTCTTATGAATATATCAATAGCTTCATGTTTTTCTGTATTTAGCTGGGTAGTCGCTAACCAATTGCCAATAAGGTGAGCTAGAAATGCTTTTTCTAATGACTAACACTATGAGTACCAAAATGGGAAATTCCCAGGTTATGGACGTGTTAATTGACTTTAGAAAAGCCAAAATTGATGCTAATCTATGTTTACTCTTTCTTAGCTAGAAATATCTAGCTACAAAATTTTAAGTTTTATTACTTACCATTTATCGAATTGGGAGAGAAGGGTGGTATGATTATTGGAAAATATTTTTATATTGCTTATTATTCTTGTTCCAAGAAATTATAATTCACCTATGCAGTTCACAAACAGATTTTTGGTTACAGTATTTCATAGGTGGAACAACTAAAAAGAGTATTTTTATAACTTAAGGTCATCATGTGCGATGTATTTATCAATTTCACAGGAAAATATTTTGATGAGCATATGGAAAACTTGATCAGCAAATCATCTGTATAAAATTTATTTAGACTTGTGTGAACCAAGTTTTGGAATGATAGATATAAAAATATTTTAACTATAATTTTTCTGCAATTTTTAAAATAAACCCAATGGTTTAGTATTCAAATGAAGACCAAGGCAACAACACTGGAACTTCTTACATTTAAATGATAAATTTACGTAGGTACTTTGTAACAAAATATTTATTTAAAAAAATTATAATTTATGCAATCAAGTTAATGATAAAATACTTATTATCATTTTATTGTCACTACATTCATTTATGTAACCTCAAGGTCACTATCAATATCTGAGCGATCATTTCTTCCTTGAAGCTTTTTAATGACCTATTAAGAAAAATAAAAAAATTAATTTCTTAGTAACTATATTAGGAATTTTACAAATTAAAATGCATGCATCCCTTGAGTGAACGCTTGTAAATTTAATTATACAGAAATCTAATGAATGACTTTGCGATCTATTATTATGCTGTACAGACCTTTTTGAGCCTTGCTATTTCTTTGGTGTCTGCAGTTTTCCTTGCTGTATTTGTTATATGTTTAACTCGTGATGCATACCTGTTTGTATAATGCTTGTTGTGAAAATGTTTCAAATAAGAGCAATATCCTTAAAGATATGTACATTAGAATGTAAATACATCAAGAGTTTTTAGTAATTCCTAATACATATTATTAAAAATACACATACTTTAGAATATATCTCATAACTCTACTTACACCAATGAAGTTAAAGTTTCATCAACTCGGCTTGCAGATGGAGAAACATTTACAAACATCAAGGTTTTAGCATTCCCTCCCAGGCAATCTTGCATCAACATTGTTAATTTGCTGTTCCTGAAAAGTTCATTAGAATTAATGCCAAAAGTATACAATAAATGAGGTAATGCATGTCAACATGATCAAACTGATGTTTGTCATTTAGTATGGAATTAAATTAAGAGAGACTACTTTTATTTGGGGAATTTATTAACTTGTTTTAGAAAAGTATATTTACAATGGAAAAATTTTCATCTCTATAAATACAATTTATCAGCATTTTCTACAATGAAGTGACTCATAATATAAATTATTAACTGGAAATAAGTGAGACCGGCAAGGAAACCATTTGGCAGAGCTAACCATATGTGATATGAGAAAATGTCATGACATCTAATAAAGTTCACCTGATATTATTCAGGGAATTTGTACATCGAGAAATATGGAAATATTTGTTGCATTTACTTCATTGGACACTTGATCAAATATTTATGTATCAGATCAAAGTATTTGGAGGGCTGCTCATGGTTTCCACCAATTTGGAAAACTCAGGAAATTTCACTCTTCTGGATAAGGTAGAGAGTTTTGTGGAGTTCTGGAAAAATGATTATGCGTTGGATGAATTTTATGTAGGAAAGTTCCATTTATGTCATTTAGAGATGCATTCAAGAGGCAATATCAATACATGCCCAAGTATCTCCATCCTTTTTTGCAGCCCTTGCTGTACCTAACACTACATATAGAGAAACTACAGACAATTGTAAAAACTGAGGCAGCAGTTTGTGGCCTGCAGTTTCTTTTCTGGATATATTTTTTTTTAATGCTCTTAGAGTTTCATTATGGTCATTTGAAATGTGTTACCTCTGTATAAATATGTATATAGGTACTCTATTTTGTGTTTTAATATTTTTGACATCTATTTTCATATGTTGGTACCTATTATTTGTGACTACATACATTTTTTTACGGATAAAAAATCTGATTTTCCCATCATAAAAAACAATTCTTAAGTTAATATTCTCACAATATATATCATACTAGTTTTCAACTCTGTGTTATTGTCAAACTAAAATTTATAGAAAAAACAATCAGATTTTTACCAAACAAGAAAGGAGTGGGTGTTTGCCATATGAGGACCGGAGGAAAGAGAAGGATATTAGAGTGGGAGGGCAAGGAGAAGGACATATCGTGTAAGCAGGGTTGACTTGTTTCAGTTCAAGTGGGGAGCAGTGGTGGGAGGGAATCACCAAATAGGCCAAGGTCAGGTATTACAGCAAACTGTCCACAATCTTAGGCTGGGAAGAGATCAAATGTTATTGGATGGAGAAGGGTTGTGGAATACATACTCATTACAAAGTTTCTTTCTTTCTTATCCAATCCATTGTCCACAAGTGAAAATCACAATACTTTCCTCTCTCTTGTTTGATACAAGAACTTGAGCTCTTTAGTCAAACAAGGAAAACCACCAATTTGTGTTGAATAATAATGGATAAAATTCAATATATTTGTAATCAGGGTAGTGGTGGAAGAAAATTTGAGGTGTTGGAGGATGATATAGGAAATGAACTGATGATGACATATGCTTTGGTTCAGATGATCTTTAGACTTATCATGAAATGATCAACCATTGTGGTGTACTGGAAGGGATATTTTTACCTATATGGTATGAAGGTCTGCCCCGTGGCAAGTGCATATATAACATCACCCAGAGCAGATAATGATTTGTTAATGGCACCAGCCTCTCTCAAACGATCATCAGTAGCTCCTGTCCTTGAAGCACGTTCGCTACCAGCAAGATCAAGGAGACTAATCTGTGGAATAATTATATTCAGATTTAAGGTACAGAAAAATCATATCTAAGGATAGGAAATGAACAATTAGGTGCTTAGAGGTTTATTAATTTTGTTTTTTTTATACTTGGAGAACTTCTCATTTTGTCCAGAAGAAAAATAAAAGAATATTGTTAATTTCACTTATTTTTTATTTGATAAATAAAGAATGGCACAATTTCACTCTGGAGTAAATATTAGTTTAAACAATATTAAATACTGAAAATTCATCAATGTGCTCAAAATGAGATATTAAAACTTTGAAAAAGCATTATCAAGAATAAATGAATTTATTGAATTCAGTTTGGGTAATATCAGAGTGAACATGAAAAATGAACAAATCAGTTGTCATTTTATATTTGCATGTTAAAATAATAGTTCAGGTTTATTTGGTTTCCCAAGCTTTACAACTCATCCTTCTTGGCCTTCTCTCTGATAAGGGTTAAAAAAAATGGAATGAAGAAACCATTGATACATAACATGTTTTCAAGGCTCTTTATGTTTTATTCCTCATCAAAGAAGACCATAGAAACTGATAAATGATAATTTCAAGCTTTAAAATATATAACTTTGAAATGTCCAGGAGAAACAAGGTTTTTATGGATTGACTGGTAATATTTTTCAGTAGTTGTTTACCTGTACTAATGTTGGAAAAATATCAAACGTAAATAGAATCAACATTTATTGAATCAGAATATTTCTTCCAAGTTTCTACAGTCCCAACATTTTTCCTAACCAATAGGCATCTCCCCATACCAATGAATATCTCAGCTACAAAGTCTATCCAATAGTGAAATTGCCATTAGTTGTATTCAAATCACTGGTATTAGATCACTCTCTTTCTTGAAATGTCACTCATTTATATACTGTAATTCCTCTCCATGCCCTTTCCACCTTAATCCTTTCTGAATGTCTATCAGAAATACTTAATGACTCACTTGACATAGTATTTACTTATTTTTAGATTTTTTCATAAAATCCACCTTTTTATCCAAAATCTTTAACCTTTATTTAAATCTCACATTAATGACCTAATTTTTCGATAGTTAAATGAGGGGCAAAAATAGTGCTTCTTGGTAATTTATATCAGTTTTAATAGTTTTGTCACACAGAGAGCATGCAACGCTTAGACTTTTAAAAAGGTACACTGGTACCTGAGTTTACTTGTGATGCCAAAGGGATCATTATTGCTCACATTGAAAATTTTCAGATTGGAGCACCACGAGAAAATAAAAGATAAGACACCATCGCAGACAGTCGTGATTTCTTCCTTTGTACTGTTAGGTATAGTAAAATCAAGTCTAAGGACACCCAAATTTTTAATTAATAAAGCCAGATTCAAAGAGTTTCTCAGAGACACCCATCATTGGATAATGCAGATGGGCTTGTTTGTATGTTCATGTATACATGCTAATATACATATATCCATAGTCCCGTATAATTGCATATTTATGCATAAATGGCTAGTGCCCCAGCATCCCCATCTCATACCCTTGCAGCAGCTGACAGGGTATTGTATTGAAGTAAATGTAATCAAACTGCCACTCAATTGAAATATTTTTTTGGGCAGTGAGTGTCATCATCAAATAATTGTTCTCAAACTTCCTACTGTTTTTATGATTTACAGATATGAAAATAGGCCAAAACAGTAATGTTTGGATTTTGATGAAAATTTAATCAGTTTATCTGCTCTAAAATATCATGTTAAAGATAAAATGTTGTACCACTCACAATATGTATTAGCTTTTCAGTTATCATGCCCACAAGAAACCTATCACCCACATATGGATGCAGAGACAGCAGCTTCAGTAAAATGGTCAAAATATGTTTAGGGTACCTGCAAACATTGTTTATTTCCATTTTTTTAAAATTTAGTTGAATAATTAATGCATTTATTTAATTATTTATTACTTTCACCATTTTTGTGAAATCAGTATATTACCTAAAACTATGTATGAAGAAAGTAAAAAGGAGAACAACTTATTGCCTATCACATCATATGTTAGATGTTTATAAAACAATAAAAATATTGGTAGTTAAAGGATTCTCCCGTTTGCCATGAAGAATAAATTCAGACTTCCATAAAATTATCCTTGTCCTGCATGATGGCCAGTAATGTCGCATAAGTTAATCAACTGGCCATGCAGTCACATTAAAAACATAGCCTTCATAATTGAATTACTAGAATCAGCCATCATTTTTTAAGTCTAAACAATGGAATATGTATATTGAGAATAATTTAACTATTAATAAACTATAATGTACTCACTGTGAGCTGTGTGGATACTAGTTGACTTGATTTGCTAAATATTTTTTAAATTAAGTAAATTTTTCATATATGTCTACCCGCATGAAATTGTAAATTTTATCATACCTTGCCCCTTGAAACTGATCCTGTGACTGAACATGTGGCCTGAATACTGAGAGCAATCAGCAAATGGGATCGAGATGATACAGCATTCATTCCAGTTGATGCCGTTCTTCGATGAGCTACAGCTTGTTGAACTAGGGAACATAAGCAATTTGCATTGCTGACATTAACACGTTTGGCCCCTCGGACCCAAACTTCTCCACCAACCTCTCCACCACTACGACATATCTCTAGTTGCTCTGTCTTCTTGCCATGGAACAGGGAAAACATAACAATCAGTGAAATCTCAGTTAAAATATTTATTGTGACATCATATTTTTCACTAATTTTACTTTGAGGAAATTGATTATCCTTCAAATTTTGTGGTACTTTATACCCAGCAACTATGCACTTATGAAAAAATCTAATTTAAGCAAACTGTGAGAATTTTACAGCAAAAAAGTAGCTCACTTTAGAAGATGATTTGAATCTGGATCCCTCAATTTATGGCCAAAGGCTTTTGTCTGTTAAAAGCAACTAAAACCCTTGCCTCGAAACTCTAAGGAATTTTAAGTGGAAGAGAAAACCTTAGTAGCTTGGATTCAGGTTAAATACCTATTTAGATACTATTTAATTATGGCTGGAAAAATCCCAGGATCCAAGTTTGAATTATGGTCAAGGCTAATGATTTTTTTTACTGAGAAGTTCACACAACTTATGTGCACATCAGTGAGAACTCTGAAAAAGTTACTGATGCAGAATTTTATATAGTTTTTTGAGGAATCAATATCATATTCTAAACAAATTATTTATAAGGTATCACTTAAATGAAAGAAATTTGAGAAACTTTATTGTGTAATTCCTTACCTCTCCTGATCCATCAGTCCTTAAAAGGTCTATAAGCCTCTCATTATATAGTTCCAAAATGGATACTGAGACAATTAGCTCTCTATTGATTGTAGGCCTTGAGTTTAAACTGTTCCCACCTGACGACTTGCCACTAGACAGTTCAAAGAGAAGCGAAAATGTTCTTGGGGCTAATCCAAATGTTCCTTCGGTCCCTCCTCCTAGTATTGTATGCGTTTTCCCACTTCCAGTTTGTCCATAGGCACATATACATACATTATAGCCATCCAGAGCACATTCTACTAAATCCTGAAAATTTGGATGATTGATGAATGTACACAAAAAATGTAACTGTAAATTAGTCTAAAGATTCCATGATACATAGTTGAATATTAGATGAGATCTTATGTTCCAAAGACTTTACTATCTCTTGTTTTTCAAAACTTTTTTACATGTTTTATTGCGCTGATAGAATAATATTCTATATATTGTTAACAAAACTCAATTTTATTTCATTTGGCAAAATTATTGCTCTAGTAGTTTATCAAGAAGTTTCAAGGATTTCACATCAAAATGCCTAATGGTATTCATATTTTGTGTTGTAATTTGAAAGAACAGAATAGTTTAGTATATTTAAAAAAATGCTTTTGTCTTTTTTATAAAGAATAACATTTTTTAAGTAATTTGTCCAGGTCAGAAAACAAAATTATTTTACTCACTCCAATGAATCTTAATAATTATGTATTACACTTTACTATCATAATATTCAAATAATAAGGTGAATGAGCAGGTACCTTGATGCTTAGCCTATCAGTACCACTAAAGTTGCCAAGAACACTAGACCTTTATGAAAACTATTTTCCCATATATTATACTAATTTGATGCACAATTTTCAGATTTATGGGTTATTATTTTTTATTAATACTCTCAACGAGAATTTATAAACATTCTTACCCTTGCTTCTTGAAAGACTTCATCTTGAGTAGCTTCTGGAGGAAAAACTCTATCAAAGTTAAATTCTTTCAGTGAATTTCCTTCTTTTCTCCCACTTGAACTGATTGAACTAGATGTGCCTGCATCCAGGTGAACAAATGCAGTATATCGGTTTGGCCCAACTTCAACTGCTAGTGTTTCTGGTTGGCCATTTTCCATTAATTCTAATGGACGTATTCTACAATAAACTCTTACTCTACCTTTCATTTCTTCAAGCTACAATGTCAAGAATAAGAATTTAGATTATTGAAAGCATGAAATAACATTCAATAAAAATCAAAAGAACAAGAAAAGTCAACTGGAAAAATTCTTGCTAATTCCAAACAATGTAACATGTTCCATACATGTATGAAACATGCCTTTTAGGAATCAATGAACATCAGTTTCAATGTGATTTGGATCTAATCATGGTATTAGTTGGGGAATATTATCCTTTTACTCTAGATATGCATCCCCAGAATGTCATTGTCTATTGACAAATGATTTTTTGAATAAATTTAAGCAGGTAATAATTATAGGTACAGACATCATTAAGCTGCAAAATGAATAAGCGGTGAATCTTATGTGAAAACACTATGGTAAAGTCATTATTGAGAATTGACAAAAAAGGTAGGAAAGCACATAAAACTCCATGAAGATAGTGGATCATTATCAAAAATGCGCTTACTTTGCTTTGAAGACCCAATCTTAGGCCCCTTTCTTCTGTGGCCTGCATCTCAGCATTAGACACTCTATCTTTTAGCTCTTGGAATGCTTTTTCCATTTCTGACATCTTACTCATAATTTTTATTTTTTCTGATAGCACTGTTTTTAATTCAGATTCAGCTGCTTCTCTGTGCTTAATAGCAACTGTTTCATTTAGCTGTAACTTATGTAATAATTCTGCCTTTTCTTTATTTAGCTCAGATATATTAGTATTTGCTTGTTCTAATTTAAGTCTGCATTCTTGAATAGCTTCTTTCAAAGCTCTGCACTCCTCTAACTTTTCTTGAAGTCTCTCATTATTATTTTCTTTAGGCAGAGCAGCAATTTTCATGCTTTTTTGTTCCATTGATTTACTTAATTCCTCCTCTAGGCTTTTAATTTTTAGCTCAGCATCATCAAGTTTCATTTGCAATTTCACAAGTGCCTCATTGAGGAAGTTTTGCTTTTCCTGGCGATTTTGATGAGTTACCTAGTGAAAAATATTGTATTTATTGATGAATATTATTTTATTTTTTCAAATCCCATTTTATATGAAATGCCAGACACATATGGGAGCATGTTCCAAGACTTACAATGTTTTTTTGAAACCAGGTTTTGAAATAAAAATATTTTAGTGGAAGTGGATACAGAGTTAGTTTTAGGTGCTCAGTAGTTTCATAAGAATGCATGCACTCTTTATGCACAAAAATGAAATATAGCAAATAAGAATACAGAAAAAATATAGGTAGTTCCTCAATGTTAAAGGAGAAATTATGATGTATTTCTTATAACTCCTAACTTATGAAAGCTACTAATTTTAAAATATTTATTTTTTAACCTAATTATTTTTTAAGAATTTGGGGTCTATTTATACAAATAATGGAAAATGAGGTTATTTGAAGTAAATCCCAGTCCCTAAATTAATCATAATAAAGTAGTTACATTCTAATATTTACTTCTATTGATAAGTTAATAGAATACATGTACACTAGTGGCATTAGGAGGAAATGATTTAAATTTATTTTCTAAATATTTCAAATGCATTCATTGTCAAATTAAGCTCTTAAAAAGATCCCTGGAACTAAAATGAAATCAGAGCTACTAAGAAAAGCTTTTTTTAAGGGGCTTTAAAATTTTGGAGAACTTGAGAAATTTGTGAAGGAGATGAATGTATGCATTATTTTGAAAATTGACGTCCCTTCTACTTTCATTATTATTTTCTGCTCGTTAACCATTTAGTAATCTCCAGTCCCCACCACACAAGATTTTAGAAAATCTTTGATCCAATGAATGAACTCCCAAAACCAGTATTAATTTATGAAAGAAACTCAGCTTTAAATCAGTTCCATAAAGGTATACTATATTGTAAATGAATTTATTGTATAATTCCTTATGTATTTCCATGATGTGATATTTTATGGTAACATACTATGATCAAAAGAAAGTGGCATTTCTCAACTGATCAACAGGGAGCATCAGTTGGGATACCCACCACCCTGGCAGCATTGAGTGACAGCTGGATATTTGTGTTGAGATTGGGTAAAAAATTTAGGTCTATGCAAGGTGAGATGGAAGGATAGCAGGGATTACTGGAGCGATAATTATAGAGTAATATACAGCAGCAGGGACGAGAGTCAACAAGGGGTAGTCATTATATTAAATAAGCAGGTATACATGGAAAATGCCAGGTGACTCAAAAAGATATTAGTTAGATTATATTTTAATTAGGTACAGGTTTAGGAAGAGTGCGATCAATTCGCACAGCTTTACAGGAGCGGATGCGGACTCTGACCACAATTTAGTTGTTATGAAATGTAGCGTACGTTTCAAAAAGATAAGGCAGGGGTGGCGGGTTAGGAAATTGAATGTAGAAGCAATAAATGGATTGACAAGGAAGGAGTACCAACAGGCTGTAAAGAAAACCATGGAGGATGGTAAAGAGCTGAGTACTATTGAAGAAAAATGGGAATGTATCTAGAAAGGGATAGCTAGGGAAAGGGTATTAAGGGAGATGAAACTAAACAAGGCTGTGGGGGTGGATAACATTCCAGTGGAACTACTAAAAGGTTTAGGAAAATATTGGAGGAAGAGGCTATATGGGCTGATTCGTAGTATCTATGAGGAAGGAATCTGGCCGGAAGTCTTTATGAGATCAGTGTTATTTCCTATTCCGAAAAAGGTAAAGGCTACATCATGTGAGGACTACAGGACAATAAGTATGATATCCCACCCAGCTAAGTTTTTCTCAGGATCATCAACTAAAGGATAGAGAGTAGGGCAAATGATTACTTAAGAGATGATGAGTTTGGGTTTAGGAAGAGGAGAGGTACTCTTGATGCCATTGCAGTAATGAGATTACTAATCAAGAGGAATATACAATACAATCAGAACATATATTCCTGTTTTGCAGATTTTGAAAAAGCATTTTATAGAGTGAATTGGGAAAACTAATGAGTACATTGAAGAAAATAGGAATAGATTGGAGGGATAGGAGGCTAATCCGCAACCTGTACATGTCTCAGACTGCTCAGGTGCGAGTCGATGGGGAGTACGGACGGGCAGTGTTAGGAAGAGGTGTAAGATAAGGGTTGCCCATTATCACCGTTGCTGTTTAACTTATATGTGGAGGATATGATTAAAGAAGTATGGGAAGATCTGGAGGTAGGAATGAAAGTTGGTGGGGAAATCATAAAATCAGTTAGGTTTGCTGATGACCAAGCTTTAGTTTGTCAGTCAGCCAAGGGGCTGCAAGCATTGCTGAGTGAATTGGAAATTTAGTGCTAGAGATATGGGATGAAAATCAATGTTAATAAAACAAAGGTTATGCAATTTTCTAGAAAGAAAAAGGCTAAGCTAAACATTAAAATAGGAGGGCAAAAACTAAAGCAGGTAGAAAAGTTTACGTGCATCAGAAGTGTTTTGGACCAACATGGTCAAAGTAATTGGGACGTAAGGAGAAGAATTGCACTGGGCAAAGAGGCTTTCACAAGGAGGAGGGAGCTGATGACAGGGACGTTGGATAAGGATGTTAAGAAAAGACTCGTAAAACTTTGATATGGAGCGTAGCTATGTACGGCACGGAAACGTAGTCATTGAAGCAGGAGGATAGACGTAGACTGGAGGCTTTTGAAATGTGGGTGTGGAGAAGAATGGAGAAGGTGATATGGACTGTGAAGAAAATGAATGAGGAAGTACTTAGTATGGTGGGTGAAGAGAGGGGTTTGTTGGGAGAAATCCTATGGAGGCAGGAAAAATGGATAAAGGGCGTATTGACTGGTAATGGGATGCTGAAAACTGTAGTAGAGGGGAGAATGTTAAGCAAGCAGGGAAAGGGCAGGAACAGGATAGGGATGTTGGACAGGATGAAAGAGGAAGGAAGTACTCAGAGATGAAGAGGGACCTGATGTAGACTAGGTTGCTGGATTGTGTCTTGTTAGGAATCACAAAATATTTATTTAGCAGTTGTGCCCATCCAAAAACCTACCTTAAATGGTAGATTACCTTATAATAATTGGGTAAATGACTGATAGTCATTATAAGTAGTTATTTCCTGAAGGTAGGCCATAGATAAAATAGAAACACCCTAAATCATTAAAAAAACTATTGATTAACCTTGATCAGGATGTTTTACCAACCAAACAATTTTTGTACCAGTAGTACATGGAAGAGAGCTTGACTGAAGTACCTGCAAGAACTTGGGTATTTATTGTTATTTTTTCAAGTTTTCATCGCAAAATGGGTTCTTTTCAGATAAAAATAGCATTTATAATTGATGTTGATGTAATAAAAATTTACCTTGTATGTGGATTTTCTTTTCAGTCTATTTCTTAGTGGAGTTTGACGGACTTCAGCATCTTGTGTCTTCTTATCACTGTCGTTTTGAGGAGGTTGATGAGATGTAGGGTTTACCACTGCAACTACCGATGAAGGATGGTCACTTTGAGTATCGGTGGCTTTCAGAGGACTTGCTGCATGTGCATTCCTTTGCTGTAAAAGTCTCTTATTTGTGCTTGATAAAGGGGTAGGCACAATTTCTTTTAACTTTTCTTGCTCTGCAAGTCCTTTCAATATTGGGCAACATGAGGCACAAGCTTGAGAACACACTTTCCGTGGAGAAATAAATGTTCGCTCTTTTTCACAGCCCTTTTCACCAGTTTTTGAGCTTTTACACCTAGAAAATGAATAAAGATTCAACTTAAAAATTTAATAGCAGGTGAAAAGTGAATTTCTATAACTCTTTTTTGATTCAAAATATTGAAAGCCAAATTTTGAAAATTAGGATGGAAGTGACCCTCCTACAAGCGCTGAAGAGATCAACTTTGATGCACCATTAATATGAGTCGTTACTGAAAAAATTTTATCGTAGATATTTAGTTTAAATCAGTGCAAATAATGCACGAATTCCATCAAACATTTAAAAATGACAAAAAATCTAACTCTGTCTCAATGACATATGCAATATTAAATTTTATCATGAGCATTTACCTTTGGGTATTTCCTTGGACTATTGGCCTCATAGCTGCTAAAGTAGGAGTTTCCGAACTTTTGGTGTCATCAGTGTTTTCAGAAATTTGAGGGGTGGAAACAGTTAAGAGTCTGCTGTCATCAATTGTCATGGTAGCATCAAGCGAATCAATCTCTTCTGTTGGAAGTTCTTCCAGAGAATCTGAAAAATTATGAATTATGTATTCATATAGTTCCAAAGCACTCATATTTATTTTCAAAAATGCACTCATAATAGCTACCTGAGCTAATTAAAATTCAGAGTATAGCTAAATTTAACTTTTGATTGTAATATAAATGGGTTGAAAACTATCCTAGAAAATAAATGTATACTTTCTATTCTGCATGGAGTAATTTTTTTTCCCAAAACACTATCACATCAGGCAATACAGCATAAATTTATGGCAGTCTCTTCATTTGAGCAATCTTTGCTCAAATGAAGATATTTCTCTTACCATTGTGAATTCTCCTCCAGCTAGGTACTCATTATATTCTTGGTCACCCACTAACTTGAGAGAAAAACTGGTATGATGTGGAAATAGATACGTATTTAGAATATTTGCTCAGTAATGAGGTCTTACATTTTGATACTGAAATTTGGTCTTGCTATAGTGGTGTAATCAGTTGCCTTTGTATGGTTCCTGGTAGGAAATGCCAAAGAGGCATCTGCTCGCTACAGAATCTCTCTCACAATTGATATTTAGTTCACAGGAAGGACGAAACGGTGAATGCATTTGATTTACGAATGCAGGGCGGACTACCGGTCACGCTTGGTTACACTTGAACGAGCCGCTCTGCCGAAAGGGCGGGGGGAGGTTGTGGAGGGCTGTTCCGGCGGAAATAAACGCGTAAGTTGAGAAATTTCATATTCTCTCAAATGCTCTAAGTGGCGACGAACCTAGTGGCCAGCCGCCGTACTATTCACGAGAGTTCATCGGAGAACAAAATCACGCGGGATATGTTCAATTTATGAATCGTTATTTAGTGTGTCGAACAGTGTTCTAGATGTGGTCGGTCGGTTTTCATTTGGAGAGAACAAACATAGTGTTTTATCACTGCCTATTTTTCGAGGAAAATGCTCGTAACATGCATTCCGAAATTACATCCATGTTTAGCTTCAAGAATGTGACCCTGATCTAGCAGATTAGAATGCATATCTGATGAATAAATAACTAATCTAATGCCTCGTTTAAGCCGTTCAGGGGTTCAAAGGTTCAGGGCGCTCAAAATTTGCATATAAACATTATTAAAATTTCATTTTCCTAAAGTGATAGGAAAAAATGTCGACAATGGAACACTTCTGTCCAATTTTAGTTTCAACCGCATATTTTTTTTCGAAAGACAGTTCATATATTTTTTCAACAACTTTGACACAGTAGTCCACGAACTGAATTAGGAGGACGGAACACTTAATTTGACGAAGAGCGAGGGTTTGGTGCCAGGTGGCGACCCATGGATTCGGGGCTTGACTTCCTAGGAATATTAGAGGGTATTCGAGGAGTTTTGTATCCTTTCTCGTTCATTTTGCGAATATTTCCAATCCCTTAGAACTAGCTTCATTTCCAAGTAGCGTTTGACATAATACGCGGGCGTTGGACCCATGACATGCATTTCAGCATAAATATCTCATTTTGGGTGGAGTATTATACATGGCCGCTCCGAGCCTATTGGGCGCCTTTGTGCAAAGGTATGTTAAGCGTCCGGGAAATGGGTTGGGTGTCTTTGAGTGGCGTTCAACCTGCATAAAAAACGTCCTATGTGGATGAACAGGTGAAAACAGGCTCATGACTTCAACTACGGAAGTAGAAGAGCGAATCAACCCAGCACGGCGTTCAGCTGATTCCGCTTCTTACCCTTCTAATCCCCGATGAAAGCAATGAAGCATTCACTATACGCACCTTTGCATGACCTGCAGACCTCCTCTCTTAAACGAAGGCTTAACATTCGGCCGGGAAATTATCTGCCAACAGCTACATCTCGATTTACCTGCCTGTAAACAGTTTACTCTCCCCATTTTTCTGTTTCATCACAGCCACGTCAGCTTCGCATCGTGAGCAGGGGGGCCTGTTGAACGGAACTTGGTATTTTTTGATAGAGTGGAATATTTGTGATGTTTTTTCTCAAAGGAGGTATGGCGGAAGATTGTGATACGAAAGAGACAGTTGTGATAAAATGGTAGACAGCCTTTGAACCAATTGCCGGAAAACTTATTTTTATGGTATGGAGATCACTTCAACACTATATCGCTCAACTCCCTGTCGGTTACGTTTTCAGGAAAGATGATTAGACTATGGTATCTTTTCGGAATACATTGAAATGATTCTCGAGTCACCCTGGGACAGTTTATATCGCTACTAGAGTTTGAAATCGATATGACTGTTCGTACTATCGAGCGGGATTTATTCCTACATTTTAAAAGGGAGTTCCTCGCAGTGTGAAAGTCATATGTCAATGTTTTTCGACATTGGGTACAACTGTAATAAGATGGCCACGTGAGTTCGTTGATCATAGAACCCTATTACCGAGAATTTTGCATCGAATCCGTCTCGCTGAATGGGATTGTTTCATGCCACGATCGGTGTGGTACGAACGGGGTGGAGTTGAGGTTGTAGTAGTGGCACATGGCGATTTCTCAACCATAGCTTTTAAACTTAGAATACAGGCCTTTGAGCGGCGGCTTTCACCATCCTCTTCAGTATACTGAAACCAAAACTCCTCATCAAAATTTACTGTTTATGTTACTGATTCCGATTAAACCTTAGTTTGAATTATAAAAGTAATCGTAACCTGATCAACACCATTTATCAATACTATTACGCTGCACATTCTCAAGGCGAATTTCGGGCATCTCTCTCGGGGAAGGGATCGATTATCCTTCTTTAGGTGGCATCTCAAGATTCCTCAGGTACAATTATTCTTTCTATACTACTCCTCAAACAATTCTGTAGGTAGGTGATTAAAATTGAGCAAATATGTTCTAGTATAAAAATGCTTAAGTTTTTTACCGATCGAATTACACTTGAACTTTTTTTATCATTAAATATTGTAAACTTTGGTATTTTCAGAATTTGAAAATCATCATAATTAACTGTTTTTCAGAATAATGACCTTAAATCTTCTATGCTTCAATAAAAATATTAACAAGTGCGGAATAATACCAATGCTGTTAATCTCACTCGACTCATTCGATTCAGCAGCCAAAAACTCTTCAAAAGTCAAAAAGTTTCGCTAATTAATTCGCTTGATAGCAAATATTTCCTCTACACTCGTTGGCAATACTATAAAAGACCCTGAATGAAACTTTCAAGAAAAAAATATGATCGGGGTAAATTTCATCATTTCGCAATGCCTTCGAATGGAGTTGTCATATCATTTTGTCTTATTATTTTCATTTTTCATATTTCATTATCATATTCTTAAAATACGTCAACTCTCCCATTTTTTTGTGCATGGCCAGTTGTATCATAATTATAGCAAACGAATGCAATTCTCGTAAAATTAATATTTTTTTACTGATATTTCCCGGTATAATTCTAAACATGCTCTTAAGTAAGTAAATATATTGTTGGGCTATTTCCTCCGTTGCTGTACGAATATTTTTAATGTAAGGGCTGGATCGATGATTGAATCTTAAACATAGAATCATTAGTTCACTTATACATAACAGTGAAAACCAGTGGGCGTGGATTTTGACAGACGTGGGCAGATGTTGCTGACAAATGGAATGGTAATCTAGTGAAACACTACTTAGAGGATGAGGCAAAATAAGAAATACAAGCGAGGGCTCATTGATAAGAGTGACTTATAGGTCACGTATTCCTTTGAACTTTTAACGCCATCTTCGTCATCCAGAAGAGCAAGAAATTTTATTAAAAAAACATGATCATGAATTTACTCTTATCAACGAAAGCTAATAAATGTATATTGTTTTACCCAAGCTCAGAGTAGTGACTCACTAGATCCAATTTAACTTTTCCCATTTTCCTCTATCTCCATTCTTGTTTTCGTAGTTTTGTACGATGGATATTGTAATGCAATAAAACTGTGATTTTTTGCAGCGATTGTACCTGATGATGATGATGCATAGGCATTAAAATGTGCTGAATGGGTTAAATTGTTGAGGAAAATTACAATTTCATTGTTTCACAATATGGTCCAAAAATTAGAGCCTGTCACTACTACGCAAGGGAGATGTTGACTGTATTCCACACGCATTGATGAAGTCAAATCAATCAAACTTGGGTCGAGCTCAATTCTAAATCTGAAGGCGTAGTAAATTCATTGAATAAGCCCTTTCACGCCCTCTCACATCGATTTTCTTCAGAGTATTCGTTAGACTTCTTTCCTCTCCCTTCTCTCTTCTTCTCCATTGGTTACATGTTCTCACCATGTAATATTAATCATTCTCTTGCACTACAATGCTTCCATTTCCATGGCTTCCAATCTTCTCTTTTCCGCTCTTGTTAATACCCACTAATCACAAAGGAGAGATGCTCCAGATGTGTTTTAATGAAGTTTGTTTTGTTTGTCGTTAGAGATAACTTAATTGCAGGCACAAGGAATGCCCGAAGTAGTAATTTTTCTATATTTTATGCATTACGAAGATAAATATATTTTCTCTCAAATATAGTTTCAACGAATAATTAAATTAGATACTTCACGTGTGGGCCAGATGTCGCAGTATTTTTTAACGTCCCTGAAACGTTTGAAGAAGAATTTAGTGAGTTGAAAGTTGCACTGTCAATGCAAGAATGTGGAAAGGGGAAAGGTCATTTCTTGAATGTTGTAAGAATTTCCTTACGGCAAGTTTCAAATGAGAAATGCACACAGTGACTCCTCCCTGAATTAAATAACATTTGCATTTTTTGTGAAAAATGTGAGTGAAATTCGTGTTTTTTCTAGTTTGTTCAAAATATACTAATGGGCAAATAAGCATACCGAGATGGAATGGAAAAACTATTGAATAGTGTTAATTAAACGATTTTGGTTGCAAGAGTGTGATTGTTGCGGTGCCACTGGTGTACCTATCCTAGCTCAGTTCTTTTAGTAACTAAGCTTATTATTCATCTCCTTTGCTTAAGAATTCTTGATTTTCGGTTGTGGAAGCACTGAGCTATTTATTATTATATCCTAATATTGATGATATTCGAGTCACCATCTTGTTAGTTAACAATATGTGGGCTCGTCACTCCTGGCTTTCGGGTGAGAATGGCTCAGGGTGACTCCCAGCAGTATTTACGTGCAATCAGCCTCACGGACTCCAGAAGAAATATGAACTGCGTTTCACTGAGGGATTCTAACGGTGTTGGGAGACATTTTCCAGAATGTCCTCAAATATTTTTCTTAGGAAATAGTGCGGTTGAATGACGTCATCCGGAGAGTTTTAAAAACACTGAGCCATGTCCATAAGGTTTTAATTTAATTATGGGCGGTCAACTATTCGGTCTAAATATCTTCTTAAAAGGTGCGAGTATAAAGCTTCCTTTACGTTTAAATATATTAAGGAAAAATTGATGAAAAATTTTGCTAATTTTCTTGACGTTTACTTTAATTTATGATTCAGTTTAAATTTTAAAATGTTATATCAATCAATTTTTCTGCGCTTATATTTCGAGGTCTTCCTTAATGGGATGAACTGGATTGATTTACAATACCAATACGGAATAACAGGTTATACCTGAGAGGTTAAAGAGGCCATGTTATAGGGCTAAAGAATATGTTTAATGTTACTCTCGGCATATGAAATCACACTTTCACTGATCATTTTCTCTATGCTACAATTTCCACAAACTTTCAGCTCCTCAGATTTATATCGTGCCAGATCCTTAAACCACCCACACAAAATTCCATGAATTCTGTTGGCCATGCAGATAAATATTGGTTCTCACCCCATTCGCTGAGCTCATTATGCAAAATTCATGCCTTTCCGGTCGGCGCCACATCTCCTGTAACCACGCCCTACCACAGTGTCAAACGTGGGGTATTATTTGTGGGACACTACATGATATTATTTAATGCGACCTATATAAACATTCGTCCAAAATTATGACACTAAAATGCCACGGTTCAAGGGGAAAGATTAAGGGTTGCCTCCTAAGTCTGTTTTACAGTGAGATAACCTTCCTGGTCTGAACAGCATTAATTAGGGGTCGCGGGAGCAATTGGAGCAGGAGGGTCACGCAGGTCACTCCTCCCTGCACTCTCTATATATCCTTCATTGCAGCGTGGGTTGACAATCAGCATGCATTACCAGCAGTAAAATGAAAAGCAAAAGGATATAGAGCACTCACTAATTCTAATTAGAGGGGCATCCTGCAAGGAAGCATGCTAGGACCTTACCGTGAAGTGAATAAGAGGGCCTTCTGTCTCCACTCTCGGACCTGAGTCTCAGAAGGTAATGTATCACTCTGGCGTGCGCTCTCAGTCCGGTTAGTTGATCTTCGAGGCTCTGAAGTCGGTCGGCCAGGACAATGGAGATGTCTCCACTGGAATAAGAAACGCGCCCGGTGAGAAAGCAAATTGGTCACGGGGTTGGAGCTGATTTAATAGGAAAAGGGACTATGGGGAACGGAATATTTTCGTCGTATTTTACAGGCTATTTAATTGATTAAGTATGACAGAGAGCTTGTATTAAAGGAATTTTAGGCATGGGGAAAGATTTAAATTAATGGGTGGCTTAGTACAGAGAGTTAATCAGTGATGACTTTGCCATTGAATTGTTTCTCGGTATTTTTCTATTAAACTGCTTTGGGGAAATTATCGATCAGCGACGAGAAGTTGGAACTGATTAATGAAGTTCTATGGGTTTCTACGCCCAGTGGCATAATTTTCAAATTTTCATGCCAGCATGTGTTCGCCAAAATTATAAAAACCATATTTACGGGGCGATATACATAAGGCGATAATGAACTACATTAACGTATAAACGTAAACCCAATCTAGTCTCCCATACTGTTTTTTTGTTTCACATAAAAATTAAAAACGTTTTTACCTTAGTAACGAAGCGTTAGTAACTGTAATTTAGAGCAAGAGGAAATGAAACTGTGTTTTCCCCCAACGTGAAAGAGAACAACAATTACGAATATTTTCAAATTTAGAGTAGATTTTATTCATAATTTGTGTTTTCGTTTTTTTTCAGTGTGCTCCTGAAAACTTATTTATAATTTCATCAGTGCTCATAATTATATTTCAAATACATTTATTAAAGATATGAAATGCTGATATGCATTGAACTGTACTTTTCCCCTCCAACAACATGGATGTTTCTTTTGTTAACGCCATAAGCAAATGACCCATTTTCCAACTAGTGTAGCATTTTATTACATTTAGGAGTTATAAAATGTGTGATAATTCATCATAAAACGCTCATAAAACATGCATGATGGCGTTTGAACTCTTTTTCATCTTCCAATTCAGCGGTTGCTGTGGCAAATTAAAATTATTAGGAACACTCGCCGAATAAGGGACGTATTTTTAAAATGTTTATCGCCCAACCAATCAGTCTGACTGAAGAACTATATTTGGAACGGGTAAAGCCAGTAATGAGAGATATAGGTGGAGCACAATGATCTAATAGCAGTTGGGTGGGGTATTTATTTGTTTCCTAGTGAGCAATCGTCCCAATGAGAATTCTACCTACTGCTGAAATGGTTAAGAAAGAAATGGCGATTTGTGGCATTGTGGAATCGTCCACCGCTTACTTGGGGAAATAAATTAGAATTCGAAATAACTCAACTAAGATCAAAACTATCTGGATACAATTAGGAGTTAAGCATTTGGAAGATTATTCAAACATGAACTAAAAAATTAAAAATCAAGGTAGTAGCATAATAGTAAATTTAATGCACTCATGAATGAAACACAATTACACAGCTGTTATTCTTCCAGAGGCAAAGTTAAAATTTTCATCTAATTCCACCAATGTATTTTTAAAATCGAATCCTAAGTTTAACCTTCGCGATTATTGCGTGTTTTTGAGCGCATTAAACCCTATAATTTTAAGTCGATTTTAGTCGCACACCAAGGCTTCGAAGATGCATTGAAGAAATGCTCTGGAAATGACATGTCAATGCAAGACTTCGCAGGTATTCTGCAAAGATGATATCAGGTAATCCGACGGATAAGACCGTGAACATTGCACGGGTGCATCGCACAGTTTGTAGGATTTGAATAAGTAAATGCAACTCGCCTGTAAGCACTGGTTTCTTGCTCTGCTTGAGCGTTTTCCGGGTGACTGAGGGCTGATTCGACAAGTACCCTCTCCAGAGAATATCCCCTTATTTTCGTCGCTATGCGACCCAACTCCAGTTCCAGATGGTGCTTTATTGGATCAAACGAGGTCTGGGTAATCGTTTGAGGCCCGATGAGACTTACACTTGCCGAATAACACTGGAAAGAGAAGTGCGGATTATTGTTCACAGAATGAATAATAGAGACAACAAGCAATATTAATTGTACTGAATGATACCTCCATTAACATTATTTTTAAATTCTAAGCTACTCAAGGAATGCTACGATTATCAACGCTACAATGAGCACATATTTTCGCAGAGATGGGGGCAAAGTTATTGGTGCTAATTAAGACTTAGATCCATAATGATGATGATCTGATTGCAGACAGCTGCGATAAAATTAAAATTATGTAACACATGCTTATTAATTACATTGATTAGAAATGATATTTCAAATGAACATTACTCAATAACTTTATAGTAAAGTATGCAGCATTTGTTATCATCGCTTTCTGACTTTTTTGATAACATATGACCAGATTTACCTGTGGCCTCATTCTCTGATGTTTAGTTTGAATGCTTTATATAAGACTTTTGTATTTTTATGAGAAAGTAGTGTGGTATAGAAGTAGTACACATTATTTCTCAAGTAATCACTGAGTTCATTAAATCACATGAGGAAAACCGATGCCTCGTCATGTGAACCTACCTCTGTCGTGTGTGTTTGATATCAACCACCATTACATTTGTTACGAGCGGTCATTGGACACATGATTTAAAGATAATTTTGCATTTTCACTGTAGGAATCAGATACACTGTGCAGAAGCATGGGCGCCTTGTAAATAATATGCTAGATTGATAGCCTTTTTCACTAAATCATCTACCAAATGGCGGATCGATAATATCAATATTATCCTATTCCTCGCCACACTGTGGCGGGGAAATAGCCTGACGGATCGAAAATATTTTACGTACAAATAAAATGTACCAGTCACAACTCTCAAAGATAGTGAGAGTAAATTTCTGTTACTTTTAGCTGATATCTGACTAGCAAGCTCAAATGGCAACGATCAGTTAAATGTTTATATATTCATGAACCACATTAATTCGAAATCAGAAAAAACCTTTTAGGTTTTTTATCCAAGGATAGTCAATCGAAATTATATCTATGTGCGCCTGGTACCAGCTAATCAGCGTTAAGGATCATCACATCAAGGATGGGCAAAAAATAAAGAGAAAGGTTCCAAATTGCATTCGACGTGGCTAAATTTCCGTGAGCGTCCATTCCTGTTGTGGCTATTTCCACAGGAAGGTATTCTCCATTTTGTTTGCAATGCATAAGACTGCATCATTTAATGACTGCATCCTTTAATCTTTTTGTGTCCTTTCATAGAACTTATAATAAACTGGGAATTTTGACAAGGAGATCAGGTGATTAGGAAGGACTGAAGGAAATGAATGGTTTTAACCGAGCAACACCTTCACCTAACTGTTCCTCAGGAGGCACGCGTGGTATTAAGAATCAAAAAGTAGTCATTTCCAAGCAGGCCACTTCCTATCTTCCGTCTCCCTCTTGCATAGCACTTACAGATATTAGGAAGGCAGCATGGGGGCGGGAATGGAGGAGATGTTTACTCTCCGGAAATGGGAAAAGAGCACGTATTGAAGGAGGGGAGAAGGAGATTAATTGGAATGGATCGGCAAAAAAGGGACTTCGAGAGGGAGAGGCGTGGGGAACAACGGAAATGAGTCTGTGCATTAGAGAAAACCTAGTGCATTAGGGCGATGTAAGGAGGATCCACCGGCGATAGCATGGTTTAGACGTGATCGAAGTGACAGGGAGAGCATGTATACTGAGAAAGAGTGGGAGTGAATTCCCTCAGCGCTCATGATCAGAAACCCACTCGGATACAGGGAACATGTGCCAATGCACATACTCACCCCTTTGCCCCTCACACGCCAAATGTTCTCATACGAGAGTTTCAGACTACGCTGGTTCCGACAAGAAATCATTTATTTCATATCAGAGTAAGATAATTTAAAAAATCATAATTATGCAATTGAAATTTAAATAATTAATTAGTAGCAATGAAACTTTGTTGGTACGTGGAGAATATTTTAAGGTTTCATCGCCTTACCGACGCCATTTTGAAAGCTGTTCTTCTAGTTAGTTTAAGGCTGATTTTTTATCAAGAACAAAAAAATGAAGAGCTGGTTTTGACAGAAGGCAGCGAAGATATTGAACTGATGAATTTAAGCCTAAAAAATTGAAAGAGATTTGTAGTTAGGGAATCAGAATCGGCGAAATATGGAAATAATTTTCGAAGGAAATAATTCGTAGAAAAACCAGGTGAGAAGAACATAGTCTGGATGTAAGGAAGAACTTCATTTTCAATATCTCCGCGATATTAAGGCGTGGACATTGACTGCAGTAAAAGAGAGGATTGGAAGCATCAGAGATGTGTAAGAGGAGAATGGTGAAGATGAAACGGATGAAACTAATAACAAAGAGATGGAGAAGCAAAAGCTCAATGAGAACTCCGGAAAGAAAAAAGGGGTGACCTTATCGGACACATTTTTGGGACACCCGTGTCTGATGTAGACAGCCGCTGAGGTGAAAGTAAACGGGAGAAACTAAACCGGTTAGAACTCTATGGAATTTAAAAGCCACAAGAATAATGCCTATGTTTTTAAAATATTTTTTAGGTATGAAATATCTATGGGTTAATTAAAACATGTTTAGTGGTCTTTGGTTAATTATGGTAATAGTTTAACATTTTGGAGCACGCCAAATATGTTTCGGAATGCAGATATGATCTCTGGTGCAATTAAATGAATATGAGAAAACAATGGTGTACATGCTCGCTCCTAAACTGCGTGGCACTCAATCTCCATATCTGTTATGATCCAAGCAGGGGAACCTAGCACTTGGCAATGCATGTATGCAATGATCATTGATCTTAAACAACTATTTCACTTAAAATCAATGACAATAAGGAGACTTGATACTCTTTTTACTCTTTCACGGTTTATTTTTTTTTAAATTGCAGACAGTCCTTAATCACTTGAAAATTTAGAAACCCTCATTTTCTCATTATCAGTTTCACATTTCCATCAAATGGCCATTTGAAATAATGAATCCCTCTCCTGTGAACGGAACACCGATAATGCTCGAAAGCGACTTAAAATTAATAGGTAATTTGAAGGGCTTAAACTGTTCCAATAACCTGTAATTTACATGTGAAACTTAAGTAATTTATCGAAAACGCGGTTCAAAAAATGCTTCTGATATATCATCACATTTATCACCTTTAATGTATGGAATTTAAATGATAATTGATGATTCCTACATTCTCCAATGATTAAACGTAAGTCAGGTTTCACAAAGCTGAAATATCCGAGTAATTAATAACAATTTAAAAAAATTAATTTGTCATAGTAAGTTGTAATTGAGACATTTTGCATATCTTTGCATTTTCGGAAATGAAATAGCATGATGCATTTCTTATGTATTCATGTATTTGGAATATGGAGTTGCTTTAAGAATTATTTGGCAAAAACCGGAAAGTGTGCTTACAAATGTTTGTAATTCACATCAACCAATTTTCGAACGATGCAGATGAATACAGCAGGAGCCTAAGTAATGACGTATGTTTTTCCGATAATTAAAACCAAAAAAGTATACCTTAGAGTTAAAATTGTGAATCATTTGCATCAATATCTTAAATGCTTGATATAATTCATGTGCTGATGAAATTGTTCAATTCTCGCAATAGTCATTTAGGCATCCCATTATACCTCATAATTAGACAAATGAGGTTGGCGAATGCTTTCGGTAATTATTTAACGTGCAATTAGCTACACCAATTCGATGAATAAGTGTTGACAGTGCAACGTGCACACTTGTAGTAACAATACCTACTTGTACATGAAGATTCCAGGGTGTGTGAACAATTTAATTACTCCATTACAATTAAATCATGCTGAAATGAAGATGAAATGTTTTTCCCTGTTTTTATAGCCGTACTTATGGAGTTTAGATCGAACATAATTATTACTTAGGATTGTTTTCGAAACACCTGCTTTGCTTTTTACCAGTTTCTTCACTCTAGAGGCCCGTGTTGCAACCATTGTCTATCAGTCATATACTATACGATTTATGTTTACTGAATGTTTGTCATTTTTATCATCTTATTTCCTACGAATTATTCTCTTTTTACCTGAACTGATTAGAAATTTCAAACTGCCTTTTTTTTGCAGTTACCCTTCACAAATAAAAGTAGAAACTTTCCCTTGCTTCAAATTCCATCCATAGGGCTGATAAAAGCCAAAAGATTTTATGCGAATCAAATAAAATGCAGTAACACCTTTAATTGTTCACGACTCCAACGTTAAGTGTGTCATACGTACACCTGGAGTTATGCGTATGGGACGAAAAATTATGGTTTTCTATATTCATGCACAGATGACCGATCTACCTGTTTAAAGCCAAATACGTGTTTCAAAGACATTTTAAAAGTTTTTCATTTAGCATATAATTCCAATGAAGCGAGAATGCCCTAAACTCTAAAAGATGATGAATAATTTTCTTTGGATTTAACTGAAGCACTCGATCATTATTTTATATGCAAAAGGATTTAAAAAAATGAAAACCTTAATACACATACTCATTGGTGTTGTTACTCGGAGAAATGATAAAAGGATAGTCTGTCCTTATTCTCAACATGAAGGCTATTTTATAGAAGGAAAAAGCTGTCTTTATTGGCCACGGTTGTTACAAATCGCGAATTCAGATTTTGCTATCGCAAGACGAAATTAATTACTTAAATCTTAATTCCCCTAGCTGTGCGGCTTCACGCCGTTGAGCAACATTTTATTTCGGAAGCGACGTGGTGCCCCAAACGGGCCATGTATTCACGTGCGTGATTTCAGCCGCCTGGAAGCCCTACATATGCCTCCTCCGTTCCGCCCAGGGCTCTTCTCTTTCTTCGCTCTCCTCTTCGGCAGAGTGGATTCCTCGGTCACAAGGAGGGAACGTAGGAAGGAGGGTTTATAACTTACAATGTCATGGAAGTTTGGGATTCAGCTGGTTTTGTTGAAGTAACGTTTAATTTCACAATTGAAGACCAAATTTCACAAGTCAACACTCGAATTATAAAGTGCAAGCCGTCATACAAGTGTGTGGCCGGGAATACCTAAATTCGGTCATTCTTATTTTCAGGAATGTGGCAATTACATTTTTAATAATATGTAATTGCAAAAGTTTAGATTTTATTTTTGAGGCAATTGTGATAGAAAGATGGATGACTACCATATCGCTGCATCACAAATGTTTGTGTTTGACCTTATTGAAGTGACAATGAACAGCTGAGTGCCGGAAAAAATTAATATTTAAGTACGTCAAGCTGGAAGTCTATTTCTCTGATTTTATCAGAGTATTTCAATTGAATCGTGGGGTCATAATCATTTGAGAAATAACTTCAAACTTCTTTTCATCATCAATGGATATGAATAATGGGCTTGATTTGACGAAGGAGTAACCTATTTACGTGTTGTCTCATGTATACATTCTCATACATGCCTTATATACACAGGCTAAAGAGCATTATGTCAAGTCATTGTAGTTTTTTAGTTTTAATTAGACTTACTTTTGCTTCCTCTCGGTGTGGCACTTCTTTGCTCGATCCTATCGTTCGATCTTCATCACCCTCCCATAGCACAACGTTTCCATTGCTTCCGACCTTCTCTACAGTTGTTTTGTCCTTGCATCACTACCGTAGGAAATCACGCTCCATTAATATGTTTTAATGAAGTGTACCTTTACTTCTAGACATGTGCTTTGAGCTGTTAGGAGACTTTTCTTCTGTCTGAGTAGAGTAAGTAGAATGGCCTATTTGCCTGGTCTATTCTGCTAAGTCCTACTTTCTATTTATATCACTCCTGATTCTGCTAATTGGAATTATTTTCTTCTAAAGGTCTGCCCGTCTGTTTTTTCTAGTAGAGTACTTGTTATGTAAAATTCCTCTATTTATCACCTTTATTGTTAGTTATGCTCCCTTTGAAAATGCAAGAGTCCTTTTTTGATTTCACCAAATAAATCTGTAGAATTTATCTTTCAATCGTAAATTTTTCTGGCAAATCTGTTTTCATCTTTGAAATTGACGTATTTATCGCTAATATATAATTACCACTTTCTTCGACGTGCCCCAAATATATTGGATTCCAATTTCTAAATAATGTAAATTGTCACCGCGTATTCGCTATCTCACGGCATTCACACATTTAATGAAATTTATATTCCATATGATGCTCACATTTTCTTGCATGTATGCCTCTGAAGACACATGAAAAAATAGACGAAACTCACTAGGCATTTCCGAATTCCGCGTATGTAGTCTGACTTAGTCATACATTTGTTATCTGTCCATAAAACCTTCATTATTGGCCGAATAGGAATACTATTAAATAGATGTCCCCCTTTATTAGTTTTTATAATAGATTAATACATTACACCCTAGTAACTCGATGTTTATGGTCTATTAGATCTTATTGAGATGCACAATTCAATTAGAGAAATCATCGAGGAAATGTGAAATACAAATTTCTATTTTCTCCCTGGCAACATTTAAATGCGTTTTTAAAATTTTTTTAATTTTTCATTTTTTGTTGTAAATGCATGACAGGGATGAGGAATAAAGGATAAAATAAGGCAAGACCACCGATGGTTGATGCAAAATTTGATACTTGATATTTGGTATAAAGTAGGGGAAAAAAATTAAATTTCCAAATTTCAATCCTAAAAGCCGGGCGATTTGATTTTTTTGTAATAAGCTTTTGGAAAATCAGAAAGTTTTTATACAATAAATGTTATTTTGTTTAATCACTACACTTTTGAATATTTTGCATGTGGCGCAACAAAGCAAGCGTCATCATCTGAAGTACTTCTGGATATGCGCCCAATAATTGATTGGTTTACATTAGAAGATTCATGGCAAATAATTGGCAAATATAAGCTCCTTAAGAGCAATAAGGATAAAAAGAAGAATTATTGGCAATGGGGCAGTATGAAAGGAAAGTTTTTTATCGGCGAAATACTGAATGGAAATCCAGAAAATAAATACATTCATTTGTGTTGTCATAACTTTGTTAGATTATCGCTATTAAACTAATTTTATAAATGAGAGTCTCACCCGAAATGCTATACTTTTATGTTTCACGATAACTTATTGGATATCTCATGAGGATTCAACAAATAAATTTTCCCAATAAAGGCTCTTTCCGTATACTTATCTTATTTTTATCGTATTAACATGAATTGTCAAGTAATTAGTCGTAAACGTACCATCTATGCGCAAATGGTAACATTTTACTAATTTAATCAGTGAGATTAAGTTTATTGTATTTTTGGCGGAATTAGGTTAGGTCAGTAGTAATAGAGTTCGCAGGGATCATTTCAGTTACGGTCCGATTGTTGACTAGCCGAGTCATTATAACCGTTACGGCTCCCAATTTTCTCGGAAAAACCTTCCCGAGTAGTTTTCCTTAATCATGAAAGAGGAAGCACGAAAAATGCTATAATTCTGTTATCGAGGGAGACGTGAATCTATTTAGATACCCACAGGAATGTACTTAAGAAAACACATTTACCACATTCGACACTTCTCACGGCCTGGAAAAACAAAAATATCCAGGGAAAGATTCAGACTTGTTCGTCAACTGTTTCGTAGATAAGTTGTCATCGTATAGAGAGTTCATTGCCGGACGGGAGCCGGCTATGAGCCGGCGTATCTATGTGCGTGGAATGTGTGGGCTCTCGGTAATCTGTGAAGGACACTTCGAGAACAGTGGACGAATCTTCGTCGAAATCGTGCCAAACTCCAACAGCGCAGGGCTCCAATGGTCTCCAGCTCCCTTAATCCTTTGCCCCAATTACTCACATCCCTTAAAAGGCGTAAATGACCTCTGCAACTGATGGTCTTCCAACAATAACTGCCCAAATCCGAAAGTTAGTGTTGGTGGACCGAGAAAAGGTGAGGAAACGGGCCGAATTTAACGGTGCAATTGTCGGCGTGTTTATCTTTTGAATACCAAACGTTCGGAAGAAACTCACACCGCCGAAAACGAGTTTGGCAAGTAAGTAGCTCGGAATTATGTTCTCCCTGGGGCGTTTTCCCTCCCGGGAGCAAGTGATCACGTTTTTCTTTTCCCCATTGGCTTCACCGTTCTATGGCGAGAATGATACTAATATTTTTGTAATGTTAATTAGCATATGCAAGAGCTGTTGAATAAAAAATGGGAGCGTATTAGAAAATTATTCTTTTTGAGGAGGAATAGGCTTCAGATGGTGAGGGCGATAAGAGACTGGATTTATCATTCTTTGTTGAATTTTTGTATGTTACGCACTGACTTATCAAATCAAGGGCCCGTATTCAATTCAATGTAACCAGAGGTGTTATATTCCACAGTAGAGATGCTGTTAGGATGACAGTCTACTTTGAGTAATGCCACATTTCGAAGATGGACTACATACATACCCTTCACAATGTTCCCTTTCGGAGGAGGTAAATTCAAAAAGCTTGGCTTTATGGTATTTTAGGGGAATTAATGTCTTCTGCTCATTTTCGCTTTAATAGCCTCTCTTTGCATACCACTTTCTCCTCTCTCACATTCCTGCATTGTTTCATTCACGTTCATTTCTTCCCAAGATTCCCAACATAAGGTTGGCCTACCACAAAATATTTTCATTACAATTAGACTAAAACTGACAGGTTTGTCTCCGATTGTTGTATCCGACCGGTATCTAAGTATGTGATGCAAAGCGACTCATTAAACCCGCGCCTTTCATGAGAATCACTAATATGAAAAATTGAGCAACTTATCTTATATGAATCGGTCGCATAGTTTTTTGTTTTCAGTCATGTTCTAGAAAATTTGGGGGAGAATATTTAGATGAAAACCGCAAAAATAAATAAAATGAGGAAATAAGGAATACAAATAAAGGAAGTTTTATTTAAAATACAAGGTGATAAAAATCATTCTTATTATAAAATAAAATCTAATTAACAATGTTTTCGTGTTCCAAACTTGTGTGAATTTTAAAATCTCTGTACTTGGAAAATCCAACTAATAAATGTAAAGAAAATAATTGCATATTAAGCTAGGTCTAAAGTTCACATTAAAAAATTATAATTGGAATTATGCTTACTAGATACTCCTTGAACTAAAAGTTTCTTTCTTGTACTTTTAACCAAATACCAACTGGGTTAGTTTACTATTTTTCTGTATCTGTTGTAGGATCTATGGTAGAGGGCTGATAAGATTTTGTTTAATTTAAAAGATAATCATGACAGGATTTTAAAGCAGATGCGATTCCATTTTCGTGGAGCTGAATTTCCTAAATTGCTGGATTAGAATTTTTGATAAAAACTTCAACCTTTTTGTAATTAAATTAGTTCGCGAGTGAACAAAATTTTTTCCGGTGTCCTCATCGCCACTCGTATGAGTGGGAAGGAAATTCGAGTCCGACAATTCCGGTAGTTGACGTCGGTGTATTCGTGACATTTTATTAGATGGGATACTGCTGATTTCTAGAATAGCTATTTGTAATAATGACAAAAAGATTTTACATTTGTGACTTTAAGTCGAATAAATAATATACAGTTATTAAATAACAATAATTACACGGGAATACAAAAATACCATTCAAAGAAACACTATCAGGTAAGGGGTTTGAATAATTTTTAGCTATTCTTGCTGCAAAACGCTGACGGCATTCATCCTCATTAGACATTAATAAATAGCTAAGCACATTTCTTCATGGACTTTATATTTAAAAATGAGGTGGTGTTAACGTCGTGGATCAACTGAGAAAAAATCGGATATTGAATGTACTTAATCCTGCTCATTCGCCTGAGGTGGTACTTTCCGGATGTATCAAAGAGATTATCAGGTTAATCCGACCCATTTACTTCAGCAATTAGCCTCACTGTCCGCATTTCACCAAATCCGAACCCCTTTACCTTTTTCACCCGATAATTAACTAACCTGATCCTTAACGGCGGTGCTCCAGAAATACTATCGCTAGCGTCTTCGTGACAGCTGAAGGGAGCCAGCATGGGCTTTGTGTTAGAAATCTAATTGGGAACTACTATGGCCGCTACTCCATGATTCTTTCAAGTTGGGAAGATTTAATCACCAAAGAAGAACAAAAGTTTTTACATCCTAGAATGATACGAAGGTAGTTGTGAGTGTTCCGGAACAATAATTACTGTTTCTCTTGTTCAGAATCATCCAGCGGTTTTTTCGTATTAATGAATAATTTTTTTACGAGTGTGTCTTACGGCGTGGTGCAGAATATGTTCACCTGACATGTAAATCGAATATTTGAAAAGTGTGACTCAAGTTTCTAGTGTCCTGTGAAACATGATCCTTCGTAATTGAAGCTAGACATTTTTTTCTTAGAATTGAATAAATTGCGATCCCATTGCCACAGAAATAAAGGAACTTAACCGAACAAAATTCCCGACAAATCTAATTCAAATTCAGGAGTGATTTAGAGTGCAACATAATTAATTTAAAATTATCCCAAAAGCTGCAAGCAATGAAAAAATCGAAAATTCTTTCACCCTGTACACCACCATTTCCAGACCGTATCTTTCCTTCATAATTGACTGCTGCTCTATTAAAACAGCGTGTAGTGTGCATAGCAAGAATTCACAAATGCCATTCTTTTTCAGATTTAACAAAAGTAAATAAATGGTGCCATGGTATATAATGCCTTGTTGTATTATATACTATGTTGCGAATGCTTTTGCAGATGGAATTCATTATTATAAGGCCTCATTTCTCGCTGCTTCATTTGCGAATTTTTTGCTCGAGAATAAATAATATAAAGATTATTTAAGTAGAACTCCGACGCATGTTATAGGGGAGAACGTGAGAATGAAGCGAAAGAGATGGATTTCAATGAAAATTTTGTAAAACATATGGTGATATCTTTCTATTTTGTTTCTCGATTAATTATTTCATGCCCTCAGTTTGATGTTTTGGTTTGTTCCTGATTTATATCAAAGACTTTCTAAAGGAGTTTAATATTTCCCAAACTTTGTTGAAGAAGCATGACGGCCTTGAGAGTGATAGGTATTTTAATTGCGGTCTTATATTATTCAAAAAAAGGTAAGGGATATATTACGACAGTCTCATAGCGTTTCAAGAAAGAACGTGATTAGTGTTACTTTTAGTTGCAATTATCCCCAAGATTACCCACTCTTTATCCAAGGGGACGCCGATAAACTACGTACATGCTATAGGATGTATAGGGAAGGTTCATGAGTGATAACTCTGCAGATAATTAATTTTCATAGTAACTATTACTAAGAAATAACCGAGATATTCGATCAAATTTATTCTTCATATTAATTGATTCTAATGTGTATTACGTTATCAATTACAGCCATTAAGGATAATTTATTTTCTTTCAGGAAGCCGTAAATCGAAGTAACTCGCTGTGTGGAGAAGATAGTGGCTCGTAGTGTGATTGAGTTCATTCATTCGAAAGGTCACAGTGCCCAGCAAACCCACGATGGAATGATGGCCACTTATGGCAATGATAGCCCGTCACATGATACAGTTGTGAGGTGGAGAGGGAATTTCTAAACTGGCCACATGTCCCTCATAGACGATCTTAGAAGTGGAAGACCATCACGCATAGACGATGCTGCCACAGTGAAGAAAGTGGAAGAATTTATCTATTAGACCGAGGAGCAACAATCCAAATGGTCATGAATGAGGCTGATCATCGTTAGGCAGTGAGTGGAAAATTATTCACGTAGAACTGCCCATGTCGAAGGTGTCAGCACGATGGGTTCTACGACTACTGACTCCTTTTCCGAAGCAAACAGGGCGAGACCTGCAATCGCGACCATGGCGCGACCGGCAATCAAAGCGATATGGCTTTGAAATTTTGACGCATCTGCTCTTTTCTCCCGATCTCGCCCCAAGCGATTTTTTCTTGCTCCCAGATATCAAAAACCATGCGGAGTCGGAGCTTAGACAACAATAATGACGTCATTCAAGAAGTGGAACAATGGTTTTCGACGCAATCTGCTGAATTCTACAATGATGGCCTCCGAAAGGTCAAGAAACATAAGAGAAATTCATAACTCTGGATGATAACTATGTAGATAAATCTTAAGAATAACAAATAAAAATGAATTTTCTACCTCGATTGTTTTTAGTAACAATTAAAAGTTAACGATACCCCACCGTGTAAGTGATTTTCACAAACATGTTCTTTCAGTTAAGATTTTGGGACCAGTAACAATGAATGTTAGGAAGGAGAGGAATACGGTATGCTTAATGTACCAGAATAAACATAACATTATCTACGTCTGAAATAAGGCATACGTTGGTATGTACGAGTATTATCGACATTTTAGATAATTGACATATACATCTAAGAAAAAATATTTATCAAGGGCAGATATTGTGTAAATATTAAAAATAATGACAATTTAATAGAGTATTTGTTGCAGTCATCAAATGTTGTGCCATTTTCCATGTTAGACTTCCATGAATGAGAATTTTCTGTTCACTGGCTTGTAAGACACCCTTTTTATGATAAATTAATCGAAAGTTGTAAGGTCATAAAAATTTCTACCCTCTTTTCGTTAACTTTGTCGATGAAATTTCTATTTCCTAACCGAGAAACATTTCTTACGTTTTACAATTGCCGAGACATCGCGTGATAACCACTCAGATAATATAAAACTCACTTTTACTCTTCCTTTAAGTTAGGTAGCTTTTTCGTATGAATTGAAATGCTATAACTCATGATAACAAAATCGTTCGATGCACCATCAGAGTAATTTGGGAATAACTCAAGTAAAACATGCAGTAATCAAACAAATTAGCATTAAGCTCATGTTTATGACAAACATCCTGAAATCTATTTGGATAAATAGAGCTTAATTTTGAATTTAATTATTTCTCAATACTGATATGGGTCAAATATGGGAAAACTCGTAAGTTATTAATTGGAATGTGTTTCAAGGATAGAGCTCAATTATCTTGTACTAGAACTCGTTTAAGCGCTAAAATATTTTCAAAACTACGCACAATTTGCAAAACAAAAGTTTTCTCTTCTAGCTATTTTCACAAATTGACGATTTAAAATAAAAAGTAGCTAGTTTGAAAGGAATGCTTCTTGCCATCTCATATCTACAAAAAATGACTTTTGGTTGGCCTCGACGATTTCGGGCAATTATAATTAAGTTAATTAATAATAATCCCTGATTGAGTAGCTAAAAAGTCACTTGTCCATTCCAAATTGATAATTATGAATATCAGCAGCTTGAAAATGATATATTTCGAAGTATATACCAATTTCTCAAGTTTCGATGAGTATACGCAATGGGCTCCGGAAACTTGGATTCTCTCAGTGGTTTGCTAAAAAAATAATTTCTTTCTAGGCAATGAAAGCCAGACTGAAATTTTGGGCCATTTCACCAAAATAAAGATTTTCTTAGGATACAAAAAACCGTGGGAAGAGGAGCGCATCTGGGTCGCAACGACTATCTTGGTAACCCAAGCTAGATCGAAGCACGTACTACAAGATTAGTATCTTGGGTCATCCACCTTAGAAAAAATAGAACCTGCCTCCGAAATTTGCTGAAAAAGTAGGTCAATTTGTGTCAAACAGACGAATTGATATGCTAATTATCTCGGGAATAACTCAAAACGGAACGAATTCCAAATACTACCATTTCACATTCTTCAAAATGATTACCACTGGCGACTTATGATATTAGCTAAAAATAATTGAAGAAAGCAAATTGTTTAACTAAGGTAGCTTACATCACTCTTAGCTCCTTTGCCAGTAAGGATGTAATTTCATTAAATTATTTGAGTACAACTTACCTATCACTTCTGTACAGAATATATTAAAAATCAAGTATATTAATTTTTTGTTCTAAAGACCATTATTCAAATAATTTCTACAACTAACCAATTGCAACACATAAAATAGAATACCATTGCATTCCATACTCGTTCACACTATCTAACAGCAAAGGTAATGAAACAACATACAAAAACATTGTTAAGACGTTACTTCATCTTGAAGTGCGGAGTGGTGTGTAAATGTGAACAGGAAAAAATTGAATTACACTAAATAACATGATATTCTTCAAGAGAAATCCACTCTATACTCTCCAATAAAACCTAAATATTTAGTGGATGTATCGAAATTTATGAGTCGAGGTAGTCGGGTTTGACATGCACTGGCGTAGCAACCACTAATTCTAATTTTAGACCGTATTATTTTATTCTCAATCACGAAAAATTCTTGATAAGAATCTCGTCTCTTGTATGAATTTTACAGTAGTAATTGAATTTCTTACGTAGGTTAAATAATGTGATATAAAATTTACCGTTGAAGCACCTCAAACAAAATCCACCACTTGAACACGACATTATGGCTTATATTTAAGCCTGTTAGAATTTTTAGGTTCTGCAATACATCAGAACATTTTAAACGATTATGCTTTTACTTAAGTGAAAACAAAACAACGACGCATTCGGTTTAAGCCCTAGGAGAGGGATTTTAGATCCACCGGGATATACCGGGAGGCGTGATGGGTGGACTTTCCGGGGGAAAGAATCAGATTTTTTGTGATACTAGTACAATTAATTTGAGAATAACAAAATCGACCATTAATTTTCAGAGTCGAACGAATACAAGAGAAGTCATATGTTACGTAGATTATGATGATTTATAGTAGTGATTATTATTATTTATTATATGGTAATAAGTCATTCTTTAAACAACGAAATGCACATTTTCGTGAAATTCGTATTAAAGAATATCTTTGTGGTCCTGTCACAGCAAAATACTTCACTATAAACCGTATGACGATCAGTATTGTATAAGAATAGTTTACATATTATGGGTACACAGGCAAATGAAACTTTTTTAACGTTAAAGTAACGATTTTTAAGAATGCGAAGATGGTGCAAAACTTCACTGTTACTCATGCGATTACTCAAATCAACTCAGTGTCATGTTTCATTGTGGAGCGCATTCCAGCAGAGCTGTTGAGAGGAGGAAATTCAATAGAAATCCCCGGGATTCGATTATATCGGACTTAAATTTAAAGAAAAAGGACCCTCTTGTTGCCCTTACATACCACATAACATAAATTATAAGCGGCAATGCCAAAAGTACGTCTAAAGAAACTCCTCGGATGACGCCTCAACGAAACATCAAATACACGGTTTCTTCCATTACTTTCCTTTGAAAAATTTAATTCGTAATTCCGTGACTGCATCTTAAGTTTAATGTTATCAGAGGGATAATCAGGCATACCAGCAACAATTGGTGTATCTGGATCGTAGAAGTGTGAACGCAAGGAATTTAAAAATCGGTTTATCAATGTGCGGATTCGATCCGAATAATACGGTTACGAGCAGCCGACAACCTTACTCCATCCATAGATTACTTCACATCTATCAAATTATCGATCTAAGTTTCCCGATGTAACTCACTTTGTCAGGTTGTACATCTCAATGAAGCAGCTTTAGCGTTCTCCCGTCATACTGGCACCAATGATTTCCACTCACGTGCAACGACACTGCTGGCGATAACCGTGAAGTCCTTGGTTAGGGGAACTCTTTCGTTACGCCATGGATTCCGCTGAGCTGAGCGGATTATTATTTCGTCAGTCGATTCCCATTGTTGATACCTGGTTACGTCTCGCTGCCTTCCGCTCCTCTTTTTTGTAGTCCTGACGCACTCGTTTTTCAATGCGGTCGCGAGATCATGAAAGCAAATTGACGCCGCTGAGGGGCAAATGTTGTTGCTCTTTTAACGAAGATGATTTTTGATGATACAGTCATTTCACCAGCGTCACAGAGGTAATAATAATGCGATATTAGAATCTTCAGCCTCATTTTCTGTCTCTTTCCCCTTTTTTCGCCTTATTTTGCGTCAATTGTTTCGCTTAATCAATTAGAAAGCATTTGTTCAAATAATAAATTGGTATCAATGGATGAAAGCAGTAAAAAGACTGGAAAATTCTAAGGTAACTGACTTCGCTTAGACGAATAAACCATCCACTCTAAACCGTGATGCCACAGCTTGACCATATATTATCTTGCGTTCCTCGGTTTACATTGCTAGTCAGGATGGGGGCTTATATTTGATATGAAATGTGATAATTATATAATTATTCTCTCGAAATAAAGTCATATTAGTGCGAAAATATTTCATATCACTACAGCTCTGAAGAATTGGCAGAAAGATCCAGTCTTTACTGATAACTTTCATAGCCACTTTCCCATTTAAAAATAAGAAAATAAAAACAAAGTCACATAGCTTGTATTTTCTATTCTGAAAAATAATTATCTGAAACTTTTGGACTTACACTTATTTGTTCAAAATAGGTTTCTCAAAAAAATTATGGCGTGTGCTTTGCTTTCATCAGCGCCCTTCTCAATACGAATGTAAATATCAAAAGGTTCTCTGCGTTATGAAATTCTTAAATAGATTCGCTCTACACTTTTGTGAAGTCAGAATACATACTATATACACGTATATTTCACAATAGCGTTCCAAATAAACAAATGACAAGGGTTGCAGGTAAAATTGGAGAGGGATCATGCTGGAGTAAGGAATAAAGAAATATATTGAGGAAGGGGATTTTTTAATAATTTTCTCTCTAAATATCTCTCTGGAAAAGGAGATCCTATTTCTTTAAGTACTGGTACCTAATTGTTACTGTTATTCGCAGTCTACCGTTTAACGTAGGCTTTATGTGGACATAGACTGAACACCACCACATTACTCAACTTCACCTAGCAAGGCAGAACTTGACACCCTACACTATTATAAACATGTCTTCAATTTCTCATACATTCTACCTCCCTTCATTTACCCCGATATATGCCTATCCTTTTCCTCCCCCTAATTCGCTTGACTAACGATATCCTTTCCATCACAGTCTCCAGGAATTCAACACCTATCAAAATGCTTTGCATCTCATTTATATTCGTGGTTCTATCAGCGGGCATAAGTTAAGGTGTGAATAATTAATTGACGCTCGGGAATGAATCGCCTTCTCTAATTAAGAGTTTTTAGCCTAGCGCTAAATCTAGTGATTATAGCTCAATTAGGTATAATGACCTTGAAAAAGATGAATTACGGTTTGAATGGCGGTACACTAATTCCAGTAATAAGGATCATCATCAAGATCAAAGATATAAATAACTCGGGGAATCATAGACCTAAATGCAATGCAATGAAGTCATTTCAAATTCGAAATAGATCATTTATACGATGAGGTGGGGCTAAATCATGAAATTCAATCGGCTTGGTTCTTTGAGCTATTCTTTTGTCTTCGATTGGTGTGTGAGGGCGTGATCCCTCTCAATCGGGGGCGTGACTCTTTTGATGTTCAATGAGGAAAAAGCACCCGCAATATCATCCATAAATTGTCTGTTAAAAAGAAATAAAATGTCCTTTTCTGGGTGCAGTCGATGATGATACACGCAGGAACAACTTCGCTTGTTAATCAATATTAAGGATATGCAGAAAGAATGGGTCATATGATCGAAATGAACTAATATCAAAGGACGACATGCATAATATTCCACGAGTAGTGGGGCTACTTGCCTAAGAGTAAGGGATGAGAGCAAGAATGTATTAGGTTAACTAATACGTATTTCAATACCATTCTGTGAAATTTCCCTTCCTTCTCCCACCATTTTGGACATTTATCGTTCGGGCAGTTTTAGAAAAGAAAAATTCACGATATTCTTCACTCTGATTAATGCCGCGCTCATTATCAATACTTAAGTAATGAAAGAATACATAGCCAGTAAGGGAAACCTCAGAATTAAATAAATCTTTAATAGGTGAACAACAATAATAACAGTTGCAGGCGAAGTTTCCTCTGCTGATTAGCGTTTTCAAAATTTAACATAAAAATCAATTGATTCTCAATTGTTTTCTCTTGTTCCCCTTACATAACTTTGGATATATTATATATATATATATATATATATATATATATATATATATATATATATATATATATATATATATATATATATAGATGATTTCGTCGACGTAACACGGAAGTGCCGAATAATAAATTGGACAGCAACAAACAATATAGAAACCATAAAAAGATCACTCACACGTTATTTCTTGATCATTTCGACGGAATTCTGCTCCGTCGTCATCGGAAGATAGAGAAGTAATGACTGCTGGAATAGGAGAGGGGAAGGGTGCGAGAGAAAGGGAAGGAGGCCAGGGGAAGGTGAGAACGGGAGGCGGAGGAGGGGTGAGAGGAATGTTTGGGGAGAGGAAAGGGAGAGGAGAGGCTAGAGGGGAGCGGAGATAGGGAAGGAGAGAGAGGGAGGAGGTGGAATTGACACAAGATCGGAAAAGAAAACAATCTGCTCACCGCAACTATTGTAACATCTGAGACCCAGGTTTCAACTTACAAAATCGTGATCAAGACCCTGCAAGTCGAAACAAAGCCACACACACCAACACTCATGCGGAAAAACAAAGTATTAAACTATCCGATATGCATCGCTTCCACAAAGTGACAATTTTAGGCCATTTCCATCAGTGAACGACATTGAGACCCGGATGCTGATAGGCCATACAGAGCCAAATGAATGCCATTTCAAGAGTTTTTAATTCTATAGGGTTGTCGGATGTGGGAAGGGACGCTAGGACGGAAACATTGTAACACTGATTGAAAGGGGTATTATGATGGGAAGCATGTTTAGGGATGGGGAGACCGCGGACGGGGCGGAGGGATTGCAGGAGGCGCGGTGGCTGTTAATCCTAAGGTTCAGTGGTGTGGAACATTGGCCTATGTAAAAGGCCGGGTAGCATTTACAGGTTAGAAGATAAACAACATTTTTCAAGGAAACTGCGGGAGATGCCGCAACAGTAACTTTTAACGGAGTCATCCGCAAATGTGCATGTCAATGCAATCATTTAAATCCCAGTCGAGGCGAATGATTTTTACACTCTGAAATTGTTGCATTGATAAACAACATTCTTGGAAGTGCAAGAGGAGTGGGGGAAGGGCGGGAGAGAGTTAAATGGTGGGATGGAGTGGGGCGGAGTGGTGAAAATAGGGCAGGTTTTACATCTTCCTCGATGACATGGAGTGGATATGGCTCTGGGGGTGTGAGGGGATTTTGAGAGTGGCTTGGTAGATTTGAGGATATCTGCTAGGTTGGCGGGCCGTTTGAAGGTGACAGAGGGGCATTTGGGAAGAAGGTTGGAGGAAGTGTTGTGATTTTTGAGGATGAGGAATAGGTCTTTGAGGATGAATTTGAGGGACTGAATGCCTGGGAAGTAGGTAGTACAGATTGAGAGAGGCTGGGAGTCTGTGGTTGAGGCAGGCTTGGGGGAATGTTTGAGTATTTTTTATGGAGGAGAGAATCAGGGTATCCTCGTTGGAGGAGGGAGTGGTGAAGGTTGTTGAGGTATTTGTTAAGGGATTCGGGATAGTTGCAAATACGGTGACTGCGGATAGAGAGGGAGTAAGGGAGTGAGCGCTTGGTATGGGAGGGGTGGCAACTGCTGTAATGAAGATATTGCTGCTTATTAGTAGGTTTAGTGTGAACACAGGTCAGGAATTTGTTGTATCACGTTCCACAAAACTTATTGAACAGATATTAAATATAAGGTGTCGACACCAACTCTATACTGACAACGCTGGCTTAAACTTGCGCCGCCCCAAATGATCATTCTGATCATCCAATGCCTTCCACTAAAATGAATAAAACGGTAAGTTTTGACCTTAAATAGTTATTATATTATTATCACCAAATTTAGACATCTATATTACTTATGAGTTAAGTCGAAGATATTGCGAAAGCAAAAATAAGTTTTTCAGTGAAATAATTCAATTGAAAAGGAGCTGGACCATGCCTGTAATCACAGAAATAGTAGTTAACTTGGATAGTTCCCAAAAGGGGCCTTTAGCGGCAGTAAGGTAAATTATTTAGGTATAGATTGAACGGAAAGGTCCTAGAGGTATCCATTTACATGCCTTGTAGCCTAGTTCTGTAAAATAAGTTACAGGCATATTGGTATAGCTGCACAAGATGCTTCGAGAGGTAATTATTTCATCGGGAATACTGATTAAATCCTGGCAAAACACCTATTGGGGTCTAGTGTCACCATCCCTGAGGAATTAAACCTTGTTACGTGGCAGACATAGGCAGTAAATTTCTCCAAAAATAATGCTTAACTCCCGAATTTATGTTCATATCAATCATTCGCCAGCTGCGGTCTATTTATCTTCGAGGTGGCAAAAGTTTTGATAGTACGTGTTTCAATGCGTCCTAATGAAAAGGAAAAGCAGGTTGTACCATTTCATTGCAACTTCGTCTACTGTACATCGTAGGTAGCTAATTGCTCCTGGCGAAAAAATATATTTTCTCCGGACCTTAGATCGACTGTATCATTAGTCGTGTACAATTTTTCTGCCTAAACATTTAGAAACTAAAATTTACATTTATTTCAGGTACCTACTTGTACTACATTTATATCACCCCTTTTTTAGCATTCATCATATTTTCGCTAAAACATATGTTTTAGCTATAGTTTTATTTCATATATATATATATATATATATATATATTATTTATTTATATTTATATCTATGTGTGTGTGTGTCACGGTAGTCCAGAGTTAAAGCATTGGACTACTTACCGGAGGGCGCCGGTGCGATTCCCGGGCAAGCCTCTCTCGGCATCCTTATCTCCACCCAAGCTGTGTGATTTTTCGGGGACCAGATATTCCTGGGAAACTATAACTGGCACAGAGAAAGGCACTGCCCCCCTTACCCTGATGTGTGAATTTCATACGCCGTCGATCTTAGTACTGGGTGAACTCTACCATCACCTACCAAACCGACCTTCGGGTTACTTACTGTGTTTATCGTTTATATATATATATATATATATATATATATATATATATATATATATATATATATATATAATACACAGTAACACACAATATAGAAACACAAAAAAGAAGAACACTCACACTTTATTTCTTGATATTTCGACGGAAACACTCCGTCTTCATCTGAAGGTATAGAAGTAATGATTCATTACTTCTATATCTTCAGATGAAGATATAGAAGTAATGCCGACGAAGAAGCCCGACGGCGTGTGAAATTCACACATCAGGATAGGGAGGCCGGTTCCTTTCCCTGGGCCAGTTATGGTTTCTTTAGGGAATTCTGGTACCCGAAGAATCACATAGCTGGGGTGGAGCTGCAGGTGCCCAGAGTGCCTTGCCCGGGAATCGAACCCGGGCCTCTTCGGTCAGCATTCCAATGCCTCTACCCCCTGGACTACCACGCCCCACATATATATATATATATATATATATATATATATATATATATATATATATATATATATATATATACATATATACAGGGTTCGTCCGGAAAATAAGTGTACTGAGCTCAGGAAAAAAAAATTATTACACTTTTACATATCTTAAGCTAATATTCCTCAAAATAGGACCCTTGTGAGTCGATACACTTGTTCCAGCGGCGTTCCCATTCCTGGAACGCTCCCGCGAAGGCATCATCGGGAACCTCTCGAAGACACGTCGTCACGGCCTCTTTGACGGCGTCCAAAGTCCCGTATCGCGTTCCTTTCAAACTCCTCTTTATCTTCGGGAACAGAAAGAAGTCCGGTGGTGCCAAGTCCGGGCTGTAGGGCGGGTGCGGCAGCGTTGCCACGCCGTGCTTGGCCAAGAAGTCCGACACGACAGGCGCGGTGTGAGACGGCGCATTGTCGTGATGCAGCCGCCAGATGTTTTTGATCGCTGGCCGGACGCGGGCGACTCGTTTTCGAAGCCTGTCGAGCACTTGGACGTAAAATGCAGCATTTACAGTTTGTCGTTCAGGTACAAATTCGTAGTGGACGACTCCCCTTTTGTCAAAAAAGACAATGAGCATCGCCTTGATCCGAGATTTGCTCATGCGAGCTTTCTTTTGACGGGGTGATGATGGGGTGTGCCACTCCGCACTTTGTCTCTTCGACTCCGGGTCGTACTCAAAGATCCACGTCTCGTCACCCGAAACAACGTTCTCTAAAAAATGTGGATCATTTTTGCAGTGATCCGCAAGTTGTGTCGCGATTTCCAAACGATTGAGTCTTTGATCATCACTGAGCACTTTCGGCACCAACTTTGCACAAATTTTTCGCATCTGTAATTGCTCCCTAATAATCTCGTGCACTATTGTTTTTGGCACATCACACTGCTCTGCTATCATCCGAACACTAAGACGACGATCAGAGTTCAGTACATCGCGAACTTTTCGCACATTTTCGTCGGTGAGTGTCGTTGATGGGCGTCCAGGCCGTGGTTCGTCGTCGACCTCTTCTCTGCCCTCCACGAACATCTTGTGCCACCGAAAGATCATGTTTCTGGACATGGCTGACTCCCCGTAAGCCTGGTTAATCATACCGACAGTTTCGGTAGACGATTTCCCAAGCTTTACCGCAAATTTGATGGAATAACGCTGCTTCGGCATCGCGTTCCGTGACGTGGGTCGAGCGTGGAGGTTCGCGTTAACAGAGCTCCTCACTACACCACAGCTCAGAGCCGACTGCCTTTTTCAGCGTCGCTTGCCAACATACCCCCCTCCAATCGCAGCCCGTCAGAGCGGTGCTGGGCGCGCCTGGAGCGGCGGGAAAAAATCAGTACACTTATTTTCCGGACGAACCCTGTATTGTTATCATAAATTGGTGGAATTTCGTGTTTGAATATATATATAATATATATATATATATATATATATATATATATATACTACCTTGATCAAAAAGTTCCCGGAATAACCACCGTGTGGCGCTCCCATCGTTCCGATTTGAGTTCTGTTTTTTTTGTTAAATTGGTACATCTGTTGTTGATATTCCCTTTAAATCTTAGTGTCATAACTTGACATTTGCAAAAGTTACGTAGCCAAGAGTACATCTATCTCTGTGTGTGTTGGCGATTTTTTACAATTGCAGAAATGGATTTAAATTTGCAACAACGAACTTGTATTAAATTTTGCGTAAAAAACGGATTTAGTGGCGCACGGACGTTGGAAATGTTGGAAAAGTGTTTCGGCAACGATTCTCTAAAAAAAACGGTCGTTTACCAGTGGCACGAGCGGTTCAGAAGTGGTCGTGAGTCAATCGAAGATGATGAACGCAGTGGCAGACCATCGACATCGAAAGTCGGTGAAAAAATTGATAAAGTAAAAGAAATGTTGGTCAATAACCGCAAATTAACCATCAGAGAAATAGCGGAGGACTTGAACATTGCCTATGGATCCGCCCAAGACATTGTGGTTAATGATTTGGGTTTCCGTCGTGTAGCAGCAAAGTTGGTTCCAAAAGACCTCAATTTCATGCAAAAAAGAGACCGTGTTGACGTCGCAAAAGACATGATTTGCGAGGCTGAATCCGATCCCACATTCATCAAAAGGATCATTACTGGAGACGAGACGTGGGTTTATGAGTACGACACGCAATCCAGACATCAGGCAAGTGAATGGCGTTCACCAAATGAGCCGAGACCAAAAAAACCACGTCGTTTTCAGTCAAAAAAGAAGGCAATGCTGACGGTTTTCATGGATTACAACGGTGTAGTGCATCATGAATTTTTGCCAGAAGGCCAGACAGTAAACAAAGAGTATTATTTGGGCGTTATGAGACGTTTGCGTGAAGCAATTCGCCGAAAGAGACCAGAAATGTGGGCAGAAAACTCGTGGATTTTGCACCATGATAACGCACCGTCGCACAGTGCTATCATTATTCGTAATTTTTTGACGAAAAATACAACAAATACCATCCAAGAGCCACCGAATTCACCTGATTTGGCTCCCTGTGACTTCTTTCTGTTCAATCGAGTTAAAAAACCATTACGGGGAACGCGTTTTAGCAGCCGAGAGGAAGTAATGGAAAAATCGCAGGAAGCACTGATGGACATACCGAAAACCGAATATAAAAAATGTTTCGAGGATTGGATCAAGCGCTGGCATAAGTGTGTTGCAGTCGATGGGGATTACTTTGAAGGGGACAATATAGATTTAGATGAATAAACTTGTATTTTTAATTTTCTGAATAAATTCCGGGAAATTTTTGATCAAGGTAGTATATATATATATATATATATATATATATATATATATATATATATATATATATATATATATAAACCATAATTACAGTAATCAACCCGAAGGTCGGTTTAGCAGGTGATGGTAGAGATCACCCTGTACTAAGCCCTACACGGCGTGTGAAAATTCACACATCAGGGTAGGGGGGCTAGTTGCTTTCCCTGTGCCGGTTATGGTTTCCCAGGAAGACCCGGTACCCGAAAAATTACTTACAATTACTTAAAATACACATAATGTGGCACAAATTTTCACGGAGGGCTAAATATGTTTCACACCATGTTAGGTGAAATTTCCAATAAATATTTTAAAATATGAATATATAACAAACGTGCTATCTATAATGCTACCAAATTTATATTGAAGAAAATGAAAAAAATATCTCCATTCTACTCGGGGGCTTTAAAATAAAAATAAATGTACATCGTGCCATTAAAATCCCTCAAAAAAGTTGCCAGGTCTATACTCTTACCGCGATTTGAAATGTATAACATGGAATAAATACCTAACGTTATGGAAAACTAAGTTTACGTACTAAGATGAACATAATTCAGTAATTCCTTAACCTGAACGAAATACAATAATGCTATAAAGGCTATAGAAAATTTGGTTTGACGGATCCGTCGTATACATTCACCTGGCGATCATCATGGAAACCCTCCAATGTCTAGCCTCACGACTCGGCATAAACAAGTGCTACCCTTTGAATAATGGCAATGACCTGCTTATGTGGGAATGAGAGCAATACATCCCTAGAAACAGTGACGTGGATGTATTTAGGTTTCGATAAGTATTAGCGGTGATAGAGTAAGACAGAAGTATATCCATAGACGCGACTTCTCTATCGTCTATTTTATGTAAAAGTATAAGTTATCGTTAGCAGCGTATTCGTGTAATGCTGTGTAATTCCAATCGTGTTAAAGTAGCTCCTTTGTTTAATGCCAAATATGGAAAAATAGTAAAAATAACAAAAAGGCCTACAAAGGATATTTCGATGATAAACAGACTGAGCATACAAAATCCCTCCAATAATATGAAACAGTATTTTTATTCAAATAATTGATTTATATATATCCGTAACTGAGGAAGGATTTGTTGGTTCGGTCTCTTGGTAAAAATTAGAGTAATAAATTTAAAAAATGTTTGATATGGAGCATAGTTTAAAATGTTGTATGTCTTAAGGAGTTGATTGCTCATTGAGGAAAGAGAATGAGCGAATTTGGAGCGTACAGAGGTGCTAGTGTGAAAATGGGTAGATAGCATTAACTGGAGAGAGAGAAAGCAGAAGAACTGTCTGCTATGGATGCGGAAACTACTGTAGGAAATTCAAAGAAGGCAGAAAAAGTTAGTGAATGAGGCATTGAGAGTAATTCAGATGTTGAAAGCTATGCTATTTGGGAGAATGCTGGGTATGTTCGTTATAGTGAAGAAAATAATTTTGGGCAACAGAAAAGGGGGAAATGCAATAGAAAGAAATGGTAATGCCAAACACACGTTTAAGCTTCATACCGTTCCGTTTTGGGGTAGTCTAAGTCAAAAACGCCAGATTTTAGGTTATCCAGGGAAAATTACTCTCTAATTAATTTCTTTCATCACGCATCTGAAATATTCATGCGTCAGAGAAGAAAATTGTGTCAGCAATAAGATGTTAATGCTTCATTGAAGTGCTTTGGAGGTACGTCATTGTTTATACTCATGGATCATCCTGAACCTAAATTGGTCGATTAACTGACAAAAATTAAAATAAAAATTATATCGCCAAATGTGAACCGGAATTTCAATTGCATTGGGCAATATGAGAGGAATTTTCCTTGCCATGATTGCTTCACCAATTTTTCTTTAAAAAATAAAAAAAATCATATTTCCCCAAAATATTTTATGAATAATTTAACCTATAAGCAGATCTGCCGAAAGATCGGCAGTGAAATTCCTCGCATCCATATCTCTCCTTAGCCTTTCATGATAATATGAGGTACGAGCACACCACCACATGGTTGCTAAGGAATGTATGATCGTTGGAAAGATTAATTTATTAAAACGTCAGAACTTCTTCTTCGCAAACATAGAAGAAAGATTACGTAATTCAGCGTAGCCAATGTATTTTACAAGTATATAATTATTTAAGGGCAGAATTTGAACGATGTTATTAATTTTTATGAAGTATACGTAGAAATTATTATTTAATCAACCTTGTAAGTACCCATACCCCCTCTAAGAAGTTCCTTAAGGCTGTGGATTTAGGGAATAAATCTTTGATTGCACTTCATTTTGGGGATTGGTGATGGTTCTGTCAAAGTTTTGCGTGTACGTAACTAATTCCTGTAAACAACTGGAGTGGTAATTATATGTAACTAATTATAGTATATATACTAATTAGTATATATATATATATATATATATACATACACATAGTAATTATATGTAACTACCGAAATATGAGGGATGATAAAATTCGACTCTGAAAGTATCATTTCCTACCCACAGAGGATAATATGCTTATCATACTCAATTAGAGATTCACCTTCGAGTTTCCACAGATTAAGAGGGGATAAAACTGCTATACTTGTAAATTGAAACGAACTCTTCAGTCAATAAGCACTCAACTATTTTGATGAACGTTCAATCTTTCTGTAAAATGTTATGTCAAGGCTTTGCTGGACAATAATTTCGTTGGATCGTGATCTCCCACTGCTAATAATCATCTGATAAGCAAAATTATCCCATAATCTCTGTTCTATTAGTTTGGAAATGTGTAATGTTTCTTCTCTTTCTCTCCTTTGAAGTCTTCTGCCGCATTTGCTCGTACCATTGTTGACCAAGCATCAGCATATTTCATTGACAAAAAATCACTAAGGATGAACAAAAGATAACCGGGAAAATTATAATTATTTTAGAAAAAAATTGGAATTTAGCAGTTTCTCGTTATAAAATCATAGCTTTTGAGAAGGACAAGCAAAAGGACTTTCCAATTATAAAAAAATGTTTTAAATGGACATGGTACACATTTTATCATTTTAGTTTTATTTTTAAGAGCCCTCTTATACCACTAGTAACTTATCATTTACTATTTTTGTAACCGTTTCTTAGTAATTCTTTTGATAAATCATTTAATGCACAGTAATAATTATCATTCTGAAAGGTATATTTATTACGTTAATTTCCGCAATTTCGGCGTAGCTAACACATATTTGGATAGGGGAATTTTAACAAAATCCTGGAATGTTTTAAAAAGCACCCGATTGAATGCTCCACCTCTCGTATTTTCGTTTGAAGTAAAGCTATTTGTTTTAGGAGGTCACTTTAGGAATTATATTGACGAATATTATTAAGACATGTTCAGTACCAATTGATAAAATAATACCCTCAAAACAAACAAAGAAATCGACGAGTAATGCCACTTGATGAGTTCGTTTCATTATTGAACATACTAACGTATTTTATACGTTATTACGTTTTCATAATAATACAAAATTTAGCAATAAAAGCATAAAAGGTTCTGGTATTTAAACAATATTATAACTTCACTTCGAACGTCTTTTAGGTTACTGGCTTTGAATTCCATTTTATAGCCTTTTCTTAATGGTAATTTAGATGATTCAACGACCATGATTAATCTCAGGGTTTGACCAGCTATCGTGCAAAAACTAATTTTCAGAGTCGATGAGAAATAAACCGGGTCTCAAAACAATATGAAAATAACATGCTAATAGCTATGTATCCGAATAAATTTTAACTTGAAATTGTGACTTTCATTGGAAACGCACAAGTTTTATATTTAAAAGATCTCGGTCAAAGATGCATAAGTTTGGTGCGGTTCCACAACTTTGAAAGTTAATGGAAAATTAAGGCAATCATTATCAGGCAAGAGTCACCAATATTTCGAGTATTTTTATCCGTGAAAGAAAACTAGAATGGAAGTACATGAATAAATAATAAAATTGATGAAAGTAATTCTGGTGTTAACTGAGATTTTTACTGTAAAACCGATAATTTTATTCCCCCTTAGCCAATGCCCAATTAGTGACGACAGCGTAAAATAATCATACTCCATTCTGCCCTTGGACTGAGGGAGTGGTCGAGATATTTCCAGTGGATGGAATCGGAAGACAAACGTCATTATTTACGAATTCCAAAAAAGAGAATGTGACAACGACGGAAAGTGGTGGGTGGAGAGAGAGAGAGAGTAAGACCATTTTGTATCGATTGGAGTCGTACGACTTCCGCTAATCTTCCCACTCAAATTACGTCCTTGCGCACGGAATGTTTTCTTAATTTTTAATACGCTTGGAGTAAAATGTATGCCTCTAGTTTAACGGATGTTTAAACAGTTACCATGCCAACAGTAGTGAGAGGAAAGGAGCTGAGACCTTTATCACGTGCGATGGACGTAATCACTGTTAATATTTTTAAAAATTGATGAATGCAAGTTTGATGTAACGGAAACATATGCAAATTACTGGTCTTTCTGTCTTCCTTTGAGCCAAAAAAATTTCTCATCACTATCGCTAGCTGAAATCTTATTTTACCTTCGTCATGCAATACCACGATTCATTGCTCAGAAAGGTTTTAACCCGGAAGGAAATATAATTAATGGTTTCTGGCGTAACTTTATGGAACCGATTTAACCCGGAAGGAAATTATTATAATATATTCGTACTTTTTATTGGAAGCTGATTGTGAAAGAATTTCCCAAGTCATTTCATCTTTGCTTTCATGTTATATAGTATCCCCTTCTCTCCCTACCGAATGGAATAAACGGATTCACTGAAATTCCAAGGTGAAACCTTAATATAAAATACCACGTGAATTGCCTCTTTCTCTGGTGGTTTGTTTAAAGAATGACGCGTTTATTGCACGTGAGAAATACGTGAGAGTAATGCGAGAAGAATTGAAATGCATTGTATCTGGAGATTAAAACAAAAAATTGTGTTGTTTGCTATTTATTTTTACATGCTTCATCGACTGTGATAACTTCATGCCGTGACTATCCGCTTAAAACAGCCTGGAAAAGTATTCATGCCAATGACGGATTTGAGCAGTAGACCTTTGCTTTTAACGACGGTTTAATGATCATAGGGGAGTACTCGTATATTCATAATATTTTAGGGATGATTTTCGTTCTCCTAAAAATGTCGCATTATTATATAAGATGCGTGACTTAAAGGTGAATGAAGGTATGCATGTAACTGATTGATACAGCACAAAGTTTTCTCATTGGTATTTTATATTTTTATGCGTGCATAACCACGTTATTTGGACGAAAATACTCTCCTCCGGTTCTATTGCCGCCTGAGATGTTGCTAAGACATGCATATAGCGATAAAATTTACTTAATATTGCATAATTTATTATTTAAACTTTATACTTGAACGCTCTTAACAGTACTTAATTCATTCATTGAGTGGTAAAATACTCTTAAAAATCACGTGCTATACCAAATACTTTTCTTGATAACCATTGCATATGCTAAAAGGATATTTATAGCTAGAGTTAAGAAGAGTGTTTCGTGGTTCCTCTGGTAACCACAAGCGCTATTGGAAAACCTGATTTACATACTTTCAATTCCTCTCAAATCATGCTGTTTATATTTCCATCTCAACCCGAACAATACTATGCGCAGTTTTAAAAGCACTTTCATATTACATTACTATATGTGTGTATCTTGACAACATAAGTTGATTACTCTCAATGGGAAACTGGGAATAGCGCTTGGAACGAGGTTCTCCACTGACCTGTTGGTAACCGATGGACTCGGCGGAGGCGGCCGATGAGTCGTCCAGGCTGTCCGCTCCCAGGCTGCCGCAGAACCCGCTGCTGCTACCACTGCTTCCCCCGCTCTCGGTTTCCCGTGTGGCCATTTCTCCGCGGGATCATCTGGGACGGCAAAGGGGTCTTCCTGCGAGAGTTGGCGGAGGGTGCGCCGTTGCTTCCCGGGAGTTCACCGGTGGGAGAACGGAGAGCGTCCGTCTCGACGACCAGATCTTACGGCAGGGTTGCCAGGGAAACGCAACAGTGTCGATCCGTAAACTTAATCGTGATCGAACAAATAAGCCTTCCGTCTCTTTTACCAGGGAAACTCAGCAGTGTCGATCGGTAAACTTATTCGTGATCGAACAAATAAACCTCCCGTCTCTTTTATCTCGTGCACACACTCAAGTCGAGATAATCCCCGCGTAGCCGGCAGCCTCAGGATCACATCCACTGACTCATCCGGTGGGTCTCCCAAATGGACGTCCAGAATATTCTTTTGTCAACAGTATTTTTAAGTAGTCGTCTCGTTTACGTAGCACTGGCAGAAACATATACCCAAATTTCCCCTTCAACGGAGAAACAAAAAAATTGCAAAGAGATCATTTACTCTTAATGAAATTGTTTCCTGACAGTTTTCTGACACAGTGACTTCGGCGGTCACGACTCTCTTCTCCTCATTGGCGGTGGGTAATTCCCGAAATTACAGCAGGAGAAAATTAGCGCCTTGGGAATCCAAGTCACGCGGCGAGGGGATCCACCGCGGAACTGTACGTAGGATTCGGGGTAAAACAAACGGCCTTTGCTAACTACGCGTACTAAAAATTCGCTTTAAATGCAGATAACGAGACCAGGTTTTCTTTTTTTTTTGAGTTGACTGTACCCAAGCAGGCGAATTGACTGTGGAAAATTACACGCAGAACGGCCCTTAGACGCAGCAGCGCCCGTGCGAGGTGCACCGATTCCCGCGGATTATACCTTCGGAAGAGCGGACCGATTCAATCGTGGGATCGGAAGTATCGCAAAATCCTTCAGCCACGCTTGCACTGCGTTGGGTAAATGAGAAAATGGGGATGTGGGGGAGGAAGGGTGGGACTAGGCACGAAGCCGACGCAGCAGAATGGAAGCGGACGCGACGCGAAAAAGCGACAGACGGCCTTTCTGTTATCCCTCTCAAGATTGAGTGTGCGGGGGGAATGGGAAAAGACAAAACAAAACCCCTCAGGCGGGGGAGGGCGGGTTGGGGAGGCAGTCGGGGAAACTCGAGTGGGGGGATGAAGCAATGGGGAACGCCAAGGGGGTGGGTGGAGGGGGCCCAAGTCCCAGAAGGGACTCAACACGTGGGTGAGTCACGCGTCTCTTGCCTCTCCTCTCTGTTCCTCACTACGAGGGGAAACGGCTGAAATCGTGGTGAGTGCAGGTGGATATTGTGACGGGGCGGGGGAAGGAAAGGGGGCGGAGAGGAGGAGGAGAGGGCAACTGGCCGAAACGGACGGAGAGGAGAGCGCGCGCACCCAGCGTGCAGCGACGGACGCGCGCTTGGCCTCCTCACCGGAAGAGGCTTGGGATGGCACTGCGAGAGGTCGGAAGAGGGCTGCCGGCCGAGAGGCAAGGCCTCGGGCAGGAGGTAGCGGTGGTCGCTTTATTACGCAAGGATGTGAGCATCTGGTTCTTTCAGGAAAGCGGAAGGGTGATGTGCGAGGGGGCATGAGTGCACGGGGGAAGGGGGGATCTTTATAATGACCGGAGTGAAGTATGGATGGCGGTGACTGAGTGGGGGGATGAGAAGGAGGGTAAGGGGAGAGCTAAAGGGTCGATCGAATCGTTTCTCGCTGCTTTGATTCACGGTGGGCGAGATAGTGAGCTCAATTATCTTATGGATATCCACGCAGCCTGAATGAGCTATGATACGAAAATTAGATTTGATCGTGTCTCAAAATAATGAACCTCGAACATATTCCCGATCCAAGCGATTATTCCCAGTGACCACACGATGAGCTAACTCATGCTTACTTCAAGATGGTTAACGACATTTTTTGATAAAATGAAATTGTATTTGCCCATGAAATTATCACTTCTCATGTTCCCAACAAAAAATGGTTCTTCGAAAGGTGTTCTAAAATTGCCTGGGTATTAATATTAGGCATTAATTACCCTTATCTAAACGTATTTTCATCCCCCCCTCCACCCCCATTACCTTCCACATTTTCCCCACCCTTCTAAAAATTCCCCCTTCTAACGCTTTCCCTCCAAACTCTTCCCTCCGTAAAACCTCTCCCTACCTTCCCCTTCCAGCAATCGTTCCAGCCCTGGTATTCCGTGCAGTTCTGTCCCTCTCTTCCTTAAGGAAGGTGGCTGCGACCACCGAAAATTCGAAACTTAGTGAGCCTCTTTTTTGCGTGTTTCTGTGTTTTTGTCTGTGTCCACTAGTGCTAAATTATATATATATATATATATATATATATATATATATATATATATATATATATATATATGTATGTATATAACCATAAACCATAAACACAGTAATCAACCCGAAGGTCGGTTTAGTAGGTGATGGTAGAGATCACCCAGTACTAAGCCCTATACGGCGTGTGAAAATTCACACATCAGGGTAGGGGGGCCAGTTCCTTTCCCTGTGCCGGTTATGGTTTCCCAGGAAGACCTGGTACCCGAAAAATCACTTTAGCTTATGTATGTATATATATATATATATATATATATATATATATATATATATATATATATATATATACACACACACACACATATATTACTATAAAAAAGTTTCGTATGATCGAAGGTGGAGTAGAGGAGAAAAGTTAACAATGAAAAAATACTACTTTTAATAATTGTACTAAAAATATTGGAGAAAATTTATAATTGATTCATCCGCCTCTTAGTATCAGCTTTAATATGAGCTGTTCCGGGGTACATGTCATTTATTGGTAAATTAATAAGAGAAAACAGATTTGTCGTACCGATTTCGGCAAAATGGGGAAAATTAAAAAAAATAAATGTGAAATATCAAAACGTTGTTTGTTGAACAGTGAATCTCGTTTGAGGGGAATGGCAACTTGTCCAGCAATATTGAGCGAAATCGGAGGGGTCACAGGAACTTTTCGGCCAATATTATTTTAATTGAAATGAAATTAGCTCTATGAACGCATGCGCAGTGAAACTCACTATGACGAGAGGTTAAGGCCGGATTGCTCCTCAGGTGATGGGAGGTCCACGGCTATTTCCCGCCGCGATGATCTGGGTTCTCAGCCATCCGGCCACGAGATAGTTCTGGTCTTCAGGTGAACTAATATTTGATGAGATGATATTTTCCTTTTCGGGTGAGCAAGTTCAATAATACCACTTCAATCAATGTTTCCCTCAGTCGCCTAAAGAGGTCGCTGTCGGCGGTCAAAATAACTTACTGAAGAGACTTAGAGAGAATAGAAAAGACTTGGACTGCGCGTTACTGGGGGGCCCTCTTCCCATATTCAGCGGATCATAACCGTGGCAGAAGAATCTTAGATCGCATCACAGCTCACTCCAATGGGGGCACCCTTTAGCTGAGGAGTTTCCAGCAACATAAATACGTGTCGCTGACTTTAACGTAGATCGTTTTGTCCAGGGATAATTGGATGAAACGCTCCCTTGACGATACGAACCCAGGATTTAGTGCACCTTGTTTTATAAACTTGTCAGCTACCAAGTACTTATTCTTAATTTTTATTTCATTTTGGTTGGTCAGTACGGTATTCCTATATTTATTATTATACCGTTTTTATGATTACCGATGTTTTATTCCATTTGCTTGAATATGATACTAATTCAGTCCACACACGTATCATCCCTTGAAAATTAGGCCTTTTTTTATACTATCTAATGACATCAATATCTTATTTACCTTATTCACGCGGTAAATCTTGTGGAGTCGGATTCACTTGTCAGTGATTCGTGAAAATCAGTTATGTTTGAACATTGATTTTGTATCATTTTATTCTAATGGAAATTTAACAAAATGACGCTCAAAAAACTCTCCTATATTCGTGAAAACTTTGGTCAGTGAAATTTAGGTACGTCTTTTACTCAAATCAAGCTCTATACAGTTAATCGATTGATACGCGAGGAAGATACTATGAGAAAAAGGATTCAAAACCACCAACCCGAAAATATTTTTCCTTAGAACGAACGAGAATTAACCTAAGAATTAACCAAAGAATTAACCAAAGACTTCCTGTCTCAAACTATAGCCGGTATAATAAATTAAGGTTCGAACTATCATTTATTACAGCAGACTTCTTATCTGGTCTCGCTGTAACGTCCGATGCTTTATCTGGCCTCGGCTTCTCCAAAGGGTGAATCATACGTCCTATACGAAAAGTAAAGATATAAAATGATCAATTACCTGGCAATAATTAATTTTCCTTTCAGTAATAAAAATAAAACTTATCATTCACAATAAATAATATTTATTCAATATAATAACCATGAAATGGTATCTTGGATGTGTTTTCTTATTAACATGGCATTAGTTAATCCAGAGAGGGGTCAGGGGCCCACAGAGGCAGGATGAGAATTCTGCTTTACGTCCAACTAATTGTTACGCTAAGGCGCACACACACACACGTTGGCATACTACTTGCAAGCTCAATCGCAAAAGCATATGAATGGACACTCACGTAAACGCGTATAATATATGAGAAAACTTAATTAAAATATGTACATGAAAATAATTTCAAAGATGACATAGATATGTATAAATGATTTGGTTGTGAACGGAGAAGAATGGAGAGTTCGAATGAGACAAGATGAGTATGCTAGAAATTGAGCTCACGAATAGTTGGTAATATGTTCCATTACTTTACCCTCTTTCAGGAATGTTGCCTTATCTTTTATCTTCTTCATATGTTTCGATATGTAGGGTAACTGCAGATTTTACCAGTGCATGCTAACCACGCTATCTCCCTATCTACAAAGTAAACTCTACGCCGTGTCTGAGTGCGGCAGAACAAGAATGCTCAACATTTTTCTAAGAAGGGAATTGGAGGGGAAGGAGTACTGGATGAAGGATAAACATTTCTAAATGCTTAACGATTCCATGAATGTTGTTAATTATTTCCAAATCGAAATGTCTAGTTTCGTTGTGTTCCATTAGTGTATAAGGGAAGATTGACTTACATGGTTTCTACGAATGATATCGTATGATTCATTTTTACTTAGTGTTTCAAACATACTATAGTCTTTCCTGACCTGATTGGTAATTCATAGTTCCTACAACCAAATCGGCGTCCGCACAGAAATCCCGGATATCACCTATTTTAATAGCCTATTTTGCGTCTTTCTGAATATGAATCCCAAAATAAACCATAATATAGGATCATGCTCACGATTAGACAGCACTAAAAGTCAAGTAATAATTTATTTCAAAAATATTCGAAAATTACTTTTACCCCAGTTATATAAATCCTCTCCAAATAACTGCATGACTATCATCATTGATAATAATAATAATTTTAGTATTTTCTCATTGGTTCAAATGAAGTATGCGACGGGAAAAAGAAAAATAAGAACTCGCGGGAGACATCAATGTTTTCGGGTTTGTACGTGCCTCCCCTCCTCACTTTACGATCGCCGGAGGTTTCTTATGGACGTCCTAGTAAGTGATTGAGGGAACCTTGCTCGGGAATGGTTCTCGATGTACACTCCCCCTCTCTGTGTACATTTCCACTCCGCTACAAATTTCTAATTGCCGCACAACCACCGTATTTTTTCACTGCCCCCGCCCCCCCCCCCCTCCTTCCAAGAAGTGAACCGAAACTCCCGTCATATTAGGCGCGTATCCAGACCATCAATGTGGCGGTTGGAGGGGTCAACGAGTTGGGTGGGTGAGAATATAGAAGGCAGAAAAGATTCACACGGTGTTTTGAAATGAAATTTCAATTAGCTGTTCGTCATTGACGACACACGCTGGGAAAATATCGTACTAGAGATTTGCTTAGACTCTATAAAGCGTGTGCATGACGCACTCTGCAGTTCTATTTGACGGAGATTTGGGGTGGAGAGTGATTCCTCCCCACTTCTTCAAAGCTTATAGCTTTGGGTGCTAAATCGATGCTTCGAGCACACCGAGTAGTGTCGACGGTGATTGCGTGACAGTGATATTGTCCATGAATTTCATCTCAAAAACCGAAAAACACCTTGAATATGAGGGGAGGGTTTTGAGAGTGGGATTGGCATTACGAGTTCAGCTTCTACTTTTCTTCTCAATGGAACATATTAAGAATTATTCGGCCACATGTGGGTGGCGTTAAATTTAATAGTGAATATGTAATAACCAACGGCCGTGAAAAAAGGTGAGAGCAGCGGGGTAAGTGATGAGCTTTCCCTTTTTTGCAATTGGTGACTATTTATTTTCCACAAGTGAATTTAACGTCTTATTTTGATTTTTTCAATAATCACCGGGTGTCATGTGCTATTAAATACACTATTGACCTTGTAAAATAGACCCTCGTGGGCCCTTGGCCCTGTGAAAGTCTTTGCCATTGAGTTTTTGGATCTGTAACTGCTGCTTTGCTAAATATTCTCTTTCATAAAATTCGATATTTTCTCTTGTCGAATGAAGTACGAGAAATATGGTCGTTGCACTACTGTCGAAATAGGTGTGACTTACAGGATTAAACGAGAAAATTCGATCGTTGACCACCGGTATCTTGGTCTTCTACCCAACCCAATGGTACGCTCAAAACTCGCGAGTGTTATTTTCACCTGTCTTAATTGATGCAAAATAGATTCTTTTCACTCGATTTGTATTGTATATCAAAACGTTATGGTATGGTTTCGGGTTTTCGGGTCAAAGAATTTTTTCGAGAAAGAGTTTTTTCTGCCTCCAAAACGAGTTATCATTGTTTTTCAATTTCGTCATTAAATAAAGATGCACACATTAGTTTTGAATTTTATTCCATAGCTAATGATTAAAATATTGCAGTAATCAAACGGGGATGGCTGCTACGGGGAATATCGGTTGCTGTGAAAAATCTGGGCGTGAAAAAAATGGTGCTAACATTTTTCTCCTTTGCAACTCACTGGAGAAAACTAAGGAGTACCGTCGTGCCAAATTTACAGAAAGGGATTGTTTTCTCCAAAATAAAGGTCAACAAGTCAAACTCCTTCGCTTTCTGGTAAGGGTAAATCTTGTGAAGTGCTTCTCTTCCTTGTGACTCACTGAAGACATGCCTGCATGCGTTAGCTCATGTACTGTTACGTGGGCGTTCGTTTGGTAGGTCAAAGGTCAAGGGTTCGAAAGCCTCAACACCACCTCAGGCATGTGTGGTCTCCTTCAATGACTCAATATTCCATGAATTATGTTTACCGCATCAATGATAACAGCCCGTGGCTCGGTCTGATAAAAAAATTCCACTCTTTTCCACTTAAGCCTATCGGTGTCCACAGTCGACCCGCCCTCCCAACCGTCATTCCTATTTACCGGTAACCACATTAAATATCATAATTGATGATGGAATATTCATTCATAGGGAAAGTGCATGTGAAATTATTATTTTAAAATTGGGTCATTTTTAAATATGCTTATGTTTCAATAAAATGGCAAAGGAAAATATCAAAATTATCCATGTTGTGTGACATAGGATGCGATGTAATTTCATCTTATTTTCGGTATGGCTCTACTCTGATGAAGATTGGTTGGTAAATTTTCTCGACATAATAATTTATAGATAATATTGTGGTAAATAAAAGTGGTTTAAACTCCTTTCATAAGAGTTGAGTTTATGCCTTGTTAAACTAAACTTCTCCCACGCTTTTGTTATACCTCTTCTTCAGTCTTTTGTGGATTATCCTCTTTGCACTACCTTCGTTTATTGAGAAATTAACCTAAATGACCTTGTTTTTCTCGCCGTAAATTAAAAAAAGACACAAATTGGGGAAATTTAAACAGATAAAGTTTTTGGGCAGCATACTCGTGATGGATGAAAATGGGCATAGCGTAAATGAAAAGGGGGGTTGAAGCGTCTAGGTGTAAAATTAAAATTTTCATAGCGGAGGGAATTATGGACAAAGACTCGCACAAAAGATCTCAAGAAAATATATGCAGATACTACATGTGAAGAGTAATGTCGTTAGATTCTAAAACTTAGTCTTTTGGGTAATAATACGAGTCGTGGCGCGGGTGTGAGGACTATATATATGGATGAGAAACTTTTACAAAACTACAGTGAGTGAACCATGGTTATGTCAAATTTTCCCATTAAAAAATTGCTATGAATTACCATAAAATCTCGAAGGAACTAGTTTTATCATAAGCACAAAGAAGGATGGATATAAGATGAACGGCAAACGAAGAGTTAGATATTGCGTGGTAAGAGAGGTGGTTGTGTGAGATAAGTTGTAAAAAGGCAGTAAAAGTGGATGGAGAGGTTATAAAGAGAATGAAGAGAGAATGAAAGCGCGGCATAACGGGTAATGCAGTACAAGTAAGTTCCATGGTGTAAGTAGAAGGCGCCGAAGGAGGCAGTAGTGCAAAATAAAAGGTGTACCTCGTCAAGAAATATTATCACGAGAAATCGAAAAACTTGACCTACAAAAATAGACTATAAAAATGAGAAAATGCATATTATACCCTTTTTTGCCGAATTAGTGAGTTCTAAACACATTATTCATCGCGTTTAAGGCGTACATGCTACACGATAGGGATATTCCATTTCTGTGAAGGATAATTTTTCTTCTTTTATCTTTAATTTCAGTTTTATTTAGTATTAATTTTTCCTTCCTGTTTTGAAACGATTTTATTTTGAAGCAATTTCTGATAATATGAAATAATACTCATTCAACGATGGGCGTGTGCAATCCCATGAAGATTGATTGTAGTAAAACTTATGCGATGATAGTGGTGAGAGGTAGAGTATTATGTAAAGTTAGAGAAGCTTCAGCTTTCTTATGAATTTGAGTCTTAATAATCAGAGGTTACTTTTAAGTTACTATTTGAACGCATTGCGAGCGTTGCGTTCGTACGAGAACGCAACGCTCGTAATGCGTCTTTGATAACCCTTTTCATTTTTGACGCAGGGAGTAATATGAATTCGAGTAGTTCCCTGCACAAGCAAGATTTGTTTTAATGTGGTTATTTATCAACCTAGAACTCTTTGTTCCATCACTTAACTAACTAATATTGAAATAATTAGCAAACTAGTAAAATTCACAACGATTTAAAAATTGGAATGGCTGTAAAGAAGGTAAGTAATTCGTTTGCCTAAACCGGCAGCAATCAACTCGAAGGTTAATTTAATTCGTGTCGGTAGTCTTCTTATCATTTACTACAGCCTGTATAGCGTATGAAATTCACAAATCAGGATATGGGAGCCTCAGTTACTAAGAAGATCTGGTCCCCGAGAAATCACACTTGGTTGGAACTTACGATGCCTTGAGGTGTCACCCGGAATCGAATCCTGGTCCTCCAATTAGCGCTCGGCCGTGTGAAGGGGCTCGACTGGAATCAGAAACTTCAACCGAGGCCATTTTTTCCATGCGTAGAATATGGTGACAGTCATTCTTTCCAGTTTTCGTTAAGCCTTATTTTTCATATTTTTATTGAAACCGTTTATTGCCATTAACACTTCTGTTTGAAAGCTTGCGACTAACTGGGTTTTATATATAAAACATGAAAGAGAAATGCCGGAAAGGATGAGATGAAACATTTTTTGGAGCATATATTCAAAACAATAAAATTACGAAAGATTGTATACGCATCGATTTGCGCGTATGGATCGTATTTTTTTGGCGATTTTTCACATGGGTATATGCACTGAAAAATTCAGCCAAAATCTAGTTCACAGACTTCCCACCAGAAAGGCCTGGGTTCGAATGCCGAAGGTGGAAGAATTTATCACTCGTATCCTGTTCCCTCCTTGGTGTGCTATGTGGAAAGCACTTTTACTATGGTACGCGGTCCTTCGGATGGGACGTTAAATTGTGAATACTTTGGCGCATATCGTCACGAATATGCTAATACCGACGCCAGGATTCTCTCCACCCTTCCTCCATTCTCTGAAGATCCTTCCTACCTCTGAATTACTTACCTATGTATATTATCGAGATGACTTCAGCTTTCTGTCGCCTCCCCTAATAACCATTACTATAATATCGGGGAAATCACCTCTACGGTTTGCACTGGGCATGCATATCCTCTATTATTATCATCCCTTCATCTTAGTTCTTCCAAATATGTGACTTTATTTTAATAGATATTCAACTGAAAGCACTGACTCACGGATTTATCAACGCGAAGCTTTAAATCCTGGTGAGAGAAACTTAAACTTTTATTTTAAGTTCCCATTACTGAGGTGAGTAAGTAAGAATGTTTCGCTCGTACAATCGTAAAGGATTTAGCCTGAATTAAAGGGTAAGTTTCATAGTCAGGAAAATTATGACGAGAAACTATTAGGTATAAGATAAGTTTATTTGCCCTACAAGTGCAAACGCTGCGGAAAAACAGTGAAAAGTGGTAATGGCAATCTGGAAAAACGCTTTTGTTCAAGTAAACAGACGCATTATTGTCAGTCTGCATACATTAGAATGCAACTCTGCATTCCAAATTTTTAGAAAATATGTCATTAGTAGATGATACTACTATTGCAGTGTTGTCTTCGTGGCCAGAAGGCTTCCTCCTTGAGGGTTGATGGGAGCATTCTTCATGTGAGTATCTGACTAGTTTCCGAGCGTTTTAGAGAACTAATTTTATCGTTTCCTTGCTAAGTGACGGTGTTGCACCCAACTGTAATTGCAGACCAGCAACCACAGAATTAGTGTAGACCCAGTGGAGGTTGTATTGGAATGAATACCTTGATGCAAAATGATTTGTTATCGCACAAATATGAGGATCATTAGAATACAAAAACTATCATTTCCCGTGTTATCAGAATGTACAAGTATGATATCTGAAGTACCAGAAATTGTTAAAGCGTTACGTTTGAAATAGCTTTCTCATCCGGGCGTTAGAGTAAATTCAATAGAGTTTTGACCATCTATTGAATCTACATAATATATGGATTCCAACCAACTGGTTTAAAAATTCCTTTTACGATCAAACAGACTGAGTAGCATGTATCTCTATTAGCTGATACAACTCGTTACACTCGTGATTTACCAAGTGCTTTTATAAGGTATTTGTTACTGAAAAGTCTACCTGATGGCAAAATGGCGTATGACCCGCAGTTGGGTAATGTATAACCTGGTATAACCGTTGACTATGAGCGAGGAAAGGAGCTTTTTAAAAGCATTTCACCGGCCCTATATTTTCCTTAATTCACTACGGTGGTTTAATGAGTTATTTTTACACCTAGACAGTCCTCTGATTAATTTTCCCAGTGACTTATGTATAAGAATAATTTTACATTCGTTTCTTCATGCATCAAGGGGATTAAAATTAGTCTTTCCACTTGCTGTGGTTATTTATTTTAAACTTCAGTGACTATTATTTCAACTTCATAGTATTATTTATTTTCTTAGAAATTAGGCCGAAATAATTATTAATGGGAATGTTTAGGTGCATTTGTCAAGTAAAGTAACAACAAGAACTGAAGTAACTTGGTGGCCTAACACATCCTGCTATACATTCTCTCGACGGTTTTTGAGGAAGTTTATACTTTCAATCTACATATGTAGAATACCGCGCAAACCCTTGCAAGGACGAGTGGCAGGAGATGTTAACTCACTAGCCATTCTATTTCTGTTCCACTTTAGTTCTCATGTCCGTACTAATCATTAGTGGGAATTCCAAGAAACTGCGGGAGATGCCTTAACAGTAACTTTTAACGGAGTCATCCGCTAATATGCATGAATGGGAATTCTAAGAGCCATATGTCAACTAAAGTAATATTTCAAGAACTGCATTAGCTTCGACTGAAAAATGATGATGGTGATATTAAGCAAATTCAGAATGAAAGCATAATCAGCCTATTCTGGTGGCGGCGGAGAACCGTCTCCTCCAACCAACCTGGAGGTAACGGGTACGAATCCCGCCTCGGAGGATTTTTAGCTACCTAGGGCTTAGGTTTTTGTACTTGACTTTATTGTTATTTTCAAGTTTTAAAAGCGATTTAGAAGTTTTGTTTTCAGTTTAATGTGAAATGAATAAATAGCGGGCTAAGGTGCAAATATGACAGCTACAAGGTGATGACTATTTTAGATAAGGCAACTAAGTGTACTTTCCTGCATACTTAAGAGCGGAAGGGCTGTTTTGAAACGAATTTATTTTATTTCATTTCCCAACGTGGCCAAAGTACTGTTACTGGCTCAATTAATATTTTGTTTTTTTTTAATGGTCGCAGTTTATTCTGACATCTTTACACTATACCGCCAACTGTCACAAGGATGAGTGGCAGGTGGTGTTAAGTCGCCAGTCATTCTACTTCTGCCTTACTCCTGTCATCAGGTCCGAACTAATCATCAATGGGAATGCTAAATGACATGTCTCAAGTCAAGTCATTGGGAGAGTTGCAGTAACTTACCAGATTGAAAGCTTATAACAATGATATTAAGTCATATAAAATACGTATGCAAGGATAATGTAGCGGACTCAGCTGAAACTATGACAGTTGCAAATTGAAGACTATTTTAGGTGAGGAAACTAAGCATACTTTCCTACAAACTTGGGAGAGAAAGGGCTGTTTTAAAATAAATTTACTTTATTTCATTTTCCGATGTGGCCAAAGTACTGCTACCTACTCTATTTATTTTGTGTTGTTCTTTATTGTTGCAGTTTTTTCTTTTCGTTATCCCACGATTTCAATGATAATCAACGCCTACGATCAATATAACCCCAGAAAGCCAGGCATAGAGGAACTTGACAAGGGAGATTGCGGAGAAGTGGAAGCGGAATTAAAGGAGTCTGGTGAGTCAAATGAGTACAGGCTCTGAGTGTGAATTACTAAGCTGAAGCGTTCGCGAAAAACACAGGTTTCCGATCACAAACAAATCGAAACTGCACATTAAGACTACACATCGAAACTACACAAATCCGATGAAACAATGACCTTAATACTTACAACTTCGACAAACTCTAGCTAAGTGGCGTACAACCCTCACGCAGTTCACTCAAATAATTTTTATCAACAAAATAATTTTTCAGTTTCCCCAGCTTCATGGCTTGTTAACATTGGACATGCTTTCCAATGTGACACGATAGTCCCATTCAATTCAGATTGGCAAAGTAATCAATGCGTTTGTTTTTGGGTTGACTGCTGGCTGCCTTGGTACCATAACCCTTTACGATTCTCTCGCCGCTTACATGCATATTAAATGTGAATTCGCTGGATGGGACCCAGGATAAATGAACTGGGGCAAAATGATAAGGAGACCGAAAACGGTCTGCTGAGAAGTTAATGGGCATGCCTAATCAAATTCAATTTTGTTTTCTCTTTTAATGACCAATGAGGACAAAGGTTTTTCCTCAGGAACCGTGAGCAACGAAAAATGACGACGTGGGGCAGTCGAAAATCCAGGAGAAATTTAAGCAAGACTGGTTTAGAGCAGAAGGGTTATCTGGTACGGTGTGGGAAAGTGGGTGTCACCGGGTCTTATTTTTTCGAAAGTGCTGACTAGCAGCGACGGCTAACGAAGAACGACATGAAAAATGATGACATCTCCTTGGTCGCGAGTTAGGACGACTCAAGCGTCAGTCTGAAAATGTGTGGATTCAACAAGGTGCGGCCACTTCACACGAGCCTAATCACAGCATAAAAACATTGGAACCAAGTGCCTCCCAGCAATCATCATTTCTTGGTTAGGTAATTTTCCGCTCCCTCGCCAATTTGGTAGAACCTGATTTATGAGGGTAGATAATGTTGCCATGGATGGAAAATGTCCTCCCGTCTCATGAATGGAATGTTGCATCCGAAGTCCCGGATTCTGCGGGTAGCTGCTGACATTTCCCCAGATCTGGCTTCTTCTAGTACTGCTAATACGTCCAATATCTGTAAATAATTTTTGTGACCTCAAATCAGTATCAATTGAATTTATTGATTAAGGGTTGCTTGTTTCATTCGCGCTAATGCGACAACTGTGCGCCGCAGTTTGAATGTTCATGTATTCGATTGTGAACCCTCCGTGGAAAAGTAGAACAGGCCTTTCCGCCCAGGTCTTAAGTATCATCAAATTATTTTTTCCTCCCACATCCTCTTTGATCCGGTGTACTCGTTCCAGTACTTAACCGCGATGCTTTAGTCGCTGCACATAACCGTTTAATTTTATCCGATGATGTCTGGCAATTGGAATTTCTAAATCTTACCAACTTCGGTAAATGTATCCTGTCCTTGAAGCTATTTGTATTTGTAAACTACTGATCATGAAATACCGCCATTTTTATTGTTGTCCTTTATCTTGTCTCTGATGGAATTAACAATAAGCGTCGCTGTTTTTATTTTCATAAAGGTAACTATTTTTCCAGACATATATTTTAGTTACCCCGGTTGTTTCAAAGGTAGCGTCTCCCACTCCTTTGAACTGAGCATGTAATTTCGAATTTCGTCACTACAACGAAGAAAATGATTTCCCTCTTAAATTTAACCGTGTGTTTAAGAAAAATTAAATTGCATTCATGTATTCAGTCTGCGTTAACATTTAGCGTCATTAATGATCGATCTGAATAGTTGATAGCATTTATAAGGATCAATTTTATAAATCTTCTAAGGAGTTAATACGATGAGAAATGTCGTTACATTTGAAAAACTAGATATCTGAAATGTGTCAAAAACTGCGTTGATTGATTCTCCTCTTTATTACCTTCGTTTCTGACACTCAATTCTCTTCTTCGCTCTCACACTGACTTAATGCGTTGGGATATGATTAATTTCATTTGGCTGAGTTGAACTTCTCGCTGCTGTTGTTGCACTTATCAGAGGTTGTCCAGGGTTGAACTTTGTGCCGCGTGATTGATGCAAGTTTTCAAGGTTTTTATGCTGCAATAGAAATAGGTACAGAAGAAATAATAGAAACAATAAAAAATGTATTAAAATAAACGATCCGGAACCCTCTATTTCGGAACAAGCTCCTCTTCTGGGGTGGACAGAAAGAAAGTGATTATACGTACAAAGAGTGCAGCGATGGCGGAAAGACTAATTTATTTGCTTCGGGAGCGGCATGGTGGAACAGGGGTAAGGTATCGAACTGCGGTTGATGCTTTTTTTCAGTCTAAAAGTTTTTATTTCCGTCATACATACAGGTATGCACAGTGAAATAAAGCATAAACTCTCATAAGTATTTTCGCCCGTTTTATTCTGATTTTCCACCTCCCGTCTCAGAAGGTGCGCTGTGATTGGTTGACTCATATTTTTAGGCTAAAACACGTTTCCAGGAGCTGGAAAACGTGTAACTGTCTTCCCTGCTCAAATTGTTGGGCTTCTAGGCTATTTCCACGGCTTCACGAGTGAGTCTTGGAAATTATGGCTAGTTTTTTGGCGACGAGTGAAGCTCCTTCGAAGTTGATATTGTGTGTTGGACCTGTCAAGGTGTGCTCTGCGCCGGCTGAGAGGTGTAGTCCTTTATTCTACATAGCACCCGTGTGTTCTTAAATGCTGTAACTTAGTCCTCCGGACGTTTACCCGCAGCCAAATTGAATCTCGTAGACACCACTTTGCAGAGAATGTCGGCTGACTTCGTGACCAGGACACTACGTTATGTTTGGCGGGGGTTTTGGCTAGTCATCCTGTTGTTCCCGCTATGGGATAGTGGCGGAAGCGGATGCTTTTTGTCTTGGTCTTGTTTGGTTCATCGACAGTACTTTCAAGGGCCACAGGCTTAATCTGCTCTTTTTTTCGCGCAGCTATTTGAAGCCATTGTTTTCCAGTGTTTTGAAAAGGTGTCGTTTCTCGTTGTCACTAGAACCACTCTCGGGGATTGAAAAGGCTCGGTGGGAGGGAGTTCTCATTATAGCTGTCTTCTTCTGAGGGTGATACAGAGAGGACGTGTGCAGGTACCGTGGTTGGTGTGTCTTTTTTCAGAATACTGAGTGACCCAGGGTTTCGTCGTCTTTCTTTTTGACCATTACATCTAAAAGAGGGAAAAGCTCGTTTCCTTCAATATCCACTGTGAATTTATTGTATTCGTTCTACTCGTTCAGGTGTTTTAGAAAGTTCGTTTATTCGTCCTTTACATGGGGCCAGATGACAAAGGTATCATCGACTATCTCAGGAAAAGCTTCGGCTTCTTCTTACACAATCACACTGGCTTCTCTTTGAATTTCTCCATAATTAGATTGGCGATGACTGGTGGGAGGTCCCATGGCGGTGCCATTCCAAAAGAAATGAGTTTTTTTTAGCAAAATTCCATCATTTTCGGGATGTCTTCCGCAGTCCTTCCGTGAATAGAGATAGGTTTATCTCGACAGCTTCATCGCCAGGATTGTAGGTGGACAGGGATTCCACGCCGAAACTGACCGATAGATCGGATTCGGTCTTCCTTGATGACTTCGACATGGAACGAGTTTTTTACGCATGCCTTACCGGATAACGATTGGAATAAGTTAGACCGATGCCTCGCCAATTTATGTGTCGGTGAGTCCACAGCGCTGAAAATAGGGCGAAGTGGAATTCCTTCCTTGTGAATTTTTGGAAGTCCGTAGAGACGAGATGGTTTCGGTACCCGTTCGAGAAGTCTCCATCGTCCTTTCTGTGGGAACGAAGGCTAGTAAAAAATTGATCCATACCCATATTTTGATGGAAACCTTATGGGGTATAATCTGGAGTTGTTAAGCACAAATGATATGAAATGTTCCGGCCAAAAATATCAAACCATATATCAATTAAATCGAAGTTAGTCTTCGTATGTTTTATAGCTATTTAATGAAATAATCATCCTCACGAGTCACTTCAATGACTGTAACTAAGTGCGGCTCGACTGATAATATTTAAATTAACTCTCGAATTTCCCATCACGGTTGCAAATTTTCTGTATAAAATGAATGCATATTTAAAAATACAGTCATGAAATAATAAATTGAACAAAATATAAAAATGAAATTGGTCATATGCTCCAAAAATATCGCCGTTAAAACATTAAGTTTCGCTTGGCGAGCAGCATCTCTGGCGGACATAAAAGGAGAAAATTCGCCAATAAAATGGAAACTAGGCCAAGGGAATGGGAAGCTTGGATAATGAACATTGGTAAGAGGGAGAAGTAGACAAAAGTAGGGTGGATAAAATAAAGCGTTGTGGAAAATAAAGGACAAGGCCACTGGCTATGCCGTAAACTGTGAGTAGTTTATCAGGAAATCCATCTGGGAGACGAGAAATAGAAAACAAAAGTGCACTTTATGGATGGATTAGAAAAAAATACCTACTACCCATCGAACTGCATATACTTCCGCATGAGACACGCTAGGAATGAAGTCATTAAGCTTTCTCGGGATTTTTCGAAGTTGAATAAGGTGGGATTTCCATCAGTTTTCTCTTAACTACGTAACTAGGCTAGGTGAACCCTTGTATAAATCGACAAAATTTACAAAGCGACAAGATATTAGTGGAATGTGTGCAAATAATTTGAGGTCGAAACAAAATGAAGAGGTATGGCTTTCATTAGATGGTGTAAAAACGACCTATTCCAATTTAGTGCTTCATAGAGGAACTAAACCCTCCCATGGACTACAAACTTGACATGGTGGAAGGCCTTGTGCGTTTCGATGAACTATAGAGTTTTGCTGGCGGGAGTAACGATAATTGCTCCTGGTAGGGTCACCCATTTCAGATAAGTCGAAGGTTAGGAGCCAGACGAAAGGTAGTTCGTGCGGCACCTGCTCCTCAGTGAGGCGGCCACAAAGGTGTCTGACCCCAGTGGGGAGGCCATTGAGTGATGGTGTCACTTTAAAAACACTCTTGAGGAAGGCAACGGGAAACCACCACAATTATCATTCCCAAGAATATAATGATGGGCACTATTGATAATATGAGTCCTGGCGACGACGGGAATCGGTCCAATCGACCATGTGCCGTGCCCGGCAGCGGGAGAGGCAATGCCTCCGCGGTCGTCTTCTCACGAAACCCTTGCAAAAGAAAACCGACAGCAGCAGAACAGAAGACGCAAAAAAAGACCAAATTAGTTCGAATACGAGCTTGGAATGTTAGGACAATATTGAGGGAAGGAGAGAATATAAAGCGAGAAGAAAAAGGAAATGTAGATATTTTAGGTCTATGCGAGGTGAGATGGAAACAGCGGGGATAACTGGAGTGATATATATATATATATATATATATATATATATATATATATATATATATATATATATAGAGTAATATACAGCGGAGGGAACGAGGGCCAACGAGGGTTTACCGTGCTATTGAATAAAAAGGCAGGAAGATGTGTCATCAACATAGAGAAAGCAATGAATAGAATATTACTGGCTGAGATAAAAGCAGAACCGACGAACTTATGTAGTCACTGTTCGGGTATACATGCCACCGAGCAATCATACATCTACATAATACCCCGCAAGCCGCCGCAAGGGCGTGTGGCGGGGGGTGCTAGGCCACCACCCGTAAAAGATAACAATACCTCATGCAAAAACAACAACATTGAAAATTACACCCACAGCAGCGCACACACTCATGCGCAAATCCCTTCATCTAACACTCATGCAAACACATATATCATAAGGAGGAAGAAGTCGATAGGATATATGATCAGTTAGAGGACATAATCGCGGGTGTTCCCGGAGGGAAACATTTGATAGTGATGGGGGATTGGAATGCGACAATAGGCGCAGGAAGAGATGGTGATGAGGTTGGGGCTATGGTCAGGTTCTTCCGCAGAGAGAAAGCAATCGAGTTCTGTAGAAGACAGGGTTTAGTAATCACCAACACTTGGTTTAGACACCACAAAAGGCGTAGGGATTCATGGAAATGACATGGTGACTCAGAAAGGTATCAGTTAGATTATATTATGGTTAGGCACAGATTCAGGAACAGTGTGATCAATTCGCACAGCTTCACAACAACCTGTGGGAGTGGAGGGAAAGTGGAGGTTGGCAGGATTGTTACTACTCTTAACTTGTGGTGCGTTGCTTCATGAGCAACACAGAGCAAGCATTTTCCTACACTTTAGCCTCCCTAAGTTGCCAGACTTGTTGCATTACTGCCACAAGCTGAAACTACCAATCTGAACCACTAGGTACAAGTATGATCAATACTACAATGGACCCACAGGAAATAAAATGGAAGCCACAAAATGCTGGGCTACATGATGGGCACAGAGCTGCTCCCAACATCAATGGATGTTGTTGACTTTTTGAATCCACTTCAACATCATTAATGATGTTTTTGTGAAAGACTTCATTTAATGTGAGCCTCATCATCAGGCACACCTGGTAGTAGAATTCTATTATTATTAAAATTTACAAGTACAGATAGACAATGTCAGGCGGCACACAAGTCACAAGTAATCACAAAAGATAATAAATAAAATCAGTCAGTATACAGGTAAAAAAGTACACTTAAAGGTAACTTCCAAACACAAATCCCCAACACAAAACAAGAAAATCCCCATCTCATTTACTTCAATCAATACACAAGAAAAAAATAAAAAATTAAGCTGTTACATATAATTTTACACAACACATCAATCAAATTATTACATAAATTGCTTACATCTTTTCTTAAAGTATTCACTCTGTTAGGAAAGGGCTTCGATAGTTTTGCAGGAAAGGTGTTCCAATCAACAATTGTTTTATTTGGGAAAGAAAATTTTTTAATTCGTTTTTTATGCCCGGCATTTTAACTTGAATTGGTGATCATTTCTCCCTATAAAATTTGGATTTCTTGCCTCTTTCCTTAGTTCTGCTCAAGCTTTCTCTCCCTACAGAATGTGGAACATTCCATAAAGTCTGCTTAATTTTCTTCTACTTTGTAAAGGTTCCCAGCCCAGCGTTTTTTACATTTCAGACACTCTCCATCCTCCTACGCTTCCCCAGCTCATATTGGGCAGCCTTTCATTGTACCTTTTCGAGTTTTTTGATATGTCCTTCTTCGTGCGGGTCCCATACAAGTGATGAGTACTCTAAAATTGGTCTTATATGCCTTTTCCGTAGTGGCTCTAATGCTCCCTTTGAGGTGTCTCATCACCCAATGAAGAATTTTGAAAGCTTTCTTAACAATGTATTCCACGTTTAGCCCCAATCCTAAATCCTTGGTTAAATATACACCTATGGATTTGCATTTGCTAACATTAATATCCATCCCATTATTTGTCACCCAATCGGCAATTTTATTAATGTCCCTATGCAGTATATCGTGGTCGCTGTCATTCTTGATTATCCTGTAGAGAGTGCAGTCGTCTGCAAAAAGTCTTATCTGAGAGTTAATATTTACTGAGAGATCATTTATATACTATAGATTAACAACAAGAGCAGGCCAAACACTTCCTTGTGGGACTCTGCATGTTACCCTCTTTTTTTCAGAATACACTTCTCCTAATTTGAGCCATTGTGTTCGACCTTCCATGAAATTTTTGACCTAAGAGATTACTCTTCTATCTGTGTGTAGCCCATCTTAAGCATTAAGCGATTGTGGTAAACTTTGTCAAAGGTATTGACAGTTTGGCTATTATGGCATCCACTTCTATTCCTGCAACCATAGAGTTGAACATTTCTTAGCAGAACCCTAATAGCTGAGTTTCGCAAAAGTGCCCTTTTCTGAAACCATATTGGCGACTGTACAACCAATTCTCACTCTCCCACAAATGCCAGAGATAATGACCAATTATCTTTTCTAATAGCTTGCATACAACCAATGTCAAGCTTACCGGTCTATAATTATCAACGTGCCGTATCTCCTCCTTTGAAAATTGGTTAAACATATGCCTCCTTCCAAGCATTTGGCAGGTCATTATTTTTAAAGGTAACATTAAATAAATGATTCATATAATTTGAAACTACACCACCACCCAAAAAGCAAGACAATTGAAATACCATCAGGCCCTTTTGATTTATTTGCCCTCATTTTCCTAATCTTTTGGAAATTTCTGCACTCGTCGCTTTAATACTTTTGGTATATAATATTGTTTTGCGTCCAAGAGTCACGTACACAGAGATGTATCTTCAGAATCCATTTTGCTTACCATCCCCTTAAATACACTTACATAGTAATTATTAAATGCATTAGCCTTTTCCTTATCGTCTACAATTAGCGTTCCATCTTCTTTCTTTAAGGCTGTTATGTTTTCCCTGTTGTCATTCCTCCTCCGGAGGTACTTCTAAAATTTATTTCCATCATCTTTCATGATTGTGTTCCGTAGGTAAGTTACTTTGACTATTTTCTTTTCTCTATTTAATTCGCAAACTAATATTTTGTAATTTATGAGCCATTCTGAGCTTTCGTTCTGTTTTTTATGAATCACTCTTAGATTTTTCTTCAAGGATATGATTTTGGGGTTGTAGAACTCTGGGTCAGTATTTTCTTTAAGAATTTTTTTTGGGGCAAAGTTATTTGTCCCGAAAATATCCTTCCTCCATTATCCCCTTAAATGTTTTCCAGATTTCTTCTACATTCTGCCCACCACTTACCCATCCGGAATACTTTTCCCTTTAAAAGGTCTGGAACCCTTCCCTATTACCATGTTTATATTGCCATACTGTCTTTTTGTTTACAAGTCCCTTAAAGTGAGCCCTCTCCCAGTTTAGATACATGTGCACAGCTGAATGGTCACTTATTCCTGGATGGACATCTACATCCCCCACCCACTTTGTTGGTCTCACAAGCATGACATCAAGGATTTTTCCCCCGCATGTGGATTTTTCCACCACCTGTACAAAACCCTCCTCGTTTATGAGATGACTAACAATGTGTATACATAGTAGGTACGACTTGAATGAGCTGAAACATATGCCCAGTCGGTACATATTTAAAAAATGTATGATTTCATTCACTCTTTAAATTCTGCAAATGACTTTCATTTTAGCCATTAGGTGAAGGTGTTGCAGTAAGTGAGGAGAGCAATTGGTTACTGGCTTGTGTTCAAATCTAGGCCAACTTAACCCAAGCTGTGTGTGAATTTATGGTACAAGATTTTTATGCACAAGAATTTAGAGTTTTTCCATAATTCAGGTGGCATAAGGAAAGGGAACTGAACCTGCAACCTAATGTTTTCACACACCATAGGGAGTATAGAGCAATTAGAATGGAGGGATTACTACTTTTACCGATCAAACAACTGAGATTGATTATATTACATTATTTAAAACTAATCATGAAGTATCTTTAGCCGCAATTTTACTGTGAGATGGGAGATATTGCGTAGCTCTAGGGAGTGATTTCCCCTTCCAGGCCTTAAGGAAGGAAAGAATAACTATGTGATTTCTGAGGGTGTGACAACAAAGAGGAAGTGGGTTAAAGGACACAAGATTTCCATAGAGACAGACTCTAGCTGCCAGTGGAGAGATAGGGGAAAAGGAGTTTTTGAAGTGAAAGATGGATTGAGTATGAATAATTTAAATAACCATAAAATTTGACGAGAAATGACAATGCTCTTAGAGTCATTATGGTCATAAGCAAGGAATTGACAGTCAATGGATAGTGCATAGAAAAGGGGGCAGGGAACATTTATATTGTCGAGAATTATAAAATTTCTAGTCCCACTTTATAAATATTACTTCATTACAAAGTATTTTGAATTCTTTGAGGAATCCTTTCTATGAGATAAAAACATTAAAAATTTCAATATTGAGAAGCCTAGATCAAAAAAGATTTTAAAAATAAACTTATTAAATATAATTATCAATATTAAGAGTCTACTCATTGCCAGCATAATACCAAAACTTTTCACTATGGCATACCCAAAGGAAATAATAATCGTGGTGATAATTGCACTTTTTTTCTTTACGTTTCATCCACATTTTTCACCATTGATGATTAGGAAGGATGTCTGGACACGATTCATTTGGAAATTCATCTTAACCAAGAATCAGTTATACCCTCACAAATTCCACAAGCAGGCTTAGCCTACAGGCAATAACTGAAGTGTTCAGCATATCAAAAACTATAGGAGCTCCACATTTCAAAAACATTTGCATTTTATTAATAGAAAAGATATATTTTCTCCTGAATCTAAGTCCTCAATTATTTTTTTGTTAATTTGACCTTATGGCAATAATAAATAGTTTTTGTACAGATCTCTTTTAGCTTTTCTGTGAACACAGACTGGCATTCATAACACTGGGATACTCTGTTTTAAAATGATTTTATCCACAAAGGATGAGGTATTTTAATAATTACATAAATATATGATAAAAAAATACATTTATTTAAAAAGTAATACATTTTCAAAAAGTTAATGGAATACAAGATTAATATAAACATTGACTTTTTCAAATGAAAAATGAGATTTCCCATAAATTATCAGTCAATATAGAGCTTATTCATGCTCTAAAAACAAATAATAACAGCAATATTTATCACCATATGCAATTCAAGAATGCATAGATTCACAAGAGTATTACAGAGAATGTTCAAATTAAACAACTACATAAATCTGGTGCTTTCCAAGTATATTTTCAGTGCAAAACCTTCTTCGGTTTTTCACTTATATTTTCAATTTACAACAACATTTCAATCTACAATCCATTAATTAATTGTCTGTATAGTTTCTGAGGGGAAAACATTCAGAAGAAGCCTTGAGTACAAGACACACCAAAATTCTGGCACACTTGTAGAGCCTGATCCAGTGGAAGTCTTAAAAAGACTTAAAATTTTAAAACAATACTTATTCTTTTGATTCACTATTGTCCTTTGAGGATGATGGCTTGCTAGCTGCTGATTTGTTTGCTGGTGATCCAGCCAGAATGATAGGGATGATTTGCTCTTTAGTTCCACTCTTTGACGGAACCTATAAAGTATATCAATGTAAGGCTGTTTTAAACTCTAAAAGAAAATTTGACTTGCTTAGTGACAGTTTGCAGTAAACCCTAATGGTGGCTAAGCAATGCATGGGAGGAATTGAAAAAACCTTCAATGCCTTCTATTTTTGATATTAGTTTTCTAACTAAAGAATGAGACAAGAATAAATCATGCAATGGTGAAAGCAATCGCATTTTAGATCCTGTGGCAGCTAAGGTCATTTTGATTTAAAATGGTGACAGGTTCCTCTATCTCACTTAGGGTTTTATTACTATATGGATTTCTACCGGTTAAGGTAGGTTTTGGATGGACACAAGCTACCAAATAGTCCAGCAAAAATTCACTTTTTTCTCCCAACAAACACAGCCTAACATCCTATTCTACAATAAGCCCCTCTTCCTCTCTTAATACATCCTTATCCTATTCCTGCCCCTTCTTTGCTTGCCTATCATTCTCCCTTCTATCACAGTCTTCAACACCCCATTGCCAATCAATATGCCCAGCATGCATTTATCCTGTCTCCAAATGATTTCTGCCATCAATCCCCTCTCCTCCCCCACCATAACTAGAACTTCCTCCTGTTTCCACACTGTACATAACTAAACTCCATATCAAAGCTTTAATGAGCCTTTTCTTAAAACCTTACTCAACATTCCTGCACGTTCCAATCTATTTCCTGCAATGTATTCATTAGTTTTTCTCTATTCACTCTTTCCAATCCGCATTTTCTTAAACCTTTAAATGATTCTGCAGGAATGTTGTCTATCCCCATGGTCTCATTTCATTTCCATTAATGCCATTTCTATCTCACCATCGAGCAAGCCTGGACCCAAGCTTTCTTCATATTCTCTTTCTATGTCTAATCTTGATGGACTAAGTTCTTTACCTTACAATTCTATATATTCCTTCCATCTCTCTTGGATCTTTTCTGTTTCAACTATTATCTATTACCTCTAATTTTTACCACAGATTTTCCCTTCTTACTTCGCCATACTTTAAACCTTCTTGTACAGTGCGCTAATTTCACTCTTACTCTAAAAATTTTCCAAATTCTTCCACCATGATTCTTTTCCTCTACATATTTTTTATCCATCACAATTAATTATTTTACTTTTTGCACTTCCTTCTACCAAACCCAGTATTTAGATTCTTCCATTTTCTTCTCTCGCCTATCTTTCTAATCATCCATCTTGTCCATAACCCATTTTCCCTTGTCCTCTTCCTATTAGCAGTTCCAATAGTTTATTTTGTGGCTTTTGATATCCCTTTTTTAATATGTTCCCATTTTTCCTTGATAGTACTCAGCTCCTTTCCCTCACTCATGACTTCCTCTACAGCCTGCTGATGGTCCTTCTCTGTCAATTCAGTCAATGCTTCTACGTTCTATTTCCTAACCTGTCTCCCCTGCTTAATCTTTTTAAATCAGATGCTACACTTCATAACTTCTAAATTGTGATTAGAGTCTGCATCTGTTCTTGAGAAACTGCAAATTGAACTTACTGTTCCTAAATCAATGCCAAACCATTATATAATCTAACTGGAAATAAGGGGAAATTTTCTGCAATTTTTTCGATAGTTCTGCAAGGAGACAACTTGAGTTCTGCAGAAGACTTTCATCTTCACCAACAAGACACCACAAAAGGTGTAGCTATACATGGAAAATGACTCCGAGAGGTATCAGTTAGATTACATTATGGTTAGGCACAGATTTAGGAACATCATGATCAATTTGCTGTTTCCCGGGAGTAGATGCGGACTCTGATGACAACTGAGTAATTAGGAAGTGTAGTATCCAAGACAAAAAGATACGGCAGGGGAGGTGATTTAGGAAAAGGAATGTAGAAGGATTAACTGGATTCATAAGGGTGCAGTATCAGCAGGCTGTAGAGCAAATAATGAGCGAGGAAAGGAAGCAGAGTACTATACAGAAAAAATTGGAATGTATCAAAAAGTGTTATCAAAAACCACTAAAAAAACTATAGGAGCTGTTAGTAGGAAAAGGACTATGAAACCATGTATCACAGATGAGATGATTAGAAAAATAGATGAGTGAAAGAAATTGAAGAATGTAAATACAGAGTTGGGTAGAAGAAATTATAAAGAGTTAAATAATAGATAGGTAGCAAATAGAGCAAAATAAATACGGTGGAAAAGACACGTCAAGGATATGGTAAGTTTGCAGAGGAAGGGTGAAGTTAGTGTGCTACACACGAAGACCAAAACACTGCTGGGAAGCAAGAGGAAATAATCCCTGTTAACAATCAGAGATAATTTGGGAAAAATATTAATTGAACAAGGGAAGATCCAAGAGAGATGGAAATAATATTCAACTAACTGTATTTTAAAAACATTAGACCAGCAAGGCTAGACGTAGAGAGGGAATATGGTGTATATGAGGACAGCTTAGGTCCAGGCTTACTTGATAGCAAGAAAGAGGGCATTCAGGAAATTGACAATCAAGTCTTTCTTCCAATTTCCACTATGCCCTTTCTATCCTTTAGTATCGATTGACAATATTCCCGTGAAATGACTTAAAGGTTTAGGAAAAGGTGATAGGAATATTATCCATGGACGAATTCGTAGCATTTATGAGAAATGAATTTGGCTGGCAGACTGTGTCAGATCAATGTCAGTTCCTTTTTCAAAAAGGCAAAGGTGATGTTATGAGCAAACTATAGAACCGTAAGTTTTATTTTGTAGGTAGCTGAGTGGGTATCAGGGTCATCATCAAGAGGATGGAGAAAAAAGCAATTGAGTACACAGGGGATGATCAGTTTGGGTTCAAAAAGGGGAGAGGCATGCATGATGCCATTGCAGTTTTGTGATCACTAATAGAGAGGAACATAGGATACAATCAAAATGCATCTCCCTGTTTTGTAGATTTGGAAAAGGCATTTGATACAGATAATTGGGAAAACTTAATGAATGTATTGCAAACAATAGGAGTAGATTGGAGTGTTAGGAGAATGATCTTCAACTTGTAGTACATGCCTCTGACTGCTCAGTTGCAAGTGGGAGGTAAGGAGTCCAGATAAGCAAGGTTATAAAAAGGAGTAAAGCAAGGTTGTCCATTATTACCTCTGCTTTTCAATGTCCATTTTCAACATCAATACGCAGAGAATATGGTTAAAGAGGCAAGGGAAGAACTGGAGATAGGAATGAAATTCAGCAGGGACTTCATAAAATCAGGTTTGCTGATGATCAAGCTTAAGTTTGTCTCTCAGCCAAGGGGTAGCACAATTTGCTGAATGCATTGGAAAGTCAGTGCAATATATATATGATAAGAATAAATGAATAAAATGAAAGTTATGGAGTTTTCCAGAAATAGAAAGGCTAAGATAAATGTAAAAATAGGAGGGCAAAAACTAAAGCAGGTGGAACAGTTTACATATTTTGGAAGTGTTTCGGACCAAAATGGTCATAGTAGTAGGGACATAAGGAGAAGAATTGCATTAGGCAAAGAAGCTTTTGCAAGGAGGGGGGAATTGATGACAGGGATGCAGAGTAAGGATGATGAAAAAAGGCTCATTAAAACTTAGCTAAGGAGAATAGTTATGTACAGCACAGAAACATACCAAAATCTACCTAATGATAAAGACTATCAGCTCTGACTTTAATAGTATCAATCTGAGCACCTTGTTATTAATTACTCACATAAGCGCAGATATAAGAATGGAATACTTGGGTAAGGATGTTAAGAAAAGGCTCGTTAAAACTTTGATAACGAGCATTGTTATGCATGGCACAGAAACATGGTTGCAGGATTGAGACGATGAAGTGGACAGATAGGAAAACAAAGGAGGAAGTTCTAGGCATGGTGGGGGAGGAGAGGGGATTCATGGCAGAAATCATAAAGAAACAGGAAAAATGGATGCAGATCATATCGATTGTCAATGGGGTGTTGAAGATTGTGATAGTGTACAATAATAGGCAAGCAAGGAAGGGGCATAAATAGGATACGGATGCTGGAGGGAATGAAGGGAGGGAAGAAGTGTATGGAGTTGAAGAGGGACTTATTGTAGAAGAGGATGTTGGGTTGTACAATGTGCGGCAACATAATTTCCTTTTTTATAAAGCAAAACCCCTTTAAAAAGGAAGTTATGTTGCTGCAAACTGTATATATTAGGAGAGAAAAGGGAATTACCGCTATACTGTTTGGTGGCTGGTGTACATCCAGAACCTACCTTATAATAAAGACTACCATGTCTGAATATTGTAGCAACGATCTGAGCACCTTGCTATACATAATCTATACATAGGCAGATGTAAGAATGGATAAAACATACTACAAACACTTAACAGCTGAGATTAGTTACAAAATGAAGATCTAGATTCATAAGCTATTGTTTAGAGAGAGCTCTAATTGCATGTCATTTTCATGTGCAGCATAAAATGTTCTAAATCTATTCATAAACTTAAAATAAGTAGAAAAATTACCTAAAACCATCATTATTGTTTTTAAAAATACCCTAAAATATCAAAGCCATTTATCATAGTCTTGATCAAAGTGTAAACATTTGTTTGGCCATCATTAGGCTTGTATTCAATTTGCAGGTTGGTATGATAGCCAAAGGTATACCATCATCAGACAAATAACTATGCTATGTGAAATTTACTTATTCAGAGTTTTTAGGACAGCAAGTCCTTTTCCCTGTAACACACACTTCCTTACTCAGTTCTGTCATCTAGGAACACAAGGATTTAACATGGGATGGCTAAAGATATCACCTTGATTAGATCCCTCCATCCTCGGGAGAGTAGCGTGATGCTTTTTCATTGAACAACCACACAACTCACATTCATCATAACTCTCAAAGAAATTTAAAATGCATCCCGATTACTTTTATGACCAAATTAGATATTAGAAAGATGCTAAATTTTAATTCACCATGAAGACCTAAGGCTCGACTTAAACTCAAGAAATTGGAGGCAGTCATTGTATACGATTAATGGAAATAATTATGGCTTACCTTGGGAGCACTAAGAGTGAGGATTCCATCAGGAGATAAGAATGAAGTGATGTCTTCAAATTTTATACCTTCTGGAACAGAGTAGTTGTGAACAAAATGGCGAGCTGCAGATACTCTCCCAAACTCCCTTTCTTCATGATTACCCTCTACGATTATCTGATCATTCACCATTTTCACTGAGAGCTCATCAGGATGAAATTCCTGGACATCCAAATTGATGTGGAAGACTCCATCAGCATTTTGGCCATTGGGTGCACCAGCCTGTTGGCTAGGAGTGTGAGGCCACTGCCTACAGCGTCTGGATTGTGCTCGTGCTTGCGCCATTGTGGGCATTCCCATTGCCATGTATTGGTGGGAATCTTGCTCCAAACGCTGAAAGCAGTTCTGCATTGCTTCCACAGAGTCCATTGGTGAGATTTTAAAAGGGAAGAATGCCATCTGCATGAAGGAGAAAAAAGGCTATGTTAAGTTTAATGAGGCATCATGGTTTTGAAATTTTGACCGCCTAAGCAAAATTTGATGGAGTTCTCTTTCCATTATCATAATTTTTGTTAACATTTAAATAGTGTCAATGCACTCCAACTTCCTATTTGCCAGCCCAGGCGCCCATAGTAGTAGAACCAAGTTGGGGTGAAGAACTTGCACCCTGGCCAAACCCCGAGGGAATCTTTGCTTACTCCACAGAAGAATCTCAAATAAAATATCCCAAATATTGAATAATTCTGGCCTGCAAGCATACAAAACATGAATAAATACGTACTTCTCTTTGTTTTCAAATTTTACCGAATGCAGATTAGATGAAATGGACGAATGAAGAGTTAGCACAGAGCAAAGAGGAGATCAATATTTACATCGTGATCCAAAATTCACTTCACATGATACACAATGAAAAAAAGTTTCAGATACACCCAGCCGCTGTTAACTCATTTAGTCAATTAAATCAACTAATAAGAACACATTCATTTACTTCCTACTTGTTGAGCTATCAAACTGACCATAATACACTGGCAGTTCTTGGTCTAAAAATAATGAGGGGGGGGATACTATTTTTCCATTCCCACAAAATGATGACTCTTCAAAACAGCATTTTTCTCTTTGACAATTTTAGGGCAAATGAAACTTAGTTATGCAGCTGTCATTTTCTATGCACCACAATCTGATTTTATCTCTCCACTGAAGCTTTAAAAGGATGCTATTAAATTGACGAGACTTTAGTAAGGCTTTTTTTCACAGACAGAAGGCAGGGAATATACACCATTATACTATCCCTATCTTAGTGCATCAATGATCACTTGTGAATTTTGTTCAGAAAAATTAGCATTTTCATACATAGCTACTCTATATTTATCATTCAAACTTAACAGTGATTATGTTTCTCCTTTACTCAAGCTAGTATGTTAATTGACTACCCAATACCCAGAATCCTGATATTTCCCTTAAAGATGATAGTCCGGAGCATCCCTTCTGTCTTAAGGGACATACCAAAGGGCCCATGATATGCCCCTTAAAGATGATGAGACAAGATTTCATAACTTGTTCACTAACCCTATTCTAATTGCACAAGGGTTTTCAAGTCTAACCTGTGATTGCACTGTTTTCAAAGCATACTAATTCCACAGCAATGATACGTGAAGAAGTACTCGAGAGTTACGACTGAAACGACATTTATAAATAAATGATCGGAAAGATACTGGAATAAAAGACATCATTACGCAATACATAAATATATCGGAATACCACCCTTATGCGTTGCTATGCAAGCCGGGCGAGTTTCTATGGTAGAAGAACGACCTACAGTTGAAGAGATGGAGTAACGTTACACACTGCAGTTCAGAGCGGTATATGTACGATCTTTCAGGCAAATACAAATTGTCCAAATATGAGCACGAGATGTTTTTCCTACGAGAAGTTATGCCTTTTCAATACCAAGTGCATTTGGTACACTCATCGCGAATGTGTTGTAATAGAGCTGAAAGTAAATCAACTATTCCAGTGGTAACAGATTATGTTGACTTCTAACCTTAATAGTGGTCACTGATGCCCCGTACAATACAACTTGCTCACTTCGGGGTAGATGTACTTCTTTTCTCCTGCGTCTCAGCGAATTCCCCTTAGTGTTTTGAATACGCACTAACTGGGCGATAGGAATATATAGGAATCTGAAGAAGTGTGGAGTTCCCACGCCAGGTGCCTCTCAACCAGCAAATTGACTTTTTGGAACGTTTGGTCTGGACGTCTCGGACTGGAATGTTCGCGATTATTCAGGAACCGCCATGAGCATGGGGTACTGCTTCGAAATGATAATGGAAGGACTAGAATGTTCTGGAATCAGCTGGAGTGGAGGTCATAAACCAAGTGAGAGCGGGAAGGTGGGAGATTTGCGTCATTGGATTTGATTACGAATGTTGTCATCGTTACTCATCGCTCTTTGGGCTAAATATTTTGGCATGGCAAAAACTTGGCGGGATATAATTGCACAAAGATATTCTGTTAAAGGAATTCCCTCGTAATTGAGAAATATCCACATGAGATTTACATAGGGTGTAAAATTATAACGAAAACATTAGAAGAACCATTGCAGTTTAGGTAATATTTCGTGAACAACCGCCAAAAAAGCTTTATTCTCTATATGAAGAGAGAGTGTTCCCTGAAACGATTTTTCGCCCCAATTCTAGACATTGTTCAGATGAATATAAAAAAATGACCATCCGAGCGATCACTATTGAGTTTTCTTCGAACGTCTCTTGGAATCCACTTCTAAATAATATCTCTGCGGGGTATTATTTACATGTAGATGGTGTTGTCACCACCCAAAAGAACAAAACCAGATGCAAATTCAACACATCCATGAAAACCTATTCCCACAGTGGCGTATACATTCACGTACAAATCCTTTAAACTTACACGCGTGCAAATACATATACTATTAACAAACGTTGCACGTTAAGAGTACAGTAATAAATTTATCCAATAATGTGCAAGCTAGAATTTGAAAAGTAAGAAGGCGAAATTCCACTACAACGTGGACTTGCAACATGCAACCGTCTCCTCCCCCAAGAACATAGGGAATGTGACCCAACACTGTAGATAGCGGGAGGGTCTCCCCACAGAGAGAGATGAGGGATGGACGGGGAAACTGAAAAACAAAGCAATTGAGGAGAACTAATTATTACCTAGACGCTGAGTGTGGGAAGTGGAATTTTTGCTGTCTATAACCTCAGAGTTGCTATCCTATATTGTCTGTGGGAAGAAGGAATGCACTGGCATTAGACATGTTGCCCAGTACAGGATGAAATATGCACCACCAATATTATAAAAATGCACCCCCATAGGCTTAATTAACTTATTAAGTATTACCCATGACAATGCTATTAAGTAACGGCATATCTTTATCCTCGGATATCAACAAAACTATGTAGACATGTATTTAATTCAATCGATTCCACTCTATTTTTACAATTTTCAACTTGTGTAAGCTATAATATATCATGAATGCAGTGCACGTAGGCCATCCTCTGCATCTGTTGTCAGTTACTGATCACTGCTTTCCCTGCTTTGTGATCAACTGATTAAGGTAATCTGGAAATTTTCTCATTAATAGTAATACCAGTTTTTATTATTTTTCATTACAGTTTTGAATAAAATTAAAAAAATATAACATTAATACTTTTTAAAGTCTGATACTGTTTTCAACTACAAGTGACAAACCTTTGCCCCTTCCAAAGTTTATAGGAGTAGTAGTAGTAGTTTTTAGGGGAGGCGACCGACAGCTGAGGTCATTTGCGCCGTAGGGGATGGACAGGAAAGGATGAAGGGTGGAGAGAAACCTGGCGTCGGCATTAGCCTACTCTTTACAAAAGGCGCCAAGGGGTCCGCAGTTTAACGTCCCATCTGACGGATGCCGTACTCACTCAAAGTGCCCTCCACAGAGCACCTCAAGTAGGGATCGAGATACCTCTGAAAAATATTCAACACCGCCGGGACTTGAACCCGCGCCCTTAGGGTGGGAAGCCAGTAAGTTTATAGGAGAACAATACCAATTCATCATGTGGCCTTACCTAGGACATTTTGTACACCAATTCAAACTTGTTAACCAGCATGATCCCAATAGCACACTGGTACAGGATATTAAGTCCCTCTAATTGAATCTTCTATAATATTTTATAGAATTGGAGTAAATACTAATGAATACCAAAATGAATACCAATGAATACCAAAATGAATACCAATGAATACCAAAATGAATACCAATGAATACCAAAATGAATACCAATGAATTCATTGGTATTCACTTTTAAAAATATATCTGTATGTAATTTTTCAGAATTACTATTTTTCATTAGATGAGGTAATTTCATGCTGTTTTCAACCATGTTATGTTATAGGTGTGAGGACTGGGAGTGGAGCATACATGTGTCTTTAATAGGAGTTCAGAGGGTTATTGTCTTAATACAATACCATGGATACTCCCAAGAGATAAATATATAAAAGAGGAAATAGATGATAAAAAAAATAAAACACAGTAATGAATCAATGATAGGGACATTGAGTAAGGATATTAAGAAAAGACTTGTCAAAACTTTGATATGAAGCGTAGTTATGTACGGTGCGGAAACATGGGCACTGAAGCAGAATGATAGAAGTAGATTAGAGGCTTCTGAAATGTGGGTGTGGAGAAGAATGGAGAAGGTGAAATGGACCGAAAGGAAAACAAATGAGGAAGTACTAGGTATGGTAGGCAAGGAGAGGGATTTGTTGGGAGAAATCCTATGGAGGCAGGAAAAATGGATGAAGGGCGTATTGACCGGCAGCGGGATGTTGAAGACTGTAATTGAGGGGAGAATGTTAGGCAAACGAGGAAAGGGAAGGAACAGGATAGGGATGTTGGACGGGATGAAGGGAGGAAGAAAGTACTCGGAGCTGAAGAGGGACCTGATGTAGAGTAGGATGTTGTGTTTTGCTAGGGGCCACAAATTATTTAATTAGTAATTACGTCCATCCAAAAACCTACCTTATCCGGTAGATTACCTAATAAATAAAATATATATACACACACACACACACACATATACGTGTGTGTGTGTAATGCACCCAAAAAATCAAACAGCTTGGGTAAAGCTGAGGGTTTCCAAAGAGGCATTGCCTAAAATCAAACCCAGGTCTTCCGATCAGTAGTCATCCACTGCAGTACCCTTGGACTGATAAGTCTTCAGATAGAGAGATCATCATTGAGGGGAAAAGATACTGGACATTTAAGTAAGGCTGGGGATAAAGGATTGGAAATAGAGGCAAATTTATGGGAAATGATAATTTACTTGGAAGTGAATTAAAGTTAGAAAATAATCGCTGAAAGTTGGTGACTAGATAGACTTTATGTAACTTGCACTTGACACAAATAATTAAGCAAGGATTGGTTTGAGGATATAATGTAAAAATGGGAAGCGGAGTGTGGCAGAAATGCTATCCAACACTCATTACATATCCGCATTATACTTTGCAAAGGAAATTGGGGGTTAGAAAATCATTTTAATTAAACATGGAGATTATCTAGTCTGATGAAAAAAATGAAAAAAAGAATTGCTAAAAAGATGAATGAGCCATTTAAATTGGGAAAATATTCAATGGAAATAAATTACAGGCATGTCAAAAGTATACAATGTCATATATTTTAATTAAAATATGAGAATATTCAGATAGATAGTGCAGGTTGTTTAAAATATTTCCTTAAGAGGGGTGCTGGTATTAAGGGCCAAGTGAATTTACTATGTCCTTGGAGAGAGATTAACAAGTTTGATTAATTTGTTCCAATTCTTATCAAGCCTGCATTTTTGTGGATATGATTTGGAATGTCCATTTCTAACAAGATTATTTTCAGAAGATATAATACATTTGGTGCATTTAGGAATGGATCACAAATACAAGAGAATATTTTCCACAAAACATTAGAGCTAGAATGGTCATTGATATGCCTGTATTGAAAGATAGGTTAAAACTATTTGGGTATTTTTGGAGAAACATTTTGAATGATTAGGATTGGCAATAACAAAATATGGGGAAAGGATTTGCTTCAAGTTGCATGAAGAAAAAAGTGAACTGGAAATTACTTATAACAGAGTAAATTATGTAAAAACAGATGTGATGGGAAAACACGAAGGAAAATCTGAGGTCTAAGGTATTTAACGCAGTAGCTAGATGCAGGCTACTTAAAATTACAGTAGGAATATTCTTACAAGAGGAATAAATGAAAAATATTTAATCAAAATTTAAGGTTTGCGATTAGATAAAAATACGTAAGTAATAAAAAGACTTAAGTCACTCAGAAAATGGTTTAATATTATGTACCAACTTCTATCACAGGGCAATACAGCTTATAGTAATTAAAACACCAAGTTCTGACTCTCAAAACCTCTGTTGTGCAGTAGGTATTCATCACAGTCAATTCGAATAACAAAATTGCAACATTCAGACTGCTTCACTATTCAGAAGTCACTATATTAACAAGCCATTCTCATGTTCAACAATTTTTCTATCACAAAAGTCAATGTTTACAAAAAGCTTTATCAAGAAAGACATCATTTATACAATCCCCAAAACACTCATTGGGACTATTGCAATGTAAAAACATTATGTTTTCTTAAAAATCTCATGATACGAATGTAATGACTAGAATTAATACAAGTAAATATCAGATTATTTTTTTACATGATGTTAATTGTATCATGTGGAAAAACTTTCAGTATAAAGTACTTGACACTTCCCTTTTAATGAGAGGAATTCAGTTCTCCATAATATTTAACTAAAGATGTTTTACTGTTTTTATGCCAAGTTTGTTTCACTGGTGAGGGATGATTTTTTTATTGTGTTCATTGAATCATTGTGCTAAACATTTTTATTTTACCATTTAAATTTAGTTTTAATTCTTATGCAAATTAACTACAAAGCTCTTTCATCACATTAAGAATAAAAGAACATGCTCATAAATGTTGTTATTTCTTAAAACTCCTTAAGTAAAAGAGTTAAAAATCCCCCTCATCAAGTGAAAACCATTGAAAATTAAATTTTTCAAGTATTTGTTGATTTTATCATACATAAGTTTCATATTTCACCAAAATATTTCGCAAAGTTTAACTGATTTACCTGCAGGAGGCATAATAATCTCGAAGTGATACTTACCCCTGTTGAAATGATACAGTGCACTAATATCAATAGAATTTTAATTTTGATCTGGTACAATGGTCAACCCATATTTTACATCACCTATGTAATATTCTGTGATGAACTATATGTTACCAAGGCAATGGCGTTCATTTTAATGCCAGTCTTAATTTTCCAAAATAGGTCGACACTTGGTAATGTTATGTACATAATGTGTGGCTGTAAATCATTTGATATATAACTTTGGAATGATCACTCTTTAAAATGCTCATTATGAGCTTACATGAATCAACAAGTATGCTTTAGTCATATCTACTTTTGTTTATTTCAAATAAAGTTTTTATTCCACTTATTTTAAAGTCAATATTTTTAGGACAGAGATGACTTTACCTGTTCTACTGAAAGCTGGCAGTGACAGTGGAAGGTGATACCATTACCTTTTATTTTTTAAAATGTAAAAATACCTCTTCTGCCTACTGATGTAAAAAAGTTACAGGCTTACCGATTTAATATAGGTGTAGGCATAATCTTTAATCGAAAAAACCTTTGGGCAGTTCTTCCATAGCATTACTTTCACTACCAACTCTCATTGAGACAAGCTTAGCACATCAAATATAAAGTTAATGGATATCTTCATAATATATGAAATAAATTAATTTTCTGAAACTTTTATCAAAAGCCATTTCTCTGTTACCAAGTTGAAAGATACATACCTACTGGTTTTGATTATGATATGATGAAATTCCTTTGCATGCCTTAAAACAGTACCAAATTATTTGTGTGGAAACCTTCGAGCCATAATTAAGTTTGGATAGATAGTTTTTGTGTACTGTTAATGGCACCAAAATTCATCTTTATTATTGTGCTGTTAACTTGAAAAATGAAAACTGCCACAAACTTTTGAAAAATCAGTTAAAGTGCTGTGCGTTCATCGTACACAATCACAGCCTCATGGTCAACTAGGGAATCTGTGTCCCGATGGCAGCGGTGAGTGATCGATGATGAAGATGGTAGTGGGACTGCTATAGCTGATGCTGAAGGCGCTGCTGCATGATGAGAATGACAGGGTGGTATTGGAAGGAACTGGCTCCGAGATTTACTCAGTGCTATGATGGCTGCTTCATCACTTCTCATTCGGTTTTTTCTCTTTTTACTTAAATTGACCTGGAAGACAAATGGAAAGATGTAAATCATATCTTAAGATATAATTTAGATGGGAATTAAGAATAAGATACATAACCGACAATGAAATTGAATGCTAATGAGTTGTATAATAATGAGCTTATATTAGGCATCTTTGAAATACCTGCCCATTGTTGCTAAAAAAATTGAACATACCTAAAATTTTGATGTCACCAAGGAATATAGCTAGTATTTCCTTTAAATTGCATATATACAATGTTTCCCTTCTAATAAGTATTAGCTTTATGTTGTCTTTCATGATTAGCCATAGGTATAAATCAAAAAGTACATTTCCTCATCTGCTCCATTACTTGAAAGTAATTGTTAAATTTGCAAATGAGAATTTTAAAGTATAGGTTGAAAGCATTTCCACAATTTGACTCACTTTACTAGCATAAACTGGGAATTGTGCTAACACAAGCATAACTGAAAAAATACATTATAAAATATAATACCAAGTACACTAGCTATGCTAGCTATGTAGCTATCCTGCTTGAAGCTTATTCTCCCTATTTTGGACCAATACAGGTTTTTCTGGGCTCTGAAATACCAGAGTTTAGCAACACATAATTGCTTAAGGTGAGATGCAAGCCTGTGAGATTGGGCAAGTAAGTGGAATCCTAATCCCTCCAATCTAAACTGGACAACAATACATTAGCACAGTTTTCTCATAACTTTTCACTTATTAATAGCTAAAATCTGGCTTCTGTGCTAGTGGAGATCACCCACAAGAAAAATACTCAAAATCCTAATGTATATTCCAGTAAGTGAGCCAAACCAAGATATTACAGCAATGTTGTGGGAAGTATTAGTTAATCCCTTAGAAATGCCTTGACATAGAAGGATGAAGAACAACCCATCTGGAACAAGTAGAATTAATGCCAGGAATGGTATTTAGGATAAACGTTTGCCTATTCTGAGGCCCAGGAAGAAACTTAAGATGAGCCATCATCAGATTTCATCCTTTTCTCATCAACTTCAGAAAAGGAGTGAAATGTATTGGGAAGATCAAAGCCAAGTTTGATCAAGGAAATGTCAAAGAAGCTCAAGGCTAGGCGAAATCTTATTTTTGTGCTTTTTCCTACAGAAATATGTTTCAGCTCATTAACCGATCTTTTTATATGGGATGTCCTCTACATATTTTAAAAATCTCAGAGTTTTTCTTCCCCGTGGAAGCATCACAGGTTGCCTATCATTTACTTTCCTTGTAAATTCTGAAAACAAAATGACTTCTTTGTAGTATCACTTAATATGGTCATGACAAATATTTGGGTAAAGTAACATCCGGTTTCCCTCCCTCTATTTTATGTTATAGTCTTTCAAATACCATATTTGTACTTAATGCATGCTCGTTTCATCGATTAAACAATGATTGTAAGCCATCTTAAGTTATTCAGCATCATAATACTAATTTTATCAATCATAATTTATTTGGCAGAGATGTACTATATATTGCTTTTAGCAATGCACCTTGGCATAAAGTTCTGCAAGATCATCCTCTGTGGAGAGAGGGCGGGATCTTGACCGCACCCAGGCTGGCAGACTCCTGGTTTTTAATGCTGCTGTTTCTGCCCCATTTGCTCCTTCTGCTCCTCCCAGGCCCTCTCCTCCTACGACATCATACTGTCTTGCTCCACTCACTTCATCTAGCACTGGAAAGAGAGAAATACAAAATAAAATTAGTTATAATAAGTTTTGTTGATTTCAAGTGATCTAATTCTATCAATATTCAACATCTTCGCAACACACTGCTTGGTTTTGCAAGAGTAGATGACAAGGAATGGTAGGACTCTAGCAATGGAGCAGGAGAGGGAGATGAAGAAGAGAGAATTATGTTGTAATATGTAAGGTGTTTCTGTGTTATGTTATAATTCTCAAGGAGTAATGAATTATCTGTATTCAACAGTCTCACGAGCAGCTTTGAACCCTTCAAAAAATTCTCATACATAATGTTAATGTTCTAATAAAAGATGATGAAACAACCCAAGTAATGCATATACACAACAGTAGGAGTATGATTAATGGGTAAAGCAATAATCCCACCATAAATTGGTAATTCTTAAAGGGAACAATGAAATGTCTATGGAAGGAAAAGGAAAATGACAAGGTTTATGCTTTACAAGTGTTAGGGTGTTAAACCTTGGTTTTGTCATGGTCAGATCTAGACTCTAATTTTTTTGGGGGGAAAACATGCTCATCATGTTTAAGAAGATAATGTAAAATAAGCCCAAACATTTCTTAATACTGTTATTTTTAAAATGACAATTAAAATAAAATGCCAAGTGACAAAATCATAGAATATTTTAGTGGAAATTATTTTTGGTGGACTTTTACCCAGGGGTTAAGTTTATAGTCAAAGCTAGATCAAGGTCTATATTCTGAGTTTTATCATGATATGTCATAATGTCAAGATAGATGTATGTAACAAAGCTATTAAAAAAGCATTTGCACTAATTTTACCATAACTAAACATCAGTATTTCATGTGCAGTACCTATCTTGAATACTGAGAAATTTATCTCGTAGAGTTTTGAGATACAGAAAATCTCATACTTATGGTAAGAGATGGCGTTTTAACATTATTTATGAAGTTTACATGTATAACTTCAATCAAAGCATATTTTATGCATTATTAAGAACAATGGGTGAGATGAAATTTTACAATTACTCCAGTTTTATTTATGAAAATTAAGTAAATTATTAAAGGAGATCTCCAAAAAGAACTTGGATGTTGCTGCCACATGAGGGCAATTCTTATGTAAAATAGCCTTTTCCTTTATTACAGTTTGTATTGAAAAGATTGGTTTGAGAGGTGAAGGTAGAGTTCATCCAGTAATTAGCCCAATGGTGTCTAAAGTTCACACATCAAGGTGGGTGGGCCAGTTCCTTACCCCGTGTCGTTTGTAGTTTACAGGAAGATCTGGTACACAAAATCATACAGTCAACAGCTTGAGTAAAGCTGAAGGTGCCCAGGGGTATCAACCGGAATTGAACCCAAGCCTTCTGGTTTGGATTTTTATTTTTTTAAGTTTTTATGTTTCTTTTTAATTTTAATATTCTTTCATAGGTTATTCAGCATTAATATATGTATATTAAATTTGCATTGAACATCCTAATTTTAACAGGAATAAGGTTATTAAATCAAAAGTAACTTCCTAGAAGTACTAATTGTTCTTTCTAGAATCCTCTCTGTAAGTTTTAGACTCCATGGAGAGCATAGGACTTGATTTACCGGTAGCATGTTCAAAATACAGTTTTTCTCCTCAGTGTTAGAATCCCAAGAATTGGAATTCTTCTTCTATTTAATATCATAATATGTATTCATCAAGTATTTTCAATTATATTGGTGATATTTTTATTGTCACTAAAAATGAAATACCAGCTAAGATCCTTATGATTGAGTGCACAACAGGTAAAGGAAATTTTACATTAACAGGCAATTACCTTGATCTCCTTTGTGAAGCAACTGTTACATCTAAATACCTCTAACATTGCAAGCAACCACAGGAGCATATGATGGGATACTCTAGTCCCCATACATTAAGGGAAATATTATGATTTGATTTTGTTTGCAAAGTACTTCATTTGGTAAATGATAGTTGAATTACTGTCTCTAATTATTTCTACTACTGTGATAATTAAATTTGTGCTGAAAGAACAATTTCCTCCGTGTTTCTTGCATGATCAAGTATTCATATTAGTTCTCATGTGATCTCAACTACCAATATAATTGGGATTAGAACAATTCCTTGGTGCCAGCATTTAATTCCTGCTCTGAATTTTTCCTGAATGATATTTAATACTTCATGGATATTTTCAAAAAGAAAATCATAACACCTACCACCACTGGATGCATATTGACTTCCACTGTGGCAAAATTCAGGAATTTCTGGCAAGTGCACTTGGTGTTGGTGATTTTGCTGTGGTTGCTGTGATGAATGGTTTGGTTCCCCTGATGATTCTTGCTGGTGTTGCGGAAGTGACATGACTATGTGGTGATGAGCATGGGGATGGTGCATTTGCTGCTGGTGGCTGCTGGTCTGAATACTATGTCCCCCTTGCATGTTAGGGTGGTAATGCTGTTGCTGAAACTGTGAAGGGGGCTGAGAATGCATAACCTGTACATTGTGGTGGCGGTTGCATGGTCCAAAGCAGGAGGGTTGACTTAATGGGCGACGCCTACCCGATGGATCACATCCCATACCAGACCATACAGTCACCTGCAAGGAAGATAATCACACATATTTGTAACTTAAAATTTTGTCAGTTACTTTGGTGCAAAAATGTGATATTTGGTTCAAGTATCTTATCGCTGCATCTTTTTGGAAACAAATCCTATATTGATGTCTAAGGAAAGATCAGGGCTGCAACTAGGATCTGCTCCATCTGGGACAAAGATGGATTTAGGTTCTCCCATTGTTGTTTTTTGTGTATTATTGTAAGTGCCAAATAATATTTGATAAATAACAAAATTTACAAAAACATCTTGCCATTTTGGTGACCCCCATCGATATATATCAATGGTGCATACTCTACCCCAATCCTCCCCAGTTATGGCCCTAGGAAAGATTATCAATAAGGATGTATGGGTTAGATTTATTTGCTAAATCTGGTGTTTGAGTTTTTGTTAGCTACTGAATTACAATACGTAAATTATATCATGGCTATGGTACAAGGCTAAAATAAGAAGCAGCGTTAACCAAATTACCCTTCTCTGTATTGAGCAGCTCTAAATATGTGAAAATAGTGGGGTGTCATTTTGAACTAGATAATGAAACAAGTTGATAAAAACTAATATCTGTTGAGTTGAAAATACTCGGTGCAAATTTGCTGAGTTGTTCACTCTATTATAATCAATATCAGAAAATTTCACAAAGTGACACCTAATATGGTAACTTGCATTTTGAACTCAATCACTTTACAATTCATGTTTGGCCTAGGTTAAGAGTGCATTGTGGCATTTTCTCAAAAGTATAAACAGTGTGTGTGTATATGTATATATATATATATATATATATATATATATATATATATATATATATATATATATATATATATATATATATATATATATATATATATATAATTGAGAAATAACAGCGTGTGTGTATAAATATATAATTGAGTATATATATATATATATAAATGAGAGAAAACAAACCCCATTCTCGTGAGGCACTCTTTGTGGTGCTCGAGGGGATGATGTTGATGCCGCTGGATCCAGCCTCTCTAGGGTAGATTGACTCAGAACTCTGCTGTCGTAAAACCAGTGTGGTGGAGGTGTCATTGTAAGGCTCCCCATGGATGGGGTCACATGCTGTGGGGGTAGAGGTGGTGGGTGTGAGATATGGCTTCCTTGCTGCCTTGCAGGATCAGGTTGCCCTTCCTCTGTCGAACACTGAGGTTGAGGGTGAGACACTATCACTGCCTGTCCACCCTTTGTAACTTCTGCACTTCTGGTGACTGTGGGAGCACATGTCTGCGTAGACTGCACTGACTGGGTTGTACCAGTTGGTGAAGTAGCTGTTGCAGTGGTGACCACAAGGCGACTATTATGAGACCATTGATTTGATTTTGGGTCCAAGTACACGGCAGATTCGTGACTGCACCATAGTCATAAAAGTAAGAAAAAAATTAATTTGAAACTTGTCCAATGAATCATGATTTTATCAAAGTGAAATATGGCCACAGATATGAGTAATGTGGCTTCTTTCAAGGAGAATTGATTTATGAATATATAGTTCCAGCTTTTAAAGAGTGCTTTTAAGTTGAAACAACCAATTTAATTTTATAATGAACATTTTTCATTGAAATGATTGCCTTACCTTGCAACAGCTGCCACTCTAGGCCTCGTCTGTCGTGCAGCTTCTTCTTCTCCAATTCTTACACCTGCAAGTAATTGAAATAAAAATGCCTGTCAAGAGTCAGATTTTCCAGACTTGGGCATCACTAAATATATATGTATAACAACATACCTTGTAATCTATGCATACAATACCATGGCACTCCACTTAAGCTATTTAAGCCTGGTATGAAATCTACTTTAAAATGAATTTTTATGGTTAATTTGTATTGCAAGCACTGACCTATCTTCAATTAAACAGTCATTTATGGTTAGTGCTTGAAGCTGCTGCCCTAACAACATAATTAATCCATATAGTGTCATAATTCATAGAAGGCCCAGCTGCTGGACCGAGGGTCCTGGTTGCGGACTGTTTGGATTTTTCTGGAATGTCTCAGTTTTACCTTGTTTATGAAATTTTATGGGGATTGATTAAGTGTTGGAGGGAAAATGACCAACCAATACTGAATGCATAAGTATTTAGGGGAGGCAACAGACAGCTAAGGTAATTTGCGCCATTAGGGTTGGACATGAAAGGATGAAGAGTGTAGAGAAACCTGGCGTTGGCATTAGCCTACTCTTATGGAAAGGTGCCAAGGGGTCCGCAGCTTTTCCTCCCATCTGACAGATGGCGTACTCACTTGAAGTGCCCTCCACAAAGCACCTCAAGTTGGGATCGAGATACCACTGAAAAATATTTGATGCTACCGGGATTCGAACCTGGGCCCAATAAACTGTAGTACCAATAGTTGGACTCATAGCAATATTGAATATTTGAGTGAATCGCAATGTGGACACAATGAGAATTTTCATGGAGGTTTTTCTGAATAAAATAGACCTTTTTTTGGAAATTTTAAGATAATAATTTTAATAATAAGCGCTTAAGTATTATTTTAAGCAAGTACTAAGTGTAGCACCTATTGATAAATTTGAAGTAGTTATGGACAGAAAAATTATTAACTTTTTCACTTGGGAAATGAAAGGACATAGAAAAAATATCTGAATTTAATTAAAAGTATTTCAATTTGTTGCTTAATATCAATAGGTTACATCCACTACTTACACAGCCTTCAGTATCTTGAAGTAGTCTTCTTTATATTATTTATCTCTATGCTGTTCATCATGTCCAATGATATTATGCCAAATGCAAAGTTTATGCACCAGAAGGAAAGGGGGTTGGCTTGTGTAACAGCAGCGAGTTTTGACAAACACAATTTCGTTCAATCTTGTCACATATTGTTTGAAATTTGAAAAATTGTCAACTTGCACTAAGATTGGAATCACACAGAAGACAAACTGACAAATAGTAAGAGCAAAATGTTAAATGGTAAGCTTGAGATCAAACATTCTTGTGAGAATTTTTGTACATGTATTTACATTATATTTTGTTGTGCTCAGAATTTTTTACAAATTAAAACCAAATGTACATCATTTTCAATACAAAGACAATTAAATTTTCTATATGTATCTATACATGTATCCATTCATGTTCTACATAGAACTAAGTATTAGAAAACATCTCATATTTGATCATTTACACTGGAAAATATTTTACCAATCTATAAAACTAATATTTGTTACTATTGAGCAATACTTCAGGTATTTCATTTGCGATATGGAACCCCCTTCCCTTAAATTATGCTAAAAATAAGCTAATTAGTGAGAAAACATTTACTATAACTTTGTAAACCCTAACATAGAAAGCATTCTATCTGGTTTTGCTATGGAAGTTTTTGGAGCCGCAAGTAATACACATGTTATATTGTTCACTACTAAAGAAATTGTTTTCTGTACATCATGCTTTGTCAAAAAAAAACACCAGATTTTGATACAGAATTTAAAAATGAACTACCATTGTGTGCATACTGACAATTAGAGATTTAATGGTAATAATTGTTCCAATTTGATCAATTGAACATATTTCACTATTGAATTCAAATGGATACAAGGTGACAGCGCTAGATATCTAATATACTCGCAGTTGCCTAATTTATGCAGCATTAGGGCGATGCAGAGCATTCTAACACTAAGCTATTGCTTCACGATACACTGGTTCATTTTCAATCGCCTATGCATGTTTCGCAACAATCAACTAGAGACAAATAATGAAAGCAAACTAAAAATGTCAATTTATGTACACAAATATGACATTTCTTGCTCTCCTGTTTTTTGCTAAAGCTTATGAACAATATATACAAATCTTATGAGAACGAAAGAGCATAGACAACAAAATAATTTGCAATTTATTTAGATGAATATTCTCATCATATACTTTTCCTTTAGTTAGCTTAGCTCGCATCTGAATCTAACGAATTTAAATTTGATACTGAATGTAATTATCCCAGGATTAATTTTATTCGAAAACAAAGAAATCAAAGGTACGACCCAATTATTTAAGGGTAAACCTTTCGTGTTCCTTACAAACCCTTTTCCTCGTCATTTATCCTCGCGCTTCATCCCTTCAGTTCCACATTAATCTTCCTCGTCCCATATCCCCGCTCCACCCTCTAAATTCGCTTTCCCCCAAAAACTCCAACCGTCGCCGTAAATCACAACTCACGCCACCCATCCCTCTGCTTCCTAAAAACCTTCTCCTCCCCTCCCGTCTACCCTCCTCCCCATTCACAATCCCCCTTCTTTCTCTCCCCTCCATACCTTCTCTACCAACCCTCGACTCCTGACAACATTTTCGGTCATCGCTGCTGAACCATTCCTCCTCATGGATTCCGAGGAAACTAGCAAACTCACGAATAAAATTCAAAAGGAAAAAAAACATGAGCTCCGAAAGGGGGGAGGCTGGGAGAGAAACAATTGCTTTGAAGAGGCGGGATACTCAGGAGAGAACCACGGGTCTCCCGCTCCGCTGAAAGTGTGGACACTCGGCGGGCGGGCAGCACGGACTTCGGCAAGAAAACAAGCGAAGGAAGAATGAGCGAACGAGCACAAGTATGCGCGCCTTGAACACGCAAACAAACACAAACAGATACACACACACGTCGGCGATCAACAACACCACACACGCATACGGACGGACTTCTTCCCTTTCCTGGCGCGGAAATTTTCCTCCCTCCCTCTCCGCCCGCTCGAAAAGTAGAAGAAACGGAAAAGGTGGGACGGCGGCAAGTGGCAGGGTAAGGAAACCTTCTATCAATACACCAGTAGCGATGGTGGAGGAAGTGGAAAACGAAGGAGAAGAGGTGGCGGAAGGGTGGTTGGAATCCGCCCTCTTATCCCTCCGATCGCGTGTCGTGCCCGAGAAGGGATCTCCGAGGGGACAGATTTTGGGTGAGAAACGTTTCGGGGGAGAGGGAGCACAACAAGGGGAAAGGGAGACCCTGATCATAGCCTTCCCCGGGCCCCTCCCCCCGCCCTCACCGGAACGCCCAAAGGGGGGCCGGGGTATAGGGCGGAGTTTTTTCTCCCGATGCGTGGCCACCGTGCGTGCGTGTCTGTTGGAGGTGAGAGGCTGCTGCCTTTCTCTTGGCCTGCTGAACGACTTCTACGCGCATCTCCTGACGGCGAAAGGTCAACAGAAGGGAATCGAGGTGTCCGGTCCAGGGGCGAAGGGCCCGATGCGAGTGTTGTGCGTCTTTTTTGTCGCGGACAACCCCGGAGCGATCTCGGGAGGGTCCCCTATCAGTTGCGTCTCGCACGCGAGCAAGTGTGAGAGTGTGGGTGGGTGGATGGGTGAATGAGTGAAGTTGTGTGTGCGTACGAGCTTCTTGGCCGAGCGACACTGAGCGGATCAGGGCGTGGGGCCCCTCCCTTCTCCACGAGGAGGAGGAAGGAAGGAAGGAAGGGAAGAGGAATCGGGGTGGGGGAAGGAAGTCCGCGAGGTCGGTCTGCCTTTGGTAAAATAGGCTCGGCGATTTCTCCAACCTTCCCTTCTCTTCTTCTTCCGGGGCGATCGGGACGAGAGAGGTGAGCAAGGAATGGAAAATATTAGAGAGAGAGGGAGGGAGAAAGGATGGGGACGAGATCGAGATGTACAATGTTTCGTCGAGCGCACAAGCGGACGGGAAAGAAGGGGGGGTGCGGCGGCGGGAGAGGGGGGGGAGGATGTCGGCAGGGGGGAGTGAAGGATAAGGAGGGCGGGATGGATTCTCACGCGGGCGGAAGGGGGCAGGGGTAGTGAAAGAGGTGGAGGGGGTAGGCGAGAGGGGAGAGGAGGGGGGGTCGGGAGCGCGCGGGGAGGGAGAGAGCGCACAAGTGGGGAAAGAGTTTTGAGCAAAAACTGGGGATTCCAGTTGCAGTGGTCCTCCTATCTCTCTTCCCTCCGTCCCTCCAGCCCTCTCTATAACCGCTCCCATCGCATACGCACGATTCTGCGCCTGGTGGGTGTGGTCCTGCTCCTCCTGTGCCGGCGTTATACGGGGTGCGGCATGGCGACAGGGGAAGGGAGCGGGGGGAGGATAGATGGGGGAGGGATGGATATGGAAAAGGAGGAGGTGGAGAGGCCCTTGGATGAAGAGGGGTGAGGGGCGGTGAACGCGGACACACAAGACCCACACGCGCCCTCTGTTCGAGTGTGCATTAGTGTGTGTGTGCGGGATGGTGCAGCCCGGGAGGAGCAACGAGGCCGGAGGGGCGAGAGAGAAGGAGGGACTGGTGGGAGCGGGACGGGGGAGGGTTTGGGAGTAGGTATGTGGGGGAGGAGTGTGGAGGCGAAGGAGGAGGAACGGAAATGTGGGGTGAAAAAAAGAGGGCGTGTTTCTCCTCGTTCGTGCTCCCGTGTGTGCGTGTGCATCAGCGCGTGTGTGTTCTTGCTTACGTGTACGTGCTCTTGCCTGTGATTGGTTGTGTGTCTGTACCGGAGAATGTGAAAATGTGTTCTCGTGTTTGGAAGTGGGAGGGCTTCGGGGTTGACCGGTTGGCTGCGGTGATTTCGTTCCCTTCGCCGCGTTTTATTTTTATATTAGGAAAAATATGAGCATACGTATCCTCGTTACGGACTCCGGTTGTGGGATTCGGCGAAAAAAAGGAAAAATTGACGAAGACGGGAAAGGAGTGACCAAAGTCGGAGTCGGTCCACTCTTTCCACGTGAGCGAGAAGAAGAGAATAATGAACGAATGTGTCCGAGGCGGAAGAGATCGAGTGTAACGAGTGAGTGAACTCGCGGGGTTGGCACAGGGAGAGAGAATGCGGGGGAGGAGAGAATTTTTACATGATCAGCGGAGACAAGAGCCAGAGAGATGTATCAGCGTCGTGGTAAAGGCCAGCGTCACATGTCCCGTCGGTTGTTCGCTTTTTTTTGATTAGTGAGGTTTCGGGAGGGTGACCGTGTGATGCGGTCGGTAGACTCACACGTCGGATATGTCAGCACTCAGCCAATCACTCTGAACTCTGGAACAAAAAATACTTTCTTCTTTTCGGATGATCGAATACAATGGAAAAAAACTCTACTGCAATCGTGAGAGCCGTTGGAAGAATCCTTTTAAAGGCAAACCGACCCTGAGGGCACGAATTTCGGCGTCGGAGCGGAGCGCTGCCGAGGAGAAATTGGGTGGTAGGTCATGACCTGACCCATGAGGTCAACGAGAGGGAGCACCCCCCGGCTCTTGCCGTATCGAAGCATGTGGTGCGACCACGAAGACCGGCTTTTGAGTGATATTAGCCGTGGAAGGTAAACTATGGGACGATGAGGCTTGGAAACACACAACACGCAATCCAGGTGCAAAAGCGATGAACTACAACGAGAGTGAACGACGGACGTCGGTATTCAGCGTGGCTATCGACGTATAAAATCGCGAGAGAATGATGCATTAACACGTTACACGTGCTACGCGGGGAAAGGCAACACGACAGACGGCACACCCGAATAGAAAAATATGAAATTCCGTGCTTGAGAGAGTTGTAAAGCGGAATCCACTCGGACTCAAAAAATATGAAGTGTGCTCGCAGAGGAAAGTGTGAAGGAGGAGAGATAAAAAATGAAACACTGCAGAAGAAGAGACACAAAGAAAACAAGAGAAACGTGCATCCCTCTTAGCCCCGCCACCACCCCGCAACGCGCAAACCAAACAAAAGGAGGTAGAATCGCTCATGCAACAATAACGTTTCCATGCTTCCACAGCGCGATCAACACAACAATCAAGCCCGCTCCCGTTCCCACGGCGTTTCAAACCGCCTCGGAAAAGTGATCGAGGAGAGCGCGTTAGAGACTCACCTTTCTTCCGGCATCTGTAGCAAGGAATCATAACGTGGATGTGTTTGGGGAGAGGATTTTCGGGTAGGCAAGGTGGGCGGGTTTAGGGGTAGGGGAGAGTTGGGAGGGGGGAAGGAAGAGGGGAAGGGAGGGGGGATAGATATGTACGTGCGTATATATATAACTATATATAAGAAGTGGAAGGAGCGTAGTGGAGAGAGAGGGAGAGAGATAGTGAGGATCGGGGGAGAGGAGAGGGGCGTGAGGGAGAGGGCGAGGAAGCGCCTCTCGCCTCCTTCCTCGCTCTCCGGTGGAAATTGTGGAATTGGTCGGGATATGGGGTGGGTGGGAGAGCACGGTTGGGGAGCAATGGGGGAGGGAGGGGAGAGAAAGGGGTTAAAGGGTTTTGGAGGGGATGGGAGGGGAGGGCTGCAGGGGCAGGGGCAGCTGGGGAGGTAGGGGAGGCGGCGGAGCGCCCTATCCTATATAACCAGCTGGCTGGAGAGGGAAGGAAGGGTTTTTATGGGGCGGGTAGGGTGGGAGGAGGAGGGAGAGGTATGGAGGGAGAGAGAGGATCCGTGTACTACTACTAGAGCGCAGGGTCGTGTGCCGAGGGAGCAGTGGGAGAGGGAGGGAGAGGGGTTGTGCGCGCCGGTGAGGATGGATGGGGGGTGAGACGAGCGACGGGTGGTGGGTAGGGAGTGGAGAGGAAATGGGGAAGAGTGGAGGAAGGTAGAGAGAGAGTGGGGGAGAGAGAGGAGGATCAGTTTAGGTTCGGAAAGAGGTACGGCCACGTGGGAGAAGTGAATGAGAGCCCGGCAGAATGGCAAGAGTAAGAGTAGAGAGAGAGAGAGGGAGGAGAAAGAGAGGAGGACGCCGTGAGCGGTGGGTGGAGACGGAGAGTGAGTGTCTGTATAAAAGGGCGGGGGATGTGGGATCGAAAAAGAGAGAAGAAAAAAGAGGATTCGTAAGGAAAATTATGAGGGTGGGGGGGAAAGGAAGTATACTCGAGGAAGAACGTAGGGGAAGGAAAAGGCAGAAGATGTTTATGGGGAGGGAGGAGGAAACTGAGAAAAGAGGAGAGAAACGGAAAATTATAGAGGTCGGGAAAAGAGACGGGAAAGGAAGGGTGAAGGGAAATATACACGCCATATACGGAAAGGAGAGGAGTCTGTGAAGTTGTGTGTGTGGTAAAGAAAGAGAAATGCTCTAGATACCAAGATATAAGGATTAGAGTGGTCGAAAGATAGGAACGGGAAGAAGTAGAACCGAAGATTCTCGGATATTCCCCGAGGAGCAGGAGTGAGAAGGGAAAGATGAAGAGCGTGAGAAAACGGAGAGGGAGGAAGGAATGGGAAATTCTGTGGGTGGAAGTGAGAGGGATAAGATGGAAAGACACAAATTGGTGCGCGAGGGTTCTGGAATGAGATGGAGGAGAGAGAGAGGACTTTGGAGGTTAGGAAGGAGTGGGAAGAGAATGGGCCGACGGGGGTTGAAAAGGGGAGAATGGAAGAGTGGGAAGATGATGGGCGAGTAAATGAGAGGGTTGGCGAGAGGCGAGAAGGGGAGGTAGAAGAGTAAATGAGATAAAATACGCTGGTAGGGGGGAGGAGGGTTGAGTGGATGGATGGATACTCGTCAGTTGACGGAGAGGGAGAAAAAAGTAGAGGGTGGGGAGGAGCGGGAGCTTGGACGAAGCAGTATAGATAGAATGGGGGGGATAACAGAGGGAGAGGATGATCGAGAAAGAATTTGTGTTTACGGGGAGATTTCTTGAGAGCAGGGGGTGGTTTTTTTCGGAAAAGGGTAAAGGGTGGAGGGGGGTTGAGTTGGGAAAGGGTTGGGGTCGATTTCCGGGTGTATCCGATAATGATCTTCGGCCGAAGAGGACGGAAAAACATTCAGAGTGGGTTAAGAGGGGGATAGAGAGGGCAGACGGGGGGGGGAGGGATGTTTCGTGGTGGAGGGCGATGAAAGAGGTGAGAGAGATGGAAAATGAAATGGAGGGTTTTGCGGCGCGGAATGCGGGGACTGGAAGGAGCTTCGCGAGAATGGCTGACTTGCAGAGATGGAATTAACCGGTGCCGAAGTCTGCCGTAGCTAGGGACCGACAGTGTGTGTTTTTTCTCTTTTATTCTACCTCCCCTCGTTTCTCCTGCTCGTTCCTGTTTGCGTGCTTCCTCCGCCTCGTCTCTCCCTCTCTCCGTCTCCCCTGCGGCGGGCAAAGTGGGGAGGGTTTAAAGTGAGCCGACTGCCCGCCTGACTGCCTCCCATCGGCGATGGTACGCGATCTTCACACTTGCGCGAGGAACGACGACGGCATCGAGCGGCGTCTGTTGATCCGAATGGGTTAATTTATCATTTTCTTGTCTCTTTTTTCCCCAGTGACTTCGACCGGGGGCAAGCTGTCTCTGCGAGTGGTCACTACTAGTCGGAGCGGTTCGATGTGTGATACGGCCGTTCCACTGGGAAGCTGGCTTGCTCCGATGTCACGAGGAAGGATCTTCCTGCTGGACCCCTTCGTGGAGTCGCCCACTCCTCTCCTCTTTCGGCGAGCGGAATCGCGTCCGTCATGGGTGTGGGGACGCGCGAATGAGACGTCGAGTAAAAAATCCGTTCCGGGGAGGGGGAAGTTGGGGAGACATGTCTCGCGTTGTCTCTCCAGGTGTCAAATTTTTCGACGCGGTGCCCGTCCGCGAGGGGACCGCCGCGTAAAACGTCCCCGTATGCATAAGGGGAAAGGTGGAGAGAGTAGCGGTCAGGATCGACTTGGTCTCCAAACTGATCGATACTCAAGTAGGTATTACGGACAGGAGGGAAAATGGGAGACGCGAGCGGAAAGGCGCGAAACTAAGCGGAACTGGGGCATCGCGAAATTAGGTCCTTGAGAAGTGAGTGGACCTGACCAAGACGAAAAAGAAAGCAAATCGGCTTCCCGTGTACTCCTCTTCTCGGCGAATCTCATTAAGCTAAGTATGGCGAAACGAGAGATTTAGCCCCCTCCATCCCTTAGTACCGTGACAAAGATTATTTCCCGTGACGGACATGAAAGATGCGAAGTCGTGAGAAAATAGACGTCGTCCATCCGTTAACTAGAACGCTTGGGTGAACCCGGAGAGAAATTGACATTACATTTTGGCCAGTTTTATTCTTCCTTAATATTAAGTCTGAATACTGATTCTGACTCGCACCATAGGTGTACAGGCAAAGGGAATAAGATTAATTAGATGCCTCGTCAATGGCCACCATTGGTCCACATTTATAATAATAAGAATAGTTAAATGAAATCATGATGTCAATTTCAAAAATCTCTTATGTCGATTCAGGCTTGGTGTTTTGGGAGGTGACTATGATAGATTAGTAGATAAATGATTACAATATTCCACTATTAATTATAATTTCACCGGAAGATGATGAAGTAACGCGGAAACGATGATCACAAAAAATCATTATCAGCAGTGGAAGAGTGTAACCATTTAGCAACTAATCTTTTGGAAAATATTCGTAATAAGTCATCCCGAGAATCGCCAAATCGCCAGTGCATCTGTCCCCTGGTGAACACCAACGGATTTTTTTAATATTTACAACAGAAGAGCTGGCGGTTTTGACATGGGAGAGATAAGATCAAGGAGGATCAGGATCTGCTTCTGGCCATTCTACGTCAGTGAACCAACTGAATGTATCCCCAAATGTCGCGAACGTGACACGAACAGGCGCAAGTTACCAACCGACAAAATGGGAAAGGTAAGGGAGATACGCAAGGCCGAAGAAGAAAAAACAAGATTATGGGACACAAGAGAAAGACTATGATGCGGAAGTGGTGAACTTTGTTGCATCAACGACCCATTATAAAGCGCAAGTCGAGCCACCCCACTACTCTCACCCCGCGGGGCGAGGAGGGTGGCACATACCTATACCTCTCACGAGGTCTCGAACTCGAAAATTCGACGTCAAAGGCCCCGACAGCGGTCCTTGCGTTTGTTGGTCCAAAAAAAAAACAAGTATTCGTCGCCGCCCCTTCTCCTCCGTGAAAGAGAGAGGGCGTGTAGAAATTCAGATTATGGGACCGAGGAACAAAGTGGGTTCCGTGGAAACGCGACGGAAAAATATAATTGCTCCGTCGGGCTGAGAGAGAGAAAAAAAGGGGGGGGAAAGAAGCATAGAAGAACGGTGCGTGGTGGGGATAGCAGTTAGAGGGGGATGGGGAGAAGATGGGTGGGAGAGGGTGGGGACTGGGAAGAAAAAAGATGCGAGGGAGAATGGGGGAGAGGTCTGGGTGTGTGGGTTTCGGGGGGAAAGAGAACTGAAGGGGCCTCCACCACCGCCACTGCTGGTGGATTGAACGAAAAGTGGTTAGGGAAGGAGAGGGTGGTGGGCAAGAGATAGAGAGAGAGAGGAGGCGACGCCGCTGCGAAGAGGGCCGCGAAGTGGAGACTCGTGGAGTTGGGTGGGCAGGGGAGGCGGGGAAGTTTGGAGGAGAACAGGGGGTGATTTAGGGCGAGAGGAGGGGAAGTGGGCGGGAAGGGGTAAGAGGAGAAGGGAAGAGGTTGGGGGCATCATAGGAAGGCCGGGAAGTCGGAGCGGGAGAGAGAAAATCAATCTTGGACCAAATCCTCTCTCCACTAGCTGCTCTCTCTCCCCCACTCTCTCTCTTCCCCTCACTTCCCTCCTCTTATCCTCCTCTCTTCCCCTTCCCCCGCCTTACCCACCCCTCTTCTCCATCTTTACTTCTCTTGCCTTCCTCCTTCCCATCAACGTCGTTCCCTCCTTTGCCTTCTGCCTCTCACCCCTCACTCACTAAATATTCTTATTTTCCCCTTTTCTCTCACGCCTTCCCCTGTATCCCTCATCCTTTTCCTTGTTTTCCCTTTCTTGTGGTCTTTTTTAAATTAGCTTATGTATACTTACTATTCCATTTGTTGTATACTTGATATTTAACCCCGCAAAACCTGCCATTTTCCTCACCATTTTTTCACCTCTTTAAAAAAATTAACTATTCCCACCTGTATTCATTTCTCAACAGTAAAAGTTAACTAATTATTTATTTTAGTTTACTTATGCACTGCTGTCCAACGGAAATAAATGGTTCCGACAACTCAAAGGTCCACATATCACAAGATATACGTTATACACAACATACTGTTTTCAGGGACTTTTTTAAATTGGTCGGTAAAGTTGAGAAATGGTCCATTAGGAATTTTATCCTCGATTTATAGTTGGCCACATTGCCTCTGTAAAGCTTCTTCATTAGGCAGTTTTGCTATGAAATATTTGCAAGCGAAGGGAATATTAAGTTCCAATGACTTAAATTTTACTCTGCCATAAATTTTAGTACGATAAGATTTTAACAAGGCAGCTATAAAGAAAAATTTATCCGTAACCTTCCTATAGGTAATGAATGAGTTTATATTGATAAGTTATTTTTCTCGAAAAGGATACAAGGAGCAAAATACTCGATTGATATTTAATGACTGGTAAGGGTGAAGAAAATATTTCATTCACTATTAATCTACTGAGGCAATACAAGTCTTTTTATGTGCCAAAAGAAGCAAAAAATAGGCAAAAAAGGTAATACTTTAAAAGAAGTTTTGATAGCCTTCTAAGTTAACCTGATTGACTCTTTCGCCGACAGATTTTTCCTCTCATCCATCATCCAAGCTCTCACCTTTTTCTGCCTCGCATATTTCCTATCCTAAATTAATTTCTAATCCATCTTTCTTACTTATTCCCTTCAACCTTCTTTTTCATACGTTTCCCAAAACCTCTCCCATTCGTTCTTTTTTAATGGCTTTCTTCTTCTCAATTTTCAATAATTTTTCAATTATCCTATGTTTTAACAATTTCCCATTTTAATTTTCTCCTACTTATGTGCATTTCATATGATTAGTATAACGCTTTATAATTTATAATACCGGTATGCTCCAAACGTTATGGATTTCTGTCAGGATCAACTAACAATTGGTGACACTGTTGCCAATTCCTCTAAGTTACGGAACTGAATCCAGTTTCGGGTATCGATACGCAAAAATGTAACATTTTGCTGGAATTCGTAAAATATTAACATATGTATGTTTTAGCAAACATTAATTGTATATATAATATACGTGATATCTTTATAAATAAAAATCAAATGCATGCATACAATGATGTACATTATATGAGTTTTGGAGAAATTTCACAAATGAACCATAATGTTTTTTAGACTTAGCTGTTCAGTCATTTAGCTGATAAATATTCTTGTTTTGCGTCAATTGTGCCTACATTTCACAAACATATACAAAGCATACGGTATACTCATTGGAAAAACAAAGTTCTCTCAAAAGTAGAAGTTAATTGCATGAATGAATTATCAATGCATCACACTAATTGGTCATTCTAAAATTCCCTTTATCCGGTAAATTAAGTTTAATTTCATGTCAATCGCTATGAATTATGAGCTATAAATGTGTTGGAAAGTTTCCTTTTGCGTACGTTCTCGTAGCCCCATCTTTGATTGTTTTTATATTTTTGCACACATTGATGGCTCTCTCTTTGCCCACTCTGTCTCGGTTCTCTTCTCTCTATTCTTTTCACGTACAATTTATTTATTATCCCTCTCCTATTCACTCCCATTTTGCGGAAGTTAGACAGAACATTACGCAACTTCCCACAATGCCACCTCACTTTTTTAACCATTTGTATGTTTCTTTTACAATCACAATCTGTTATTTGTAATTATTTTCACTCCCTGCCCAATTCTTCCTTCGACCATTTTCCTATCTATATTTAATACTATGAGTTCTCTCCTACGATCAGACTCACTTTACAAAAAAATCATATTTCATCTAGGTTTATATTCTCAGCATCGTTCAAACACGTGGTAAAAGACCTAAGGAACTCTGCTCTTTTTATTCCACTCAATTTGAAAATTATAATGAAATATTTCTCCTCCTGAAATATCAAATTGCCATGCTAATGTAAAATACTTCAATTGCCCACATGTAGGGATTAGTGCTTAAAAATAAGGAATCATACTACCAAACAATGGAATATTTGTCAATTCTTTCCCTCGACTGCCCAATTTCATTCCTGTCAATTTTCGTTCACAACCAACACGAATTAGAAATTTGTGAATTTCTTGTTCCTTTCTGGAAAAAGCAGTTTGGTTTTTTAAGGGGTCTTACTTTGTGAACCATGCTGAATACACTTTCTTCTGTTACACCTTATTCAGTTATATGCATTGATTTGCGTAAAATTTCTATAGTTCTAAATCATTAATCATTATAGTTATAGGCGATTCTCTCGATGAAACTAGCAAGCCCCGTGAATACAGGCAATTTGCAATACATACGTGTACAGTTAAAAGTATGTTAGTATTGGAAGGCGTTGTTTGTTTTTCATCTATCAAATTAGATTTTCATTCCAATATTTCGTTTCTAGTACTCAATGTATGAAACGGCTATATTTACACAAAATTTTACGTTTTATTACAATCCCTTAAAATTATTTTGCACAGTGAAAAATTCATCATAATATTCAGGAATTCATTATTATAATTTCGAAATCAAACCAAGTGGTTCGTTTTTTATTAAGGGATTTTTTGGGAAATAATTGTTGAAAGAATTTCAAAGCGAAATCTAAGTACTTTCTTTCTACATAAGTTTAATTGGAAAATACTAATTATTTTATGTCATTGTGATTATCTTCTCATAAATTAGCAAGTTTAACAATTTGATGTGTAGTAAATTATTAAATCTTTACCGGTTGGTCCTTGACCGCGACGGCCATCCGGAGGTTCACAATCTCTCATTCATCTTTGATGAGCTTGTGCCACTCATAAATTGCAGTTCCATATCCGTAAAAATTTGGGAAATCATGCCCAAAGTCTCAGTACCCGATTTTCTCAGTCCAACGCAAAATTTGATGGCGCGCCGCAGTTCAATCGTTCGCTGCATTTTGCGCTTGCACCGATTGACTCGAGAGGGGCCTAAAACATGATCTAGCACAATGAACGCTCGCAGGAGATTGGCGCATGAAGCATATTGAAGGTCAAACCTCCCACCTCCGAGCCGGCGCTGTGCGAGCCCGCTGCGACGTACAATCACATCAGGAAAAAATTGTCCCAGATACTTTTTATCCATACAATGTATTATTAGATATTTATGTGCACAAAAACCTAACTTTTGGCATGTGTGGGGTTGTTAGCCTATTAAATGATTGTTTCATCGATTTTTATTTTATATTTAAAAAGTATTTGAAACATTATCCATTGTTAGCAAAATTCATAATGCTTTATTACATTCTCAATTTATTCGGAAGAGAAACAATTACCAGAGTAAATTAAGTTATATGGCGGCGCTTTTTTTGATTTTTTAATTGTAATGATCAATGGCAAAGGTTTAGTTTTCCATTTATCTTTCAGCTTCTATAAGCCCATATGCTTATACTGAAATTGTCCATTTACCAATAGGAACTCAGTTTCTCCATTGGAGTTATAGTGTGAGTAATGCCTATGTCAAGTGCTTTAAAATAGAGTAAATCATGTCATGCAAGGTATTGGAGAGGTAAATGATATTAATTTTTGATCATATCAATGAAGGAAATGTGTTTTTTTGAACGAACTTAAATTTTTTTGAAAAACTTAAATTTTTCATCGAAATTGAACTCGATGGAATTATGAATTCAGGTTTGATTTATGAACCAACCAAATGGGGGGATTTTCTCGTGATCATGTTTTGGCTTCTTGAACCAATACCGTCATAAAATGTGAAAACTGACCAAGCAGGTAAAAACTGACCATGCAGGTAAAAACTGACCATGCAGGTGAAAACTGACCACGATCCGCGCTCTTCCCATGAAATCCTATCTCTCGTCGTCGCTTATCGATTCCCGCCTGTCTGACATTAGAATCTGTTTGATGTGGAAAAAAAGATGTAGTCACAAGAGAATCTCTCCGAACCGAACCCCGTCTGACACCGCTCCTCTTCTCCGATCTCCGGTACTGCGCATTGACTCCCTCCATTCTCACTTGCCCCATCCGGACCCCAAAACCAACCCATTTCCATCACCCTCCCTCGGAGACCACTTCAGACGAAGAACTTCCCCTTCTCATCAATTTCCTCCCTTCCGTCAGTCCACTCTCCCCTCCAATATCCCCTTCCTCTCATACCCACCCCACATATCCCCACCATCTGCAACCATCACCATCCCCAGCCATCATAGTCTCACTCACCCCTTTCAGATCTCATCCCCCGCCTCATTTTCTCCATCTCCGCTGCAACTTTGCAGGCCTCGCAATGGCAACCCTCTCTTCCTATTCCCCTTTCCCAACCTCTCCGCTGGGTCTTCGAACTCGCCCTCTTCAATAGGGATCGCGTAACGGGTCAACTCTGTGGGTTATGCACAGCGCGCTCTCTGAGGTGAGATGGAATCGAACGAAAGTTGGAAGGAGTGAAGAGCGGGGGGAGGTGGCAGAAGGAGCAGGGAGAAAATGAGACGGGGTGGATAGGAACGAGGAAGAGAGAGAAAGCAGAAAAGAGAGTGGACGAGAGAATGGGTTCAAAACAGGGGAGAATAGACGCCCGCAAGCAATAAATTCGCTCTCCGGCATGCCCAGCTCTTTTCATGATCAGCCAGCCAATGGAATTTCGTGCTCGGCGAATGAAAGGGGAAAATGAGAGCACGGGGAGAAAAAAAGAGGCTTAATTCCATGAACGTGCCACTGCCCATCGAGACGCCCCTCTAAACATTTGGGAATGGAGTTCGGCAGAGGATGAGTATAAAGGCATGATTGAATAGGCTCACCGTGAACACGCTAACGACGGTTAGCGTTTCCACTTTAATTAAAAAGCTATGTCTGTTGCCAACATGCGGGCATGGGGAGAGAAAACGGACAAGGGCGCATGCACGGATTTTAAACCCCAGCATGGAGATTTTTCCGTCGGCTGAACGGAATAATCCACGAAGAGGATAAAAATAACTCGTTTTTGAGGAAAAAAATGTGGCAATCCAAATCACCCGAGGGAGATGTCTTGATCTGCTAAATATTTCGTTGGTTGCTTGCTCCTACGTAATTTGATCAAGGTTCATTATCACTCTGGGATATTTTAAAATTCACGCATAAAAATATCGTTAATAACGGGAATACTCGATTTGTTTATTGCACAACAGCCAAGAATTCCGTTGAAATACTGCAGCAAGGACAGGAATTATCTTAGTCATGTTAATACTACAGTACTTATGAATTTAGTTCATCATCAACTTAAGAACTTGGAATGTTGAGACTTTTCTTTCTGGCTCAGCACTCGTGGAAATAATTCCCCACGTTTCACACTTCTTCTTTTAAAATTTAGAAGGATGTGTTGTGCTATCTTTGTCTAAAACCAATAAGGTAAAAAAGGATTTCCGGATTGAAACGACTTGTAAGAGACATGAGTAAATATGAACCTAATATTTACGAGTGGCAGGGTAATACAGTGGTTTAGAGCGTGCGTGGGTTGACCAAAGGGTTTAGAGTTCAAATTCGTGCGATGGATATTCGAACAAATCATTCAAGTCATGTGATCATATAGAACCTAGATATTGGTGGGATGGGTTCGGCGGTATGGGATAATTGACTACATCCTCGAGGCTCCGATCGATTGTGCGAATTGCATACGCGCTGTGGAAATTAGTACGTGGAAAGCACTACCCTCGCCTGTCCAAATCGATCTCTCGGTTGATCGCGATGATATGGAAGCCAAATTTTTCATGATCGACGGATTAGTCGGCAGGAACAAGTATTTTCGCTTCGTTCAGACATTTCAACAAAAAATCACAACATTTTTATACGAACTTCCAAACTACTCACTTTTGACGGAGCCAGCTAAAACTATTTATTGGGTGGAGTACCGAATCATCGGCCAGAAATTGAACGGGCATGAAAGAGTATCAGTATAGGAAGATGCCAAATTATGTATTTTTCCTAGAAATTTCAAAGGTAAGCAACATATGACAACATTACGAAGGGTATGAGATGACATTGGCTCGTGACTTTCATAATAATACCCGTGATCTAAGCGAGAAATAAGTATACTTCTGAAGGCAAGTGGCTTTCACTTTATTTGTGAACTGTGCATAAATAATTAAAACCCCTCAATTAACCCATTTACTGATACATTTACATTTATAATGAAATCCCTAACTTTAATATCATACCTTTACCTTAATTCAACCAAACACTTGTCTACAACTGGAATAACAAATCACTTCTTAATAATTTTCTGGTAATAAAATTGCCATCAAAGTTTTACCTATAAAACACAAAATTTATATTCATATTCCTTCCTGATTCCACTAACTAATCTTAGGGAAAAGGAATAATATTGACCAAATAAACTTGATAAATGGTCAATTTACATATAAATACATACATTTGAAGGATACTTTTCAGCAACTACTTTTTAAAAATTGGAACGATAATTATTGTTTCTGCATTTAATTAAATCGTAGAGATATTTGGCAGGCAATTAAAAGTCTTGGACTATGAAAATCCAGAAAGGGACCAGAAATAAAAAAGCTGGATATATGACGTGGAGGCCTAAGAGTATCAAAATCATACATCTAAATACTTTGAGCTACTAATTCTGGCAGAAAATATTATAACAAGCTCCTGCCGTGCTTTTTGATAGATAGGATTATGATAGTGTTAAGTTTTTCCAAACTAAGCAGTTGAGCTGCCATTGAAATACTCTAATATGACGAAATATAATTCTTTCAATGATGAAAATTTAAATATGAGTCTACTTGGTATATCTACTTGCTGTGGGTATTTCAATGCTCTTCAAGAATACGAGTTATAGATGAACTTATCAACCAAATAAAGCCCTCTAACTGACTTCATTTTTTCCTAATTGTTAAAAACTACGGATTTTTCTCAAAATGGAAATATAGCTCCAAGTTGATGGATATCTTATGGAAAGTTCTGAAAAAAATAGTTCCCTTTGACTTGCTTTCCAAACATAAATATCTGTATTAATGAAATCTATTCTATATGCGCTTCAATTTATCGAAATCATAATCGTGACCTCCTTGTAAGAAACATCTAATAATAATTAAGAGCATAGAAAAAGCTGAAATTCTTAGGTAATGGTCTAATCAATTTCTTATGCAAATAAGAACATGAACACAAATTTGACTTAGGGGTGTGATTTTATATAAAATTCTGAAAATAGTTTAATGTAAATTATAATTTTATTTTTTGCCCAGCTTCTGAGCAAAAGTTGAACGAGTATACCTTGTAATATTGGAAATACCTAGACATAACATAGAAAATTGTGACGAGGAGATAACTTTTATGATTATTAAATGGGAATAACGGCATCACTAAATTAATATTTCTTATTTATTAGATTACAAGTGTACATAGAGCAATGACGCATTAATGTCCTTGTCTTTGGTGAGGCAATACGTTTTGCTCATCCCAAATGGTACTTTTAAATGTTTGACTACTTTATCAGCACGATTATTAATCCGAGGGTTGGCTTGTAGTAGCTCTCTTTTGTTCTGTTCTCTGCCAATATATTTTTTCTCTCATAGATTCTTCTACCGACATATTCCATTACCTGCTCCTTATAGTTATCCTAGGCCTTCAACTGTGATTTTTCCCCCCCATGGTCCCTTCAAACATAACATTCAATAAACTATCGTCCTTCAGGATGTGTCCAGTCAATTTCCCTCTCCTTCTATTAAGTCCCCTGCGCTGGATTCTCTAATCAATTACTCTCTGAAGTATTTCTACATTTGCCACTTCATCCTTTTTATTTATGGCATACTTCTTTGGCACCACATTTCTATCGTCTCTAATCATCTTTTATCTGCTGCTCTTATCGTCGAAATTTTGTATTCGTAGAAAAATAGACTGGATATAAATTCTATCTAATTGATTCCTTATTATTTCGTGCGATAGGCCTTCTTACCCATTCCTACTATATTTACTATATCTTTCTTATTTCTTTCGTCACCAGTGAATCTTTTGTCATATTGAAAAACTCTTCCACTTGTTTAAGTTCGTATTTCTTAAATATTACTTGGAGATTATCTTCCTTACTTCGACCGCAGACGATTACTTTTAAGTTTTTATCACTTAAGTAAGTAATAGAACTTAATTTAAATAAATGAATTCTAGAAAAATGAACAATATAATACGATTTTTAATATAATATATAGAACAACTGCGGTCACAATGTAATCAATGGATATTAATTCGCTTTTCCTCATTCGTAATTTAAAACAAAGATTACACTAGTATGTAGTATGCTTCACTCGGTAACAAGAAATACGATACTTATACTTCTTCTCTTCGACTGAACGAATGTTTTTAGCAATGAACAATAATAGGTAATTGTCTAGCTCTAATATTCTTTCACATGATTACACTTAGGTTGATACGTTTTATTGCTGGCCATTCTATTTCAAACCAATGCTTTACACGCTCAATTGTATTAGGCTCACTGTAATTTGCTCAAAAAATTTCTACGCAAGTGGTGAAGCGAAGAATTTTTTCATTTTCTAGATTGTTAGAGAGATGATCATTGAAATTTTATAGGGGTACATTTTTAATGTTATTATTCAGTCAGTGGCAACATGGAAATGATTATTACATGATAATACGTACGATTCGATGATAATCATTCGATTCATCAGTATTTAAAATTACAAAAAAATGACTTCATTAGAATACTAGGGTTTACATCGCGGTTGCAAGTGATTTCTAGGTGATGATGGTTCACTAATTCAGTGAGTGCGTAAATTACTTGTCGTGTTAAAAGTAAATAATTTTTTTCTTTTACAATCAACATCGCTTTTATAGTTCTATCCCTCAATTAGAAACCAATGACGCGTTTAACACATCTACGCAGACATCCAGGCCCCATAAGTGATTCTTGGGTGATTATTATTCGCCAATGCGGTATTTGATCTGTGTACAAAGCTGCTCGCAATTTGGTGATTGAGTTTCCCTCAATATTATTTTAATAAATTGTTTTGATTAAAGCATGAAAGGGAGTGGCAATTTCAATTATGATGATGAAGAATGAAAATATACACTTTGTCAGTTCGCACAGTTGGAAGCAATTGAATCATTTTCATAAATAACAAGAACATCTGTAATTAGAGTAAATCTGAAAATAACCTTAATATTTCATATAAGATAGGAATTTTCATGTTATTGACAAATGTGGTTTCAGGGAAAAGAATCTTGATAGGTGATAGAATATACGAGCGAGGTGATAGAATATAATATCGTATATTTGCAAGAATACATGTACACAGTGTGTAATTGTTTTCCGAAACTAAGGTTAAAATAAATAAAGACGTTTTATATAGCTCATTTATTTTATTCTGTGATAGGTGGATGTTATTCCGAATTATGTAATTGTAGTTGAAAGAAATCCTTTTCAATGCGGTTGTTCCTACATAATCACCTATGCGAGCGTGACTTAATACTAAGATCATAGCAACTAATTTTGGCTTCACGTTAACGCCTATGTCGCGCAAATGATTCTGAAAGACAGTTTTAAGCCGAAGTCCTGATCAGCTGACCGTATTCTCCTCATTCGACAACATTCGCTTTCCGAATACCGCCAAGCGCAATTCGTTTCACGCGATTGACAAAATTCATCTTGTGATAACGGCATTTCATTTTATTTGGAATGGATGCCTGCAGTGTGCCATAAGTGTGAAACTATTTTTTTTAGCGATGATATTTACATAAGGTTGTAGGTTCATTAAAATAAACCAATAAACGTCTCTTAAGGACAATGACATAAGTTCTTGTTTTTATTTGCAACCTCAGACCCCGAACCCCGATTACGCACCAAATTGTCGGATAGGAATGCTCAAAAATTATGCTAAGGCAGTAAAATTGGTATATAATATTTGCCATGGGTAACTAGTTAAATTGCAAAAGATGTAAGGTAATCCCGCCAGCCAGTATTTAAGTATGGAACTTAGAGAGATTCTTATAGAAGAGCAAGAAGGCTGATTAGGAATTTCTGCAATCACCGACGTCGAATCAATGAAACATAACAGAATATTGAAGGAATCCACATATATTTCTAAGGTGTGGAAAATGTGTTCAATTCATTGTACTAAACCTCGTAATATCTATTATCAGATGAAAACTTACGACACAGATATGCTTCATCGCAAACTAACTTCCAGGGGATGGCTTGTATGGGATAAATTCCCTGATCGCTCCTGACTAAGTGAATGAAAACAACGAGAAAACGCGTAACAATCCCCCCCCATTTCTGTGCGCATATTAATAGCCGCATAATTTTATCCCACCCTCAATCCTGGCTTAAGAGGCGGAGTTTCGTAGTTGGCGAATGTAGCCAGGTCCCTTCGGCCCCTCTCCACAAAATCCCTCCCAACTCTTTAATCGGCCACCCACCGCTACCGCACGCCCTATTAAACCTCCTCCATACAATTTACTTCTCTCCCACTGGGCCTCCCACTCCCTTCACCCCAAAGAGTTTCCATAATGAATTAATGATTTCCGCCGCTGGAACTTTACTGGATGGTCACGATAATGTCGCCACGACCGCAGAGCAAATCGCTATTAAAATGCTTTTGCATTCTCGACAGAGCAGAATTACTCGTTAAGTGCCTGCGTATCCGGAGGCCCACTCTTCCGTTTATGTTTTTTGTTAGTTGCATGGTAATTTTCTCACGAAAAAAATATAATATTTGGAAAAACGACTTTGGAAAGCTTCCGCTTTTTTTGTTATCCAAATGATTTTCCACAAAAATTACTATAGTTAATTTGTTAGTCGGTCGTTTTTCATACTTACACAATATTGACTCATAATTACTTAGTTATGATATTGAATGGGCAATTAAAACTTGATGAAATTAATTGGTTTCAGGATGTTGACGAAAATATTGGTCCAAAACAATTTTCATTCGACAAAGATATTTATAAAATTACGGCGCGAAGACGAATTTCATTGAATGTTTGATTTTTAAAAGTATAAATAATATAATTTAATAGCTGCAATTTGCAATAGCAGCGTTCTCAAAAAGTAAAAACGAGTTCATGCTGGGATTGAAAGCTGCAACCTCCGGATTGGCTTGATCACTTATTTGAACAACTAAGTAAACATTGGTTGCAAGAACCCTTTATAGGAATTTAATTCATGCTTTCCAGAAATGCGATTCTTTCTTTATAATACCTATAAATAAATGTCTATTTAAAAAGCGGTTTACCCTCTATTGACCACGAATCTCAAAAAAAGACCGTGTTATAATGAAATTTTCACCAAACCTTTTATTTTGTAAAAATAAACATTTAAGTGAAGTGAATAATGTATTACGTATCATCTTGGTTTAAAATAAAGTTAGTAAATTTTCATTTATATTAATGCAAACATAATAGGGTTCCGAGTTATTCTCTATGCCATTATCATAATTATTGAATAATATATCGATTATAAGGAAAGGAATCCAAGTTTTTTATCGCAGAAAGAATTTCTAAACTTTTCCATACGCCTCTCATCCGCCCCTTCCATTATCTCCGCATCCCACATCCATCTTCCTACTAACTCGGGATTTTTCTGGTTTTCTCTGGTCTGAGCCTCTTTCTCTCTCGCTGAACTCTCCCTTCTTATACCAATACCTCTTATTTCCACCTCATTTCATCTCTCTCTCTCTTTCTCTCATTCCCTCCCACACAACTTTTAGCAACCCTGCTTCACCTTCACCAAGGATAGCGTCACGACTCTATTGGCGTTTTATTCGCCAATTTTATTTTGACGGTCTGCGCCATAAAAACGTACTCAACATCCAACTAAAAGGAAGATCTAATTAAAATACCGTTTAGGTGCATATTATTCACACAGCGCATGGATTTTTACGCTTATCATTTAAATAAAGTCAGAAGTCCCTCTTGTACGTAATTCGAATATGCCTAGGCTATTAATATCACCAAATCATTATTATCATCAATTTTGGAAATTAAATCTATTACCGTTTAATAGAGGTTATTGGCTCAAAAACACAAAATAACCATAAAATAGGAATTGGAAACATTATATGGAACTTGAGGGTAAATGCTATGCTCTTGTAGGTTAATTCGAGACTAATGACCCCCTTGTTTGGAATTTTCTTCTAGATTTCCATAAATTTTGATTGTTTAGATTGGTACATTTTTAGCCAGGAAAATGACTGGACAATATTAAATCCCCTTTTGAATCTTGAAACCTAGTTTCGTTAAAATTGCTTTAATAAGTCAATTGACAAACTTCGTTGCATATGTTATCACAGTGTATCACTTTTTTACCACTTCATTATGGATAATAAATAACTATTTAGTAAAATAAACGGAAGTGATTTGTTTCTCTTTTACTATTCACCAGTTTACGAAAAAAATGAACAAATTTATTCCAATGCATTTGATCGCATATTTTAAATTTTCAAATACAAATACGAAAACAATACTTGGCCGATGCAGAAAAAACTGTATACCGAGTCGAATTTGACTCTAATACTCCCTCAAATATTCAGCTTCAAATAAAGTATGACAAGAGTGATAATCAATACTTATGCAAGTAAAATCTATGGTTTTTAAAAGATAGTTTCATTTAAATTCACACTATGACTAAATAGAGGTGAAAGGGAAAAAAATCCTATCAAAGAAAATAAGTTAAGCTCATTATAATCCCAAAATTCATCGAGACATTTATATCACACGCCATTTTATTGTAGGGGGTACCATAAAATTCAAAACTGTCACTTCAAAACTTTTTTCTAGGGATTCTTTAAAGAAAACGGGAATAGGATGGAAAAGGGAAGCATTGAGCTCTCCCCTTTCGCATTTGCCGAAATATCAAATAAACATAACCTATTCAAGTCAAACCTTTCATTATTCATTGTCTTGTTCTCGCCAGCACATCTCATTCAACTCTCTCTCGCATTTTTTGAGTGATACTCACGCCATACCCTTCCTCCCCCTCCGCACCCCTCCAGCAAAGAAATTACATTCCCTCTCCTCGGAGAACAATGGGATTGAAACCCCTCGGGGGGTATTTCCTGCCTTGCAATGGTTCCAATTTGGATCTCCTCAAATTTTGCATGTGAATAGTCTTCCCGTCGTAAAAATACGATATCAATAATACAATGACATTTGATACTTCTCCCACGGACGTTAAACTCTCACCGTTTGGCAAGGGATGACTAAATGCCTCGTTTCTTTTTGCAAGAAACATTCAAAGAGGTGAAAGGTCTATCCACATCCACAGGGCAATATTTTAGAATGATTAACTACGACTTGGAAACAATGTCTATTAATGAATAATTCTATTTCAAACTGACATTCAACAACAATGGGAATAATTTATTGGTTCTTCAGGTGGCTTATTTGCCCAATAGAATCGCGATAAGTGTACTTGGATTGCCATTAGATTTCCCTGGGGCAGAACTCAAACCCGATAAGGCATTAGTAACATAATAGTTGCCAATGATGGGTTTCGGACCCCCAATCTTTGAGTCTACTCCCATACGCATTGGCTATTACAACAAGCTGATCGTTAAACTTTATGATTGCGATAATATTTATTCTCAGCTGCGGTGATCACCGAAATCCATCTGGCTCCTATCACTCTGAAAGCAGAGGATCTTAATCTCTCACCGAGTCGTGATGTTGTGTTCTTATGGTATACTTGGAATGAGGTATATGAAGCATAATGATCTCTGATGTTAGAGGACTTACAAACTGAATAATTACTACAAACATCACTGACTGAGGTTCATGTAACTATTTTCTCCAACTCAGATGAAATACGTGCACTAACATAGCGCCAAATTTTCTTCTTCAACCGTTTAAAACATTAGAAAGCCCTCTGCATTGGCCAAATCATTGATAAGGATCATTCATTTCTTTTATCAATCAGTCACTCGGTGATTCAGTCTATTCTTCTAATTTAGTAATTACATTCCAATCATTTGCCATTAACAATGGAAAATTAAGGGCAAATCTCTTAGCTATGGTATTATAGTCAGACAAACTTCGTAAAAATATGCAGCTTGGTTAATTATTTTGCCGTTTCAAATTGCCAGAAAATGTGGAGGAATGGGAAATTGACAATTTCATTTATGCGGATAATGGCCTAATGACTTAACACGCTTGTGGCTCGTATTTTAGTTTTTAAGTCTGAGTTAAAGTACGTTTTATTCAGATAGCGCCTCTATTATATCTTTTACGGGCAGACGCCGACGCTTTCATCATTCTTCCTCGACTGCAGAATTGCTGCTTTTCCTTAATAGCAGGGTACAAATAAACTCAGGAATCGAATGCTGTATTCGTTAATAGAGTAAAAGTAACTATGCCAAAAGACGCACAGAAAATATGGTCAAACTTTCTGATAAATATTTTAAAGTACATGTACCATTTTCGAACCTTATATGTCAGAGGAAAAACGAGTCAAGTTGCAAGCAATAAAAGTGATATTGAGGCTAATATTACGTTGCCATGAGAGGGAAGGCGCGAGTAGTGACGGTATACCTTGTAGAGACGTGATAATCGAGATTCGAGGATTCCATTATTGGATTGCGAAAAGACCCCCACCCACAAAAAATAGGAATTAACTTCATGCATAAAAGAACCCTGAAGAGTTTCGCAGTTATTTCGGAGTTTTTTTGGGAGACGGGCGGGGAGGGAGGGGGCCTTTTGCCTTTGCTTATACTCTTTGGATATCAGAAAAACTCCGCAGACTACGAGTGGCAGCGGTGGTTTCCGTGGAGAGCGGCTGATTCCGCTTCATCCACTTCCTCCGCCTTTAAACCTCCTTCCGCTCGGCGGCCTCTCCCGTTCCCTTATCCTTACCCTCAGCCCTTTCAATTTTTACATATATGTATACAAATTTATACATGTATATACATATATATACACATATACCTGTATATATATATATATATATATATATATATATATATATATATATATATATATGCACACACATATACCTGTGTATATATATATACACATATATGTGTACATATTATATCTTCACATACCAAATATGTACACCCATAGGTATACGTTCACAAATACATACATATTCTTCCCTCAACTCCCTACACCCCACCCTTCGTCCACCAATAAGCTGCCGCTACTTTCTTATTCCCTTCCCACCATCTCTTATTCATTCCCCTACTTCCCACTAGCACGCACACCATCCGTCTTCGGCCTCCCCTCAAGAATCCCCTCCTCTCACCTCCACAGTGCTCCTCCCCTTCGAAAGCTCCCACTTCTTCCCTTCTCCATTCGCCCCTTCACCCGCTTCTTCCTCTTATTTCCGTCATTTTCCCGTCCTTGCCTTTTGTACTCCCCCAAAACCCCGTCGTCGATAATACCGGCCCCTTTAAAATGTTTTTAAAAAAAAATGGAGCGCACAAAAGATTTCAGGAGAATCTCGAAAGTCGGAAAATAAGGAAAAGATTTCTTCCTCTCCATTGGACTGCGAATTCATGTCACCTCGAATCCTTACCCACGTTGGTAATTGCCGTATTGTTGAAGTGCCCGCCATCAATGTACAAGCATATCTATCGTAATTAAGGAGGCGTTCAGAGCCAAACCGTCAATTTAACGACTTTTTTAAAAAACGAATAAAAACCAAGAAAGCTTGATCGGACAAACGGATGATTCTTGGAAAAAGTATAAGGCTGAAACGACGAAGAGGAGTAATTGTGGATACAATATCTCAACAGGGTTTTTTTATAAACCCACCATTTTAATGCCAGCCGTTGAGAATCTAAAATTAAGCATTTTTCATCACACTTATTGGAAAAATTCGCTTCGCTGAATGTTCTCTTTATATTTTTTCTAAAGCACGGACTCATTAAATCAAAATTGAGAGGGATAATACTCGTATACAAACAAAACCGTTGTAGAGGTAGCGTTTGAAATTCCTACATGAATATGTTTACAAATGTGAGCATTGGATGCTCGTATGACTAGTTTTTTCTGTCGCCCTCGATATTTACGAGGGAATTTTACCAGTTTCATGAGCCCTAATGGCCTGGTCTCTTTCTTTTACTCACCCGTTGCATGTAACTAAACTTGCTGACGTGATGGAACTCAACGGTTGAGGCCATCGCGTGATCGATATTTGTAAGAGCCAAGATGGTGAGAAAATGTTTCGTTAAAACGTATTATATGAGTTTCAACACTGTCAATATATTATGAACGTCTATTAAACATCTAGAAAGGGAAAAAACAATGTTTATCACGGCTTATTATTTATTAATCTCAGATATTAGGTATGATATCTGTAAATGTATCTACTTATACCGTCATAGTTTAAACATCTCTGTTGCTGCGTTCGAAAAAACCTTTCAACAAAAACTTCGATTTTTGTAAATTACGAGGGTAGGCTGAAAAGTAATGCACACATGCTTATAGAGCGCGAACAAAAACAAATAGCAAGATCGGGATAATAGTACATCAAAGTACAATTTTTAATTTTCAAAACTATGTTTTTATTTTTCAATATACAGGAAATACCTGTAAACACCGTTAAGGTTAACATATTTCCCCCAACGTGTTATAAGTTTTTTCATTCCGTCACTAAAAAAACTCTTCCGACTTTTCTCGTATCCAGGATTTGACAGCTGGCTTCACCTCATCGCCGAGGTCTCTTGAATTGAGGAAAAAAACAAAAATCGCAAGGAACAAGATCGGGGGAATAAGGAGGGTGTGGAATCGGTTAAAATTTCAGGTTTCGCAGAGCATCCCTAGTTGCGCGCGAGGTGTGTGGACGAGTATTGTTATGTTGCGAAATTATTGGCGCCAGGCTGCCTAACACGGCAAACTCGGCGTCGGAGGTATTTTAGAGTCTGCATATGCTGAGAAGAATTAACCGTTGCCCCTCGTTCTAGAAAATTGGTCACATAAACTCGGCGAGCATCCCAAAACACAGTCAAAAGAAATTTCATCAACAATGATGTCTTTTCCAGGCTCACAACGACGAAATTTTATTACCCATCGAATAACAGTAGGCCTATCAACAGCACAGTCAAAATAAACAGTATTTAACCAATGATGGATCTCAGTAGGAGTCAATTTTTTAGCAGTTAAAAAGTCGATAACAGCATGCTATTTGACTCGCGTTGACATAGCACTATAACACGGCTCCATACTTTGACCTCAAACGTATGCATGAGTATCGAGGGGGAATTTTGCTTCCACGTGTCACCTAGCATGCTTCTGAAGGTCATTTCATTCGCGCTCTACAAGCATATGTGCATTACTTTTTAGCCTACCCTCGTATTTCATTAATCAATTTTTCCTACTTTTTCTAGCCTTCCATCGAGTCAAAAATATTTTTCCCTTCTACGATCGCTCAACACTCTTCCATCAATCGCAGCATTTAACATTCTAGCAATTAAATCCGAGTTTGACTCGCGGTGATGCCTCCAAGTACCCTCAAGTTCATCGAAGCTGCGTGATTTTTCGGGTGCCAGACCTACTCGGGAAACCTCAAGAGGTACAGGAAAAAGAACAAACCCCAACCCTGATATTAGTTTTTCACATGCCGTTGGTCTTTTATTAAATGGTTGATCAAGTATTTTTTGAGGGGAGCTCTATCCTCACATATAAAATAAACATTCCAATGAATTACTGTGATTTATTGGCGTTCTCCAACCGACCCAGGTTACTTATTCCATTTTTCTACATACCAACATCACTACGGAGTGCATCTCGGATCACGGGCCATCATAATTACCCTACGGTCAGCCAATATTCATAAAACCCTACGCTCTATGTTAAAGCTTTAAAATATGTAATTTACTTCTTCACTTTTCTATAGAATCCTCTCTTTAAATGATTTATCTGCTAAAAATAACATATTTCACCCCATTATGTCACGTTAAAAACATTATTGAGGAAGGAAACGGGACTCTAGTTCAATTTAGACGGAACTGGAAATGGAGAAATAAAAACACAGGATCAGGTAGAAGGATGTATTTAAAGTTAAATAATTAACTCAGACAGGTAAGAAATACAGGGTCGCACCCAAAAGTGGTAGGACTGATTTTCTCTGGCGCGAACGGAGCGGTGGAGGGGGGTCTGCCTGGCAGGGTAAGGTGGAGGGGGCTCTTGCAACAGACCAACACCAACCTCAGTCGCCTGCGGGCTGTCGTTGAGTGAGGACACCGTTTTTAGTGAAGCAAGTTTTTTGTCCGCGTCGAAAAACAAAATGAATCTGAATTTAGAGCAACGTTATTCCGTGAAGTTTTGTGCGAAACTCGGGAAGACGGCAACTGAGACCCTCGATATGATCAAGCAGGCTTATGGGGACACTGCCTTAAGCCGTTCCACAGTATTTGAGTGGCACAAGTTGTTTAAAGAGGGTAGGGAGCTCGTTTAAGACGACCATCGCTCCGGACAGCCGTCGACGGCAAGAACCGACACGAATGTGGACATAGTGAGGACACTGCTGAACACAGACCGACCCTTAACCAGTGAAGAAATTGCAGACCCTCACCAGGTGCTCACCCGCCTCCGAGAACGCGTGAAAAGAGTCCGACCGGCCATCGCCAACTGCTGGGTGCTTCATCGTGACAACGCGCCGTGCCATGGCGCGCTCGTCGTCAGACAGCTCCTGGCCAAATACGGCGTTGCCACGTTGCCGCACCCGCCCTATTCTCCCGATCTGGCACCACCGGACTTCTTCTTCTTCCCCCTGATGAAAAGACAGCTCAAGGGACGACGTTTTGACTCGATAAAGGCCGTTCAAGAGGCTTCGACGAGGGTCATCAACGGCATCCCCAAAGCAAATTTCCAGCGGGCGTACGGGGAATGGGAGCAACGTTATACTAAGTGTGTAGCAGCTCAAGGAGCATACTTTGAAGATTATTAAGTCGATGTAAGTATATCATCAATAAAATTCTTGTAAAAAAATCAGTCCTACCACTTTTGGGTGCGTCCCTGTATATTAGAGCAAAAGAAATATAGTGAAAGAGGAGCGGGAGAATATGGAAATTTTACAAAGGAACGATGACAATGGTGAGCTATAATTGACGTAAGAAGGAAAAATCCTTGCTAATAAACAAAGATAAGTTAGGAAAATTATTACTTGAACCAGGGAAGATTCAAGAAAGAGATTGCAGAAATGTATAGAGGGAATATATGGTATGGACATTAGGTCAGCAAAATAGGACTTAGAAAGAGAATATGACGCAGGTGGGGATAGATTAGGTGTAGGCATACTAAATGGCGAGGTAGAAAGGGCATTGAAATGCCGAAAGAAAAAAGGCCGTGGGGGTTAACAAAATTCTTGCAGAACTTCTTAGAGGTTTGTGAAAACATAGTAGGAAAAGTTTTCATGGAATCATTCGTAGCAATTATGAGGAAATAATTTGGCCGAAAGATTTCGACAGATAAAAGTTAATTGCTATTCCAAAAAACGGGAAAATTAATATATGTGAGGACTGCAGAACTATAAGTTTGATTTCGTAAGGGGCTAAAGTGATACTCAAGATTATAAATGAGAAAATGGAGAGAAAGGCAAATGATTACTTAGGAGATGATTATTTTGGTTCAGAAACAGGACAGGTACGCGTGATGCCACAGCAGAAATACGTTCCTTGATAAAGAAGAACATAGAATAAAATCAAGATGTATTTGTTTTTTTGCAGATTTTGAGAAGGCGTATGATACAATTAAATTGAATAGAATTGCTTAATGCATTGCAGAAAATAAGAGTAGATTAAAGGAATAGGGGAGCGTTCGCAAACGATAGATGTCTCGGACTGTTCAGGTTGGAGTTGTGAATGGAGTGTCGGGGTGAGCAAAGTTAGGAGGAGGGGTAAGAAAGCGATATCCATAATGCCTCTGCCTTTCGACCTATACAAGGTGTGTATACGTCATGTATAAGACGTGCATATTCTTCTATGTGGAAGAAATGATTAAAAAATGGGAAGACTGGAGGTAAGAATGAAACTTGATGTAGAATGCATAAACTCGGTTAGGTTTGCGGATGATCAACCTTTAATGTGACAGTCGAAGGCGCATCGGGAAGTCATTGCAGTAGCAATGCTCAGTGCATTGGATATTCAGTGCGATAGATAAATGACAGTTTACGTATCTCGGAAATGTTTTGGACCCAAATGGTCACGGTTGTGAGGTCATAACAAGAATTGCGTGAGGGAAAAATTCACAAGAAGAATGGAATCGATGACAGGGACATTAAGTAAGGAAAATTTAAAAACAAGTGAAAACCTTGATATGAAGTGTGGTTTTGCACGGCATGAAAACGTGAATTCTCATTGAAGCAAGTTGATTGGCGTAGATTGGAGTCTTTTAAAAAGTGGGTGTGGAGACGAATGGAATAGGTGAAATGGACAGAAAGCAAACAAATGAGGAAGCGTTTGATAGTCAGCTAGGTGGAGGAGGAGAGGGTACTACGAGGAGAAATTAAGAGAAATCCAAAGGAAATATAAAAGATGGCTGCAGAGCATTATGATTAGCAATGGGATGTCGAAATCCGCGATAGAGGGAAGAACACTAGACAAACGAGGAATGGTTTGAAATAGGATAAGAACGTTGCATGGAATATAAGGAGAAAGAAAGTACGCGGAATTGAAGAGGAATCTGATGCAGTATTGGATGTCAGGCAGTGTTTTGTGGGAGAAATCACGTAGTTATCATTGTACCATTGTATCATTGTATTTGCGCCGCCTTTTTAAATCCAAAACCTACTTTAACCTTTAGAATACCATTAAAAATAATATATTTTATGTTACCCTAATTGCTACGCCCATTTTGATCCCCAAACACTTCTGATGCTCAAAACTTTCCGACTAATCCATGCCTTTGTATTTAGTCGTTTAACTGAAAAAGTAAAAATCCTTGATATTGAATTTCTGATCCCCGAGGGTCTCATTATTTCCATCTATTATTAATGTGTGATTCACTTCTACACGATTCCCCCAAGCCACCGCAAGGGCGTGCGGCGGGGATGTTAGGGGTCCTGCCTTGAATGCACATTCCAATCATGTAAACTCTACACAAATATTAGTTTGATCATGCACTCGAAAAAAGTTAATCACATAAAAGAAGGTACTTGCATGCAATAATATTCTATAACATGATACGCGTATTCAAATCATGTAGTAGAACTGTTAAAAAGCTGGGTCTATTAGACAAAGAAATAACATGCAGGATATCGACAAACCTGGCAATTCTAACGACCTCCTAAGTGATTTCTGTCATTTATATTTTGATTTATACTGGTAAGAGGAAAATACGACACTTTAAATCCATCTCTTCTACTATTTAACTCCCTGATGTTACGTACGTGATCTAACCTACCAAAGGAAGTCGGGAACTGTAATGTGTTTAACATCCTCAGATAAGTACCTTTCTTCAAATTTACGCAGTAAATTTAACCTGTATTCAAATCTGCCGGCAAGTAGTGGCTCCCATCCTAATTCTTCGAGTTGTGACGTGACACAGCAACCTTATTCATAAGAAATTTTCACAAACCTTGCTCCTCTACGTTGCCCTCGATCTGGTTCCAAAATTAAGCCTACCTCGTGAGGATCCTATACACCCACAGCATACTCAAGGTGGGGCCTAAATAACGTGAAATGACAAAGCTTCTTGACCTTCTCATTACAATTCCCAAGTATCCTTTTTATAAAACCTAACATTTTATTTGCTATTCCGCAAATTTCACGAATGTATTTTCTCCAGGACATACGCACATGCATCCTTTGTTATCGTTACACCCAAGTATTTGACCAATTCTACGTTTGTTATGTTGGTTCCCTGTGTGGTGTAACTGTTTTTGAGCGAAGTGCTCTTCCTATAAAAAATTACCGAAACACATTTATTCAAATTTAACTCTTGCTCCCATTTCTTACACACTTTTGAATTGTATTTAGGTCGTTAGTTAAAGGCATTCTATCTCATGACTGGATTTTTCTCTATGCATCACTGTATCGTCAGCGAATAGAGAAAGTTTTCAAAAAACCTGATGAATTTTGTAGGATGAGTTATCTTACGGTATAACTTCCGGATATGAATCAACACTCATGTTGCCCAAGTAGTTGGACATTTGATGCTTCAGCATAACTTGAAAATATCAAAATTTTGAGGAAGTGTACCTGGTCCGAACACAAGTAAAATTTTCGGTCGCGTTCCGCAAAGTGAGATTTTTAACTGTCCTTTTCTTTAACAGTAACATCTCACAGAGTTCCGGTAGATGCCTCCGTTCAAATTTATCGAGCTACGAGGCCGGAAATTAGTGCTGTCCAATCACATAAGGGCTTCAAGTTATCTATTAATCTTGATTTAAGTTCGACTTAAGTTTCTGGTGTATTCAGGGCGTTCAGGGTTTAAATCTTTTTGCTAGAGTCAACAGCTCTGCTGGCACAGTACTTGTAGCTCAATTATTATATATTTTTTTATGGAGGCGTATTTAAAAATAATTATAATACGCTATTGATTTTGTTGTTACACGGAATTCAGGAATAATGTCATGGACCAAAATATTTGAGCTTTGGAGTAACACCTCCAATCGTTCCCTCCTGTTTCATAACAACTCGAAGGAGAACACCCGTTTGGGGGCCATGGTTGGCCTCCGAATCCACTGCTGTGGTGGACACATTCAAGCATTAACTCTGCCCCTGAATGCTAGACCGAGAATTTATTTTAGCAGCCAATAGCCCTATAAGTTTAACTTCACACATTTTCTTTAATTTTGTTTCGTGCCAGAACTTCATTTCTCTCCCTGGAGCTGATTTGTCGGAGTTACTCTCCAACCGTTCTGCTCAGTATTTCCTGTCACGGACGCGAGGTTGCGCGGGCGGTGAAAACAGGACGAACCGATATGATTAAAATATATGCTTATTATAGAGATATATTTGATTCCTCAAACAATTTTCTCTTCTGTCTCTCTTATCTCCGCCATTAACTCCTCGTCTAATCACATTTCATGTCGTAATGAATGTTCTCCAATCCTAAATTAACATTTCATCCCATGAAAAAATAGCAAAAGCCAACAAGGTCTTAATTTTAGCAGTTGCCAACGTTCCCATATTAGATTTCTCATACCAATCCTCTCCGCAATATCGCATTTAGCATGACCGTGATTCCATTTACCAGTTATAATCTCTATATGCCTTCTCCGCTGCGTTTAAGCATTGACAAGCATAACTAAAATTATCCTTAAATACTTGAACACCTCTAATTCCCTCCTTGTTATTTTACATAATGATATTTACATCTAAATCAACCATTTAGCAGGTATAAAATCTCTTAGGACTAGCCAAAAAGATGCACAATACATCTAATTACAAAGCCAGCCCTAAATTCTCGTCTGTGACTTTCGTGGTAGGTGTTGCCAACCTCCACCACGTCCTTAAAATCATCAGAGCTCTCCCTCAAAATACTTTCCTACTGCTTAATTCAAACGACTCCTTGCGGAAATTTGTGACGCAGAACACGCAGAATTTTCACGACGAATTTTTCTTCCCCAGCAATCAGTGCCTTCTCAGATTTTTCCCGTCCCGTGGCGCTTCCGCGTGAATCTCCAGCTACGTCGCCCATCTCTAGACGATACAAACTAGCATGATTTTTACATAACTGTATTATCAAACAACTACGCACCTAAAGTAAGAATCAACAACGACCTCACTTATTGCAATCTCTCCTCGTTGTTTCGAATTTAGCAGCTCAAAATTGGAGTATTGCTTAAACTTTACCATCCAACCCTATATTCTCCCTTAGCCATACCGTTTTAACTCGCAACAATACTTATATCGTTCCTTCACGTGACTATTTTAAGCTTTCCAGCCACCCGAACAAACTCAATAAGCTACATCGATATCCTATACTCTTGACCCATCTTACAGTCATCTAGCGGTCTCTTCACACTCAATATTTCCACCCACTCAAATTTAAATTAAAGCAGTGAATTTTTTGACACCGTTCTAGAGGTAATTACACGTATGATGCTGCCATTGTTGAGGTTTCGTAATTTCATGGGTTCTCCAACATTTTTCTCCAAAAATCGTTGTCTTATTATCAAGAACTCCGTGAAGAATGTGAACTGGGAACTCAATACTTCAGTCAGCGTTACTTGGAAAATGTATTTTCCGAAACAAATTGGTGTTTAATAGCATCAGATAGCAGCATATGGCACTAATTTTTAGGCACAATTCTGCTAAAAAAAGTCTTTCTTGCTGGGAAAAAATCACATTCCTCCTTACAGTACTAGCTATATAAATAAATGCTGTTCCCAAACCAATCTGGCAAGGTCAGACTTTTACCGAAAGGAATGTTGCGACATTTGTAATTTAGATTACAACTAACTGCATTTTACTTTTATTCATAGAACCATGTACGTAAAAACCCTGCAAAATATTTTATATTTCTATCACATGAATATAATGCTAGATCTAAAATGAGCTTATATAGTCGATCTTTCATCTTTACACGACAACTCGTTTTGTGAAAGTGGCTTATAAAATTACTCTCACATGATTAATTTAAAACTTAAGTCTTGCTCTAGGTTATTTGGATTAGAGATAAGCTTTTCAAGTTGAAGCTATTGGATTTTCGGCTTCTTCTTTTGATCAGGGAGCTGGAGAGAAGGCAGCCGTAGCAAATGTAGTTTATTGACCGTGATATCTCTGGTTTTTCGAAGTTCCGGCTCTCAAAACAATCACAAAACTTGGGTTTGAGTTAGGATATCCCTCGGCATCACGTTGCTAACAACGAGGATTCCTGCAGTTTGTGGACGAAGACTCTATTCACGAGCTCTGTTCTCATATTAAACCAATTTTACAGTTTAATATATCTCGTCTCATCATTGGTGCTCTGAATGCGTTGTCGATGGCATATTTGCCGACTGAGAGACACAGAAATAATACGGTATAGCTAATTAGTTAGTTGGTGATGCCACAACGATAAAATTTGAAAATAAAAGTTAAACAAGGGCGCGTGATGTAGAAAAAGAGGGTTAAAACAATTTATAAAACCTTTTTCCTCCATTCTCACGCCAAAGGAACGGCAAAATGCGTACACAAGTCGTTAATAGCGGCGAAATAAAGTAATAATCTAAAATATCTCGAGGTTGGATAAAAACTATTTTAAATCAACGCATGTGCGTTTGTACGTTTGTATACTGATGTGAACAAAAACCCTACGATAAACGCAGGCAGTAACTTGCAAATAGTGAATTCCGGGGCTAAAGAATAATAATGAAAACGAAGCGAAGCAGTTCTTCGCGTTGTAGAAAATTCCATGAAAGCATCGCAACAATCGACCGCATATTCAGACGAATTCAAGACAACAATGACTGGAAGGAACTGCCCGAAGTAAGGAGCAGATGACTTCCTTTAAAAACCTAATGAAGGGCAAGAAAACAATAGTATGGCGAACTTAAAAAGAAAAGGGAGTAAACTGAAGGTATTCATTGAGATGAAACGGCTGCATTTCAAGGAATGATCCCTTCAATCCACTCCCTCTTCTTTTAACCTCACCATACTGTAACCTAATTATCTATATTAAGTTTTCTTGGAGAACGTCGCTATAGCGATTATTTCCCATTTCCTCAATTTTAAGATTGTTACAACCAAAAATCCCATTTGTTTAGTTGCTAAACTTCAGACCTAAGGCGTTGATTCGACAAAGAAAATGTTTATACACGAAGAGAGCATCTTAAGACTATACCCAAAACTCGTGTAAGTTATGTACTCATTCTTCACGGGATGAAGATAAAAGCAACAAAGGTTAATTTTTATAATAATAAATAAATCTCTTATGGCAATTAAAAAGTTGCAAAAATATTTGAAACAATATAGATTAAACTTTAGGGAAACTAAGGTTCAATAAAATTATATAATATAATCTAAATGTTCTTATATAATAATGTCATAACGTAAAAAGTGGTTACTTAGAGAACAATGATGATAAAAGTTACATGGAGTGTGACAAAATACGATTCATTCCTGTCATTGGTACAGTGGATGAGCAAATCCTGCTATTACATTGTCCATTTATGTTTCAATTATCTAACGCCTGAGTTTATGGACCTATGGCATTTGTTTTTGGATATATTTTTTGCGATAAAGTAATTATTTTAGTGATTATTGAATATTCATAAATATAATTGACTTATTATTCTCAATTCAGGATTGATTGCCGGCAGTGCGATTCTATATATTAAATTATCTCGAAATTGAATGATTTGAATTTATGCTACTTTTAATATCTTATAAACAATAAATGTGCATGTCAGAAATCTGGGAATTTTGAAAAACGGGAGAACCATGGACGTACTATCCAAAATGAACAATTCAATTTATTACTTCAATCTTCTGTGTTAGGGGTTGAAAAATTTGAAAGACGCTTTATTATAACCCTACATACATGAACGTTAAGTTTTCCTTTGAAAACACGTTCTTGTAATATTTCCAAGAATTAGTATTCGCGCGGGCTTCAGAATGTGGCTCGCAAAAAGTTCGCAGGATACTCACAGTAAGATGCCTTGGCGTTGCGCGGCGATAGGGTGCAGCAACGCCAAAGTGCCGCAGCGACGATGGCCAGAATCAGGAGGGCGCCGCCGGCGAGCGCGCCAACCGCGAGCGGCAGTTGATCCTCCGACACGCGCCACCGGCCCCACTGCCACCCCCCACCCACGCCGCCCCCGCCCGCCGCCGCGGCCGCCGCGTCGTCCACGCCCCCTAGCAGTCCGCCGCCAGGGTAAGTTCCCGAAGAAGCAGACATGGGTGGAGGCGTGCCCTCGTCCTGGAATAGGGGATCGTGCGTGCGTGCAACATGGCTTTAGAAAATTTCTGAAACTGATGGGCAAAAATAATAGACGTGGAAATTGGCTAATGGAGATATTGAAAAATTAGCCACAAAAGTCGACTTGCAGTTGATCAGGGATGTCATTGTTTTAATTTAAATGACTATTTACCTTTCACAAAAAACTATACGGTCAACGCTGTCTCAGGTCACTTCCAAGTACTTGAGTGAATATTTATCCCTTTGGTATTAGCTATTGTATTACTTTCAGTTATACCAACGACTCATTAAAATTACGATTTACTTTCAGCATATTCGTGCTACCCCTTCAACATAAGACATCATCATTTCATGCGTTCATAAAAAGATTGACAAAAATCCTCCTGAGTGAAACAAACTTTAAAAAAGAATTGAATTTTCTGAAACATATGGCCAAAGTGAATAAATACCAATCGAATGTCATGGAACATATTCTTAATACGAGTAGAACTCTTATGAGGCTAACAATGCCAATGTTTTGCGACCTTGTCCCCTATGGAAAATCATAAAAAATGGTTTGGAGTGCCGATCTTAGGAAATATTTCATATACAGTTTCCTCAAGCTTCTACATAGGCAAATACAGAATAGCCTAATACACGCCTAAACCCTGAAAACATATTTGTTCTACGCCAAAGACTCCATTGTTCCCTCTCAAAAAAGTGGCATTTATTAAGCCCATTGTGATCATTACCCAGGACAATATATATTGGTAGAATAGGTGTTGCCATTAGTTGAGATGGTGACCGCTGTGGAACTTAATCAAGAGGACAATGCACTGTGAAGAGGCAAATGTGATGTGAGGAACAAACCTCGTCCTCTTCACCCCCATGACCAATATGTCGTATGTATTTGAAGAAAAAGTTTGAAAATATACCTGATGATGATGTTATGTATCGACACCTGGGTCGCATGATTAATAATTAAGGGGAATCCACAAAGTTTTTATTTTTCTTTCCGTAATGGATAATTTCTACATGGTCACACCTGATATGACCGAAAATTTACTCATTGTCAGAAGTATTATAAGATATGTAGAAACCAACTGAATGGTCAAGAAATTTTTCAATTGTATTAGCTTAAATGTGAATAACTCCATTGATCAGGGAGAGCAATGTTTGAGGCAAATAGAAGTAATTTACTGAAGGTTTCAGCCAAAAGCAGAATAATATTCCCATTCATTTGAAAAATATGACAACAAAACTTTAAATCTCAGTGTCATAGTAAATTTGTATTGTACATTTGCACAAAAAATATCTAATGGACATTGTCAGTGGGTTCCGAACTATCACGAACACTGTCCCTCCGCAACTGGACTACAGAGTGGCAACAGAACTAGAAAATTTTGGCATATGTACTCTTTTTACGAGTGCAGTTTGCACACTGAATTTGGTGAATCGAAATGTATTTTGAAAAATAATAACTCATGCCTGCAGAAATCTTGGATTATGAATGAACCCAATTAATTTGATTTCATTGCACTTGAAATTAAAATCATGCATAGTAAATGGGACATGTAAAACTATCTTCAAAGCATTTTCGTCATGGCAAAACTCCACAGCATCTCGTATGGTTGGTAGTGAAACGTTGAAGTGCCATAGAATTTCCTATTAAGATAAATAAAAATGTTTCAGATTTGACCTTTTTTCATTAATATAATTCCATACTTACTGGTATATGCATAGATGTATTAGTGCATTAAAGATGTTATAGTAATATTGGGACAGAGAGGAAGACTAGCACTAACACTAGACAAAAGTTTAAGTCTACTGAGAGAAAATGGACAAATACGAAGAGAGCAAAAAATGTTGCTGGAGGAGATATTGGGAGATAGTGGGATTTCAAATGCCGTCATGGAAGTAAGATTTATAAATGAGCGGGGAAGATAAAGGAAGAGAATAAGATTTGCGGTCGGCAGAAAGCCAGGATGGAGGTAAAGGGAAGAAATATTAATGAGACAAGCAAAAGAAATGCCACGAAATATTGAGTATACTTGCAATATTTGTCAGGAACCGTCTAAAACCTACCTTTTCCTTTGAATTGAGGAAGAAATTCTAATTTTCCGTAATATTGCTATGATCACTGGATGCACGAAAGAGTGGAAAATATTTATGGTTTATTGTAAGCCATATTTATTGATTTAATATTATTTTTAAGATTAATTCATTAATAAACTCGAAGAAAACCAACTAAGGATCTTAAGTATTAGTATTAGTAGTTAGCAGGAGCGACAGTTGAGGTCATTTGTGCCATTAGGGATAGGTAGAATCGATAGGGGTAGGTTTTTCATGGAGTGTTAGAAATGTGGAAAGAAATCATAGGCTGGTCCACAATTTAACGTCCTATTCGATGGACGGCACACTTTACTGGCAATGCTCTCCATTCAGCATCCCAAGTAGAGATAATGTCACCACTGAAAAATCCTGCCCCCCTCGGGATTCTAACGCATGGCCTGGGGGTGGGAAGTCAGTACCCATCGCAACAACCCGATCTTCTGGGCTCTCAAATAATAGTGGTCACGTTGTTTACATCACTAGTTGAAAGAGTTAAGTAATTATTAGAAAATTGAAATTTAAGAAATACTTGAAAAATACCAGAATATAACATTTTCATATGAAAGTAGAAGAGCATGAAGTAAATACCAATACTCAAATATGGTTTTTCGAATAAAATTTATTTTTTGCGCTCATTTACCATTCCTTAATGTAGAGCATTAGTTTTATACCTTAACGACGTTAACAATAATTCATAAGAAATTATCATCTCATTAATTTTCTCCAATTTTATTTTGTTGCTTTAAGAATATAACTGTTTTCCAGCGTTAATGTGTTTAAATTTATTCTATTTGATGCTTTTATTAAACGCTGTACAAAATGTCTGGGTGAATATTGAGTTTGCTCAACTTCATTCATAAAATAGTTACATTGAAGCCTAAATGGCAAAATACATTCACCTAAAAATTTAATGGCCTTAGAAAACTTGAGCGATGTCAGCGGTAAGTTTTTATGCTCTCGTAAATATTTATGAAAACAACCATTTCGTTTTTCAGAGCGCATTTATTCACAACCGCAGCTGCTTCAAAAATAACTGATCCGGCGATTAGTTCTTTGTAGTTCCCCACTCACAACAGTTCTGATTTAAGGTAATATTTTCGTCTCTTCATACGGGAGGCGTGTATTTCATCTCCTGTATTTACTTGCTTTCACATCTGCCACTATTTATCTCATGCGTGGCCTACCTCCTAAGTTCTTTCACTTTTCCTCTCAGAAACGTCTTCAGAAAACAATTTCGTCTGACGATGGGTTTTGTGTCTTCTCTTTTACTGTTTTGCATTGACTTTTTTCTGCTCTCTTATTTGAAAAGACTTCTGGTTTTTATTACATCCCTCCATTTGATCTTTATCGTTCTTTTAAAGTACCACATTTCCAATAATTTCCATTTGTTTAAACTTTGTCTTTGCCTTGATTCCCTGTGATTTATTAGGAGATATCGGGTTGGACTGGTTTCCAATATCGAGCACTCATCAGAATAACTTTTTAGCTTCAGCTATTCTTCTAACTATTACCTCCTTATTTTTCTAATGCTGGTAATCCCACATTCCAATGAGAAAACACTTCACTGATTGTGTCTTCTTGCTAATTTTTATATTTGTGGCTATCTTCTAGTCTTGTACCGAAGATCTTTACATTGGTTTTTATTTTACATAATTCTACAACGGAATTCAGCATGCTCATAAATTTCTCTAGGGATATAAATTTCTATCGCATTTTATTTGCATCTACGAGGCATAAACGTTGGAGATAGCAGATTGAAGTGCATCAACCTTATGAAAAAATTGTTTCATACTTCGCACATGATTTTCTCCACTCATCAGGCAATTTTCAACTTTCAATCAAATTCCAGGAGTTTAGAGCATTTTTTTAATTTTCATGAAAAATTGGTTTGGTTTATAAACATTCTGAAAGACATTTTTTTCTCTCTACGTCTTGAAAATTCGAAGTTAGCTCAATAGATCCAACTTATGATACAACTGTAAGACCATTTTTCCGCGAATATATGACTAAAAAATTGGTCTTTACAACAGGAAGAATCATATTTCAGTTGACACCATCGTATACTTTTATTAATCCAGAATTGTGAATAAAATTCGTTTATTCTTTTCCATTCTCACCTTCACAAGCAGAATTAAAGCCGAAATAGATTCTCTCGCGTTCCTGCTTTTTCAAGGAGAACATCTCACTCCTCTCTTTCGTATAGACGTAGTTATTCTTCTTTCACTGAAGGGGGAAAATAGAAGATGATTATATTTCTCGCCTGAATCTATTATGTCCATTATTTCCAGAAGTTTGGGAACCTTATAAACGCGATAGATCATAAAGTATGGCATTGCATTGTAATTTCAATCATGATAAGTATTTCGTCAACGTTGCTTTAATTTTAGGGAAACTACCTTACGCATTCTCTTCCGCTTTAAAGTTATTTTAGATTTCCTTTTACGTATCTTCATTATTCTTTATCATCAGTCATAATTTCACTATTTACATCCCTACTCGTTAAACAAAATGTTTCATCCGAAATATGTTACTTATACATTTAAGTGGCTACTCACTACCCCATCGGTAGTGCAACCTTTCTGCTTACTAGATTATTTTGAAATTTTTATGAAGCTCTTTTTCCCTTGTTTAAATTATAATTCTTTCACTGCTGAACCTATTTCTTCAGATATCCAGCCACTTTTCTTTCTTCTCTCTTCAATTAGCTCTGGTGCTTGCTTCGAGAAATACTTGCAGGCTTACCAACAACAAGTTTTCCTCCGTTAAGTTTTGCAGTAACCACTGGCCAACTTTTCATTTTTACACATATTGACTTGCCAGCATTAGTCTATACTAAGGCATTTTTTTGTGACCAGACATGTTTTAAGATTTAAAATAAAATACGAGGGTCATCCGGAAAGTAGTACCCGTTCGTGCCGCATGAAGTGCTGACGACGCGAGTAGCCGCTGGACGAGGTCAGATAGCTTCAGTGGCTTGTCTGCCTTCTCTGAGCCAAGTTGCGTGACGCTAGCATTGCCTGTGTTGTTTCTGTGATTGTTTACAATGTTTAAAAAAATTGAGAACGCCGCCAGTTGTGAAGTGAGGGCAGTGATTAAATTCCTCAATGCAAGAAACGTTCGCCCATGTGATATTCATCGCCAATTAAAGGAGGTGTATGGAGACAATGTAATGGACGAGTCGTCTGTTCGGCGGTGGTGTCGCAACTTCAACATGGGGAGGGGGAACACACACGACGATGAGCGTTCGGAGAGACCGTCTGTCATTACAGACCAACTGGTGAGCTCAGTTGACGAATTCGTGAGGAACGATCGGCGCGTCACAATTGATGACATCTGTGAGCATTTTCCCAATGTTTCTCGAACAATTGTTCATGAAATTGTTAAACACCATCTGCATTATGCAAAAATTTGTGCAAGATGGGTCCCTCGCGTATCTCAATGAGCTGGCGGCGAAGGACTATGCAGCAGGAATACAGAAACTTGTCACACGTTATGACAAATGCCTTAATTTGCTTGGAGATTATGTTGAGAAGTAGTTTAAAGTATCCTCTTTCAAATAAAATTTTTTATGTTTGTTAATATTTACTTTTGTGTCTTTATTTCACGAACGGGTACTACTTTCCGGATGACCCTCGTACATAGCATTCTCTCATCGTCACGAAATAGTGAAATTTGATTATCAAAATACTGCTTTTTTATAGGTGAGGTCACAAATTTAGCACGAACATTCAATGTCGCCTACTATTTAACTTCATTACTTATATACGGGTGTTACTCTCCCACAAGGAGAATAATCTACCAATTACTGAGCATTCTGGATACATCATATATAGAGTCATTTACGGTAATGTATTTTGATAATGTGCGAAGGAATTTAGTAAATTGTATGGAAAAAAGAGGCACTAGGGCTAACCTTAAGGCATTTAAAAATATTTCATAATATCTATCTAACTCAATGGAGTGAACTATTTTTTGCATTAACAGATCAAATATTCAATATAAATCACTTCGGACATATTCAGTGAAGAAAGTGTTTAGTTACGTGGGAAATGAAATCAGTGCATTCCTTCAACCGATTGAGGAAACTATTAAAATGTACTTCAATGGTGTTTATTATAAACATTTAAATATTATAATGAAGGTATTTGAAAAAACGTACAAAAACCGGTCGAGTTAGGATGAAGTATATTGAAACTGTCTTATAGCACAAAGGCGGTAGTAAGTTTGGTTTCCACCTTGGCCATGCAGGAGTCATGTATCCTGGGAAACCCCATAACTAGCCAAATACAGCCAGACCTCTGGCCAAAAAGATCCCAAAAGGGAAAAAAGGAGACCACAAAAAAATATAAAAACTAATTTCATAGGTGTACTCACCTCGGGCCACATGCGTGCTACCAGAGTGACAGACTGCTGATAGATCTTGGTCCTCTGGAGTCTGTTTTCTGTCTCTGGCAGGAGGAAGGCAGGGTATACATCTGCGGAACGGAATAGAAAAGGGAATTCCCTCTTAATCAATGTATTACGAGAAGCATGCTGAGGAATTATCACCAATTCAAAAAAGAGAAAGAAATAATTACTTTATGCGGGTTAATTAGTCAATGAACCTGTAGAATTAAATAAATAATTATTCTTAGAGTGGGTGGCATGCATATTATGCCTATCTCCACTTAAATTACCTTAAAAATTTGGCGGTAAGTACGAACGGAAGGAAATGTAATTATATGGAAAAGAGCATGTATTTGGAGCTATATTTTTCGTTTCTTCTTCATTAATTAACTTACACTTTACCCCGATTTCAAGTAAGAACTTATTCCGGCTTTTTTTACCACGTTCTTTTTATGTCATTGACTTTATTTGTCCTCTACTTTCGATAGTCAAATATGGCATAGTGACATAATTAATGACATAGTTTCTTAAAAATGAATTTATTTATTTATTGGAATTTTGATAACTAGCTTATATTACTATTGTACCATACACAAAGGTTTCTACTATCCATTTCAATATCTTATTGACAGGTATTCATCGGGATGGAGAACTTTTCATTATAATATTCTTGAGCTGGCACTACTTGTAATGGGGTACATTGCTAACGCATCACGGACTTACATGTACCCTTCTTACATCTTTAGACTCCCATTTTGAGATTATTCCTTAAAATTTGACATTTAATTACAGAAACAGAAAATATGCAGATTAATTTGACGGTAAGATTTTCATTTAGATGGAATAACTTATTTTGATTTTGTTTCTGGTTTCAATTCATCTACTTGATGCCAAAATTCTCAGGTCACTCAAGAGATTAAACATTAATACGTCATGAATCCCCCAAATAAGAACTGTTATGTCACTTAATATGATGAATATATCTCGTATACTATACAGTAAACCGTTCCTTCATTAATAAAATTATCCAGCCAACATATTGATTACAGCGATGATTAAGTTTTAGATATGAATTTTCAAAGACTGTATCTTTCATGGCATTCTAAAAGGTCACCTCTCTTTTTCTATCTCTAATTAATAACAAAATTGACCAGAAACCCTCAGGCTTGCCCCCTCCAGTGTGGCCGCTAGCTTAAATTCCTTGATGATCTGCCTTTGTTCCTTCCTTATTTCCCATACCTTATCCAATGTGGCCGCAGAGTAGTTTTAGCTCACAGGAACCTGACATTGCGAGAAGCAATCCTTGGATCAATGCTGAAAACAATGTTTTTGCCGCAGCTCTTGTCTTTCATCTCTTATCATCTTCCTAGGCAATGTTTTTTAATGTTCGAAGCTGAAGGTGGAGGAGCGGGGGAAGGGGCGAAAGAGTGGAGTAATATGGTTGTTTAACGAAGTGAGCTCACCTTTCTCTTTTAAGAGTGAACTGTTTGCTGACAACAGTTTGCAGCAAGAGGATCGTGAAAGTTCTGCACGCAATCAGTAAAACTCGGAAGGACCGATGAAGAAAACACAATCTGCTCGTGAGGGCCGCTGCACGGCTGGCAAGAATATGGCCAGGGGAAAGTTAGGGGCACAAGAGCGAGAAGATGACGCGGAGAGAGAGAGAGAGATAGAGAAAACGAAAGGGGGAATGAAACGGGCTTACGGAAGGGATAAAGTTGGGGGATGAAACGGGAGTAGGCCGAAGAACGCGAGGAGATGAGGAGAGCGGCGGCATCGGAAGAGAAATACGTACGAGGGATCTAGGGCGAGGCCACCATTTTCGGGCCCCGGAGTGCAAAGGGTAAGCGCAGGGGTAAACCCGGCTTATTCTGTCGAAAAAAACGGAAAAGGAAAGAAAGGAATATGGAGGGGAAAGGTAAGAAGAATTAGATGCCCGGCAGGGGTTAGCCGATGGTCTTACGTAGGACGAAAAGGGAAGGGAGGAGAAAAAATGAAGCGTTGAAGTGGGAGATTGTTTTAGAAAAGAGAGAGGGAGAGAGAGTCTAGGTGAAAATAGAGTAGGAGGAAGAAAATGGAACGATGGGAATTAAGAGAAGGAAATATTAGAAGGGAAAATTATTCCTCAGTGGATGGCAAAGGAAATAAAATCATGGACAGATATAGGGATGGAAAGTACGTGTGGAGTGGGAAGGAAGAGGCGCGCGAGGTCGTCGAGGTAAATAAGAGCAGCAAGGGGGATTAAGGCCTGGGGAGGGAAAGTTCTTAAGAACTAGGAGGTTTGAAGGAGCAAAAGGCAGAGAGCCTTGAAGAAGCAAACAGTAAACGGAGGGAGGAGGCGTGACTGGAAAGAGAATTGCGACCCAGAGTGGAGGATAAAAGCGCTGAGAGGAAGAAATTATGATTTCCCTCATCTAGTTAGAACAGAATTTCATTCACTTCAATGGAAGAAACACTGTAAGCTATGCATTCAATCTACAAATATGACATACTTAACATTACAGAATACGTTTGAGGCATAGGTAAGTATTATTATCAAAATCGACGTTGAAACTTACGAGGAAGTAAATTGATATACTATTACGTGCATTGGCGGAGCTACTTCATGGCGTGAAAAGAAGAGATAAAACGTTTGCTGCGCCAGAGCATAAAATATTCGTTTGCAACATGTTTTTTTAAGGAGCATCTTCTTCCACCTCGAAATATAAATTCGTCTGTACATTAAAATACTGTTTCATATAGTGGATATCATAAATAATATCTCAATAAATTTTTCAAATCAGTATAGTTACCGATGCACATAAAAGGCTAATGTCGTTGACATACGAATTTTGTCTGGGATTTCCATAGTTTATAAAAATTAAATTGTATAACATCAATTAAATATTAAGTTTGAAGGTTGAAATTATAAGAAAATGGATGCAAATGAATCATCAATTGAAGACGTCTATCATACATTGAGCGAGCTGAAACGAGGGGAGAGGCACAAAAGTATGAAAGAGACAGCTTTGAAGAACGTCTTGACGGCTATGAAGGACAAAAGGGGCATATCACGATGATACTTGTCTTGAAAAGTGAGTGCTCCTTAAGGGTGTTAAAATATGGAACGAGAGTACATATTCTAAATATGCCTTAGGAAAAAGTTGAAGTAACGATTTTAAATAGTTTAAACTATTTAAAATCGTAACTTAAAAAAAGTAAATAGTTTAAACTATTTAAAATCATAATATTGCTTCCAGAAATAATGACATTCGCCCAGAAATAAACATTTATGAGGATGATTAGCAGTGAATTAGTTCATTCAGTTTAGTTTATTTGGAAACCATGCGCCCAATTGAAGTGTATCAAGTGTGAAGACAAATATTGGTAAGAGGGATAGAAACGGAGGACTTTGACAGGAGATGAGGGCGAACAGAGAAATAAAGAAAGAAGAAAGGAAAGTGGGAGTGGGAGTTAGATAAAGGGACGACATTGAAGACAGCACATGATGAAGCGAGACAGAAAAGGTGGATGATGAAAACGTCACACTGTAAAAAGTTTGCTCCTTTTTTTTACAGCGGCGGGGATTGGAGAAGGAAGATGCGTGGTAAAGAATTTGTAGGGGGTTGGTGCGTAAGGGAGAATGAAGTAGAGGGGTGGAAGTGGGATGGGGATTGGGAAATTAAAAAAAAGGACTGAGGGGTGAGAAATTAAATGGAAGAAGATATTACACGTGGCAGAGAGAGGGAAATGGGGACAACAAAGATCACGGAAGGGGTTGGAAAGGAAAAGAAAATTGAAAAGGGAGATGACTGGGTGGATATGGAAAGAAAAGTAGTGGTAGAAAATTAATGTGGACGACAAATGAATGAAACCAAGATGATGGTGATGGCGAGAGTAGAAGAAAAACTAGGGTGTTTGGAAGATACCGGGAAAGGAATAAGTAAGGAAAAGCCAAGCAATGAATTTGAAATGAAACAAACAACGGTAGCAAGAGCTTTGAGCACTGTGAGCAGACCTTAAAAACCCTGCTACATTATTCAGTAAAGACGAAAAATTAAAGAGAAGTAGTAGCGTAAAACTGGGTTAAAAACGGAGGTTTGTTTCCAAACGCAAAGCTAGAGTATTCAATACAGCCCAAACACTTCCATTGGGATCAACTGAGTCAGTTCGTACTTTCAGGGCAAAGTTCGTACCACCCTGCAATGGAATATGTGAAATTGAACAAAAAATCTTGAGGAATGATAACATCATCATTTCAACTTTTATTACTTTCGCTCACTCAATCTTGCATACTGAGCTTAACGACACGACATTCGTTTCAAACAGAAAATGATTTCTTACGTGTACCAAGACTTATTTTTCTCATGGAACAACAGAATCATGTGAAATGCCGTGATTCATAACCCCGCTCGTGAACGAGAACCAACTTATTAGTTCCTGTCGATGGAAATAATTATTCATGCATCCCATAAATTTCTCATTATATAGAAAAGAATTAACATTCTATTCAAACACTCGCATGTTTGCTGACAGTTTGATATACGAGGGTCATCCGGAAAGTAGTACCCGTTCGTGCCGCATGAAGTGCTGACGACGCGAGTAGCCGCTGGACGAGGTCAGATAGCTTCAGTGGCTTGTCTGCCTTCTCTGAGCCAAGTTGCGTGACGCTAGCATTGCCTGTGTTGTTTCTGTGATTGTTTACAATGTTTAAAAAAATTGAGAACGCCGCCAGTTGTGAAGTGAGGGCAGTGATTAAATTCCTCAATGCAAGAAACGTTCGCCCATGTGATATTCATCGCCAATTAAAGGAGGTGTATGGAGACAATGTAATGGACGAGTCGTCTGTTCGGCGGTGGTGTCGCAACTTCAACATGGGGAGGGGGAACACACACGACGATGAGCGTTCGGAGAGACCGTCTGTCATTACAGACCAACTGGTGAGCTCAGTTGACGAATTCGTGAGGAACGATCGGCGCGTCACAATTGATGACATCTGTGAGCATTTTCCCAATGTTTCTCGAACAATTGTTCATGAAATTGTTAAACACCATCTGCATTATGCAAAAATTTGTGCAAGATGGGTCCCTCGCGTATCTCAATGAGCTGGCGGCGAAGGACTATGCAGCAGGAATACAGAAACTTGTCACACGTTATGACAAATGCCTTAATTTGCTTGGAGATTATGTTGAGAAGTAGTTTAAAGTATCCTCTTTCAAATAAAATTTTTTATGTTTGTTAATATTTACTTTTGTGTCTTTATTTCACGAACGGGTACTACTTTCCGGATGACCCTCGTACTTTTACAAGAATTTTGACACCGAATCCTGGGAAATAATATTAATTAAGTCATAACAGAGTGCAAATACATTCTCGCATTAGATACGTTAAGAAACACAGTGGCGGTGCAAGCGGATCCAGTTGTCCAAGGGATGAGGAGGAAGCACTAAGGTCCGAGGAGCGGGAAGGAAGGATGAATGGGGTAATGTGTGGGACAGAGGACGAAGGAGAAAAGGGAGCGGAAAGGAGAGGTAATAAAAGAGAGTATGGAAACGAAAGACAGCTCGTGTGAATTCGTGGTCATGGAGTGGACGAGAGGATGGAGGGATAGAGGGTATCTCCTTTGTGGGCAATAAAAAATAGCTAGAGGGTTTAAAAATGGAGTGAAAAGGGAAGATTGCGTCTTGAGGAATCCATGGTGGAGAGGGAAGAGGGGGTTGCACACGAGGAGATAGTGGGAGGGGGACGTCTCCGAGGAGATAGTTTGTGAGGATGATGGAAGAGTGGGAGGCGAGACGGGGTGGATGAGTGGCGGGCACTACCATGGAGATGGCAAACGAGAGTTTGAGTGCAAATCGAAAGTGGTGGAGCGCTGTTTGCGGCGCTAACATTTTCATTATGCGCCGGAGAGGGAAGAGAGTTTAAAAGATAAGACGAATTTCTCTCGGGATCGATCTTATTTCAGTGTGGCTGATTTACACGGACCGCTTATGCACTAATATAGTATTTCATCGTTAAGCAACCGAGAAAACAATCAGAATAATATTAGAGTTATTTAAAATAAACCATAAAAAATAAATTATCAGTTTATATTTTCCAAGTTTTATTTCCCTATTTAGGTGAAATGTTGGAAACATTATTTTTTTTCCAAAGAGCGGCAGTAGTTAAAAACAATACTTAAAGTATTATTGTTTTTTTATGAATGTTACCAGTATAGGTAGTTCAACTGTCGATGACTTCTACAATGTAAGTATTCTGACGGGTAAAATACGATTTATAATGAATTTACATATCAATTATAAAACTTTTGCGTCCAAGTTCATCACAACTACTTGCTAAAATGCATTCATAAAAAGTAAATCAATGCGATACCGGAAAATTATTAGGTAAGGCAATTTAAACCCTTTAAAGAGGAAAATGGTCATACCATATTTTTTTACAAATGATTGGAAGTCATTTATAGTTGGTAATCAAAATTTTCATTTCCTCATATTAATTACCCTACAATCAGATAATAATTGTTTGAAATCATCGACAGCTACGTTTTGCTAATGATAAATAATGAATAAATTTACTATAATTCAAACCAGAATGTTAAAAGCTCATTTTTAATGCTTTAAGTTTTTTCATTGCAGCGTTTAGCCTGTCTCGGAGCATATGGCTTGCCGTACTTAATAGCATACAGCCCAGTAATTAGCCAACATCCGTTCTACGCTAGAAATGAATGAACTGCTGAGAACCAGGGTTAATTTACTTCGCAGGATTGGATGAGCAAAGGTATTTATTAAATCCTAACCGAGTGATTAATCTCAATGTAGATAGGAGCGAGCATAGCATGGAGTCACTGACCGTGACTAAGGGCGTCGGAAATATTCCCGCCAGGTCTTAATCTGACGGATAAACTCTATTTTAAGTGAATGAGTCCAAACATGCATAACCCCTTGCGTCTTCCGGCTCATTCAGCATCAATGTCGTCCGGTGAGTGGGGACCGCAGTTCAGGCAATTGGACGTTAACTCTCTGCTCAAACAAGTTTTGCTACTGCGTTTAATCGTGCAAATTATATCTACTTTACAGTATTTTAAAAAGGCTGAATTCTCACGGAAAACGTAAAAAAAGCGTTAAAACCTTATATATATATATAAAATATATAGGCATATTTCATTTTCATATTTCATATATATATATATATATATATATATATATATATATATATATAAATTATATAGGCGTATAGGCATTATTTTCTTTTAAAAACAATAAAACATCTTCCACATCATTGCAATCAGCACCACAACCAAATGTCATAAGATCTTTGAAGTTTACCATTTCCTCTCATATTAAATTATCTATCTTCAGAAGTATTGGATTTGTTTCCAACGTTTTTTAAAGTGGTTATAATTAAATTCTTTAAATTTCATAAAAAGTTAACATTGGCCGTTCTGTTCACATTTATTTTCTCTGCAACTATAGTTAGCAGCAATAACCTTCCTGCTAGTTGGTGTTCATTTACCACTGATTAGGCATCACGGGTTATACAACTACATTTTATCATTTTGTCCATTAATTAACTTCAAAAGTTAAATAAAGAAAAATAGTGCCGTAATACGCTTGATTGAAGGAAAGAAGTACCGTTTGATGGGTACGCGTGGAAGCATTCCGAAAAGGAAAATGATTTAGATCCTGCTTGAGGCTGATTTTCTTCCATTTTTCAGTGCAATGCGTAAAGTCTTTGCTTATCCTCACCAAAAAGAAATTTCAAATAAAAAAGAGGATTTGAGAGCAAGGATTTGTTCACAACAGGAACTTATACTCTATCTTTTGAATTATTTCAACGATGTCAATGCTATTTAAATAATGATGGTGTTTCCCAGAAATTCTCACAAGGCGGATGTATCAAAATTTAGGTCAGCATTTTGCTTCATCAAATTTTTTAAATCTATTTTACGTTTTAGAGGTTATAAATTAACCTTTGCTGAAAAGATCCTTTTTATTCAAAGAAGCTAAATCATATACAATAAATTATGAATTAACAATTTTACGGCTTAATATTTTTTCTGATCAAAGTTCTGAAACTAAAAAAAAACTAATACGAAAAAATGACTCGTATATTCCGAAAACGAATCCTCGTTCACTCATTTAAAATTATATGAAGTGACGTTTATATAAACCGCCTACAGCCCGGCTTTAATATTGCGGGGTTCAAAGCGTTTTTACTCCCTCTCTGCTATAAAACATGTTTCATAAAACGACCAAGATATTTTTAATTAAAACGAACGTAATTCCTCGAAATCATTGTTTATTAATCTAGCCCGTTTGTTCCACATTTCCTAGTGCTACCGTCATCACGTAAGTCTGAAGGATTATTACACTTGTCGACGAAAGAGAGAACAGCAGGGACAATATTAAGGAAACAAATCCTGAGCGTGCGTTAATAAGCGTCGTGTATCCTCAGAAAGATTTTACTCACTGGTCTAAATTTTACAGCCGTCCCCTGGGCGGAAGCTTTCCTCTTTCCACCGTGCTCGAAAACACCTGGGCCTTATTTTTTTCTTGCAGCAAAAAGCATATGAGGACGGAATGTCAACAAATAGAAAAAAGAGAGTGAACTCGGTGGAAAGTAGACTAAGCAACCAAGGGGGAGGTCCACCGTCTCATTTTGACGACCGCAGCGAAACAAGGGAGCCGCGGGAATGGGCACAGCGCAAAAACCAACGGCGAATCCCGCCCTCGCCACTTCTCCCTCGGAGGCACCGCATCCGTTCGCTTGAGTCTCCGCTTCCCTCGCCCTCCTCCCTCGTCCGCGGTTCCCAGCGGCACACACTATCGGGGGGATGCAATCTCCCTTTTCTCTCTTCCTCTCTCTCTCTCCTCGGCGACTGCATGTGGAAAGGGGGCGAAGGAGAGGGGAGAAATAAATAAGCGGTGGTCCGGGGGAGGAGGGTCGACTCGCAACTCTATATCACTCTCTCTGTCCAAACATTTGGGGAGGGAAAAAAGTTTCCTCGGGAAAAGTGAAATGAAGCACCGAGGAACGCTAGGTAGGAGTGAGGGTGAGATGGAAGGTGGAAGGGTGGGCGTGTGGTTTGTGGGGAGGAGGGTAAGGAATGAGGAAAGTATGAGCAAGGGATTCGCGGGTAGGCGAGGGAGGGAAAGGGAGGACATTTTGAACTTGTCGAGTCTCAGCTGTGGCGCGGGGTCCTGAGATAATGCACAAGGAAAAATGGGGGCCGAGCCTTGGAATGAAATTTTACAGCAGTACGCCTGGAAAACTGAAAAAAATCTCAACTCTTCGCACCGTAGCATGTCAATACTAAGAGAAAAATATTCTTACACAAGTCCATGAAAAAGTATGACTAGCTATTTCTGGGTTTTAGGACACGACCAAGAGGAAGTCACTACTAAAGAAGTCTCTGGTTACATCACGTAATAATAATTCTCCGAGCCCACCATTTTATCAAATTTTCAATGAATACTAAAAGGCATTTAATACATTTAAAAATACAGTTAACGAAGTTTGTAAGAAATTTAATATTTTTTAAACAGGGAAAATTGCGAGAATATCAAATAATTTCCCAGGCTTGGACTGTCCCGCAAATAACGTATTCGGAACGTTTTTTCATGTGGAATTTCCGCCAGCTACACAAAAACAATATGATCTTCACTCCCATGTAAAAAAGGATACCAAATATGAAACGCATCGACATATCGGAAGCAAACGAGAAGATGGCAGGCTTGACGAACAGGACGGGGTTCTTGGATGAGCACGATGACCGAGGGATGGGAAGTAGTTGGAAAAGTAATAAGGAACGTGACGCGAGACAAAGAGGCTCAGCGAAGAGGAGCACAGAGAGGGGAGGGAAGATGGAGACTATGAGGAAGTGAGGCGGAGATCACAGAGAACGAAAAGAGTAAGGGACTTAGTGGTGAGGAACATAGCGCTGGCCAGGATGTGATAAAAGCCATGAAGCGTGGGTGTCCTCACAAGTGGTCTCTCGTCGTGCTTTCAGGGAGATGGGGAAGCAGACGAGAGACTTTTGGATGGAGAGACGGCGGGAAGGGTGCTGGGGTAGAATGGATTCATCCCTCCCCATTCCTCTCTCCGGACTCGGCATCTTCCTCGTCCCTTCACCTGTGGAGGAGTGGAGGAAATTTCGCGTGGAAAAAATGTCCCCCTTATCACTACATTTCCCTTCCTGCCATATCTCCCGCTCTTCGCTCGATTCCTGCCCGGTAGATTCCTGCTTTAACTCCTCTCTCTTCCCTCCTCCACCACCCACCCTCAACCTCACCCAGACACCCTCCTCATGGGGGGGAATTAACAACGTGAACACGCACGAGCCTTCTCCTGCTGTTCGTGCATCATCGCGGCGCTCTTTCCTTCCCCTCCTCCACCTCTCGCACCCATTTGGGGGGGGGGGGAGATAGAGAAAGTGAGAGAGAGTGAGCGCTGGAGAATAGCCCTTCGTTCCACTCCTTACGTCACAACGACTGCCTGGCGACACTTGGCAGACGCACTTCATTCGGTCGAATCAAAAGGAGTGCCCGCCGACTCACCCCAGGCCTCTTCTCTTCTGGTTCTCCTTCACTCCCATCCCCTTTTAAGGGCCCTCCACTCTGCCATAATGCATTCCTTCACTTTTCACAAAGGATCATCGTTTTTTGGTATCTGTCCTTGATCCTGGATGAAACAGTTCAAAAATAAATTATGCAGAACCGAAAAAACCTGGATTTTCTCTTTCTTACGGTCACTTGTATTTGAATTTTGGCAAGGGATAACGATATTTTTATTTTTCATGAATTTACATTACAAAATAATTTGATGTACATCAAAGTCCCTCCGAGGAGTCCACTGATAAAATTGTTACTTTTACATGTGGCTCCAGCAATTCTTTAAGACTTCGCCAATCGAGCTCAAACACATATACTGACTGACTCTACTGATCCAGCCCAGCTGCACGATATTATGGACGCAATGGTGAAAAAATTTCTAACATGACCTTTTTAGTTTTAAAAATATTAACTCACGTTTTGACTGTGACATCTTGTACAACTTCTAACATAGGAGGAGTTGTAAATATTCGTGAAAATTAGACATTGTAAAATTTAGGTGGCAAGTTTTTAATATAAAATATAGTACTAACTGTGTTAAAATATACTTGAGAATATTACATGATGTATTTTGCATGATACTGAAGAAAATTAAAGCAAGTCGCCATAAGTATTAAGAATCAATAGAATTATAATTGGGAATATAAAACGAAAAGTAATTGTCATATAATTTTATGACATTCAGGGAATGGTATATCAGCATGTATTACTAGCACACATAACTATAACTTGAGTCAGCTATAGGAATGCACTGAAAATTCTGCGAACCCATATCAATCGCAATTGTTTAAGTTTCAAAGTAACAGGCTGCTGCACCACGATAATTCACGGCTGTACGTCGCAAACATTGTCGCTGAATGTCTCACAAAAATCAATGTGAAGCGTATCCGTCATCCTTTCTATAGTTCAGACTGCTTCCTATTCCCCTATTTGACAAAAATCTAAGTTGAAGGCGTTTTTCATCTGATGCAGGCGTGAGCGAACTGGATATTGTTTTAATTGCTACTGGCGCAATTCTGGATTCAAATCAATTAAATTTGCATTTATTCCTACTTATTATATGTCATGACTTTTATTTACAGTAAAAATTTTCGTGAATTATGTATATAGATAGGAAATTAACAACCACCAAATTTTTATTTCCCATATGGTCAAATTAATTTCCAATGAGATACCTACCCGATGGTAACTGTTTGTTAACCTTATGAGAAAAAACGCTGGGTAAAGGTAAGGACTTTATTCCTCTCAAAACCTTTTAACCCGAATGATAAATGAAAAGTTAAAGCTCCATGGACAGTGAATATACGTAAAGCATGTGCTTCGCTGATGGGCTATACACCTTAGCTGAATCAAATGATTACGTCTTGTACATGTGTATTGTGTCCCTAAGCACAGAGTAACGCGGTAAGTGCTTTGACTATGGGTTCTTTTGCCTTTATTAAAAAGGATAAGGTCAATAAAGTTGGACAATCACTGTTTCTACGTGACGCCTCTGTAGCTTTTTACCGGTGGCTTCTAAGCTAACTTGAGTTATTTGTACTAACCCTTCTCTGTTTCCATTTCCTGTATTAAATCTAATAGTTACACTTTGCACTATAAATAGGCTATACTTCTTGCAGGTGAATGAATGGCTTTTGTTAATTATGGCATGATTTTTCATTGAGTCTTAGAATGTTTGGAATCTTTTAATTTTGCTCAACTTATTCCTTTTTCTTTAGTTTGATAGCAGGGGTTTGAAGCAATTAATATTATCGATCGCCACGTGGGTGGTTGGTAACTTCGCTCACTCAAACAAAGAGGAACAGCGGCCCTCATTTGATTTAAAAAAGTTTGAATAGGATTTATTGCGGGAGAAAAACATAGTCCACAATAATGTACTTGCAATGTAACTTTCAAACATGTTAGTAATTTCTTTAAAAAAATTAAAGATCTCTGGAATGATTTTTTCCTTAGTCAGAAATAAATTCATCAAATATATTTTAAATAAATAATTCAAATAAATAAAGGAGTTACCCAGTTTTCATATTATAAATATGTCATATATTAAATAAAAATTGGGTCTTATATCAAATATGATGATACGTCGACACGACGATACCTAGTGATGGCAAAAATACTTATATTTTATCAGCAGTCAAATAAAAAATCAGACCGCAAAGCATTAATTAAGATTTCTGTGACATGACTTTAAAGAATAGACGTTTGCATCAAGCTGTTTCTGACATTTTTTATTCTTGATTTTTGAGAAAATTGAAAAAAATGCGACAGAAATAAAAACGTTTACTTAGGAGGAGATGAAGATAGTGGGAGATCACGTCACTCTTGGCATATTTAGGGATGATTCAATTATTCCTAGGACTGTTTCCTTCGTCAAGTGCTCTAGCAGCACAAGGAAAGCCAGCATACACAGGAAGTTGTCCATCTAGTACCGACTAGTTTCGCTCAAAATCTTGAACTGCCAGCGTCTCTCGTATTGAATCATTACAAAAATATACCAAGAGAGAAGCTATCCCTCTCTCTCATTCTATGGATATGTTACGACGGACTTACGTCTTCCCTGAATATTTTATTATGTATTCACCTGAATGCTTGCTTGTATACACCAGAATTTTTTGCTTGTTATGTAGTCACCTGAATGTGTTATTTTGTAATATTTTTTGGTCGTAAATCAAAAGGAATATTATGGATATACAATAATAGTATTTTCTAGCACAATGAAATAATTCCATCAGAAATATCTGAAAGAGCTTTCTTCATTGCTTTCTTCTGTGGCCTCATCAGTATATATTTTCAGTCAATAGTTTCTTCTTTCTACATTAACACAATCTCAGGAATAAACTAAGCCTCCGAATTACATCGTCATAAATCAAACTTATAAAGAATGTAGTATTGAACAATAATGGACCTTAATACATCTTAGAGGTGTAATCGACACTGAAATAATAAAGCTCATGCGAAATAATAACATAGATAACTACATTAAAAGCATTAGTGTTGGCACCACTTCCATTTGTCTAAATATTGTAAAGCCTTTTGATGAAATAAGAAACATGCATCGAGTATAATACATTATAGGGTCATTATAAATTATTTTGAAATTTTGATATTATAGTAAACATGCTTAAAGAGATACAGCAAATGTTTATATACAAATTAAGTCTATTAGTCAGATGCATATTATTTCATAGTTCCCCTGAAATTATCATTATTTGTATCTTATTAAAAATTATTGTACCTAAATGGGCACATTGGAAGATACTGATTAATTGTTGAACAGATTTTCTCCAACTGTTCGTCCGAGGATGTTTCTCCATTTTGACGAAATGAAGCAATCCTGCTTCCACGCTCGTTAAATCCGAGTCAATATCTCTGTTAAAATACTTAGTCCTCGATTATTTATTTTAAAAGTCATGTTTATTTTCAAAAACTTAATCAAAACCATAATTTTAGCGATATGTTTTGAATTATTATTTCCATTGCTAAATGTAATTAATAGAATGATACCGTTGAAGTAAAAAGTAGGAAATGAATTCATATGACCACGTTATAATATTGACCGAAGTCAAAATTTTCAATAAGTTATAACGCTGACGAAACGTTATTTAATTAAGTTATCTTGTCGGAGTATATCATCAGCTATAATGGAATCCTAAATGCGGCTCAAAATTGTATATTTTGAAGTATTTTCAATCCTATTAATCCTATTGAAATTGAGCTACTAATGGAAACATTTGAGTAAATTAAATTACGAAATGTATGATAGCAATTGAACCACTGGCATCTCAACCACAAAATGAGTGCTTGAGTAAGTGAAGAGGATAAAAAGTGGAGTTTGATTTATTTCAATTACAATTTTCAGCTAACCTGTTGCATGATTACACTAATAAAAATCTTTGACCGGAAATAATATCGATGAGCATTTCACTGAAATGCCAAAACTCGTGTGGCTAGATGCTTAAGTATTTTGAGATATCTATGATTTTTACCTAACTCTATTCATCCTTAAGCGATCCTTGGGTTTCATACTTAAACAATACTTCTATGTATACTTCTATGACCATCGAATGAAAAACATCTTACACTTACTTCATTTTCTTCTGTGAAGCGGATAGGGAGAAACATCAGGTAGCATCTCTGACAAATTAACAGAAAGGGATCGATAGTTAATTGGGACTTAAAAATGTTCACGGGAAGAGGGAGACAGACGCACACTATCACTCCGAAGAGGTTCGTAATTTTGAGATACTAAAAAAGTTGAGTCTCCCTTATTATATGAGCCACTTGAATGAAATCGAACAGTAAAGCGGGATGAATCTAGAGAGGCTCAAGTAGGAGAGAGGGAGATGCATGGACGCATACAGCGGAAAGAAACAGAGACTTTTGAGAGAGGATTCTTTATTCGCCCAAGTGCACAAAGTTCGCATTGAAGCAAACAGTATGAAGAAATGGAGAGAGAGGATGTTTGGAGGAGATCTTTCGTCCCCTAGAATGACTGGCATTAGATCCATTAGTTCCTACGCTGCGAAGTTGGCACATTTATTCTATTTCATTTCGGTAACATGAGATCTATCTTCCCATTAATTTTAATTACTCTCAATGTGAGCATATTTACCGCTAACAGCAAAATATTTTTCAATGCACAAATTAGGATCCATAAAGGACAAGTTTGGAAAGCTAATACATTTAGAATCGAAATTTTGTACTAGTGAAGTCTCTAACTACTTTACTTCACAACTAAAAAGCCTGGAGATCAATTAAAAATCGTGTTTAATCGGTAGGACTGCAATTTGACACCCTTGGATAAAGAAGCCATTTTACTGATCTGTTATTGCAGTCATTGTAATACATGCACTTCACCTCCCGACTACTCTTACATTTACGTTCATTTCGTTCCTTTTACTTACAGTTCGAATAAAGAAATGACGTCTAGGCCCCTCATGCTTGATATAAATTTCGAAACCATAAAATATGCCCACAAGAAAAGAGTTTAATTTTCTCGAAATCCTGCGTAGTAAATTGAGCAAATATCTTTTCTTCCAGCGCAGTGCAAACTAGCACGAATTATTCCCGTATCGGTGGTAGAGTATTTCTTCAAGTAATAGGCACTCGAGAGAAGACACGAGGCGTACCTATTGGCATCCCGGGATGCTTTTCTCTTCCGATAAAAACCGGAGATATACTTTTCGGAAATATTACTTTTCGATGACTTCCATTCCTCTTAGCATTCGGTCTTCATCTCCATCGATCGAAGCCCGGCCCGAAGAGCCAGCCTGTCTTCGCTCTATCTACTCCGGTAGAACGTCTCACCGTGCATAGTTTCCGGGGGGGAATCCGTGAGTAAGAAAAGAGCGGGCGGGGAAGCTAGGTGGGGCGGACAAAGGGTGGCAGTCGGAGGCGGGTGCAGGCCAAGAATGGAGTCGACGGAGGAGCGAATACGGAGAGAGAAAATGAACAAATAGTTTTACGAGTGGGGAAAATTAGGAATAGAGAGAAAGGCAGTCGACTGGAAGGTTGGATGCGGAGAGGAATTGAGAGTTTACCCGAAGGAGAGGGAATGTCTCCCCGCGGCGGCAATGAAAGAGGTATGCAGCGGCGGCGGCCAAGGACCAGGGTGAGCGCCCCCGCTTCTCTCGACCCATCGACGGGGCGACGCCGGAGGCGGGGGTCGGAGAGGGGGACGGAGCCCGAGTCTGGACGCGTTCCATTCCGGGGGAATGAACGGGCTTCTCCTTAAATCACCCGGCGGATTCGAGACTGCCCCGTTCGGCGGGGCGGCCAGCCATCATGGCGTTTCCTCTTTTGTTTTCGTAGGGACGGAGTGACTGAGTCACTGTTGGCGCCGGAGTTTCATTTCTCGGGTGGAGAGAGCAGTCAGTCACCCGGGAGGGGCGTGCCCGAGATTCAGACGCTGCGGATGAAGTCCTTATCGCTTTTCCTGATTCGATAGGTTTTCATGGGGACGTTATCTAGATTTGAAAGCTTCAGACTGTAACTTCCTCAGATCATTAAAAATTCTATCGCATTCATCAGAATTGCGAAATTAAAAAAAAATGGAATAATTTCTAGACATTACAGTGTACAAAGAGTACTCTTCTTAAGCCTATGACGGGAGTATGCAGAAGGTTGATAGCTAAAGAATATTTAAGAAAGCGAAATATGTGGCGTAATGTTGGCAGTGTAAGGTTGAAGGCTGTGAAAAAAGAGAAAGCGATGCGTACGTTACGTAAGCATGGACAATGAAGGGCATATGGACTATGAAAAATGTACAGAAGGGCGGGAAATGTAAGGAAGTATGAATTGTAGCAGACTTGATTACAGTTTCAACTTGGGTCTGGGAGGTTCTCGTTGGTTGTGTGCTTAAATTTTGTACCTTTGCTGCGCTTGATTTTTAATCAAAAAAATTTGATGTGCGTTGTGATGACTATGAGTCTGGGCATATAGAACTCCATTAATATAATAAAAAACATATGATTTTACGGTAAAAAGCTCTATTGGTATGATATATTATCGAGTTCTTTAGTGATTGGAATGGCGATAACAATTAAAGACCACCAATTATTTTATCGGAGTCTTCAGGCCGCATTGAATTATAAAAGTATTTTTCTTAAAGTTTTGCTGACTCAAATACCCTTATATAAACGATGAAAACGAAATACATCTAATCTAAAAGCTATAAATCTTTTGCGCGAGATCGGCATCCCGCCGAAGGTGAATGATTGCGCATGTACTTTATTTGGGTACCATAGAGAGATTTTGACAGACAGCTGAGTTTTAAAAATCAATTTCGCGTTATAAAATAGATTGATTCATCCGTACAGGACGGCTAAAAACGACCACCCACGTTGAATTTGCAGCTTACACCAAGTTTCTTTCGTAACTGCGAATTTCCTATTTTGTTTCAATGACTAAGCCTTCGAATTACTGACATAATACGGTCACTGATTTTCATTGCCAAGTTATGCGAGAGAAATTGAGACAGTTTTAAGGAATTAAGAATTTTTGTTGGACATTGACTTGGAGTCTATTCGATGTCCAAAACTTTGTCCTCATTAGAATAAGTTTTATCCCTGGTGTGAATTTTAGTTCACTTTAACATTTTAATCCGTTACTTTCATTATTTCCCGTTTCTAATTTGTAAAAAGTAATCGGAAATTTTTCGCAAATTTTAAATACGATCCTTCCAACTCCTTTCACTCGAACTCATACTAATGCTCGATACTCACGGGTTCCAAATTGATCATTATCTTAAGCCAGGGCTATTTTTATTATTTGAATATTTTTATCATTTATCATTAATTTCGGCGATACAGGATGATCCGAAATGAGACCTGTAAAATGGAAGAACTTCTCGAGGTCTGCTTCTATAAATTAATAAAATGTACCGACCGCTAATATAAACAAAAATAAATAAACTATAATCCTACTTTAAACATAGCAACAATTGTAGGTGAAAATCAATTAAATTCAACTGAATTTTCCTCGGTACTAAAATCAAGCTCACGCTGCCAATTTTTGTTTCCGAAACTTACTCCCATTATTTAGGAGCAGAACGCTATTATTGGGGCAGACGACCAAAACGCCGAATCCGCGCCAAGCTCATTTCTTCGTCAGAGTGATCCATTGAAATCATCGATTACGCCTATTCTCATTTAAATATCTATGTAAATTCATGCCAGAGAACGAATGAGAGGAAATATTCTTTCCAAATAATGAGAAATTTTGTGCTCCGTATAGACATTAATGAGCACAACCTGATGCGGAATGGCCCATAGAGGACTCCGTTCTCATTCTTTTTACATGAAAAACAGCGTGGACGATTTTAGGACCAGATCGAAACCCTAAGTACCGGCACTCAGACATTGCCATACCAACGGATGAAAACACTTTAAGGCGGGGGCGGAATTGGATGAGGGCGAAAGGGGAGGAGAGGAAATGAGAGATAGTGACTGTGAGAGCTGGAGATTCTCCGAGTAGGGAAAGGGGAGGGGAAACGAAGGGGGATGAGGAGGGAGAAGGGAAAAGCGGATGCTGGGGAAATCGAAGATGGTGGAGGCGAAGGGGGGGAAGAATTCTCGAAGAAGCCATCTCGAGGGGGGCCATATTGGAACTTTAATAGGTGGACTCAAAGGATAGACAAAAGATATTTTTAGTTTATACTGAAATTAATATCTTTGGAGACTAAGATCGATCCTAAAAAAATTACTTGAGTAACAAAAATCTGAAGTAGAAGATACGGAACACCAAGATTTGCATTTTGAGAAACGGCAGCAGTAAGATTAATGTCATAATAGCCATTTTTAAAACTTATTAACGACTCTACTTATTTAATTGGGAATACTAAATTTGCCAAATATAATTAGTATCCCATCAATTTTTCACAATTATAGGACCTTTATTGCTTAAGTAATTAAGAAAAAATACGTACATAATCATGGATTCTATTCTTATTTCATAGGTTTTCCTGGGGAAATGAATTCTATGTTTTATATTTTCAGATTAATTAAGAATCAAGTCATCATTTTAACAACTAAGAGTAATATAGTTGAAATAAATTTAAACAACCTTTTAAACTTTTTCCCTTCTATTTTGAATCAAACGATTCATTTAAAAGGTAAAATGTTAATATTCTACGCATTTCGACATCCTGTGGTTGACACTAATGTCATCTTCAGGAATAGAATATTGAACTGGACAGTGAACCTCCGTTGTATTTATTGAAAATTGCCATCGTTTAAATATTCCTTTATACTCGTACATGTATTATCAAAGAATTCATATCAACATAGTCTTCAAAATTACCGCATTCAGATGGAATGAATGATCTTACACGGTTGAATACATAGTATGAAATAGTGCGAAGCACTGAAACGATACTTATGAGTTTTCTAACCTAAGAAAATCGGTAATTCGACGTAATACGGACGAATGACTCATCCTTCTGTTGAAAACATGTTACTTTGAAAACAATTGGCGGTACCTGAAAACCCAGCCGACAACCAACTTGACAAACGAAGAGAAAAAAATTTTACTAAGTTGACTGAATTGCTTAGTTACTCTAACTAAAAAATAAGTCAACAGAAAATATTGAGCCTGAGTCATATTTAAAAAAACCTGTGTATATTATGAACTAAAATTTCTACTAAGAAGGTGGTACCTAAAATACTACCAATTCGGAAATCTAAATCGCATGAAATGTCATAAATATTATAAGTTATTTTAAAAAAATACCGTTTTATTTTTATCTGGATGATCCATTAACATTCTTGATATTTTGGTAGTTTTTGCATGAAAACAGAGCTAACTCGCAGATAACTCGTGCCCACGGATGATATACCATTCCTCCCCAGCGACACGAGGTAACCTAATGAGGAATTTTGTTAGAATACACAAGAAAAACATCGCGAGAAAATCAAAATTCCAAAAGAAAATACATGAAATGGCCGAACTTCATTCCGACTCAGAGAGAGAGAGAGAGGATGAATCACAGCTGAAACGACAAAAAGTTTTAGCAAGGGCGTCGTTTCGGGGAGACTGGAAGCCTTCCAGTGGAGATTCGCGGAGAAAAAAAATAAGAGAAGGGTAAAAAGGACCAATAAGAGGCGGCAAAACAGTGAAATAGTCAAGTCCCATCCCTTCATGAGAGGAGCATCTGAAAAAAATTCTCCGCGACGAATGAGAGGAAGGACGAAGACTTAATGGGAAGGAGAAGACAAAAAAAGAGCACCATGGAGAGGGAAAGAGAAGTTGGGGGAAATGTTCATGCAGAGTTTTTAAGAAGTCTCCGATTTGAAAGTAAACGCACTAATACAAACGTAACGACTCAGAAGATGTAATGATTTCGCCTTGGCTCTTTGGAAAGAAGGGAGGAAGAAGAAAATACCGCGTCAGAGGAACATCTGAGAGACAGAGGTTGAGGCAGCACAGAAGAGAATTTTTCGAAACTGGGAGGCATATAAAGGAAAAAAAACGGACGGAAAAAGTTTACCGAGCACCAAGGTGATTTCCGTGATTCTAGATCATCATATCCCTTGCGCAATAGTATAGTTGAACTCACAGGATAGGTGTGAGCGTAGCTTAGAAATACGTAAAATTGATTTGAAAAGTATTCCGAGGCAAAGAGCGAATAGGCATCTTGTTCTGGAGTTAGAAGAGTGACGCAAAAATTCTATTACACTTCGGATCAAGAACTTATCGATCACCGACTAAAATGTATTTCACAAGGCATCGGAAGTAATCAGTTTTCAATTAGGTAAAAATTCGTGAAAGGCAAATTTTGTTAAAGGATGGTACTCCGGTTGAGTCATTATTTAAAATTCGCTGCTTTGATGATTGAGATAGAATAATTAAATTAGTAAAGATAGTCATAATAAGTGTGACGAAAACCTCCAATCCAAACTGCTAGAGATAACTATGAATATTCATAGGCATTATGTAGGATTCATAAAAAAGAATACTACTTATGACGCAGATGCTGTATTTGAACCTGACTCAGGTGTTAAAAAATACATTTTAGCTTCGAGAAGGCCAGCCAGTTGAAAGCCAAAGATAGGCAGCTAAGTCAGTTGAGAAATATATCTCGATTTCAGTCCGGAAGAGGTCTAACACGGAGAAAAATTTTTAGTTGAGAGAAAACTGAGGGCAAAGTAAAAAGAAACGTAAGATAAATGTAACACGTAAGGGATACATGGCGGGTGTAATTATGAATACAAGTATTTAACTTGACAATCCAACTCTCACAGGACGCAGGTCAAGGGGCAAGTAAAGGTGAAGGGGAACTAACAACTCGAAAATAATTTGCAATTTCAATGCTTTATCATTTGAATGGTTTAGCATTTGTATGGCATTGAACTGCGGTCAGTCAACTCCTCGGTAGAAATGACGCGATGAGAACAATGAGAATCGCAACCGATTGTGCACGTTGAACGTCACTCGAGCTCGCGGCCCTCGGCAACGGAAAAAGGGCGCTGCATCACCTCATTTGTAGAGGTGGACAAAGGAAGAGGGGCGAGAGAGATAAGGTGGAAAGGAAAACGGAGGTGAGGGAAGGGGTGGAGCCGGTGGAGGAAATGGGGGAGGGAAGATTCCCAGGAATTAAAGCTTTAAAGAGACTAAACCCCCCTCAAAACGAGGTAACTTCGAGAAACTGGAGCGAATGAATGCCGCATAGCGTGAATGTGACAGGATAATTGGAGGGGAGTCAAAGCAAAAGGGGATAGGGGCATAAAAGGGGATATATGCTCTACGGAAGGTGTCGCTCTCCCAAGTATGAACCCCGCAGAACTTGGGCCGAAGTTTCTCTTCTTACACGAGAAGAGAACCCCTCCCCCCACGTCCCTCTACAGTGCTCTTTATCATACGGATGATTAGCAAAAAATTGAAGCGGGAGGTAGGTCGTAAAGTCCTTGATGTCGTGCCGTAACTTTTAAAGGGCAACTTGAAAGGTTTGGAATCGTAAAATCCAGGCGACAAGTCATGAGCCGTAAGAGAAGCGGGCGTTACTTTGAGTTCGGATTGAACTGGTGAGAAAAAATTAGGGTCGTCCTAACTCGTATTTGTTCGCCGTAAAGTTACGAGCAAACTATTGAGAGAATAGAAAATAATGTCTCATTAAGAACTGCTGGTTAAGTTCTTGACCTCGAAGAAGGTTAAACCATACTCATGCAGAAGACCAAATCGATTCTAAAGAGAGTTTTTCGGACGATGAAATAGCAAATATAGTCACCCGTGTATTCCTTTATTTTAGGAGTTCATACCGATTAAGCAATATTTCAATTTTGGTTTATAGCAAGCAGAATTCAGAGAAAAAATTGAGATTGCTTTGGAAAATTTGTAAAACTTACACAACGTTTTGGCTTTCCAAAATATTTTAATTAAATGCGCTGGAATTAAATCTGAAAACCTCTATTATTACACATTAAGGGGAAAGTGAAGTAATTCTTTAATCAAAAGAATAAGGTCTAATGATATATCTTACGAAGCGCCGCAAAATGTAGTATGGCTAAATTTAGACCGCTCACGAACTAAAATAGCAGCGAGGATCTATATCTGGCAATGCACTTTGGGCATTATACTTGGGGATCGAAAATAGAAGAGCGCGATCAACTACTATGACTCACTTCAGCGGCGTAAGGAGGACAGTTCCAGAGAAAGAGAGAGGGGTTGAGGAGACCAGCAACGTCTCGGATTAAGAGAAGTAGCCGAGGGGTATGGGTCACGCGGGAACACACTTCGCGAAAGGCTGGTGCCGGGGAAGGGGACGATTCGGAGAGACAGTTCCATAGTAAGCGGCGTTCCAGGAAATTCGTCGAAAGCGAGCGGCTAAATTAAAAGACACGTCATGTTATACGCCGTCTAATGTCCTTGATGCTTCTTCATAATACTGAGACAAACTTTTCAAAACCTGCTCCTCTTCAGAATATTTAAAGTTACCCTGAATAATTTTAACGAAATAAAAATAATATCACATAATAATTTCTATTAAAATAATCAGGATAAAATACATTAGATTTCAAGAATTCAAAATATTCATCATCAGAAAAGAAACCCGGAAGAAAATCCACGCTAGGGAAAATTGGTTGACGCACGCTAAGATGGAATAAATAAAAATACCGAGATGAGGGGATTACGACGCGCAGTGGATTCACGGCGTGAAAAGGCGAAAACAACTTCATCCTCCCCTAATCCCTCCCGTATCCCCTTCATCCTTCACCTCAGAGGATATCCTCGTCCTCTCTACCGCGCATCCCACGCAAGTCTCTTCATTACGCCTCATCCACCTCTCCGTTTCCCTCCTCTCTCGCACATACACACACACTCTCTCTCTCTTTCTCCGCTTTTTTTAGTTCAATGCTTTTGTTTGCGCATAGGCGAATGACCTTATTCTCCGCCGCATGGAAGTTGTAGCATCCAACCGACCACGCCGAATGAAACGAAGAAAAGAGGGGAGCAGTGTGGGTGGGAGTGGGGGGGGGAGAAAAAAGGAATCCCAGCAAAAAGGAGAACATGGAGGGAGGGAGTAGCGGAACGACTCCAAAGGTCTTCCGCAACAGGTAGAGACAACGCGGGCGAGGAGGCTCGGCTTTTGAGGAGCGGGGGGGGGGCAAGAATTCTGAGGACGCGGCTTTCCTTCTGAAGGAAAAGGGTTGGGGAGAGAGGGAAAGGCAAATGGGAATATGGAGCGGGGGTGTAGAAAGAAGGGGCCGGTTGGGAAACAAAGGGGTCCTGTTGATGTCGGCTCGCTTTTATTTAAGACGCGGCGATATTGAAATACCTCTTTCGTCGTTCTCATTGCGAAATATATGAGTTTGATTATGAACATGGTCGGTGAGAATCAAAAAGATTACTAGAAGTGATTTCATACACGACGCGTGAGAGTTGATTAGCTTAAACCAAACGGTTGTAAATAAAGGAGTTTAATTTGTAGAGAGCCCGGGTCCGATAGTAAGAAGTATGGAATATAATTTTAGGGAAAATTATGGATGGATTAACATAATGAAACTTGAATAATTTTTTGTTAAACAATTTTACTTTAGGAGCGGATTCATTATTCTTTGAATTTCATCATACCAAATACAATAAGAGTGATACAAACATTATATGATAATATAATTCAAGAATATTTTTTAGAACCTTGCAATTGACGACTCCTAATAATGACACTGGTATTTAGAAACTTTTTTACAGTGGTATGAATTGTTTGGTAAATTCTGCAAATATAATAGAAAAGTTTGACCAACTTCACTTTTTACCGAATCAAGTCATACTATAGATTTTGTGTTGTCCAAAGTTTTGTCCAAAAAATTACACCATTTTAGGTCCTTTAGTTAGGAAACTTAGAAAATGATTTAAATTTTAATGTTAATATGTATTTATAAATTTAATCTCACGCGGAGATATTTTTGTAACTTGAAATTCCCATTCAGCCAAAGGCTACCTTCAAATCATTGCCAACTTATTGTTATTTTATTTTAAAATAAAAAATAAAAACAGTTTTAAATTGAAAAAATAAATTCAGGAGTAATAAAAAATGCATGAAAAATAGATATTCAGATGTAATTAAGTTTTAAGAAAATTAAGCTCCGGTCGAATTCGTAGCAATTAGGGAATATTTTGGACTTTCCGTAGCTTAAATTATTGCTTTAATACATGGTCAGAGGGCCACTTTAAAATGCAGCATGTAAATTTCATCGTACCTTTTGGTTTCCGACGGAGTAGGGGTCTTTTGAGCGTCGGAAACTGGAGCGGTTGAAGACATAATTAGTAGATAAGGCAGCGGGCTCAAATTATGCAGCGTGTGAGCTATGTATCAAGCAATTTACGGCAGCGAAGTTAGAGAGGGGTGCCTTTTCTCGTTCTCAGAATTTTTCCAAGGCCTTAAATTGAATACTGGCTGATTCTCACGATTGCTCGGCTAATTTGGCTCTTGTGCCAATGTCAGGAAGGAATAACGAGGGATCATGACCTCCCCTAAGGAATATTAAGCTGAAATTGACGAATGGTAACACGTCATAATAATTTAATATCAGGTCCTGTGTAAATGGAGTTATTATATCAAGACCTTTATGAATCGCGAAGTGCCTTAAAAAAAGATTAATAGAAATGGAGGCTGATAGACTAGCAAGCAAATTATAGCTCTTAGCACATAGAGTCATACGATTGACAAAATCATTCGGAGGGCGAGTTTTCATTTATTAATCTAAGAATTGGCGAATTAGTCCGAGAAAATCAAAATTTCTCAAATTAAATACTTAGACAACTACTAAATTACTTAGCAACTTTTCGGTAATAATGTAGAATGATGACCATATGTGCCCTCAACGAACCCACCGCAGTCAATAGGTTGTTCCCCCTTCTAAGTGAACTCGTCTTTTTTGCCTGTGATATTCATTTCCCCATAATATCAACTACCCATTCACTTAAAATGCCATGTTAATGTAAAATAATGATAAAAAACAATCTCTGAGGAATGAAACAACTAATATATTAACAGTCATTACTTGTTTCAGGACGAGTGCAGCGCGATTGTTAAAGGTAAAAAGGTGATCGGTTAATTTTGCCAGAGTGGCTAGCTGATTATTCGAATGATACAAATTTGACTTATAAAATATATTTTAGCCCAATAGACATAGCCGTCGCGTTTCTTTGCATATTAAATATTCTTAATTGCCGTATTATGGAAGGAATATATTTGAAACAACTGCAAGAGAATTTGCTTACTTGTATTCCATACACTGCGAAGGAGGCTTAAAGTTTCCTTTGATGCTGGCAGAACTCGGAGGGACGGCCAATGAGTAAATATAAATTGCAATAAGTTATACGTGGATATTTCCTAATTAATTTAATTTTTTAACGAGTATAATAAAATCTCATTTATAAAGTACCTGCCCTTTGTTTGCTCTGAGTAAATATTAATTACATTAGATTGATTGTATTAATGTAACATAGGGCTGTCTCAAAAACGGTAACTTATATTATATTTTCTTTAAACCTTTTCTCTAAAAAAATATTTACCATGTTAAAGTATATTTTAAATTCCGAAAATTTAGTTTTCATCGTAGTTTTTTAATTTATATTTAAAAATATATATTCTTTGCGAATCGTTTATTCGTGAATACAAACTTCTAAACAGAGTCCCATAAACCTTTGCTCTCCTTATGGTATAGTCTAAAAGAGAGAAGAGAAAGATATTTTTTCACCGACGCATAGAACCATAAAAGATACTAAAAAAGAAAGGGATATTAGTAAAAAGTATTTTAAGAGCCATTTTTCATGAAGCACGACTTTAGAAAAATCTTGGAATTCGAAGGAAAGAGACTATCGGGCAATGTTTTTTGCAAAGCGCTGACCGTTATAAACAATAGGAAACACGCTCATGAGGATATAAAAATTTGGATTGAACGCAAAGAGATCCAAAAAAGAGTTTCAATTCAATAAACTTGAATTTCCATACTTTTGAGATCTAAAATGATTTACACCTTAAAGTTTCTTAATGTACGAAAAAATGAGAAACCAAAAGGTAGGCAATTATTTCAGACAAGGAGTTATTTTGATCGCTTGGTTTGATGAAAGCAATCCAGTATTTATGCCAGAAGTAGTTAATGGCGGTTTCAAATTATCAAACGTCATGTCGGCTACATATAAACTAGAATGAGCTGAAAGGTCTGTATATTGTTACTAAAATTGAGTATTAGTTCAAAATAATTCTCTTACAAACATATATCAGAGATAAAAATAGATTTACAAGCATAATTTTAAAACAATGATTTACTTTTATAAACATAATGCATAAACCCATTTGAGTTTACTGTCATTAGCTTTGGGCACTCTCATTATGGCATAACGGCTAAATTTAGACAAAGCACGCCGAACGTAAGCTGATCTCGTAAAATCGAGACTGTACGGTACGGACAAAGAATCGATTAAAACTGGTTCAGGTCTTAAATGCTCTCGTGTTGAAGGGTAGAAATGGTATCACTATTTTTAACAGAGGTTGAATCACACTTCGAATGAATCATCGGTCAAGAGGTGAAGGGAGGAGATAAACAGATGGGATTCTCTTGCCACCCGTCGCAAAAAAAAACATCTCGAGTTAAAAGTAATGAGAAAAACTTAAAAAAATCTTCTTGCTATCTAAACGACTTCTCTGCACGGCAAACTCCTATTACTCAGGGCAAAAATGTCGACAAAAAGAATGAAAAAGCATTGGTGGCGTTCTTTTTTGACCTTTGCTCCTTTTATTCGTTCCTGTTTTCTTTTTTTTTAACAAAGTGGGCAGCATCTCTACGGCGATTTTTTTTTAATTTTGCGAGGACCTCGTTAAAGAGGGGCAAGTGCGTCGGAGGAAAGGCAGTTTGTTTCACGAATGCCGCCGCTTCGTTATCCAAGCCATGCGTTGAGCAAGTAGAAAGATGGGCTTGGACTTGAGGAAAGAAAGGACGAGAGCCGAAAAATACTGCTGCGAAAAAACCTGCCCGAAGCGGAAACAGGGAATAGCTGAGAAGAGGGAGAAAGACACACAAATGAGGAAAAATGAGAACAACTCATATTTTTTTGTTCAGACCCCTTGCCCATGATTTCAATAATATCAGTATTGATCATGTGTATAAAATAATTTGATGAGAAACACCATGGTTTTTTGAAGAAAAAAGGCAAATGACTGCGAATAAAATGAAATATTTCTTTCGGTACCACTTGATAAAGTTGCTTAAGCCTATTCTTCCCTAGTTTTCTTCATTGATGTTTTTGAATCGGCAATTCCATTTAGACCCGTGTACAATTACTTGACAGTTTCTCACGCTCAATGGTTCACCGTCGTAAAATCGGCATTCAACCCTGGGGGCACCGTAAGAAAGGAGCCTGGATTTCGTACAATGCTCCACGCCAGCGCGCAAATAGTGAATGGGAGCAGGGACAAGGCGTAGTGGTACACGGTCTCATGTGGAGGCAATATTTGAAGGGCGCCGTCGCCACTTGGCAACTCTTTGCGCGCCGATGTGACGGCCTCCCTACTTGGTGCTGCTCGGGGCTGTCATTAAATAGAGCCCCTCGGCACAATACGTCCTGGTGCCTTTCATGTCATGAATGCAAGGTGTACATTCATATAAAATATTTTGAAAATTACAACAAAACGTTTTTAGGGACGTGACTGTGCAGTGGGTACAGTTCTAAGCTACTGACCAAAGAGCCCGGGTTCGATTCCTGCCTCTGGATTATCAGCTTCATCCAAGCTCTGTGATTTCATTCGGTTCCAGATCTTTCTGGGAAATCGTAACCGGCACAGGGAGGGGAACTGGCATCCCATCCGGATGAGTGAATTGCCCTTGCCGTTGGATTTAGTATCGTATTCGGTGAATTCATAACTCGCCAATCAAGTCAACCTCCGGATTAATATCTCTGATTGTGGTTTTGAATGAAAATGTAAATTTAAATTTGATTACAAACAGGCATTATCATATGTTTAAAAGTGTATTCATTATTATTTTTAACACTAATAATCCAAGATATTGTTATAAAATCGCATTATAATTGTATGAAATATCTCAACTTGAATTATATCGATTGAATGCTTTCCTTATTCCGTTCTTATACAATGAGTGAACATATTCCAAACTTTATTTTCACTTTTTGTTGAAATAAGTGATACAATTGTCGAAATATTGATTTATACCGTAAATAACAATTATTGAAAACTGTAGGGTATAAATAAAGAAATTATCCAGTAAAATATCAAAATTTCTGATCAAATTTTTAGTCACAATATTTCTAGATCGCTTTAAAAAGGTGATTTAAATAGGCAATGGAAAAATTTCCCCCCAACATTCATGAATCATTGACAATGAAGTACAGTATGTTGAAAAGTTACCTTCATTTAACATTTTTAGATGAAATATTCTTTCATAAACAACAATAACGTAATGGAAAACAAACTTGATGATCTCGTTAATGAGAATGACGATTTCAGGGTACCCACTTCACTTCCTCCTCAAATAAATCACACGTGTTAGATACCTCCCTATTTTACTGATTTAGAAATCATTTTAACGTCAGATGGTTTTGATGAAAGATGCAAATCAATCAAAATTGCTTCATCAAAACAATATCGGGAGTATAAAACTAAACGACACGCTACGTTTGATTGATGACGATCAAGCTTTCCATATGTCTTGGAGTAATCAGCCTCTATGGATAAATAACTGACGCGTCAAATCGTCCATCATCAATTATCAGCCTTAAAAAAGTCATTTTTCGTGAATTTATATCTCTAACTAATACATTTGAATCATATTCGTTAATACTCATCAAAACTGTTAATTTTTATATAATTTCGGGGGAAAAGTGTGATAAAAATCATATAGATAGCATATTGAAAAATTTGGCATTTTATCTACTCTACAATCAATCTCTCTTCTTCGGCGTAAACCTAGAAGCACAATGGCCACGAAAGCCCACTTGCTAGACTTTTAGAGAACTGCGCCGAGCTTATTGTGTCGGCCAGAGCGCTAGGTCCCACTTATCACGCAGCCCCAACACTTCCTGCCATCACCACTCCATCTTCTTCTTCGGACTTTGATGAATCTGTTTGCTAAAGCACCTCTTAACATCACGATTTCATTAGCTTCATGGAGATGAAAGCTTAAAAAAAAGATTAATTATGGATCTGTTCTGCTGGTTTACGCGGGATAAGTGAGGCGACACGTTCACCTAAAAGCGGTGGAAAAACCACTTGTAAGGCCATGCGGAGATAATTCAGAGAAATGCGGTTATTTACATTGAGGAAGCTCTCTGACGACAGGCCTGACGAGTACCTTTCAACGGCATTAAAACTAAAGACTTAAGCATTTTTTTTCTAAATGTTATTTCAATATCCATACATTATCAGTTTTGCAAATTATTTATAAGTTCTCGTATCCACATATTGGAATATGAGCACTGATTATCGAAAATGAGTTAAAAGGAAAACATTAAAAATATTTTGAAAAATTTTACTTCATATGTCTGGGATATCATTTTACAAACATCTCTTGACAAATATGGGTATAATATCAGGAGCATAACGAGAGATTGCCTAATAATATTTGAAATAATTTCGTATTATAATAAAATAAATACGTAAAATTATACATAAATCGGTTAAGAAAAAAATCCAGGAATACTTATGTTAATATGAAGTAGAAAATATTTAAAAGTAGGTTTAGAATTGTGTATGCAAGAAATTTTTCAATACACCGGCATATAATGGAACGTGAATCCAAGAAAAAGTAGCAAGAATATAATAGTAGTCCACGAGATGCACTAATATTTCTGTTATTCGGTTGTGCATTGACCCAAATCTTGAATTCAGCGTCCTGCCGAATCGCGAGTGAGACGGAGTCGACTGCTTCTAGGACGATGGCCACCCATCCCAAGACATGAGCAAGAGGACAAATATTCTCCACCGGATCCAGAGTTTCCTAATGACATACCATCGAAAGGCTCCCTCGCATCTCAGGTATTTTTAACCTTCGCCAATTGGCGGTATTCCCGGGGACGAAAGAGCCAAACGTCAAGAAATGGGACACGAACCCCACTCTCGCAACCACGCTCTGCGTTTGCGGAAAGACGGAAGGAACGCTCTTAGAGACGGGTATGGCAGTGAAGTGCTTCTAAAGGGCGCATCCCATACCTGCGTGGTGGCAACAAGAAGCTTTACAAGTAATTAAAAAAAATCAACTAAAATACATTTTAAGCGTTGGGTTATGTTACATGAAAATACTTAAAATGATAAATTTCAATTCCTATGACACCTTGCATGATAAATTGGTACCCCTCGAGTGCTTTCATTTGAATAGATTTTCGTAAAACAGCAAGAAAAAACCCTCGTAATGCGATTTATTTAATCATAGCTCCTGCTATTATTAAATGACTCCTATATTTGCACAATGTAAGGATTAAAGTGTCAATATCTAGGGAATAAAAATTTTTAAGGCATTAATTTCCATATTTATTCTTTTTGCACATTAAACAACTTGTTATTCTTAAATGGATCTCTGGGGAGACTCCGGAAATGTTTATGGTCATGAGACTCGTCAGTCAAAGAAATTTGGGAACCACTGCTGTCGACGGTGAACATTTACATCCTCCATTCATCTTCCCCCAGTCTTCAGGGAACACGAGGGCGTCATTACGCAGTTATTTTCGCTCATGGATATATAAGTAAAGCTTTCTGGGGTCACATTTTTGGGCGGTTAAAAAAATGAAAAACGTTTTGAGCAGTAAAACGGGTGGGGTTTTTAAAATGTTTTATAATTTTTACGGGAATAAATAAATGTATTTCTTGCAGTAGGCTTCGTTTGGCAAGTTTGAAATCCTAGCCTATGTCATGAAACGAACAGCAACATCATACCTGAGCACTTCAATCAAGATACAAGCTAAAGTAACATTTTCATTAGGGTTTGAATGAAATTCAAATTTCATTTTCATATTCGCGCGAATTGCGCAGAAGACGTTCATGTGGCCACATCCACTAAAATACGTGTGTAGTCAGTGTGTAGAGTCAGTTACGCTTGTTTCCTCTCTTTATAAGGGGTTACATTTTTAGACAATTCACTACTTTTTATTGTTCATTGGTTATTATTTAGGGTGAAAAGAAATATAAATGACTCAAAAAGTTCAATATCCATCCAAATTCAATAGTTTATAAAACGGTGGAATGCCTCCTTCACAAAAATTATATTGTTGCCATAGAAAAGTTAAAACAAGTTTACAGCCAAACATAACTGCATTCAAAACCAAAATTGCCTAAAAATAGCAAGCATCGGGTGGACGCCTCCGAGAGATTCCAATTTCAAGTAAAACATTTGCATCGATTTTTTCGGTCGTAATAACATGACGCGGACGAAGAATCTCAGTTTCTTTCAAGAGGAGCGAGAAGAAAGGATCCCGCTGTGAAGGGTACAAAGGGGGGCTGCGGAGAACAAGCGGGAGAATGGGAGTAAAGATCCGGAGAAAGCAAACAACAGTCGAGAGAATGTAATTTTCCTCGCAAAGGGGAGAGAAATGTAAAGTTGGAGACGCAAGATCAATAGTTGAAAGTACGGAAGGGGTTTGTAGGCAGTATATACCACACGTGCTAACATATGTGAGGTAAGAAGACTGTCTGCGGTCATGGCTTCATGGAAGTACGCAAGAGGAACTGGAGGAGGAAGAGTAATAGATTTGAGGGAAAGGGATGAGGAGTGGGGGCGGGGACGAAAGGGCGTGGGCTCTCCCTCAGACGCAGTGGCGTCTATGCGGCGTCATGGTTCGACGGTTTGCACGGCGCCGGCGTCTCTGCCGTCCGTGCCCGGCGCCATTGAAAGGACGACGAGAGGACCAAAGGGGAGGGAGTTGGGATGGGGGGATGAAGCGTGAGAAGAGGAGGGGGGTGCTCCTCCGTGCGGCTACAGGAGAGAGAGAGGGGGGGAGGGAGAGGGCGAGGAGCGGGGGAGGGGATGGGGAACGTGAGGGTGGATGCTGGCGGTCGTCGGGTTTCCACGGATGGGATGCGACCATCAATACATGCAATCTCGACTCCGGGATACAGCATCTTCGCGAGCTCCTTTTCGTACTTCTCCCCCACTCCCCCCTCACCACCCCCTCCCCCATCCTCCCCACCCTTGGTGACCCTCTTAAACCCCAACCGCCTTGCTCCACCGCGAGGACGTCTTTCCCTCTTATTCCGACGATATCGAGGCAAGAGACAAATCGGCTGCTCACACCTGCTCGCGGAAATGGAAGCGGCAGGAAGGGAGGGGAGGGGAATTTTCCGATTAAAAATGTTTCTTTCACATTTTACCGCTCAGGGATGAAGAACTTAGAAATTTATCTGATTTTCGCGCGTTTATGGCATGCGACTACTTTGACGAGAGCTTTTTTCTTCTTACTTTACTTCTTCCTCTTCATGGAACTTTTAAAAACATCTCTCCTTCCCACATTTTCCTCAAAGTGCTCGATTGCAAACTTATAAAATGCAGGTAAAATATAATCTCTTGTGAGGTAAATTATTCCGAATGTATATCAGGAAGGCCAAATTTTCTGCGCGCAAAATGGCTTTAACGGGAGTTAACATTGTAATAATTAACAAGGGAAATCAAAGTAAAACGCTAAGGAATAAATCTAGGACGGCTTTATTTAAAGTATTATTTAAAATTCAGCACGCGCCAAATTGATGGCTAAATGCCATTGGAATAAGCCATTGGCAATCCAAGTATAATTTATAAACAGAAGACAACATTTTTAGACCATCGAATAAAATTTTTCGCTTCGGCAGAAAACATGGTTGCTCAATTAACTACTCATTTCGGTGTTCTTATGCCCAATAAATAAAATCTATGAGAAAACAGATTTTTTGATGCATCAAATTGACTTTTAATAAAATTACTTCGGAAGAATAGTCCTCTCATTGCTGGGGTAGTCTACCGTGCCATTTAATACCCTTTGCATTTCCCGTTCTAATTCTTTAGTGAAAAGAGGATTTGTCCTATTCTGATCGAAGCCACATACGTACTGTCTCATCAATATAAAACCTATTTATAAGTAGTTTATTGGTGACCCCAGGGTTAGAATCCTCAAGAAGGAATCTTAAGAAAGTTAGGCAACATCAGTTGGAGCGCTCGTGGTATTGGGATATGATTTAAACGAATAAACGGAAAAATAATTTCAATATGTGCCACTTGGTGGTGCCGGGAGCGACGGTTTCCTTTATCTCTCAAAGGACACACCGTCGCTCCCCGCCAACCGGGGTCCCTCTTCCCCTCCACACAACCCTCTCCCTACCCACAACGCAGCGTGGACTGCAATGGCGCAATCCATTGCCACCAAACCCGCATCTAACCTTCTTTTGTCTTCAGTCGGAGGCAATTATGGAGGCGAAGGACTCGTGCTCGAAAGCCGTTTCAGAGTGAAATTCTCGATTCTTTCCATTTCTTTCAATTTTATTGTAATCTAAAAAATAATCGATGGTGGGCATACATGAATGAGTAAAAAGACATAAAGACCTTTAACACACAGGATTTCTTTTTGTACAGTCCAATTCAATATAATGAATCCATATTTCCCATAGTTAAAACAACCTCTGGAGGTCAACGGTCTAAAGCTGGTATTTAATCAGAATTTAGATGCATATATCGCTCTGCAAATGTACTGTAGTAGTTAATAACTTGCCCATTTATGATTCCCAATTAAAGATTTATAAACATTTTCCGACGAAAATTTTTAAAATTTGTATTTATTTCTGGGTAAAAATGTTTCACACATGCAAAGATTGTTATCAGCACATATTTTATGCCAAGCAGCTCCTTGAATTGAATCCTGGAACGCGGTCATATTGTAGTATTATGAAATCGACCATCAAAGACACGCAAAAGGGGTCTCTGGTGTAATCAACGACCTCTGATTTTTTATCCTGCAGCACACCAATCAACTTGGTCGAATGCCGGGAATCAAATGAGGTAACGCAATGCGAAAATCGGACTGAGGTTCCATCTAACGTATGAGTGAAAAATAAGATATTTGTGACTCTTCCTAGTTCATAATTTCAATAAGAATATTTAATGCAAAAATTATTAAAATATTTGTCATTGGTATACGGTTTGATTAATCGTGCGCAAAATGGTAATTAACTTTCTGGAAAAAAACTTAATGCTAACCTTACATGCGATTTTAAGCCAATTTGATGTATTTTATTCTGACACACTTTACACCCTAATGTACACACATTAGAATGAAAACAATTATTCTAAAAGTGAAGAGATACCATTTATATCGTATAATAATATGAATAAGTCATAGCGATTCTAAATTATAGATTCAAGATTGACGAGATTCCCGCGTGGTTTCTTTGAAAGGTTTCTCTGAACGTGTGATCCCTTTTGGGCAGCCATTGATTTGTATATGTGTAATGATTTCATTAAATCAGCTCCAATTTTATTTCATTATTTTTAAAAACATATAAATCGTAATGGTACAAAGAATTTGAATTCAAGTTGTTATGTCGTATTGGAACTTCCTTTCGTGGCTGAATTTAAGAGGAGGACTGTGTGATCTATGATCCCCGGGCTCACGCTGATCCCGTTTCCATTACGAAGAGAGAGAGATTTATGTGAATTCTACTGTCGGCTTTCTTACCATGATTGTAATTTGCCGGTATCGGGATGGTGGGGTAGCCGACGCACTGGCTTCCCATCCAGGGCGGCCGGGATCGAATCCCGGAGGCGGAAGATTTTTTTCAGTGGTATCCCGATCCCTACTTGAGGTGCTTTGTAAAGGGTACTTAGAGCGAGTATGCCACCTGTAGGATGGGACGTTAAGCTGTGGACCCCTGAGCGCTTTTCGCTAAGAGCAAGGCTAATACCGACGCCGGGTTTCTCTCCACCCTTCCCCATCCATCCCTAATGGCGCAAATGACCTCGACTATCGGTCGCCTCCCCTAAAACTACTAAAATATTATTTTGCCTTGTCTACCTCACATGAAAATCTTGTCTATTAATAATTACTTATTCCAATGTGTAAATGACCCTAGCTGCCGGTGTTTTCTCATAGTAATGGGATAAGTACTACTTGTCCTTCTTCCTTAATAACTAGATAAATACCATTTGTCTCTATAACTAAAGGGGTGGATGATATCACATACCATCTACTAACTTCACATTTCCCTTGGTTTCTCATTGATTTCAATGCCTTCATAAAAGTGATGAATTCACATTTCATTGGACTGAACAGTAAAGATGCTCATGAATGACTTAGTTGTACTTACATCACGGGATCCGAAAATTTCGGATACTGAAAGTTAAATAAAGTTCATAAAAATAGGATTATTAGCAACGCAAAAAGACTGGCAGTGGTATTAATAATTTAGGCAAAAATTAACGAAGCAATGAAAAAGAATTGATTGAATTACAGCTAAAAACTACAATGAGAAGCGAGCTCCATTCAGTTCAATAATAGCGATTTTCATCAGATGTAATGAATTTCTTTAAAATAGCGTTCATATTTTTTAATGAAGAATTTTCGTGAAAGATTTTAGATAATTGTGTTGATAAAGTTTTTGGGTACAAAAAGGAGGAATATTTTGGCCAGTTCCTACCTTTTCTAACATTTTAAGTACCGTAAAATTCAAACTTCCGGCTTAGATATGGAGTAGATATTTTTTTTTCTCCGAGCAGATCTGTATGAGATCATGATTGGCGAGAAATTATAAATGTAAATACTGAGATTATATATAGCACTTTAATGAGATGAGAATTGTAGATAGGACTGGCGGAAGGAATGCCAAACTCTGGTGGGTCATTTAAAGAAAAACGCAAGCAGCGGGCATTTTATTATCTACAGATTGTCAAACTTAACCAACGTATTCTCTTTACCACACCCAAATCTATAGATGGCGGTATTTGTCTGTTCTGCGGTCTCATCTCGCAATAAAGACCAGGACTGCGTTTAAAACAAGGAACAGGCAATATCTCTCCTCATTCAGACCTACCATGACCGTAGTAGCACAAAATTTGAACCTCCAGTATTCGTTCGATCAATTCTTCATACTATGGTTGAAAATAGTCGTCCCTCCGATTGGCCCCACTAAAACCTTAATGCAGGGGACGAAGGAAAAGAATGAGAAAAAGAGATGGAAGGAGATAGGCACGAAGATTAGGATTGCGGAGTCTGGGAAGAGGTAGCAAAGAGGACGAGAGGGGGGCGTATAATCGAGACGTGTAGAGGAGAGCGATGGGAGAGTTTTAATACCGCGCGAGGGTAAAAGAACAAACACTATGTACTTCTGGGGGTAACACGGAGGACTGAGGGGTGAGTGAGGAAGTCAATTTCGTGGAAAGATTGGGGATATGCGAATGAACGTGCGAGAGAGAGATGAGAAAGGCACCCCCACCACAGTCGAGAAAACAACCACCACCGACCTGCTTCCCTCAAAACGGGAAAGATTTCGCCGGCTCTTTTGAAATATCTCCGGATCGTGTCGAATGGGGAGGAGAATGTGGATTGGAAGATGGGCGTCGGGGTCCTTTTTCTCTCATCTCAACGGAGACTCGGAGCGGTTGGCGGGGAAACGATTAGCGTTGTCCCAAGATAAAAAGAAGTAGAGTGGGTGAGAGTACGGGTTGTTGGGGGAGGATTGAGGATGCGGCGGCGCAGGTGAGTGGAGTGCGATCGCGGCGGGGGAATGTTGAGGGTTCAATTGGGGTCTGAAAGAGGAGGCAATTGCGCGGACAATGGCTGGGCGGAGAAATACGAGAACGAGCACAAAATAACAGGCAAGGAAAGTTTCTTCCGCCCGACAGGGTGAAAAGTTATAGAAAAGTATCCAAGAGAAAGAACTAGTGCCGAAAATTCAATCAGATGGGAATTAGGTTTAATTTTTCTCGGTAAACATGGAGGAAAGCATTCGGAAAACAATTGCATATCGTCCTCTAAAATGGGAAAGAATTCATTGGTGAATCAAGGAAAAAGTTTTTGATGCATCGCCAATATTATAAATAATAATTACAACAACCTATTTCCGCAGAAAACTTAAATTAGAAAATTTGTGATTGACGATTCTAACCATATTTATGTTTTGGCACGAACGTATTTATTCTTAACATTACTTCATTAAAGCTACAGGAGCTCTGTAAAATGATGCCCCAGGAGCTAGATTCTGAGATCCATTGGTAAATTCAAGGGACATTTAAAGATTTTACTTTGTGGCTTAAATAAATAAGATATTCGCAAGCATTCCTTGAGAGAGAAGATGAATATCACATTTCATCCAAATAATTTAATTTTTTTATAAATTAAACCACTAGGTATTTTTAATTGTATTCTGCAAGTGTTTTTAAATATTTTTACATGAAAAAAATAATCTAAATTTGAAAACCAATGCTAATATGAGAAGAGTTGACATGCATTTCAACATTTTTGAGAAAAAATGTCATTAACATAAAATGTAATTACGTTTGTGTATACATCTAATGTAATAGTTCGAATCGTACTACTATAATTCATTTAAATTGGCAGATATGATATAGCTTATGCCAATTCAGAACATGTATGGGGTTTACATGTATTCCAGTATGTATCTTAAAATTCAATGTCCAGATTTCCAGTGACATTTAAACGATTTTTTTTCTTTCGTCAAATGAAAAATTCTCCAAAATATGACGATGAAAAATTTCAGTCATCTCCGACTCCCAGCTATTAAATGCCATTGAACAAAACCGGCCTCAGGAGGGTAAATAGAAAAATATCACGCATCATTGCAGAGAGGGGACAACTCGGAAATTAAAGCAGTATTAACCACGGAAGGAACAGCAATTTGGAAGCAGCGGGAATCCCTCGATCACTAATTGCATTCAACAGCGGGGAGTGGAAGAATTTTTCGGTGGGACGAGGCAAGAATAGGTAAAAAGAATCGCAGAGGAACACGCACACTCCTGCGTTAACTTTTATCCAGGGGATTTTTCTCCTTTTAGGGCGGACCGCGGTAATTTGAAATTCCGGAGGAGGGAAAAATGCGTGCGAAATTTAAAAAGTCTCCTTTTTTTTGACAAACTTCCCTCTTTTCGTCCATCCCTTTCCCAACACTCTACGCGCACACACTTGTCGCGGCACCCTCGCAAAGCGACGACTCCAAGTTGGAACCCTCGTAGCAGAAAACTACGTTTAAAAACTCCGGAAAGGACGACCATGGGTGGTGATAAAAAAAAAGTATAACAGAACAAAACACTGGAGATGGGTTCCGCAATTTTCTTTTTCAGCCGACTCTCGCGATCACGTCACCCTTCTTTTTTTTGGATGCAAGGAAGAGGGAGACGCTCCCATCCCCCCAACCCCGTATATACTTTATAAATATGTACACACATATGTATTAATGCTTTTAGTCCTCTCTTTTTCCTGCGTGGAGAACTTTTTCCGGGGGCTCTCACACACATTAACAACCCGAAGTGCCCTCGCACGCGTGACTCGGAGCCTCCCTGGGTCGGCAAATGGGGAGGGGAGACTCCGAATTTTTTTATTCAACTTTCAGCGACGAAAAATAGGGATTTGCATGGAAACGAAGGTTTGCCTGCGAGGATTTTCTTCAGCCAAAAAAAAAAGCCGGACGAACCGAAAGTGCGAAGTTTTTCACCCCCGCAGAGTGAGTAAGTGGAAGGGGAAGGCTGGAGGCGAAATTTTAGGGAAGGACCCTAGAGCCGAACGCCTTGCGCATTTCTCCTGTCCACGAATTAATTCGTAGGTCTCGAGATATTTATATGGAATTTCACATTTCCACAATAGGACAAGCGTTAATTCGCCACAAGGCTCAGCAGGTATTTCAGTAATTATAATCACGTCAAGAATTAATCAGGTATTATATTGTGCAATGATTTTGTCACCATTGTTGATGCATGTACCAAATCCAATAGTTAACACATCCCTTTTGTCAAATTAGTTACGTTTTCGGCATCGGAAATTATCAAATATTACAACCGGACACATATAGAGAGTATTACGCAACTCAATATAAACATAATATATCACCTGATAATACTATTACCTGCAATTTTGTTGGACCATTTTCGACCAAAGAAATTCAATTTTAATCAGATATCGGATAACTTTTGCAACTTTCGACGACCCCACATAAGAATATGGGAGTGAGTCAATGCTATATTGATAGATACTGGAAAATTTCTCCCCAAGATCATTAAATTACAATAAAATCACTGCGTAAATAGAGAAACCTACATCCACCCATTAAATTATATCATCTAAAATATCCGAAAATCAATGCTATATATTGCATTTTGGATTGTAACGCTGTTGAATTTAATTTTTATTGCAACAGCATAAAAAAGTAAGTGATTAAACCTTAATTGCGATTTCTAATGCATAAAATAAGTTTCTCTTTGATTTTAAACAATTTAATTACGTGAAAAGCATAGAGTTGCAAAAACTTTGGAAAAATTCCATTAGATAAATGAAATTGTGCATTTGCTAATTGATGAAAAGATGCGTTTGCTGAATTGCATTCATGCAAACTTATGCTAGAATATGCAAGTGTAGTTATGGTAGAGATAGATTTGATTCATCTACTCTACTTAATATATTTGGTACTTATTCATAAATGTTTTAGTGATAGTTTCCTCTATAAAATTAAGTAACCTATTTTATCCAACATTGTAAGGCTAAGGAAATGACAACAATGTTTCAAATATTTTGTAATATCTTTAGTTTTTTCATACATTATCATGGCATCCTTTGCACGCTAGGAGGCTACAGAATATTTCCCTCAGAGAGCTGTACAAGGATGTAGTATGTGCGTGACCCATCTTGGGTCAATTAGGAGTCTTATGAGCGTTTGGCCTTCGCGATGGGGAGCGTTCTCATCACCCTCTCCACTTCCTTCCAGTGTGTGTGTATGCGTGCATACGGGTTCGATTTACGTCCTACATGCAAACTCTACCACCCGTGTGGTGTAAGTTTTTGAAACAAGTCGTCTTGCAGCAGAAAGGAATGAAATTAATCTCCAAAGTGCTATGGGCGAAGCCAACGGAAAATACGACAGATGAATGAAAGATACTTTTGAGAATTCTGTCCATTCAGCAGCCTACATTAGACGAGCACATGAAATATCTAAAATCAGCATATGTTAGTAAATGGCGAAAGTGAACTGAATAGATGGAAGCCTTTGTAATTACAATTATATCGTACGAATTTGTAATGTTAAAATATAATGTACCTTGTGTTGAGAAATAAACGTAAAAACGAAGAAGAAAACGTTATCAAGAAAACGTTAAAGCTTCTCTTGAAGAGATTAGGAAGCTAATAGGCATTTAATGAAGATATCCAATGACTAGTATGAATTACTTACCTCCGTGATTGTAGTTTTCCCGCTGGTTTCCAAGTTATTAAATGGAATATGTGTTTGCCAAAGGTAACGATAATTAGGCAAATTAAACGTGACTTTTCTCACTTCCATAAAGATATTCCGATATTTTTTATCAATTAAAAACTAATTCTAATTGTTTAACTGGTTCTAAAACTACTAAAAGACTTATTCTCTTAAGGAGTTGTCATATCTAATATGCACTTAGGGATGTAACATAGAGGTCACTAGTCCTTTCCTTATGTTTAGTTCCCTATCGTGGTAAATGTAAAGGATTCAAAGTCACGTAAACTGTGCAGATTTTATAGATTGCTGTAGTTTGTTAATCTGAGCAGGAATTTTTTTCTCTGACACAACTGAAAGAATAACCTCCTTTTGAAATTAATGATATCACACTCTTTCGGAGAGTTTAAATAACCATTACTTCTCTTGATTAATTACAGTCATCTACGCATTTTCCCGATGAGTAGCATCCTGAGGTCATTCGAAATAAGAACGCGCTCATGTCGGTTCCGTTATAATGACAAAATGAAGAATATATGACATTGAATTTATAAATCCATAAACAGGCTATTCATATATGTACTTTATTTTTGATAATTTTTATTTGCACAATTCGTCATAGCCAAACAACCTAACGCCTTAATGAACATAACATCAAAACCATGATCGTTTGAAATATTAAATCTTTAGCGCCTTAGTAATTACATACTCTTTAGGGACACCCGCAGTTGTTAGGAGGAGATAAAAAGAGTAAATATCCTCCATTGGCAATGACCTTCTCCCTTTAAGAAACAACCAAAAGTTCTCAAATCACATCTAAAAGTTTACGATCCACCAAGGTTCACTAAGTAAGACATATTGTTTCATCGGCAGGAAATAAAATGTCGGCAAATATATTTTTTCAATTGCATATTAACTCGGGGGAAGCGCTACTACTCTTTCCTCCTCTACACTATTCAAGAGAGTAGGCAACAACCATTCGAGCTGCAACATGCTTGTAGGCACGCTTACATTTCACGTGACTCTTCTTCAATACACATTCAACTACATGTGTTGTTAAAAAAAAGGAAATTAAGCTGAAATGAAACAAAAATACATAATCACGTCTGCTGATAACCAAGTAAGAATAAAAACCAACAATTATTGCGAATCTAACTTATAAATTAAGTCAGTAAAAAGGCGAAATACGACATATATGGAGACAGCATGTGGAGCATCATAACAGAACAGAATATCGTGAGGTGAAACGCATGAGTACGGCGAGATCGATCGGATAGAAGACCGGATTATCGAAGGCGGAATAAGCGGTACTCTGCCATGAATGTCATCCGCATTGGGTTAGAAACATATGGGGCAGAACATCAACGCCGCTCCCGCGCGTCCTCGACATGCTTATACGAGTATTTAGCTGGTGAATAGAAAGCGCTCCACGGGGACGGAAACATTTAATAATCCTCCTCACCTCGACCTCCACCTCTTCCCCACGTCCCACTGGGGTCCCAGTGCCATCCTCCGACGCCACCTCCACCGCCGCCGACGACTTCGCCGCTACCTCCCACACCGCCGCCTCTGCGGCCGACCGTGACGTCACCGTCATGCATGACGTACGAATCCAGCCTGCACGCTCCGCACGCTACACTGTCCACGAGGGTGGGAGGGTGCCGCAATTCGGACGCTCACGAGACCTGAGGGGCGCTTTACGGTCCCGTCGGCTCTCCCCACTCGACCGTGTCAGAGGGAAAATATGTGACGCGGGGCATAAAACCAGGCGTTCCACTCACCCAAGGGAGGGGGGGGGGGAGAGGAAGGTGGGCGGGTTATGCGAACGTTCCGCCTCTTCACCGTCTCCCACGCACCTTCCGCGTCGATAAGGGGAACGAAGAGGTCAGACCCTGCAATCCCTTTCGAGGTGCAGTCTTGCTTAGAGGGCGCAAAAGTCTGGACTCAGCTTTATTTGTATTCTGCGAATCGCCGAAGTGTATATTATACGTCACCCTCACTGCCGATCCGGCGGACGAGGGAGGAATCACAGGAACGCACACTCTAAGTGGGCACAAGTAGGGTTCACACCGAGTCGAATGGAAAATTATATACTTATATATATAGTGTGCACATATGCAGGTTTTTCAGAACGAAGGAAAAGATAAAAAAACTACGTTTTTTGACATCCATCTCACGAGTCCCAAATTCAGATTTGATGGTCTCTTGACGCACAATTCTTCCTTCCCATCTGCCGCTTCTAAGAGAGGGGAGAGAAATAAAACGACACACGAGTTGTTGGGGAAAAGAGATGGGACCCACAACTCAACACTCAGGAAGTGAGGAATGTATGAAATCGCCCGCCGCACCATTCCAACAGTCACCCCTTCGCACTTCCCATGGAATTCTTCCCTTTTTCTTCCGTCTCTATCACACTCACTCTAGATATAAAGCTAGTTTTTATGCATGAGAATATCTGGTCAAATGCGGGAGATGAGACTTCTTTCTTTCCACTCAGGCCACTCAATCAACAGGGTTCCAAAAATCAGGGAACGATGAGATTTATTTTAGAGTAATGGCGTACCACGGGCATTCCTTTGGAGACCTGGTTCTGCGATGCTTAGAAGGACACATCCGGCGCTCTAAGGTGAATGCAGCTCGGGCGTGGTGGAATCAAGCGATATGTGCTAGAACAGATGCAGGGGGCCGAGCGTGGGGAACGCTGTCTCGGTGGAAATATCACCATTCAATGTCAAAAAATCTACCGCAAGCCCTCGTACCGAAGGCCCAAGTATTTTATGCATAAATGGGGATAATTTTCGAGAGCCTAACACTTGAGAACGAAGATCAAGTGGTGGCGAGGTTTAATTCCGCACTCCTTTCTCACGAGACAATGGCCGCACAATGCTCGTCGACGAAATCCTAGTCTGAAATCAATATGAGTTCTATCACAAATATTCGAGGAATGTGTGATGAAAAGTTTGAAAAGGCAATCAAAACAAACGAATCGATTTATTCCCTTTCTCCATCCATCTTCTCGCAAAACCCCTGTCCATCTGCGTCATAGCCGACGGAGGGTCGGTGACAAGAGTGAAAGATGGTAAAATTAACGCTCTCCACCGTCGGCAAAACGCGAAAAGTCCACCAGGCACGAAGGAAATACGATTAGGAAATCCAGGGACATGCCATGTCACCGGATGCGCGGTGCCCACGACGGAGGCACGCGGTGTGAGGATTCAATCAGTCGTGCAGACAGCAGGTGGCTCTTTAAGAAGGTGGGGGTAACGCGAGTCGGGTGTGGTGGGCGGGTGAAGTATGCTCGCCGACCGGTTCGTACGGGACGTCCGGCCTCGGGAGGCCAAGGGGCGCAAGGGCAGCACGGGGTCGGGGAGGAGGAGGAGGGGATGCGCTTCCGACAACTTGCACAACTTCCGCCAATCCGCGCGAGATAGTCTCTGCACGATCCCTTCCCCTCCTCCCAACGAAACTTTTTTGTTCCTCGTTTCCTTTTTTTCCTACTGAGCCTCCCTCTCGCCCCGTTTGCCCAGCCTCCACAAACCCACTACCACTCTCCGTATCTCTCTCCCCCGGTCATGCGAGCGCTACGCAGCGAGCGAAAGAGAAAATGAGAGACGGGGTGGAGAATGGTGTCCGGGACTCTGAACGGCGCCACTCTCTCGCTAAACACATTCGAAATGCTACCGCAGCAGACGGGAGTGGGGGTTGTTTACGCCCCGTGAAAACACTGGCCCCTCACCGCCTTCTTTATTAACCCAAGCACCGACGAAAACTCCAACAATGTTTATCCTCCCGTCCGCCACCGACTATTATTATTATTGTTGTTTTTAACCTGCACCCTTGACCAGTTCTTTTCAGAATTCCTCAAACACTCTCCCCGCTTCTCTTCCAACTTTAATTCAGTCCTTCTGCGTCTCCCGCGCCAAAATCTCTCTACCTCCCGGTCGTGGGGTGGGGGAGGAGAGAATAGAGAAAAGGGGATTCCTCTCGCCAGGGGAACGGTTCGGACACATGGGACGTCCACGTCCTCTGCCTCATCCGAAAGGATTCGTCTCCTGCTGCGAAAGGAGGATGGGTCGCTCTCCGCGGTCCACTCACACGCAATATAACATCCGCTTGCGTCGCCTCCAGAGTCATTAAAATCGTTCTCTCCTCACTCAGTATCTCTCAACACACACAAAAAAGACACGACCACACGTGAAAACAAGTGGTTTCTGGCCACGGGGGAATGAATCGACTGCGTTCCAAAACAGAAGTGGGAGAGAACCACATTCAGGAGAGGCGTCGGCGGGAGAATGCAATTAGGCGGGCTGCTCCTTTGGGCGCAATTTTGAGACGACAACTCGACCCGACGGACTCAACCCTTGGGGGGAGGGGGGCCCTTGGTTATATCGGATGGGGTGGGAGACACCGAAGCTGATGCAAATATAAATTACCAGTCACGACGCTTCCAATGTTACTCTGCTCACGGTTATAAAAAATTCCTTCACCGTTATTGCTGTGGTGACGGAATCTTGGCAATGGAGTCCAATCTAATTAAAACATTCACAGCTGAGAGTACCCCGGGAGGAAGGGAAGAAAGATGTGAAAGGTCCTTCGATATACGGTCTTCTTTTGCCGAAATGATTTCTACTCCTCGCAGGATGATAATGCGCTATTTTATGGACTTCGCGAAGTTAGGGCAGCCACTGGGGAGCAATATCGCCCATTAAATTGGCAAGGGGACAATGACGAGCCTGCGATGTCGTTGACCGGAAGGGCTATCTTCTCGTGGGAACTGGTCGAAAGCCAAATGATGTCCGACGCGAATTTCCTGCGCCATTTCTCGGGTGGGCTTACGGTTGAGCGGGAGGAAGGGAGGGATGAAGGGGGGTTTGGCCGGGAAAACTTCGGAGAGAGCTTTTCAAGTGTCTTCCTGTGTCACGAAAAAATGACGTCCTTTTTGAAAAAAAAGAAATAAAGTGAGGAGGGTGGAAACCGAATACCGGGGAGGAATTCTCCTTCCTTTCACTCGAGGCAATAAAGACGTTCTTCACGCGGATAAAGTGAAGACACGCTTGGGGTACTTTGGCGGAGGAGTCATTTTCCCCTCTTGGAAGTGATGGTGGTAGGGCGTGGAGAAGGGCATGCTGGCTGCGCACGCCAGTAAACAAGACCGGGGGTGGGATGGAAGAGCACCTTGTCCGTGCCCCAAGGGCGCGAGGGTGGGGAGTGTTCTAAACTGTGCCAAACAAATCACAAAGGAGGAGGGCGAAGAGGAAAAACAAACGATTTTGAAACCGGTGGAGTTCTCAGACGGGAGGAGAAAAGAGGACCGACCGTCTGAACTGAACTATCCCGAACTTCATCTCTACGAAATTAACCCGTCCGATTCCTCACTTTGGTTCTGTACCGGAGTGACACCATCACAGGGAACCAATCAGTCAATCGACTTGTGTATCTCCACAGTCATCCTCTAAAGGACTGCGATGGGGGAGAAACCCGATGCGAACGTATTCCAGGTACTGAGAGGGAATGAGTTCTAAGATTTCCGTGTTACTCGAATGAATCTGCATGCAAAGGAAATGAAAAACATCACCACTCGAAAACTTGGCGCTGTGGATGACTCGAGTTCCAAACGACTACTACCCGTCCATAGCCTTCGTCCGCCGCGACCGGACTGAGAAAACAGAGTGAATCATAGCATGTGAGATTTTTTTCCTCACCCCTTCCGAGGGATTTCGGGTGACAGAGCGGGGAGGGAGGTTCCCGGTGAACAGCGACAGTTGGACGATTGAGGAATAAAATCGCCGAAAAAATTAAGCAGAGAGTAGGGAAGCGGAGGGCGAGGGTGTGTGTGGAATAGAAGAAGGGGTGAAGGACGAAGAAGGGGGAGAGTTGGGTGAGGGGAAGTCAATTTATGTATCTAGAGAAATGGGGGAGATTCAGGGAACGCTGGGGAGTGGGGTCAAGTGAGGGAGAGTAGTGGTTTTGGGGGTATGTTTGTGTGTGTATGAGTAAGTCGATGTCCCTACCTCGATTAAACTCCCCCTGAGGAACCAAACACAGGCCAAGATCTCTTTGAGGGGAACGGATTACGGAGGGGTGGGGATTAAAATGATGACCTCACTCAGTCACGGCGGCAAGAGTCACCCCCTGTCACGGAAAGAAACGCACGGCCCACTGACCACGGTAGGGGTATTGCTCTGTGCCGCGTCAGACTACCCCCATCCCCCTAGGGGAAGGGAGAAGTTCAGAGGTTCAGGGGGGAGAGGGGAACTGGTGCACGTGGACCCACCACGATGGCAATAAAATGATAAAGTTTAAACTCGGCAAGGAGGGCTTTTAGATAGTGTGATGCATTGCACGGAAAGAGGGAGAGAATCGGGAGACGTGTTAAGGTGAAGTGGGGAGAGTAAGGGAAAGAGTGAGTGCGGCCACGTATGCGAGGGGGGAAAAGATTATTTTCCCTCCGAAGCGAACGCTAGAGTAGAGTTTTGAAGGCGGGGGGGGGGGGTGTGTGTGTTTGAGGGATTCTCTCTTTCCAGGGAAGCAGACGAGAGGGTGACGCGGTAGGTATACGCGGAATTCGCCCTGCAAGACAGACGGGGAGATGAATACTAAATGGTACGGGCAGCTACCACGGGAGCGAAGGTACTTTAGCGAGCCATCCGGAGAGGGTGGAAGCGGACGATAGGGAGGGAATTCGAAATGGAAGGGGATGCGAGGGTTTCGTGGGACGGCGCCAGCAGCTAGGATGAGGCAAGAGGAGAGTGCAGGGATGGCTGTAGGAAAAGGGTCAGGGGTATGATGAAGAGTCGAGGGAGGCAAGGGTGGGGCTGGCGGCGTCTCCTATTGGACTTGGTCCCTGGATCAGAAGAAGTGGGGTGGTAAGAGAGGAAGAAGGGCGGGAAGGGTAGGAAATGGAGAGAGGAGGGTGGTTGGGTCTGGCGAGCGAGAAAAGGATTGGGGAGGGGAAAGGGAAGGTTTTGCAGATGAAGAGACAGTGGGGTAGACGAAAAAAAGCTCTATTTTGGCGGGGAATCCAAGGAGAGAGTAAGGATGAAACGTCGGAAGAAGAAGAATAAGGGAGGGGAAGAGTTATAGAGAGGGAGTAGTTCGTGAGGGATGAAGAGGTTTGCCCGGAAGCCAGACAGGCGGTTTCATTATGGAGGAGGAGAGAGGGAGAGATAAGAGGGGAGAAAGTTGAGCGAGAGAGAAAGGAAGAGTAATAATATCGGCGAGGAAGACGAAAGAGTGCGAGAGAGGTGAGTGAAGCTAAGCAGGAAGAGTGGGGCTAAGGGGGGTTTGAGGAGGGATGGGGTAGAGACAGAATATTCGTTATGTTCCGCTGAATATCAAGCCGCGTCACGTACCAGGGGTGAAATGGCGGGGAAATAGGGGCGAGGGAGGGATGCGGGAGGTTAACACCGGGTTCGGCGGCACTAATTGGTAGCGAGGCTGGGGTCGGGGGTGGGGGAGGGGAGAGGATGGTGGGTCGCGGAGAGGCCACGTTTGAGAGAAAGGGAAACGTGGATTCGTCGCGACGAAAGGCGGCGTGAAATGTCACTAATTAGTACCACTTAAGCGGCGGGAGGAGGGAAGGGGAGGAGTTACGGCGGCAACAATTGTCTGAATTAAAGGGCGAGGGATGAAATCTTGACGGAATTATACGTGCAGCGGTTATGGTGAATGATCATGTTTTCGTTTCCTGGAGGATGAATTCCCGATTTTTCTCACCGGCCTACAGTAATTCAATCCAACCGGATGATATTTCTGCGTCGAGCAGGAGTTTTTAATTGGCGTGATCTATTATTTTTATCCTACCGTGGACTCAATGGGAGAACCATGCCATCTCTACCGTTTATGACGTCGTATCGGCATACTTGATATTTCCTTACAGAAGGAAATGCATCAAGGTTTACAGTTTCTAGATCTCTTACTATTATTTTCCTGACTATGTTAAGGTAAAATCGAGTGGGAAATATCGAATTTGAGATCAGACATGCTACAATGATATCTCTGCCATCTTTTATGACAATCGAGCCAATTTACACCCGGGGAAAATGAATGACTTTTTATCCAAATCGTCGCAATGGATTTAATGAAGGAAACAATAACCACTGATGCTATTTATAAATAATTCAATGAGATATTGTGTTTCGCAATGCTTAATATCGACGGGGCGTCAATTTAGAGGCGGAACCTCGCTTCGTCCACGAAGATAATCAACTGCCGCGCAAACCGGCAAAAAAATAAAGCGACACGACGGCCTCTCTCAATCACACTCACACGGATCAATCCGGCCCTATCACAGCCATCGCCCGCCCAGGAACACCGAAGAGACGGGAGAGAGCGATAGAAAGTATTCACTGGTGTGTGGAGGGGGAGTGCTAGAGGAACAGCTGCACTATCGAAATGTCATCGGGAGGTCCCCGACGGAAAATGCCCGCGGCAGCGTTGATTCATGATTCGGATTGCGGGGCGTGCACAGGAAGAACGCATAAACGGGCCTTCGATCACAACCGCAACAACGGCAGGCGACAGGGCCGGCCGACAGGATGGTTTGCGATGGCGCGACCGTCCCCGCCACTACGCGCCGCGAAAACACCCGCGGGACCATTCATCACGGCGGACAAAACTCCGCGGGCTCTATGAAGGGGCTGTTGAGATCCTTTTGGTTGGTGGTTTGTGGGGGGGGGGGAGGTGGCGGTAGTGGAGGAAGGGACCCGTGACGGCGTGGGGGTGGGATACCTCCTTCAAAGGCTGAGTAGTTTAGTGTGCCCGACAACCCCGTCCGCACTCGACACACACAAACAAACACACACAAAATAAAATAGCACTCGGGAGGGATCTCGTGAGGAGGGACCTCCAGCGGGGTTGAAACATAAAACGGGCGAGCTGTTGGGAGCAGACTTCCTGGGGCCCTCAAGAGGCAAAGGGAGGAGAGGACGAAGAACGCCCACTCCCATCCCTTCCTCTCGACTCGACGCCTCGTGGGCACTCAAAAGACGCGGAGCACTCCCTTTACACCGCGGCCTCCCCTTCCTCGACGACAGAGTGTTGCGCCGCGCGCTCCACCCCAATCTGACACTCGGGCGTTTGTGACGGGGGGTGGGGCCAGCGACGGGACGGGGATCGTCCTCCGGGGGAGAGGAATCGGAGGAAAGGGCCGCGCCCTCTGTCACCCCTGTACCCCTTGGGGATGGATGGCCCTGGGAGTCAGGCGGGATGCCCCCGCTGCTTGTCTCTTCCTCCTGAGGGAAGACCTTCCCTCCGATGCGGGTGCCAAGAACGCCTTTGTAAAGCACGCCGGGGGGACGAGTGGCTCCACTCACCGCGGGAGAGGAACCGCACACACACAGCCACCTCTCCTCCCTACTTCAAAACGCACACTGGCCTCTTCGCCATCTACTCCTCCTTCCCCACCACCGCTCACCCCACCCCTCCTCCTCACACGCTCTCCCACTCCCCGAGCGCGTTCGGCGGTCCACGCGGCCAACTCTAAAACGCCCCCATGCGACAGAACTCACCACTACGCCACTACCTCCTCCCTCCTCTTGGTTCCCTCCCTTCTCTCACTCCCCCCGCCCAGTGCCACCGCCACGACCGCATGGGTACCCTCCCTCCCTCTGCTGGTGCTCCTTCACCCCTCCATCTAGCCTTCATGCCTCTTCCCTCATCCCCTCTGTCGTTCCCTTCCCCGTTCTCACCCACCCTCCCATCTCCCACCTCCGCGTCCCTCTCGCACCACCTCCTTGGCTAGATTCCTCCCGCTCTACGATCCAGTCCTCGTCTTTCGCCAAATCCAAATGCACTCACTCACCCATTCCTTTATCATATCTCTTTCCCCCGTTTCCCTTGTGCTCGCGTTCCTTTCCTCTTCACCGCTTCCTCATACTCGTCTTCACACCCTCTTCACTTTCCTTCTCCTTTTACATGGATGCGTGTTCTCATATTACGCGTGCGTGCGCCCTCCTTAACGTGTACCACTCGGCTTTAATGAAATAAATAAAAATTCAGGTCCCACCTCTTCCTTTCAGCCTTTCTCTTGGGGGGCTAGCATAGCAAGGAATCAACGGCGGGGAGGGTCGAAAGCCCTCTTTTCTGTTAGTTCCGTTGAAATCAATCTAATTTCATACCGATTCACCTTTTAGTGCTCGTGTTATATAATTTGTGCCAATTAAATAGTGTGCAAAATAATGCAATAGAAGCGTATGAAATAATTCACTGAGTACGGTATAGACGTTGAGTTTTGGTATTACGGTTGCCTCGTTAGGTAATGCGCTCTTAGACAAAAACGTCGTAGGTTCGGACTTCGCCAAGAATTAAATCGTCTTGCATCGGTCTCCGTTGAGCCTTTGGCTTGAATCTCCGAAACAACATGAAAAACCTGTTACTTCCATCGTGTAAACTTAGATAAGAGAGGGAGAGAACGCGAGTAAGAGTTGTAGATTATTTAAGAATATAGAGAGCTATTACGAAAAATGGACAGTGCCAGCGAAAAATATGTATTATCCTGCCTTTATTCTTATAGTGTAATATTCCTACTAATGGCATCTTTTAAAGCTGTGAAGGAATAATGAATCTGTTTCTCTCTAGGAAAAATTAGGAAAACGAAAATGTAGATTCATTTTTACCAAGTTTTATAGTTGATGAGGAGATAAGAAGAGGCATTGAAACTTTCCAGGTCCACCTAACCTCTATGTCGTTTCATGAAAATTATTCACAATATATTCGTTAATATATAGTATTTCCTAGAGCTAAAAACGTAGAGGATTTTGCTTTACTTAATATGTAGAATTGAAAGTTTTTTCAAGGAGAGCACCTTCGTTAAAATCAACACTGTATCATCATCAGGTGGTACATACCCAACATAGATACAGTGTATCTATTGTAATTCTGTATTTAACTGTATTTAATGTAATTCTTAACCAATGGCAAGTATATTTCCAGTTTAATAGGCGGATATAAGTGAAACAGAGAGTGATTTTTATCAACTGGATGGATATTAAAAATTAAGAATCAAAAAAAGAGGTGGCTGTATTATATAATTTGTATACAGCAAAGATACTTTCAATGAAAAAAAATTACCATCACACTCATGTGTGCTATTGTATGGTGAACTGCTTTTGGGTAAAATTTGTGTTTCTTTGATGAGTATATACTACCTTGATCGAAAAGTTCCCGGAATAACCACCGTGTGGCGCTCCCATCGTTCCGATTTGAGTTCTGTTTTTTTTGTTAAATTGGTACATCTGTTGTTGATATTCCCTTTAAATCTTAGTGTCATAACTTGACATTTGCAAAAGTTACGTAGCCAAGAGTACATCTATCTCTGTGTGTGTTGGCGATTTTTTACAATTGCAGAAATGGATTTAAATTTGCAACAACGAACTTGTATTAAATTTTGCGTAAAAAATGGATTTAGTGGCGCACGGACGTTGGAAATGTTGGAAAAGTGTTTCGGCAACGATTCTCTAAAAAAAACGGTCGTTTACCAGTGGCACGAGCGGTTCAGAAGTGGTCGTGAGTCAATCGAAGATGATGAACGCAGTGGCAGACCATCGACATCGAAAGTCGGTGAAAAAATTGATAAAGTAAAAGAAATGTTGGTCAATAACCGCAAATTAACCATCAGAGAAATAGCGGAGGACTTGAACATTGCCTATGGATCCGCCCAAGACATTGTACGGTACGATATATAGTATGTATTAATTATGTGTATATTTATGTCGCTTAAGAAAATAAACTTAATTGTTTTTCCACACTTCATGTTCTAAATCTAAATACGATTTCCTATGAAAGTGTGGTATTTAAAGGAAACGGAATTTACATAATCAGGGATGCTATTCGCAGTATTTATGCGACTTTTTTCACTACCAGCGTAGTAGTACTGCGAATTCCGTACGCGATTCGGCAATTTCCGTTTTTTGGAAAATTAACGCCACTGTATTTTATTTTGTGAGAGTTTGTCACTTACCTAACATCCTCGCTTCCAATACTTTCTTTCTACTTTCTCGTTGACTCATGTTTTCATCCTGCTCTTGACCCCTTATCCGCCAGTTCTCTCACCCCTTCCTCCTTACGCCCACCATTATGTCCACGAAACCATTATCTCTCTCCTCCCCCATTTCCCATTTTAATAGCCTGCCTTCCATTTTGTCTTACTTACCGTATTTCTTCCCCGTCCTCATTCTATTTTCCTACCTTAACCTTTCGAGTAAGGAGTAAATTGCATGCTTATACTCTGCCACCTGCCTTTCAACCAATTCTACTAATTCTCTCCTGCCGGCTTTACCACTAGCGAACCTGTTCCCCTTCCACCTCTCTTACCCTAGCCCGGTAACGCACCTCACACGGCAGAATATTCCGTTAAAAAGCGCAATGAAAATATTTAAATGGATCATGGGAATGAATTAAGCGTTTTGTTATCCTCCTGTGCCTATTGTTTTCCGCGAGATTCCCATAACCATGCCTATATTGAAAAGGTGACCGTCCTGAATTGTGAATGTCATGTAAATAACATTTATTCATTTACCCTATTCTGTGTCTATTATACCTGCAATCTACTCATCTGATGAAAGTCAAAAGGAAATGAATACAAAATATGTAGTAACTACGGGACAGCAAATAAAAGCTCCATCTCAGAACAGGTTGGCAGGAAAGATAGAGGAAAACTCAATTATCGATGGCGATGCTTTTAATACCCCCTAGAATAAATTGAAAAGTAATATTATAGAGGTAGCATTCGAAGAACTTGCCACAAGTCCCATAAACTGATGGAACAAAAAGCCCAATAAGTTATATTGGTTTTGTACAGTATTTAAAGAGAAATGTAAGGAAAGAAAGAATGCCTATCTCAAGTATGGTGCACTGAAGACTCCAGGATCCTATGAACAATACAAAGCCATTCGCAACGAAAAATTACTAGCAAGAAAAATTAAGAATAGTTGTATATGTAACCTCTCGAAAAAAAATGAGGGTGTTTATGGTCGCCAAAAACTAATATAGCGTCAATTAGAACACAAAGAAAATTACTCAATGAACTGATAGAACAAAAACATTTAACTAAAGAGGCATGGCTAAGATACCTTACAGATTTGTAGAGCAAAGATGGTATCACCGCTGATAGGCATAACGTACCAAAATTAACAATTAATTATACATTATAATAGAAAGCACAAACATACAAGTAACGCTGCGAAAATTAAAAAAAACAGACCAGATAACATCCCGAACGAACTGCTTAAATATTGAGAAGTTCCTCTTATCCAGCGATTATTGAAAAGAATCAGTATTATTCTCGCTTATTGTAGATGAAAGGAGAACGGACATCACAATTATATTGTCCAAGAAGGGAGACAAGAAAACTTCTCGGCACCAACAGGGAGACAGGAAAACTATAGAGAGACAAACTCGAACATCTCTAAAACTAAAGAACAAAATCATAAAAAAAGAAACGGAATTATTACTATTTCGGATTAGGAGCAATGGTTCTTAAGCAGCAGTATATTAAACACCCAAGTGACCTAGTATGTGTTCTCTATCCCACCCCTTACTTGTAACTTTGTTTTATTCCCCCACCCCCTTTTCAACCTTGTGCCAATCAATTTTACAATCTCGGCTATCCCGTTTTCATTGCTTCAAGACCGTAAGAGCGTTCATTTTATATTCACCCTGTAGTTAATGGTTTGATTCGACAACTAGATAAGTTTTCCTAAGAATGAGAACTATGAAATGAAAAAGCGTGACATGCCAAACCGCAAAAAAATAATGAGAATATAAATTCTTGGCAGTTTGAATGTCGAAACACGCCTGCCGTGGCGTGGAGAGCAATTACAAGGGATTTTGCACCGTTTCTTCCCACAAATCAAGTATTTTAGCTGTGTCAGTACGTAGGTCAGCATTCAATAATAGAACATTGAATGAAGATATGGCTTACCTTATGCAACTGAGAGTAACTATTTCGGTTTTTTATGCAGGATGCTGCTGGAATGTTACAATCCCAAAGAGAGAGAGAGAGAGCGAGGGAGAGGAAATGATAGAGTTCTTATAGGTGTGTAATTAGTGTGCCTCTGGTTCTTATGACGTAGGATCAATCAATCACCGCATATTTTTACAACTTGTCAGCAATAAGAGCTAAATACTCTCTAGGTTCATTACTGATTCACAATTTAAAAAAATGCAAAAATAACTAATAATTTGTGTACATTATATGAGCCATTTCTTCCAAGTGCCCTTGACGTAATGGAAAGAATACATAGGATGCACCCTTAAACAAATTTGTTGTCCCCGGCGTAACTTTAAAAGTGTGTGGAGTTATTGAGTCAATAATTTCATTTAATTTAAATACTGCACAAAAGTCTAGTAAAAATAGTTTTAGTACATTGCTATCAGAATTGGTATTAATAACTTAAGACTTGAAAATTTCAACAAACTTTATTATTCAACAATTTATTTCTTCATTTTTTCTATTAGAAGAAAAACGGTGAGTACGAATAAAAACTCGAAAAAAAACTTTGCCCTTTCGTCATCTTTTCTTCTCTACTCATTTCCAAGCTTACTTCTTTTTCCCTCTGTCCACTCCATTTTCTTCACATTTTTCGCCTTACCTGCCTTTCCCCATTCTGTCCTGCTAGCTCTCGCTCGACATATCAATGTTTTCCCCTTCCATTCTCCCCTGTTTTTCTATCCCTCCTGCGTTAGACCAAGGTTAAGCGCTAGTAGCACTTGCCGTCCCCCTTTCCCCTAAAATATAATCCTCCCACTCCATTCCCCCGGACCCTCCGCTCACTCATTGGGGATCTTTTAAGAGAGACTACGGCGTCGGATCCCTTAAGTGAACGTGGTCTAATGGAAGAGAGTTCCGCCACTAAATGGTCGTTTTCGTAGTTAGTCCTGGAAAAGACGCCCCTTGTTTTGCACTGTTTCATGGGAGCAGGCGGGTGTGGAAAGAAAAAAGGAATCAAAATTTAAAGGCGACTCCACTTGACTACATTTCCCTTCCTCCTGGGCGTTGCACTGCCCTTGGCTAAGCGGGATGTGCGGAGTTCACGAACACGTTTTGGTAGGTTTTGGCGGTTCTGCGATGAATAAAATGACCGCATCTCAAGTTATGCACCATTATTATTTACGTCCCTTCGAAACAAAGATATCGCAACAAAACACGACGAGAAAGATGCCGTTTTAAATCATGAAGAAAAGAGGGGAGATGAATTTTCAAGCAAATAACAAGCTAGTTATATCAACAAGGCACGCGCGATATTATATCAAAAAACATGTGGAATGCTCCTTGATTTTTCAGATATTCAGACGTTAAATACAGGAGTAGTATTTCAGGAAAACTTTCGGGAAATATAGGACAAAAATAAAGGATTTAGATGTTAGGCATGTAAGGGGTCGAGTTAAGATTCGTAATCTCAAATAACTGTTTGTGTGAGAAAATTCAAAGAGCTGCGAGTGAACCATTTTGAGTGGACAGAATTTACAGTTTTCCGAAGATGTCATAATAAACATCACGAAGCCACGAACGTAAATGCTCTCATGCGTAACAAGCGTAGAGATTACAAACGTCCCCTCACGGATGAGAAACGTATGGTCACATAATTCAGCTTCTTTGCTCAAAAAATCAACGTTGATACGGAATTACGGCAACAGTTACTGGACTGCTTTATAGGAACACGATTTATTGCGACATGTAATGAGGGTTAATACTGAAAATGGGACATTTCAAGTGATTAGTCCGAATATTTACGTATCTCAATTAATTGTTGCCGTTCATCAAGGCCCCTCAAAACGTTTACAATTATTATTAGTTGTACTCATGTAATATTTATTCAAAGATTTAAAATAATTAAATCAGGAGCCATAATACATTTTCCAATTGCATGCTAGGTGTAGAAGCAAACCGCTGGACTCTTGATGTAATAGAAGGATCTTGGTAATCGACCAATCTTTATGCACGTCAAAAACAGACCTAGTTTTAAAAGTTGTGTTTTTGTCACCAAAATATTTTTCCTTTCAAGCTAACGTTGTTTCTCCTCGTTTTTTCATCTGAGTTTACAACGTTAAAGAAATTTGACCTTAAATATCTACCATATAATATGAAGGATGTACTTTTGAATTTGTCTATTCTGAGAACATTTGTCTTTTTCTATATCGTTGATTTCGTACGTAATTTTTTCTCGACTTGTAATAGTTTTTCATCAACATGGAATAACAGGCTGGAAATTGAAAGCATAAGATGCGGCAAACAGGCAGTTTTCTCGTTCGGTAATGAAATCACCAGAAATACCAAGTGATACTTCGTACATACAAATGTATCAACTGATCTTACATTTGCTTTGTATTTCTTGGCCACACCTCGAGGAATTGAACATAATCTGGCGCCTGCTGTAGCGTATTAATAACTCGAAAAGGGTTCTCTTAAAGGTAGAAAATTCACTTTTAAATGATCAATGGAGAGATACATCCATCATTCAATAAAGGAAATGCAATTATTCTGCATTGAGCGTTGAGTGATTTATACTGTTGCCAGCTATTGAAAGTAATTTCACTCTAATATCACTCCAGTTTGTTAATCATCAAAGGTTTGCAGTATTTTTAAGAGTTGTAAAACACAAAATTTATCACTTAATCAAAGGGTATTCATCCCTTTATGATAGTTCAATTTTAGTTAAATAATTGCTTCATAACATCATTGTGAAATATTTACGAAGTTATGTGGCTGTCTTTGGCACCCCGCGAATTATTTTGGTATAGACATGGAACTTAATGATTATTACCAATAACCGTGCCGTATTCATGTTAAATAAGATAACCTTCTTTGGTAATCCAATATCTTCTTTTTAGTCATCCTCGAGCCTCTAAATTTCGCATCACAATCGCCAATACACCTCCGTTCGTTACTGTCACTGCCATATTTCTTGACTCCGGTGTTTGCACGCGTGGCGAAAAAGGATACGCAAACGTGACGCTCGGTACGGTATGAAACATGGATAACAATGCGTAAGAAACAACGCAGTTGGTGCCGCACAACATGGATAGATAACGCGGGCCATAAATCCCGCGCTCGTCTTCCCCTATCTATTCCCCGCTATTCTTCTCTCGCACCAGTCCCCACTCTCCAGCGTACGCTCCTCCTCCCCCAAACCACTCCTCCCTCCCTTCCCCATCACTTGCCCCTCCCACACTCCTCTCTCTCCCTCCCTCTTATCGTATTTTTTTACAACAACTTCGGAGGCGCACTTTTACGGCTTCGACCAACATCCGACGAGCAGAACACACTCGCCGATTTACTCCGCTCTTCCCTACCCTGTCCCTCCCTCCCTCTCTCTCTCCCGCCCCCACACCACCCGCGCAATGGTAATAGCCACGGATTTTTTTTATTTCTCTATCCGAAGCTGGGACGACGAGCCCGCGACGACGCTTTATTATCGCTCTCGACTATTCAATGAATCGCCCTTCGCGGTGCGCACATTATTAAAAAGTTTCTCCGTCTCCGTTTGAAGAGTGTGGGGGGGGGGGGGGGGGTGTGGGACGTGTACACGGATATGGCCGCAGATGGAGCAACGGAATAGTGGAGGATGACTGTGCAAAAAGTTATACAAAAATGAAACGGAAAAATAAATATAGAAAAAAAAACGTATGCATATATCACGCAAGATTTACGGCTGTGGTTTAGCGCGACTGCGCGGTGCGCTCTCATCCCCCTTTACTCCCCCCCCCCTCGGCATTCCGCGCGTGCATTCGACGTCGCTCATTCTCGCTCCCGTTCGAACGAGCGCACTGCAATGATGATGATGGCCTCAGATGAGCTCTTCTCTTTTTTTTCATTTCATTTTCGCCTCCTTTTCTCTTCTTGCAAATGAGCTGCTCGCGTCTCCCACCCCAACTTTACAAGTGCCCCATTGCGATGAAAGATGTCGGTCAATAGCAGTGTTCCCATCGGAGGAGTCATTTTTTCCTCATTACCTTCCCCTCTCTCCCAACCCTGCACCCTCCCGGGCCGTGATTCGTGAGCGGTGCCGCGGAGGCAATTTACGGACGACTGAACGAAACCAAATGTTTCGCTTTATTTCCCACCACTCCGAGTAGCGACGGTGCCCTCAGCTCTCCACGCCCCCAGCCCTGGGTTAAAGGTCCGGAAGGGGGGGGAAGAGAGAAAGGGCGAGGGAGAAGTGAAGAGAGGGAAGGGCGTGAAAGAAGCTCGCGTGCATTTGCTGCCATTATTAATTGAGAAAATAACGACCGATTGTGGGGAACATTGGTGGATTTTCTAATTAGAGCCGGAATTCAAGATTAAGGATATGCGATGTTATCCAGCAGTTTTTCAGCGGGCTCTCGTGTATCACGCCACAGAGGCGCTCGGTTAAGTAAAAATGAAAGCAAAATTTCGCATTCTTAATTTCGATATAATTATATCATCTAAAAATAGCCTACTTGAAAACAGCCCTGAAAATTTTAAGAGTTGTATTAATATCGAGCATGAATTTATTATGAAATGGATATTGCTATTTAAAACACTGACTCACTATCCATTTCCAGTCGTCCAAAACGGTTCATAATTAGTACTATTATTCCAATCAAAATGAAAGAAGTAAAATCGAAGAATAAATATAATTTTATTCATATATATAACACTTGCCTTTAAGCATTATTTGCCTGAATTTTGCTGCCATAAAAATTTAATTCAGTATCCAGAAGAATATATTCTTGGATTGCCATACTTGCTTGATCAATATAAATCTAAAGAATCAAGAAATAGTAATCATGTATTAGGACAGATATAACATTTCGCAATGCTAAAATAATTACATTAAAATTTTTATGTTAACCAGTTTACATTTTCCCATTGTCTCCCTGTATCTTTAATAGTTTGGTTTTAACTCTCAATAGAAAGTTTCAATATTTTTACGGACAAACAAAAAAATGTTTATTTCTGATTGTAGAAATTCATCTTGCGAAAGATTTAATATTTACCTTACGGTATTGCATGAAAAGAACTTTCATTAGTTTGACCTCTCAGTGGCATAAGGTGCTTCATATTCTTGCAACAAAACGTTCATCTTTCCAATATTCTTTCCAGTAATATGTGAAAATCTAAAGGAAACCATCAAAAAAGTTTTCAAACACACAAATAGCCTAACACCTGTGAGCCCTATAAGGCTGATTTCGTATTTAATATGCTTCTCGACTAAAGTGGAATAAATATTTTTATAACGGTTAGACCACAGAGCGAAAACTGGAGGACATTTTGTTGAAGATCTATTAAAGGCATAATACCAAACTTCCACGATCACGTATTCTGCGAATAGCTTCTATGCCTCACGTCCCCGTCGTATTGCGAAAATATATTTTTTTAGTCAAGACAAATGTGCTTCAAGGCTCGCTAGCCGTGGTGCGAAATTGGTGACGTGCAGGGCAAATATGCCGAATAGCAAATAGAGTAGAGGAAAAATATACCTATAATGTTTTGATTCTATTAAATTCCTCGATAATTCGAAATTAATGATCTAATACTCTAAATTATAAATGAAAATGTGAAGTTAAATAATACATTTTCTAAATTTTATCATGCAGTGGTGCCATTATGTTTAACTTCGATAAACTCCGTATGATTTAATAAATTATATCTTTATACAATGTTGCTGATAAAGCATTATTGATTAAGGGCTTTGATAAAGTGACATTTTCTCAACCCGACTCACTATTGAGAATATTTTCAGTCTACGGCACTCACCTGATTATTAGTATATGAGAGAGGGTGTACGGTTTAAAAAAATTAAAATAATACTCAATATTGGGATGCTTACGTTGTCATTATGAGATATTGCTTCTTTCAGATGTCTGCTTTCTGTCAACTGCCAACGATAGAAGTATAAATGACCGCTGCTTAAAACTCAAAGAAATATTTCAGAGAGAAAGGGTTGATAAAACATCCAAGCCACAAACAAATGAACAAGGAACAATGCAATCCTAAAAGCAGTTCACGATGTACCTATAGTCAAAAGGGGTACTCAGAGCGAGAAACATCACAAACTCTTTTAAGTGCAACTCTTGGAGCTCCTCCAGAAATTCTATTATTCGATAATTGGTATATTGTGTCTGATCTTAAAGAACTCCGTTGACGAAATTTAACTAAATTAAATAGAGAGTTTCGCATAAAAAATGAATTGTTCATAGTAAAAAATATCTTATCAAACATGGAGGTGAGAAAAAACTACAACAGTAAGTAGTAGGATTAACTTTGTGGGAGCTGATAATAGGTAATGAAAATTGCGCACTTAATTATCTTTCTCATAATAATTTTTGTGAATTCTAAACTAGCGTATGATTACCAAGACAGTCTGTCTTGATAATGTGCTGGCGTTGAAATCGTGGTCAAAACATTTTAAGCAAATGTTTTTGTGGGAAAGAACTAACATAGTTGAAATTTCACAAACCATGAAGAGCGCTGGTAAATGTGAAAAGTTATTACGTTATACAGTGAATCGAAAATTATGACCGCAATTATCCACAAAAGAATGGAGAGAAAAGTAAATTTTATTTAAGTAGAACCAGTTTGGAGATATAAAATACAGAGGAAAAAGAAGAGTCACTTTTACCATAGAAAAAAGAGTAAAATAAGAACAATCTGCCATCATGGATGTGGAGAAAGCTTTTGGCAACGCTGACTGGGCAGTGATGCTTTACATATAAGAACTACTTGGAAAAAATAAAACTGATTTGCGATTATTTGAGAGTGAATGACCCACATACTGTGTATTTTTTGAATCCATAAATAATAAAAAGTGAATAGAATGGTTTGTAGGCGTCACTGTGTGGAAGCGATTCATATCAAAAAAGAAACTACTTTATTCTTCCACATATATATGTGAAAGTATTTTTTCCGATGGTAAAAAGTGGATAAATTTTAAAAATTTAAAAGTTTTTCAATTGTATCTGTTTAAAAATATTTTTTCTTTCACATTATCCAGTTCACAAGGTTAAAAATATATAAATTCAGTTAATTTTAGATCAAATATGTGAATTTTATTGTGCATTGTCTAGCCTACTTTGCCATTAATTTTTAATTGAAATCAATTTTTAAGCTAGATACCTGTTATTGTCTATCATAGGGGATGAACTGTAAAACGATACGGAGCCATTACAGGCTACGCAGCAGAGGGGAGGGTGATTTATTATTTGAGAAAGTGTATGCGCGAAAATAAATACGTGTGGTAGTGGTGCCCGTCATTAACTTCGATATTTATGCATACATCGGGAGGACAACAAATGAAACCAAGGAAAATATAAAACGTCGTGTGAATGTACACTGAAAAAACATAAGTAGCTAGTAGGCGACATTGTTGTTCCCGCAGTGTATGATGAATACGTGATAAGAATACGCGTAGAGAAGAGGTTCGAGACATTTTAACTCCAGAAAAGCAAGCGTAAAATGAAGTGAATATGCTCAGTTATGTTCATAAAGGACGTAAGAGTCATGTTTTCCCAAGATTATCGAGGTATTCACTAGAAAATGTAAGATTTTTGCTATTCAGTTGGCAGTATTACCAGTGATTTGAGAAGTAGGGGTTTCATATGCTCAACACTTTTACTTTGACAGGCAATAATAAATTCTCATTTGTTAACTTTGATACTTTACAATGAAGCCAATTCAATATAACCATAAACTCAAAGCATTCAGTGCTTTGAGTTCATCCTTATTCATCAAGTCGATTTTTTGATTATAGCATTCATCATGTTGGATGTTCGAGTGTCATTTGTAAAAACTGCAATAGTAATCAGTCATAATTTCTAATACCTAATTTAAATTTATGCCAATTAAAGTATTAAGTCCCACCAATGAACATCTCTTATCACAGGTCTGGAAAATAGAACGATCTTCTGTTTCTATTTTGGACAGCAAGGATGGAAGAAAAACAAATTTTTGTTCCGTCTCTATATTGAACTTCCGCACTAAAATTTGAAAATGTAAAACAATAGATTCCATTCCTAGAGTTTCTGTGATGTTCTGTAAAGATAAACACACTCTTGACTCCTCTGGCCAAGCTTTCCAGTTATCAATCACCGACTAGTTTCTAACGGTGCTGGTAAAAAGTGATGAATGATGTAAAAGACGAGCAAAAAGCGACTGCGCCTTTCCTTGAAAACGTACTATTTATGACGGATGTAGAGATACACACGCAAGTAATGCCACAGAGTGTGTCGCGAGAACAAAGTTTTCGCCCTGACGCCATTACCTCCGTGCACACTATCCATTCAACTCGAGTGATTCCTTTGAATTTAGCCGCCAGGTGGTGGTGGTCGAGTGAGTTTCTCCTGGTCACGCACGGGTCACCATTGTTAAAGTCATCGTGCATAACGGACGTCATGATGTGAAAACCGCGCCATGTGTGAGACAGGAAGAGTAAATACGGCCCGCTAAATTAGGATTATGGCGTTGCATACCTGATATCGGAGAGGGATTGGGAAGGGCATTATATGATGAAGAGATTAGGCGCTGTTGTGGGATGAAGAGTAACCGTGGTGGAGGAGTTGCGAGGAATGCGACCGGGTAAAAAAAATTAAAATAATATTATGGATAGTAATAATTAGCCTCATTGAAGTGAATATAATAATAATGTGGCAAAATATGAATGCTGGGCTGTATATCCTCCGAAACTTAGGGTACTAAAAAAGACTCAGTTGGAATTCTTCTTTCTCCGAATATGGAAACGCCAAAATGTCCTACTACAATCAATAAAGAAGCTTTATTTTAACCCTCTTAGTGCGGCGTAGTGAGGGTTAACCCTCTTTAGACGGCAATCGAAAGCGAGAAGCCCAGATAGTTATATTAATGGTGATCATAAGTAATATCATGCTAATATTCTTAGTGTATAATTATTAAACGTGGAAAATGCTTCATACCACCTTGATACAATTCATATTCGTTGTTTACGTATATTAATCCCGGAAAAATATCTGTAGGTACAATGAGGTGCATACTGAACCAGAAGAGATTCAAGAAAATGTTATTTAAGAATATAATGGAATAAAACTATCAATACCATTCTAAATAAGATAATGTAACGATTTACGGTAGCCATTGCTCACTTTACAATTACATTTACCGCGGAAAATTATTTTCAACTTTAATTTTTCAAGAACAACGTCAGGTTTCATGATTTGCTTTGGAAGTTGTGGACCATTAACTGCTTATTAAAGCTTTCGGTCGAACTTCGTGGAGATTATAAGAGGTCTGGCCATCGAGAGCCTGTGTTGGGCGATGCAAATGAGAATGCCTGGGGATTCGACTCTGTGCCCACTCGACCCTTCAACCAACCAGAGGTGGGAGCCGTAGAAGCCAATTGCCTCCATTCCGATTACGTCTCCCTTGGGTTCCCATCAAAACACTGTCCCTTCTGATTCTCTGCGGGAGTATCGTACGAGAGCGGGGAGGCGGTGAAGCGAGAGAATGCGAAAACTGGGTGGGTCCGTGAGTAGGAGCGGCCTTAGATGCACACTACACAACTTCCGGGAGGCTGGCATATTCTAAATCCCCCAACCGCTCACAATGTGTGCAGTTGAATGAGTGCCTACTCTCCTTAAAATGGGTTTAAGAGAATGGGTCTGAATAAATTGGATGAGAAAAGTTTCACAACGCAACGGACTAGACAGCAACAATATGGCACGTTTTCCCATCATGAACATCCAGGCTGGTGTCAATACCTGTTTCTTCTTTTTGCACTCACTCGTTACTTATACTTTAGATGGCTTCAGAGAAAAATATTTCCACGACTTTCGTGTCCCAGTTCCTGCTACAATTGGATTGAGGAAAGTTTGTTATTCGCTGATTGCCTAAGAACATCATTCTATTTTTGCTCGACGGATGTTATGGGGTTAATGATAAAAAGAAACGGCTTCCGTAAAATTCCGATCGTTTGTAAACTCCACATTTTGATGGACACGTGAGAAAATACTCAGAAAGTCGAGAGTATTGTTTTCTATCTTGCTCACATTAGTCTCTTGATCAGCTAAAGGTGTGTTCTAGTAGAGACAGCTTTCTCTAATATTACACCATAGTCTAATTATATCCTTAATGGTCGATTAATCATTAACGGAGTACGGAAAGTAAGCTCCCGAAAGCAGAAAGTTATGTTGAGCTTGAGACTATTAATGAGACTCAAAGCGGCACATGAATGACGGAAAGGCCCACAGGAACAAATAATAATCTGAGGTTTATCGAACATTCATTCCTGAGTTTACTGAGGGTAGAATTTATACTCGAGCAGCATTTGATAAACATTGGAGAAACTAAGTAGATAAGGCACCTAGATGAATTACAGCTTAGTCAGGAAACTTAAGGTAACTGGAAATCATGGGAGATAGCTTTGACCAAATATGAGGGAAAACACTAGCTTCAAATGTATGAAAACGAGAGAAGCCGTAAATCATGAATGATGTCTAAATTATATTAACGATTTTGAAAAATCAGCTATTTTGTCGAGCAACCCTCTGGCGGCTAATAAAAAATGTAAGATTTTACTTGAGCTGTAACAAGAGAAGCATGAAGCGACGTAGATATTCACCACGAAGGGCTGCGAGCTTTTTTCAACTGCAACAACCTAAACGCACGGGGCTTCTGGCTTGGTAATCCCTTTTCCATTACCCATCCCCTCATTGCATTCCCGTCCACACACAAGTCGTCCCACATCTCCTAACTCCCCCCCAGCTCTCTTCACGCCCCCCGCCAAATTCCCCCAACCCACCATGGTGGAGGGGGAAAGGGCGCGTGCAGGTAAGGTTGAAGAACGATCTCCCATTCCCCGCCCCACCGATGCAGCAGTGGCGAGGTCACCCGCGCGAGTCGGCGTCGAGCGGGGGCAACCGAGACGAGCGTGCCTCGCCATCTGAAAAACCACTCTCTGGCGCGCGCGGGTGCACGCCCAGCCAACCACACTGCCCTCCCCACCTCCACTCCAGAGGAGAGCGAAATAGTGTTGTAGGCGCCCGAAAATATAGCAAAAGGGCAACCATTAAATCGTTCTCTCTATTCATCCATTGTGTGCGTGTAACTTCGTGGGGTTTGTGGAAGGGCCTACTACGCTCGGGAGGGGGGGATTTGAGTTGGGATGCAGGTGTCCGCACGCCCGCACCCCACAGCACCCAATCCCACTTCCGCCCCCGTGTCTCTCATCCATTCCCCGCCGTCCCTCGTGCTCCCCGCCTCCATGCGATCCACGTGTGGCATCGCGAACCCCCGCCCCCTCCTTCCCTCCCTTCTCTCCCATCGACAAAATCCTCACCCGCGTTGCACCCTTAGTAAAGTGGGCGGAAGGGTGGGAAGTAAAGTCTCATCGGAAGCCTTAAAGCTTTTCCTTTCCCGGCACCCTTTCCCCATTTCGTCCCCCGGAAGATGAAAAGGGAGAGGATGAAGGAAGGGAAAAAGAAGAGTCTCGGGGAGAGAGAAAACGTTAGGGAGAGAACGAGAGAACCCGGGGGAGGGTAGGAATGAAAGATTGAAGAATGCTTGAACACGAGACGTCAGGAGAGAGACCTAAAAGGGGAATGCGATAAGGTAACGTTAGAGTTTGTTGAAGGGGTCTTAGTTCGTTGGCGGATATGTGCATGGGTAGAATGGGACACCGAGAGGACTCCGGAAAATAATGCACCCTCGGAAGCACTCAGAAAATATTTTGTGCCACGTGTTCAACAAAGAAGCAAGTTCAACTTTCCCGGAGGGATGGAATATTTTTCGAGTCATAGCAAGCCATTTTTTCAAGTAAATGTTAGAGATTCGAAAAAAGATAAAACCATGCACCCATATTAGAAAACAAAACTAATGAAACATATTGAATATATAAGAAGCGCAGTTATAAAAAACACTCGGGATACGTATTGTAAATTTTTATTCATTGTTGCGCAGGGAGGAGGAAGAGTTTAAAAAGACAATGAAGTAAAACGCGACGCGGGCACTTATTCATCAAATGAGACGCACGACAACGAGTCACACTTGTATTTGCGGCACCCAAAAACGCTGTACGGAAGACGGAGAGAAATTGAAGTAACGAAGAAGAGACTAGTAAGGGGAAATGAGAAAGGTGAAAAAGAAAGAAAAAAGGCATGGAAAATAAAGAGGCTGACGATATTATTAGTTTAGGGCCGGAGAATGAATCCCTTAGGGGACTATAGGATTTGGTTTCGGGGCGGGAGGGTTACAATACCGCGAGATCCAGGAGGAGGGATAGCTGGCTTGGAAGTGTGTCGAAGACGCTGGTGATCACGGAGGCCGGTGAGATGGGAGGAGATTGAAAATGGGGAGGGTGATGCGGATAGGGAGGAACCCGAGTGCCTGCACAAGGTTTGCCGAGGGTGTGGGGGAGGGAGGGAATGAAGGGATTGAAAGGAAGGAGGGTGCGGCGTGAAATCATGAGTCCCTTTCATTCAGCCCCTTCAGACACAAACACACGCTACCCGCTGCCACCCTCCGTCCCCTTCAAATCCCCTCTCTTACCGCACGCATCTGCTCGATGCAATTTGCTTCTCGGCGAGTGTGTGTTTTCATCTTCCCCTCCTCTTTACCCATTGTCTCATCGGTGCCAGAATCAATACCCAACTTTTGCCAACAAAATGTTTCGGGCGAGTTCGTGACGCCTCCATACACCTGGAAGAAATTTCTTTTCTCTCCTCTTTGCGCTGATTAGCGATCCCAATTCGTTGGGTATTGACAGTACATATTTCACCAACGGGTCTTCTATTTGAGTTCACTTGGCTTCGTCGGAAATCTCTTCCTTCATTCAGAATTCACGGTTTAACTTTTTTCAGTAGGTAAGGAAAACGGCTAAATGAAAGATAATACTGTAAATATATTGGGTTATGTTCCAAGTACTCATTGAGTGGAATTTAAAATTTCTGTGGGAGATTGTTTGGCATGAAAATTCCTCGAGACGGAAAAACTAACCTGTTAATTGTATCCAAAGGAGATTTATATTCGGGAGCAAGTTGAAGCATTTAAACTCTGCTCGTGATCACTATTGATATTGCAAAAGTGGAAGAGTAACTTTAAAAGATTAAAAAAATAAGTCGAAACTGAACGAAGGCTTCACGACGAGAGAAGTTTTTAAATTTAACGAAAAACGATCGGATGTCAATATAAGAATGCTAGAATGCTGGAGAAATACAAAAATCAGTGAAGTTCCCTGGAGAAACAAAAAACATTCCGTAGAGAGAAACACACACAAAATTTGTTGAAGCTACAGTAGAGGTAATCGGAAGCTATTCAAACAAAAGTTTGAATCAAAATAGGAGTGAATCACGTGGAAATTGTAATTAGTAAAGAACCTAAGAAACGTAGTAACCAATCATACAAGCGTTTAAATGTAAAATTATCTAAGGAGTATAGTAATCTAAGGAAGAAAAGGTTAATAATTATACTAAAATATGATAGTTAAAGATATCAAGGTGTCGATTAAGTGTTTGGATTGAATTGCCATGATTATTATTGGACTGCATCAAGAGTAATTGAGTTAATGAATGCATTAAAGCTTCACTCTCACTCAGGATTAGCTCTACTCATCGAGGTAACTGCTGATCTCATAAAAGCGTGTTTAAATGTTCATGGGTTACTCCAGGTCAGGGGTGCTGAATATTTCACCGGCTTGTGCGCGAGGGCCCCGCTTATATTACCAGTAGATGAGTGCTATCCAATTCACCCCGGTGACCTTGGCCATAAAATAACTCAGATGAAACGCTCCAAAGTATAAAATCCAGTAAAAATTAACAAGAAAGTTGGTTATGCTTGTAAGATTGTTTTTATCAACTTCTAGAGCCACATTCCAATTTGTAATGACAGATGAAATACACAAAGATGAAGAAAAGGGGTAAAATTGGTAAGTATATTGCAATGTGGACAGCAGAAGAAGAAAAAACAAAATTAGAGACGATAGAAGTTTAATGTGACAGGGGAATGATAAGGAAGATTGTCTTGGGATTTCTACAGAAAAGCGGTTGAATGAAGGAACCTACGTAAAATATAGAAACGAAGTAAGAAGACCTTAATCTCAGAAATGGGTAATATTTTTAAGATCATGGAAGTATGAAGGCAAGCATGTTGCCCTTGATGGCCATTTAGGAAGTTATCTATAGGGGGTAGGTGAGACCCCGGGGCTATTATTATGTTTTGCTTGCATCTTTGCGTGAGCTTATCAAACATCTTTTCCTAACGAATTGTATATTAACGCATATCCTGCAATGGTAATTGATTGATACCATCACACATTGAGACTTGAGAGGTGTTATTCACTTTTCAACAAAAATAATCAGTAATTCATTACTTTTAAAGCCACAACAGCGATTGTCATGTAATAGGACAGCGTTTTATAGTTTTTAAAACTGTAGGAAAAAAGTAATTCATCCTCTATGAAAATAGTGCCCATAAGTTAAATTCGGGAAGATATTTGAAATGAGATTCTCACTTTACTACATTGATTATCTCGAAAACATTGAGGTAACGTTAAATATGGCTCCAAAAAATGGAGTAATGGTGTCAGCAATAATTAATGAAATATTCTCAAATACATAAAAACTAGTACTACCATTAGGTATGGTTTTGATGAATTTTTTTAAAACTTTGAAAATTTACAAAAACTCCCAAAGTATTGCTTGTAATTTTCTAAATGATAAAAAATGCCATTTCTCTGTTATTTCTTTTCTGATTGATACTTTAGGTTAACAATATAATGAGAGTCTCGAGAAATACGCCACTCCTACTATTAACATGACGTATGCGTATAAAAAATAGAGATTAAGGTAAACTTGCATTTTTATTTTCAGGAATATATGAAAAATCAACGAGTAACAATTGAAAGTTTTGAATTGATGAATTACGGTCTCTCTTTCTTACTTAAAATATTTCCTAGTTTGGAGCGTAAAGTTAGTTATTTTCTGATACACTCCAGCAATTGTCGCAAATACATATTATGAATTAACATTACTATCTTAAAAATACTTATTTATTTCTCAGTCTCCCCTCTCAATTTCTGTCACATTTTCTGCACCGTTATTCCCAACAAATGTTTCTTTTGGTTTATTAGCACGTATTCATTCTTGATTTTCATCCATGTGCACTTAGGTTAATGGAAATAAACTTCCAGTTGCAGCTTAATAAAAGTCAGACTGAAGTTTGCAGGAAGAAATGTTTGACTCTTTACCGCTGAGAACTCATTAACGTAGAACGCATTGAGCCAAATTAAATATAATTTTATCAAACGAGACATTCAGTACATAATCAGGCGCAAGGTGTTAATGAGTAAATTTTGATAGCATGTTGGTCAATTGGAAGTTTATTATTGGTGGCAACTTGTGGAGAGTTTTTCCTGATTTTAAAGATACCTTTGGGGGACAAAAATACCTGGATTTCGATATGCCTTAACTGAATGCACTTAAAAAAGTGTGACGGAGATGAAATGAGATTAATCATACTAGATAAAAGCAACGAAGTTCTGAAGAAATAGGATAAGTTCAGCAGAAAGACGGAAGCATAGAATATAGCAGTTAGTGCAATTAACTAATTTGAGAATTATTTTATGCGAAAGCATGCATAAGTATGTAGTGGAAATACTAAAATATGAGCAAATATACCTTTACAGAGAGTGATGGAAGGGTTTGCGGTACAGAGGAAAAGAAAATATTTGCAAACACTTTAATATGGATTATAGTTTGATAACTTTTGAAAACGTTTTTGGGAAAACGGGGATACGCAGATAATTTAGGATAGAATGAAGACAGTGGAAAGTTTTGAAGTTGAACAATGGTGAAATATGATGCAATCTGCTCGGGCGTTTAGCGTAGTGTTAAGATGGGTGCTGTACCTTTAACATTGTTGTCACTAATAGGGTATGATAATATTTAGTAATTTTCTGTGTTCATAAAAAGACTGGTTGAAAACAGCTCATAATTTCAAGAAAATAAACTTACCTAACTCGTAATAGTTCTCAGTTAATAACGTTAAAGAATTCCTTCATCATTCCTCCATAACTTTTAAAACATACTGAACCTAAGAATTATTTTTAAAAGCTTGATTAAAAATGCCATTTCAAATGAAGGAAGAAAATGAGTTATGATATTATTCAAAGTATGCGCTTACCTCTGTTCAAATTCAGATCTGCATGCAGTCAGTAAGCATTTACGTCGTGAGGACACATTTTTATTTCCATATTTTTCGAAAGTTTGTGGCAGATGTATTTTATCGTAACTGAGACATCTTACGCTTTCCTCCTTTTTTCGTCGTAAATCCACAGCCCGCACATGCTCATCCTTAACACCGGAAAAGCTACTACCACGTTTAAGGGTCGGAGCATATGCAAAGAAGGGATTTTTTTCCGAATGGATCTAGCGACTTCCCCCCCGAAAGGGGAACCAACACGTTGAAGGAGTGTGGAGACGTAATTGGACGCTTTTGCCAGAAGATGAATGAAACTTTTTTTACGACAATTCCTTGCAAAAATTACCGGATTGCATCGCAGAGGCAGCTCTAAGGAAAGGATTTTTTTCTTCCGTAAGACCTCCTCGAAGATTACAATCTGAAACCAAGAGAGAACTCGACTGGGAAAAAACTAACCCCAACTAACTTTTAACGAAATTACAGCGGAAGAATAAAAAGTGGAATGAATAGAAAAGAGAAATCTATGAGGCTTAGTTGAGGGAAAACTCACTATAGTAAAAGTCTAGAATATGTGAAATAACCATGAAGAAGACACTTGAAATTCAATGAACGAAGAATTCAAACATATGCCTTTCTTAGAAACTGAGGTATGACTCTTAGTTTAACACGCAATGCCTGAATAAAGAAAAATGTCTTGTTCACAGCACTAAAGATGGAGTCAATTCGTGAAAATGGCACTAGATTAAAAAGAGACGCTGATAATCCCACGCATATTGTCGCGTAAAGAATGTGAAAAATCACTAAGTTGGTTTTCCAAGGCATATTTATTGAAATAAAGCATGCATTAATGTTTTAATAGTATCTGAATTCAATTCAATTAATTATTAAGATATCATGTTATCTATTAAATGAATAAATTAGTTACGCTTTGCAGATTATGAATGTGAATAAAATTGATTTTTTGGAATGGCTTGTCTCACCAAGTCAAATAAATACACATAATATCCTATATATATATATATATATATATATATATATATATATATATATATATATATATATTTAGTAGAAATTTGTAAAATTTTGCAAAATTCATCTCCTTGAGATTGAAGTTCCAAATTTGTATAGGTTTTTTGATAGCCTTGTGCAATATATAACAAGGACAAACGAGATGGACAGGAAAGTGATAGTGGATAGAGGAGGTAACATACGATAAAAGTATAATAATTTAAATTGCATAATTTCGGACACTAAACCTGTGATACGCTAAAATGAATAATGTCGACCCCAAGAAGGTAGGTTTAGTTGAATGGACATTTTTAACATTTGAAATCGCGAGGGAGATACAGCGAGAAGTATGACGCCGCGTAATACCGAATAATTAATTAAATAAAAATGTGCAGACTTATAAATATACTAGAATATCGAAGGTTTGTTGTATGTGTGTAGTATAAGCAAAAAGTGGTACGTGCTATTTATTACCAAACGAATAGACAGCTGATTATCTACTTTATTTTTCCATCATTTGTCATTCAATTAATCATTTCTCAATACCACCCGTTCCTTCCGGACGATCAAATATTTTCATCTACATAAGCGATTCCATTTGTGACTTCTTATGATTAACTTGAATCCTCGTGTTACCACAGTAATCACGCTAGGGTCGGATAAATAGTTGAGGGTAGAGTTCATCTAGTACTAAGACAAACGGTGTGAGAAATACACAATGAAAGAGGGGATGACCTGAAGACATTGGCTGTACTGTCAGTGAAACTGATATCTGACTCTCAATGCCCGTGGTACAAACTTCGTGTAAACGTGAAGAAAATGAAAGTTTACAATTAGGGAAAAGCTGGGTTAAATATTAGATGAGGACGATGTTTCAACAGAAATCCAAACATAAAATATTTATTTTCTCGCAATTTTGCAAACGTTTTTCACAGAAATTATAAAAAATATAATAGGCGTGTAAGGTTTATCGCTCGATCTTGATACTCTTATTGTAAGACTGCGTGGGAAATAAGAGAAGTTAAGCATACAATTTGTTGGTGTGCCTCTGAGTATTTTTACTCAGTCCTACGAAAAGTGAAATGCGTATACCCTAGACCAACTACCTTCTGCGCTACATGTGGTCTGCAGGCTGATCTGGTGCCCGGAAAAATCATGCGGATTGGGTCTAAATGTGGACGCACCGAGGCGTCACCGGTATTTGAACCCGGTGCCCTTCAGCCTACAACTGAACACTCTTTATCTCTGGGCTACCACTCGAACTCGATAGATCGGAAAGAAAAAAAAGGCTCGAACTGTATTATTTCATGAATAATCCTTGGAGAGCTTAAATGCTTTTTGATACATTTCTTTTCGAAATCTGGTCTATTCACGAAGACGAACCTTTAAGGGCTAGCTCTTTTGTGCACCATGTAGGTGCACAAAAGAGCAACTTAAATTTTAATTGGAGTTGTTTCTGCAAGTAAGGGCGTAAATCGTCAGTCAACAGCTGAGGACACACCACCAAATCCCAGAAATAAGCAGAAAAAAAGTGGAATGGAAATAATGAAGTTCGTCGAGACGTGCAAAATTTCCCCCCCGCTTAGAGGCCTCCTTAATTTTCATCTCCTTTCGCATGCTTCATCTACCATCTCGGTCCACATGACCTACGTTGAAAACCGCGCGAGTAAAAAAAATTGAAACTCACGCATGCCGCCAGCCCGTGGCTCGCACATGAGGATAGATACGCTTAAGTGAAGAGAGGGCAGAGGGGGTCGTCACACGGAGGAGGGGGATTAGGGGGTTAGTTGGGGAGTGGGGACACTCCAAAAACACCCGACCAACTCGGGTCGCGCACCGCCTGCCACGGTGACGTCACCTTGGCGTCTTCATGGCGACGGCTGGTTTAGATCGCGAGAAGAGGGTGGGGCGGGCGAGTGGAGGAGGCAGAGAGGAGTGATGGCTTTGCGAGGGTGGAATGAAGTCCGATGGGGGAGTTAGGGTGGGGCGAAGGGTTCATGTGTGTGTGCGTGGGCCACTGGCCACGAGGGTGAGTGAGGCGATGATTGATTTTAGGAGGCGGGAGGATGATACTGAATGTGAATGGGAGTTTAGCGGGCACACTTTTATAACGATAAGAGTATCAATCATCGAGTAAGCGGGTGGAAAAAACTGGAGCAAGCAGAATAATTTTATTTTCCAGGAAGGAATTACTCGCTAGCGAGGAAAGGTGAAATAAAAATGTGCGGAATGGTACAGATTAAGATGGCATTTTACCATAAGAGACGTCTACTAATAGCTTGTCGCTCAAATATTGCGTGGCAAGCTATTAGTATTATATTTGCAATATTTAAAAGGGAAAAGCTTAGCACTCCTTTCTCTCATCGAAATATAACAATATACATCCTGCTAGTCAAAAATTTCCTAATCATATGGGGATCCTCCTAAAATTACCCAAAATAATATTCTATAATTCCGGTGAAGTGGCCGAAGTCTAACCAAAGGAAGAAGATATTCCGTCCTCAGTCTGAAAAGCATGTGAAACATTGAACGTGAAGGCAGGAGATTTTGTTTTAAAATTTGAAATCAGGTAAAATCTCACGACTGTGGGTACTCGAAGTTTTAATTACATCGTATTCAAGGCATTGAGAATTCGTTTCATTTTAATCACTAATTTACTCCTCTCGATCGTAAATATACCAAAATTTGTTATTAATAGATTACCAGCCCATTTCTCAGACGGGTCACTCCCGGTTTCGGTAATACGAGCAGGTGCTTTGAAAGTCGTAATAATAGCACTATTATAGGGAAAAACCGAATTTTAACGGGAAAACCTAAACGGCATACATTATTTTCCTCAATTGACCTTCAATTGTCATTAGGGTCGTTCTCGTTCTTTAGGTAACTTAAACAGTCTATCTGGAAAATGTGACTATACACTTAAAATATACGTGGAATAATGTATTTTTGATGACTTCATAACTATCTAACGTGAACTTTTTTGCTTGGAAAAACACATTCCTTATTTCTTTACATTAATTATTTATCAAGATTCTTTTAAGAAATGACCACGTGGTTATATGCTGAATTAATGAAATTTAAATAAATAAAATTAAAAACTTATAGTGGGATTCTCTACTACAGACTTAGAAACATACAATTAAATTGGAAGAAGATCAGGAAAACTTCCCACACAAATATTTAATGATGATTATAAAGATAATAAAAGAATATTCATGAATTCACTATGTTATTGTGTTAGAACCTCTTAATTTAACTTCGGATGATAATTACGGTAATATTTTTCATGGACAACCTAAGCTCTATTCCTCGAAAGGTAGAGCCACGTGATAATACTAACAGAATTCCTTACAGAATTTGGAAAAAAAACCATTAGAGCTTGCAATCGATATTATTGCAGCAAATCGTAAACACTCAAGACCATGTTTAACTCTACGGGATGATAGAATAATTTCCCTCGGCTCTAAAATATCTTTTAGGTGAACCGCAAGGCAAGGACTTCCACAAGAACTATTTATAATATGTAACTCGTTCCATCCTGCAATTTTAGATGGAAGCAACTGAGGCGAGCTTGCGTGATCCCTCTTCCGAGAGGAAAGGCTATTTCATGCCCCTTGAAAGTAAGTACTTGCGCCGTCAACTGAAAGGCCTTGAACATATTTTACCCATGGACAAACTTTACCCCACCCTACCTCCCCCCCGTCCGCCTCACCCGGGGAAAGCTCAGGGAGCATCGAAATGCTCGCCCACGCTGCGCTCCGTGCATGAGTCGGCGTTATGCCCGCGGTCGTTTCCCAGAGCTGCTGTGGGGTGGGACTGCAGGAGCAAACTGGGTGTGAAGGTACGGATTTAGTTTAATTCATGGACCTAAAAGGAGATGAATAGAGGGTTCCCAAAAGGGTAAGAGAGGAATGGCGGGGAGAGAATAAAGAGCGGCAGGAAAAGCAGTCAACGTCGCAGGAATGGAGAGAAGAGGGGAGAAGGAAACGGACCATCATCATAAGGGGCCAGAAAAAGACATTGCGGACACTGTGCGTTAGGAACCACATCGCCACAGTTCCATTCCACCTCAGTTCAATAAAACGCTTCAAAACTTCGCAGAACTAATTACGCGTTTATCCAAGGTCCACATTCGTAATTGAATACAAGTTGATTTAATAATAGGATGAAACCAAAAAAAAGACGACCCCGGTTTTTCAAGTGGCCCTTAACACGTTAAAAATCAATTGAACAAGATAACTTTTAAAGCAATTAGTTTGAGCTTTAAGTGGTTTAAATTTTGGTAAACTTCCATGAGAAACTTTTAAATACCCTCATACAGTACGTAGGATGAATTTCGAATAAGGAAACCATTAGTCTAATAAAATAGATGTTAGCAGCTAATATATATTCTTAGTCTTAGACTAAAGAGTAGCTGATAGGTTATAACGTGATAACAACCTTCTATCTGATTTACGAAATTCGATTTAAGTCAGCAAAATACCTCCTTATCAGACGAGAATGTATAAATAGCAGCAAACCCCCTTCAACGCTTAGAATGCAAAATATGGAGATAACGCTCCTGCATTAATTTGAATCGTAACAAACGGGGGGTGGATATTTATTCTTTTATTCCTGAGAATTACTGAAACGTGACGGCAGTTCTATGGGAATACGAGGGGAAACACAAAAACACACCATTTTTGCTGAACACTCTGACGTAAAATTTACACTTCTCACTTAAAAAAAGAAGGCGAAAATAATAAATCAACAAACTATTTGGCATCAGAAGTCACGGTCAAACATAAGTATGAAGCCAACAGAAAAAACAGAAAATAGTGTGCCTTCAATTATCTCAACAGGGGCTGAATGCAAAATATAGATCGGAATTTTTTCTCTAAGTGGCCATCTTACTCTTGCTTTGATGGTTCGTATTCTCAACTGGTGGAATTAATTGGAGCGATACAAGTGTTGCAAAGGGAGAAAATGGGGCGAAAAAAAATCGCCACGCGTGCTACGGGAGAAGAAGTAAGACAGGCGTGTCAGACAGGCCTTGGGGGTATTGAAAACAAGACTGTGGGCGAAGGAAAACTAGCTCAGGGAGGGAGAGATAGGAGAGTTGAAGGTTTCGGTCTGAAGTTACGCGTGAAAAAAAAAACGAGAAGTTAAATGAAATTGGACGTCAGGATTAAAATCTACTCGAAATGAAAAAACAGAATGAGAAGGTGGAGGAATTGATTCAATCACTGAAGATCTTATTCAGGAAAAAAGAAGAATAGAGGGAGAAAAAACTATTTCCGCATCAATCCGATTCTTGGACGATTTATGTAATGCCCTCGAGAGTCAAATGTGCGTGTAATAATTGACGACATGTAAAGCCTCACTGATGTGAAGTAAATATGTAAAATAAATATAAATCAGTAGTTGAATTGAACGACGATGTGGCAAAGAATATTTGAGGCGGAAACTTAATGAGAAAACCCAAACACTTAATAAGTGATCACTACGCATTTAATAGAATGGATGCAAATCGACTCTGTTCCGAAGACCCCATACTGAGAGATTAATGGACAAGGGGGTTTAAACAGACGTCCTATCCCAAAGAGTATGCTTACAACGTAATTCTGCCTGATAGAAAGAGTATTTGGGGACTTCATTCGATTTGGAATAGACCATTAAACAGGACGGCATATTAATAAGTCATATGAGGGAGGGAGTTAAAAGCTGATGTTATCCCACATGAAAATATAAACCTCCTCTCCCACATATTTTAATGCCTTGCATCCCATGCTTGGTTAAAGTTGAGACCAGCTTTTCTCTTCCCAGCTTCGACCGGGCAAAGAACTCCCCTATGAAATCCCATTTTTCAGATGTGCTGGCGATTTATCGTTGCTTCATTTTGACCCAAGTCGAAAGAAACTCCGGAAGGATCCACGGTCGATGAGCAGCCGGTGGCGACGCAGCAGGGATAACAACCATGGTGTCGGACTGGAGATGGAAAAGAAAAACAGCACGCTTTTAACCCCGAGGGATTCGATGTGAGCTCCCCGATCGACAGTTCATCCGTACGGCTCCTGTCCCACCATGCTCGTCCTTCCGAACGGCGGCGAGGCCACGCGGAAGCCGAGTCGAGGGAGGGAACGATATAGTTTTGCGGAAGTCGGGAGAACGGTAACGAATCGATGCGCGCGAGAATAGCGCTGAGGAGAACTAAACGGAAAAGTTCGGGAAAAAACGGTAGCGGAGAAGAAGGATAGCAAGGGAGAGAAGAGAGGTAGGAGGAGAAGGGTTAGCGAGGGATGCGGAATGAATAATAAACGGATGATGCAAGAAGGCTAGGCGGAAAGGAGAAAGACGCGGCCTGGAGGGAAGGTGTGTGTGTATGATAGAGAGAGGAGAAGAGAGAAAGGGTTAAGTAAAAGGATGCCGAAGGAAGGTGCCATAAAGAAGGCTGAGGGTCAAAAAATGGAGCAGGGGAAATAAATTGCGGGGCGTGTGGAAGGACCTGCCTATATATTCTTTCGCAGGGCGCCGCGCGGAAGAGGGCATGGGGAGTGGGGGCAATTTCCTCGCGAAGGAGGGGGGTGGGTGAAACGAGAGGCCATGCGAGGAAGGAAGCCAGTGGATTAGTACGGTTAAAGCAAATAGACGGCGCTCACGACGACAAAGGGGGAAGGAGGAGGGAGGGGCGGGGGTGGGCACAGAAGGGAAGACGAGGGAGAGGAGGAAGAAGCGCTTTCGGTACAGAAAGAAGCGGGGCGGAATTGAGCGCGCTGTGGTGAAGAGGAATGACGGAAGACGGGAGGGAAGTAGAGGGTGAGGAAGGCTGGTTGTTGGTGTGCTGGGAGAGCGAAAGGGGGAAGAGGAAATGGCTAGCGGTTGGTCCCTTTGGAAGTAGTACTTCTGAGATAGGTGGGATTTGACGGAGAAAGGGCGCATAGGAGGGGGGGTGGGGAGCCCGTCCGTCTCCGCTCGCCGCCGGGGAGGAAGGGAGAAAGCTAGAATAGTTTCAGCATAATGCCTCGGCCCTCGGAGGGCCACTTACTTCCCAGAGCCTTGTTAAAATTTCAGATTAGCGAAAGGTGAAGCAGACCTACCCGTGATGTCATGTTTATAATTTAATATTAATCAGGCATTTTTGTCAGACCTCCAAGAACATTTTTGACATTTTACAGAATCTTTGGGCTTTCTGAAAGACTTTGTGTTTTGTTAACATTACCTTAACCATTCCTTCCCTCTGCGCATTATTTTCGACTAAATTTTAGCTTGGAAAGATGAAATAAAGAGCTTTAACCACCGATTTTTATCTGAACTTTACGCATGCCATTAAATTTATAGCATCAAGGAAGTATCGACAAATGGGACCTTAATTCGGATGAAGTTACATAGAGGCATTGAAGAAAAAAATTCTCTTCTTAAAAGACCAAATGAAACTTAAAATTAGCATTTCAATTGGATGATACTCCGAATTAAAATGAAGTCTAATTATAAGAAACTAATAACTTTTAATTTCGTAATTATTGTTTGAATGAAAGTCAAATCAAATTCAAAATCAAAGTTAAAAAAAGTAAAGTAGAAAATCAAGCTATCAATGGCATTGGTTGGCATTAAGTTCTCGCTGGAGCAATACGCTTAAAAACATTTCATGTAAATATGCTCAACAAGCTTGGGAAGAAAATGCAGGCACATTATGCTTTTGCTGGAAACCAACTTTATGTAGTATCATCAACTCATTGTTACGATAGATACAGTCTCTATTATGTCGCTGGTTGAAGTTGTAAAATCTTCTAATTTCCAGCAAATTTCTTCATTGTCACAGGACTTCACTGTCGTGTAGTAGGTAATTAATTTAGAACCATTCACAAAAAAAGCATATGAATATAGAAAAGGAATGCGAAAAGTATCACAAACAGTATGAAGGGGCGCTTAATCAATTGCAATCAATACATTGCAAAGAATAATTTGTATTGGAAGGAAAGAAATTAGGATGAAAAAAAGAATGTTTTTTTTGTGGAAATCATGTAAATGGTCTTCTTATTTTAAAGAAAACCCAGAAGAGTTAGGGAATTCCGGGATTATTTGTTGGAATTTGCTATCATAGGAGCGGAAAATGATAGGAAAGGATTTCGAAGAGAAAGAAAGGTTGATGAGTATAGGAGGAGGAAAAAAAACAAACAAATAATTCTCGGAGGGAAGGGGAATATGGAAATTAGGAGTGGAGGGCAGGGATGGGGGTGGTTGGCGGGGATACGACGAGCGGAGAATTACGCACAATGGAAGAGATTTCGAATTGCGGACCCTAAAGAGTAAGAGAGGGAGGAGTCGAGGGGGAGTTTTGAGGAAGAAATCCGGTGAGGGATGGCTAATAGGAGGAGAGAAAAGACTCAGCGGAGCTCCCCAAAGAGAATGTGTACTTGTCATTTATGTTTCGCGTGGATGGCTACCATCACTTGCCACATGGTGAATCCAAACCAAAGGACTCTGCCTTTCAAAATAATGCAAAAGGTGAACGGTACAGTATCTTCATGGAGTCAGAATTTCATTACATATAGAAAACACAAAATGTATGCCTTCTGAAGCCACGAACGGAGAAATTAGCGTTGAATCAGACACGATCGACTAAGAGAGAAATCGATAGGTGAAACGCAACGCCTATGAAATTCTTTTTTGATATCTTGTATCTCTCTTTCTTGTGACTGTATTAGTTACTGAGATCTCAAGGTATTTTCCATTCGCTTCAGACTTCCTCAAAAGAAATATATTTCTTCTAAATGAATTATATATATTATAATTTCAAATACATTTTTAACATTGGATTTTAACAGAAAATGACACAAAACCGAAATTCTTGGATAGCTGTTTTTCCCTCTGATTTAGATGCGATGTCAGGAACCATTCATCATGGATATGCATATTGACAAGTAATTTCTGTCCGCAAAGAAACGGAATAAGCCTTCAATAATAAGCGTTGAAATTAATCAAATTATGATGGGATTAAATATCCCTGAGCACAATAAAGAGTGCACGGATGTCTTGCAGCACTCTTTTCTGTATAATTATTACTTTCCTCGTTCGCAATCATCTCACTAGAGCTAAGATACGGGTAGACAGGTCATTTTTACGGATTGAGGAGGAGCGCATGTATCGTCTGTGCAAGAATAGCAGAGAGATAAGAGCATTCCTGCATTTTCGAAAAGGGTTGAGTGGCCATAGTGCAGAATTAATTTCAATTAAGACTTTTGAAATCTGAATGGAGTAGTTCCAGCGAAGGGGCGTTGAGGCAACTATAAAGGACAATGGAAGAGAAAGAAGGAGACATAAACGTAAAAATCTCAGGGTCTTGGGACTGGAAACACTTTTAATTGCTGTTTAAAGGACGGAAATAGGAAAGAAGAAGGAATAAAAAACTCGTAAGTTGAAGCTACGAAAGATTGGTTTCCAAAAAACATTATATTCTATTTATTGGTATATACAGGTATGTCCATAATTCAACTTCTTTTATTCTTTTAATTAGTTCAGTTTCCTGTGCTAAATAATTTTTATAATTATGTGATGATGGCTCAATGATATATTCATACTTATGTGAATACCACTATGCACCAATTTATTTCAAATGATGGCATTAGTCCAAAAAGTGTTTTCTCCAATGACTGATTTCTCCAATACTGAATCGCTTGTGGTTAAAAACGAAAAATGAAGCGAATTATTATATGTACCGTCCTTATGTTTGCAAGAATACTGCCATTTTTCAAAATTACTAGCACTTTCGAATCCCATTGAAGTCCAGTCAAGGGCTATTATGCGCAAATGTGGCACTTTGAGTACTACATCGGTTAATAATACTGCAAAAAATGATATTCGGAGATTAATTTTGAATCAAAAACGAATTAAAATTTATTACGGATTCATAGAGATTATTTAATAGGAAATTAAATAGTTTCCTTATGAAGGAACCATAATTATAATCGATGATCCTTGACCAAATCCGAAATTTGTCTCAAAGTTATAAATGAATATGCACTTATTCATGAAAGCTTCCCAATAAAATTCGGCAACAATCTTAGGGGTTAATTCGAAATTAACATTATTGGTGAATTATTCTTTCGGGAAACTTATATTCAGATTAGCAATAAATCAATCAATTTTGGGGTATTTTGAACTGAGTACTTTTTTACACACATTTTATCTCAACAATACCGCTGAGAGACTGAAGTGTGGCTACCAAAATTTAAGTTACATTCAATACTACATATGGTAAACTTAGTTCACTGTTTTCGTTTAATATGTATTTGCTTCCATCAAGGAGGGTAATTCAGAGATTTAGACCAAGATATTAATGAGAAAAGACATCCTGCAAATTCCTGCATTGTATTCAAATTATATATTTTTTAAGATTAAGTCTTCTCTGAAATATACAAGTTGGAAATTTAATTTAATTAATTTAAGCAAAATAAAATATTTTTGCTTCTTGGTTCCATCCATTGTTGCACAATATACCTACTTTCCTATTTTGCGTTTTGGTGGTAACCTGTGCGAGGGAAAACAAATTCTTTACTATTATATTTACTATTGACTTAATTTGGAGCATTCGACAGCCAACCTGTAACTTAGTTACTGTTGCCCTACTTTCCGATGTAGTAGGGACTTTCGATTATTTCACAGAGGACCCAATTAAAATTGCACGATCAATCGATTTAACCTAGCACTCGGTCTTCGAGTATCTAGGGGTCACCATTCCATCATTCCATATTCTGCAGTAATTTTATGCCACTCATCATCTCTTTCATTGCAGTTTTCATAGAAATCGGTTGCTCCTACCAGCACTTTATGCGTTTATTGAATGCATGCTTCCTGAGTTGGATACAAAATGTCCACAAGATATATGTATTCAACGTAAAATCCTAATAACGAGAAATTACTATGCCCCCTAAATATTTTCAGTGATCAAATTCAAAAGTTAGCGTCTTCAAGCTTGCAAACGCAGATCACATTTTTCTTCTACATATATATAGAGGGGGAAATATTTTCCCTCGCATTAGATATACCAGGCACACGTATTCAGTCAGTTAGATGATATACGAGTAAGAGACTTGGTCTGCCATATTTTAAGGAACTGATTACCGCGCCTTTTTAGTCTTTAATTGCAGATCCAAATCAATCCGCTCGATATTGAATAATGTTGGTTGGAGTACTTCCCAAGTATATTCAGGGGTCGTTAATTGGCTGAATTTTACACTAACACTGGTGTAAACTAAAAGGAGGTTTTTCATTTATTAGATGATGAATACAGCAAACACTAAAGGCTTATGCCGTTAATGTTTACTAAACATATAACTATATAAATGAAATATAAAGAAACAGCATTAAATAAAGAACCTCCATGAAATTACTTTTAGAAAATTGGAATTTGCGCCACTTGTTAGAACACTATTTTACGACTGGCGTAAAATTTGTGAAAATGTTTCATTGCATTTTTATTTATCCCAATGTTTGGAAGTTTAAAATTGAATATAACGCATGGCGACTTATCAAAAGGCTTATTAGCGTCAAAAAAGGTCTATTTGTTCTACTCGTGTTATGGCATACTATATCGTAATTCAAGCTCACCTACTATCACATCTATTAGTTGCATTTGGATAGGGTAAAGCTAAGTGATAGAGTTAAATTTTGACGACAATATGTCGAATATTATAGTGATTATAGCAGTGATGTGATCCATGACTTTATAGTATAAGAAAGCCATTAGGATTTTCTAATGACATTTTTTATTCTAAAAGTTCGTTTGATCTCAAATAACTCTTCGACTGTTTGAATATTTTCAAATTATTCACTGCAATGGCACCTTATGACGCACTGCTTTACCTGATGCCATGAGGTTAAAAAAATATTATAGTATGTCTGACAGTGAGATCATTGAGGAATAGCTGAGGACGTCAATTCATGAGAAACATTTAATTCTGGGGTTGATATATTGAGGGCAAGTGATACCACGATAGTGGAAGAGAGCAACTTCTAAATTCAAGAATGAGCTTCGACCTTTGTTGGCATTGCAATTTCCACGTTACGCCGGCTTAATTCGCCTCTTTCTTAACATGCATAAATTCCGGGCAAAGGGAGGAGGCAGAGGTTTTAGGGGAGAGGCTTCTGGCAGAGAAAATGTTGGACATTCGGGAAGGAGACCGGGGGAAGGGTTGAGGGTGGCGAAGAAGAGAATAAAAGGCTGGATCAAGGGAAGAGAATCACCGTGGAAGAGAGGGGACGAGGATCACGTGGGCAGGGGATTTTGGCCTTAAAGAGGTCAAGAAGCTCTTATGCATGGGCTGCTCTTGCGGCAAGAAAGGGTGAACCTAAGGAAGGAGGAAAAGGGCGATGAGCGGGAGTGGGAGATGTGCGGGTGAGGTCTATGGGTCGTAAAGGGTTCCCTTAGACAGGGGTAAAACTACCGTCCGTTCCTTGACACCTACACTCAACTTCAGCTCCCTCAAATGAAACATCTTATCAGGAGATTACTAGACAGTCCACGACCGAAAAGAATGTGCTTCAAATAAACGAGTCATTGATGACTATCCGCGAGAGATGAGGAAATATTTCCAGGGAAGTTTGATGAACAGTCACTTCAAGAAGGTTGAGTAGGATGCCCGTTTTTACTCTGGGTATTACATCCAGAAGATGATCTCGTGGAAAATTAGGTGGGAGTTGGTCGACTGCAAACGGTGCTCGTAATTAAATGCCCGTCTCAACGCCTAGGACTTCATGAATGTATGATTGAAAGTTTTCAACAACATTTGGCAAATTAAGCACAGACCGCAGAAAACTTTCCTTGGCTTTGGAGTACGATTACGCATTTCGTGTCCTCATAAATTATGGAAAACAAAATCGAATTACAAAAATTAGGGGTTTTTAGGGAAAATTAATATTAAATTTTACATTGAATTGATTTAAATGTCATTTACATAATCCGTCGTTATAAATAACGGTTCCTCTGAGGCATATTGAATATTTATCATACGACTGTTTAGAGATAAATAGCCAACACATAATATGTTCCAATTAAGTAGTGCTTGCATGTGCTCTGGATGCAACATCAAAAGTGGCCGTGCTAGTACATTTGAAACAGTGAGTGCGCACTCATTTAAGTTAACATACACCATAAAATAAAAATGCAAAATGGCAACAGACAAGAGTACGATTACTTTTAATAAGTTGGTTTAAAATGCTTTTAAAAAAATGTGGTATATGATGTTCAACTGAGCGTTAACAAATATTTCGTGGATGGCTTCAATGGATTTTTTCTGATGAAGCTATATTATCGGGGAAAATCGTTACGGCAGGAGGAAAGTAAGTTCAAATTATCAGGAAAATTAATGCTTTCAAAGAAAATGAAAAATGAAAATAAATGTAAACTTTGTAACGTATCCCTCCGCACTCCAAACAGGGAGGATGGTAGTGGTGAAGTTTATGATCATCATCCACAAAGATATAAGTCATACTGAAATATAATGAAAATATCACCGAAAAAAGTTATGCGGAAGGAGCTTAAAATATGGAGTAAAAGGATTCTTATATTTGTTACTCTTTTCAGGACTAAAGTTTGCCCCGTTGTTTTCTTTTTTCGTGAATTACGCTTGAAGAAAGATGACATTTTCATGCGTTTTTTTTATTATTGGTGATTCTCTGAATTAGTGTGAATTAGCGCAACTTGAATGCTAGCTTATAATAGTGATTTACTTCAGTTTTTCTCTTACGTATAATAGAGCAGTAAGCGGCCACGAAAAAATTTCATTCCAGCCTAGATTAAAAATGACTTCCTTTCTTCTTGTTTTTCATCATCACATTAATGAGTTTTTGAGTTTTTGCAATTAATACTAGTCCTAGTTATTGGATGTGGGAGTTCATTGTCTATATAACTTCAAAATATTTATATTTTTCATTACATTTTTATTTACATTTTTTACTTTTTTTAAAATTATCACGAATATTAAAATTTGAAAATGCAGAACATCACAGGTGAGGTCTACTAAACAACAACTTAATGTGATATTAGAATACTAGTAATTCTCTGGATAATGGGAGATTTTAATTAAATTCTTTACTTTTGAAATAAGGTAAGCCTAGCGTTGTTTTTGACTGCAAGAGTTTGAGACATTTTTCTTGCTCAATTTCTTTTCTATTTGTGAATTTTGGGTGTGATTTGATCATTTCTAATAACCAACGCATATTACATATAATCTGTATTCTATCCCAAATAACCCTGTTATTCTAAATATAAGATATTCAAAAAATGCAAAGAGGACATTTCCAAGGAAATTGCCATGAAGTACACGATACCGAGTCGGACACAATACTTTCAGTTATTATCGCAATGCTTGGAAGTTCACCATAAAAAATTGACTTGCACCACACAGAGTCCTTCAGATCAGTTTTTTCTGTAAACCACTGGTACAGCTTTGAAAATGGCACACACCTAAAAAGCAATTTTTAGATACAGGTTAAAATCCTCGAAAGTTTACATTCGAGTAGTTGTTTGCAGTAGTTTTTATGGGAGGCGACCGACAACGAAGGTCATTGGCGCCATTAGGTATGGATGGGAAGGAAGGGTGGAGAGAAACCCAGCGTCGGCATTAGCCTACTGTAATCGAAAGGCGCTAAGGGGTCCGCAGTTTAACGTCCCATCCGACGGGCGTTGTACTGACTCAAAGTGCTCTCCACAAAGCATCTCAAGTCGGGATCGGAATACTACTGAAAAATATTTGTTTTCTCCTGGATATGAACCCGGGCCTTCTCTGTGGGAAGCCTGTACATTAGCCACCGCAACATCCTGATCCCCTACATTCGATTGAACAGGAAACTTGCACGTTTCTGCATGAAGACAGACTACTTGGACATTCAATACCGTCGGATACTTTCTGGGTTAAAGTTTTTTTTCGTTTAAGACCTTCCTAGGGCCAGTTGTCCCCAGGCCTCATGTATCGATCCGAATGACGAACGCGGAAGGCCTTGGCAACGGTTTTTGCGGCTGTGAAACTAACATCAAGTGCTGATCCTTAACATTGACTGAACACAAACATACTAGCTTGGGGTGAATAGCGTGAAGTTGAAACACTATAACAATAAAACTAATTACGTACAGGTACTTCTGTATATATTTTAAGAATGTAGCCATAATCAAGGCAACTTCTTATGCCTATTTGGTTCAATATGCATGGCTCATTCAAATATTTAAGGCAAAATTATGCTGCACGAATATTTTTTAAATTTTCTTAGAATTTTAACTTTTTTCAAAGCGCTTTTACCTCCCTTACCTAGAACTTTATATTTTTAACGGATAATTTCTCCCATGTAAGCGTTTCTGTTGATTTTCATCTACCTTTTGCATTGGCAGATTATTTTTTATTCGAATTTTCAACATTCATGAGTTAACCGTGAAAGAAGGAGATAATGCTTCCGGTGGTTATCAATAAGTATTTCATGAGGTGCTGCCTTTCATGCTCAGCTAACCTATGGCAGTGTCATTATTTTTCAGCTGAAGGAAGTGATGCAGAACTAGTATAAATATTAAATTAACAGCGGACGGACAGCAGACGTTTGAGGCTAAACCCGTTCATTTCGGCCGACCTATAGCCCAGCGAAAATGTCAAGAACTACATTAAGAGTCACCTGGTGAAACCTCGACGTGGGAATCTTGGAAAGGGGGCCCCAGACCACCTCAATCCATCATTCCCCGCGCCCTGCTTCCCTTCAACCTCTCCCTGGTAGTGGGCGCCGGGCGATGAGGAATTCGAAGCGCGCACACGGTGAAGCATCCAGGGAGGGTCATGAGGTCACGCCCCGGAGTGATCTTCTGGTAGGATCTCGAAGCAGCATTAACTTCCCTCCTATCTCTCACCCTTCGCATGTGGACCGGCGGGTGCAGAATCATCATCCGGAGCGCCAGCCCGGTTACCGGCCAAACGCTGAAGCTCGCGGAAGCGAGCGAAGTCCGAAGGTTCAACTCCTGGTGTCCCCGATGCTTCATGGAAAGCGTTTGCGGGTGTTGTTTGCTGTTTCCCTTCACCTCGGAGACAAAATCGAAATGCTCGCCTGTGTAGCGATGCATTGCGGGTTCTGGACGCCAACGGAGCTTCTCTAAAGGGGGTTTGGTTGGTTGGTCGGTGCCGTTCCAGTGACCGCGTGGGAGGAAGAGGCGGAGAGGGAGTCTTCGGCGGACCGTGAATGATTGATGGCCGGGTGATTTCAATTAGGTGGCGCCTCGCCTCTCCCACGTGGGCACTCTCCCCACTACAGGCGCCGCCCGGGGTGGATATTTGCGGAGAAATTTTGGTCCCTCCCCTCACCATCCTAAGCTCTCCTTCCATTGGCGTGTTTGGAGTCATTTGAGAAAGTAGAGGTCACTTGAACCCTTTAGCACGAGTTCTTACCTCCCGCTGGGTCAAAGCGATTCCTCTTCGTGGACTGCGCTCCCACAGCAAAATTGATTTAATTAAAATGCCACACGCACAAGAGCTGAAGCTCTCGCTTTGATTGGTTGCGGTGGGTGGCTCACAGAGAGCCACATCGCAGAAAATGAGAACATCGACCTGGGACATTTATGAGCCCTGTTGATATAAACACGGGAGAGTACTGAGTTGTGAGGCCCGGTAACATTACGACGCACCATCGACTCAGCTTGTCATGTGAGGCTACACGACCTGATGTTAGTAGCGCGTTTTCTCATTTTATCTCATTTATAGTATCGACTCTCTACATTAAATATATCGCGGTGATGTGGATAGAGTGCGGGCATATCGAGAAACTTAAACCAGTTGAGCTCAAATCTAGCACCGATACCTGCAGATGTTAACGGAGAGGATGCCACTAGATGTGTCATAAAAAACGTCGTTATCACATTCGTCCCTTCCGAATGGAATTGAAACGTGTGAAGTGGAAACAATGTTCTAATACGAATAAAATATGCAAGCCGTTCATTAAGAATAGCGGAAATTCGATGCAGTCACAACTTTGTGACATAAAGGTTATAGCTGCTGAGATTCTAACACTCAACCATAGACATGCCTACTAATATGGTAGGATTTGTGGTAATTTGAGTCGTTAGGGTAATGAGGTAATTGTGCAGCAGAGCAGAGAAAATATAGTGTTGGCAGCAAATTAAGGGCAGGCAGATTTTAGGGAGATGTTTAAGCTACCTTCAGCGGAGGAAGCGAATGAGACCAAACATAACGTCCCAACAAGCCCACACAAAATTCATCTTACCCTTAATTTGATCAGAATATAATGACATAAGCTATATGGGGGCGTGGGGGTAAAGTAACTGGGAATATTATTTGGTGCTATAAGTGACAGACTAATAAGAAAGAGGGAGGGAAGAGAGAGAGAAGGAAAAGGAGAGAGATGATGAGGAAAGGGGTAAAGAGTGAAGGGGTAATTAAGGAAGGGCTCATAAGGGAGAGGGATGATGATGAATATAGAGCTACAGATGGAACTAGAAAATCAGTACCAGGGAAAAATTTTTATGGGGTTCCCCGTTTTCAATTTCAATCCAGTTTTTTCTCATTTTACCCATCATTTAAAAAGTAATATGTATTAATATAATTTTTGAATACCATTTCATATATTGTAAGTCACATTCATAGTAGGTGACACATTTATAGCTAGGTGCTCCTAAAAATACCAATTTCATACAAACGACTTTAATCTTTCTTTGTCCATTAAAATGAACCGGGTTTCTTTTAATACTGCTCATGCGTATTTGCTACATTAACAATTTTTTGAGGAGATAGAGCAACCATAACAGGTTGTTTTGTGTTCGTAACTCCCTAATTAAGTTCTTCCATCACGAATGAGATGATGAAAATCATAAATTAGACGACGGATGACACGTTAATCAGGGCTCACTGTGTTCTTTAAAAGCTGCCCCACAAATGACTAGCTGGGTGCCCCGCCGAGGCATTCTGAGAAATGAGAGAATCAATAGCGGTGATTAAAACATTAGCTCCCCGTTATCATCATCTAAATTAGCGAGAAAAAAAGAAAAGAGCAAATTCTCACATAAAGTTTTGTTTGAATTCATCTCAAGCCTACGTGCTTTCCACTGCTTTTGTCCCTGTCGTGAGAGCTTCCACTCTTGTAAACGTTGTCACGAGAGGGACACGGACGCCACTATTTTCGGTAAGGAAATAGTGAAAAGGATTTTTTCCATTCCGTAAAAACTATTAAAACGCTCACCTGTGCATGCAGGAAAAATAGGGAAAATAACATTCCCCAAAAATATATTCGGCGTTAGATTTACATAAGAATTTTGAAGTGCATTTTTTAGAAATGTTGTCCAATGGACAAGAAATTATTGTCAGACACGATTGCGTGCGCTATGTAAATATTTCAAACTATTCCCATCTTTCTGAGCATTATTTATGTCCCAACAAGTTGATGAAATATTTCACCAACAGTTAACCCATTTATCTCTTCAAGCGGTATTCCAACTTGTGCTCGAATTTCGAACTCAAATCATAACAACATATCATAAAAACATGGAAAAGTGGCAACTGCTAATGCCAAAATCCCTGTTTTTTGGAGCATTATGAGAATTTCGACAGAGTTAAGCTCGCAAGCAGAAAGAAACGACTGCGAGGTAATTACTTCTAGCTATTACCGCTGCGAGGTAGTAGAAGATAACTAACTCTCCGCACGGCAATGGGAGAGATTAATACCGGCAGCGATGAATTTCCTCGCCAAATGTAGGTTAGCAAAGGAGGGGCCAAGGAGGAGTGGGAGGATCACCCGATAGGAATACGGGTGGTTAAGGAGGGAATTATAAGCATACGGATCATGGGATTGAGGTCAGCAACCTGAATGAAATGAGAGAGTGACGCATCAAAGGCATTGCCTGCGGAAATGAAAGAAAGGTAATATCTTCATCCCTTTCGTCTCTCGCAGAGGGTGGGAAAATCCGGCATCCTCGAATCCAGACGGAATACGGATCACTAACCTCACGGGGTTTTCATTCGCATAGAAAAAAAGGAATGCGATCGCAAGATTTAGAGTAAAGCCAGAAATAAAGCAAAAAGTGAAGAATTGGGGACACCCCACGGACATTTCTATATAAGATTTGATGCACGTATTTTATCTGATCTGTGGCAGTGCATGACAGATGTAAGCTCAAATATTTTTATGATAGAAAATTGGAGATAATATTTCCATTAAATTAACTTTCTAATACTTTTTGTCTAAGCATTTTGACATTATAAACATCAAATAACCTAGAAGAAAACTTCCTATTCCCTTTGTGAAAATTATATAACAACATACAAAAAATTTTTCATCAGTCATATGATTGACCATTACTATTATATACACAGCGACTACTGCCGTTTATACCCTTTAAGTTAATTCAACCTTACATTTGGTAGACGAACATTTTGGACGTAAAAAATGTTGCAAAATGATTTCTGCTCATTTTATTTGCCTAAAGGCTGAAAATAAACAATGGTAACGCAATTTTGGATTGCAATTAAACCCTACAAAACGAAGGAGTAAAAACATACGCTCGTTTGAGGATTACGCTTTCGACGATCGGACTAGATTGGCGAGACATTAGACGCCAGTGTTATCCCATAACGCCGTTATATTTAGCACCACCACTGGCCCAAATATATAAATTCCCTTGTAATATATAGGTAATAAAGATTGAGCTGTTTTTGAAGTGTAATTACTTCCGTTCAGTACTGATACGAGGAAAGGATTGCTATTTAAAACTCGTACCACTTCCCTGATACAATTCCCCCAGCTGATGTGAGCACAATGAACTACCAACTTCAAATTGCTCCAATATTTGTTTTATAGTCGATATTTTTTTAAGCTGACCTGCGCGCCGTGATTAAAAATCCTTCCCTGAAAGATCTTGCCGATTGAAAAACGTCCTCAAGCTATTGTAAATTATGCAATGAATTTTTTTTCCTCGCGAGAGGCAAAACATTTATTTTCTTGCTCCAGGCATCCAGGTTGATGTCGAATGAACAGGGTGTGCTTCTGATAATCAGCTAAGCTACGATTCGCGCGAGACGGGCACGGACAATTCCAGGGACCGGTCCAGGGCTGCTGAGGCCGAGATAATGAGGCAAACTTAGCTCTCAGTTGATGTGCGAAAGGAGGGGATAGTGTGGTAGGTGTGTGTGGTCGAGGGAGGCAGAAGTCCGAGGCAGAAGGGACAGCAGAGTTGGGAGGGTTTAGGACAGGAGGAGGAGGCGATTGATGGGAGGGTGGGGGAGTGTGTTTGAATGGAGGCAGGAGGGAGGAAGAAGATAACTTCTCCGGGGACGAACCGGCCGTCCGCATTAAAAGGTAAACCAACTCGCTCCACGAGGGAAGATGAGCAAACACGGGAGAATATCTTCCGCGTCATTCGTGTGCGAAGGAGGCTCGGGATTCTTTTTTTTAGGGTGAGTGAGAGAATACTCCGCCATCCTTCGGTACACATTCGAAGCAAGGGCCGTCTCGCAAAAAAGTCATTAAAGGGGAATAGTGGACATGGAAGACGCAAGTCGAAAAGATGCAGGAGTTTTGGTTTTCTTAGTCTGAGGTACTTTCGAAGGGCTTTATAAAAACAAAGTAGGATGGTCACCGACCGCCGAGAACTCACAGAAATACGATCAGGACATCATCATCAGGGCATTAATAAATAAAATATTTATGAGGGGAAAACTTTTCTTTCTATTTCAAGTGTTAACTTACACTTTTGGACAAAATAAAATAAAAATAACTCTGCAACTCGTGTGTGTGTCTATATGTATTGGGAAAGCTCTAACGAGACCTTATATCCTCTCCTTTCCCTTAATAGTTCAGTTTTTATGCAGAAATCTATAACTGTTTTAAGGAACTAATATAACTGTTCTTGGTTTTATCGCGAATCAATAAAACCAAGGACGGGAAAAATGATATAATTCTGGGAAATGAAATATTTAAGCTTTTGAAAGGCTTCGAAGATTAATAATCTGATTCAGTTGAAGAAGATGAAAGAATGAAATTGCCAGTTGATTACTTCGATCTTTAATTAAAAACAAAAAACGAAATTATCCCAAGGAAAGTGTTCCTGAGGAAAAAAGTTGATGTTTTTGGTTTACGAAAGACTTCCAAGGTTCGTAATCTGATTGAGGATAAAAAAAATGGAAGAATGAAATTGGCGGTTGATTACTTCCGTTTTTAGTTTAGAATGCAAAAAGGGTTTATCCAATGAAATATGTTCCTCAGCAAAATTTGCCTCACAGAATTGATCGATACAGGGAGCCAATGGAAACTCAAAAAAGATATAGCCTTGAAAATAATGAAATCTCTGAAATATGAGATTAGCTTTCGTTTTAAAATCTCGTTTCCGATTGTTAAAATATTAAAGATTATTAAATTTTTAAAAATAAGTGTTTTCTCATAAGAAATTACACCACATGCGTTTTTCTGGAAAATTACGAGTTACAGAAAATGAAATTACGCATGTTGACGATAATAAATATTACTAGAATTTGTTAATCAATATTCTGAAAAAATATTCGGCAGAATTGTGGTGTTATTATACATTTTATCTTTGATTATTAAGGATACTTGGTCCCTCACATATTATTTTTCAATGTTTATTTTAGAAGTCGAGCGGACTTAAATTTCGAAAATCCGTTTGTTTTAATATTTCAGTTATGATTGATAATTTAAGGAGATAACTCGACTAACGGGAATAGATATATTCACATTCAAAAATCGTTCAAATTTGATACAATTTTGCTTTGAATTTCAGCAGGATGCAAGCCGCAAAGAGTATATCGTATCTCGGATACATTGGAGACAATGGGCACATATACAGGTATTAGGAAGTCCGAGAAACCACATTCATTGTGTTCATGCAAGACTTCCAAAGTTTATTATTTTCACTCCAAATTTGACTCTTGTGACAAGTCGAGTGCTGTGCAGTTTCCATTGAATCCTCTATGACCCATTGGAAATTTAAAAAATTGAAATCAAATCTCATCTCATAAAATAAACAAACCCATTTACGCGGACAGAAAACTGTATTTGTCCGTCCTGCATTCATTTAAAGCTCTTAACGGATACTTTCATTTATTGAAGATCCATTCAGCGGCGAATAAATCGATACAAAATATTTTTATTTGGACTAAATTATATATTCTCCTATAAAAATACTGAAAATACAAGTGAAGCTAATTAATTACTCATAATTTATTTACGAAGTCTAGAGTGCCGATAGTGCTATACATTTTAGTTTCTCTCGTAAAAGTAAATAACAAATATCTATAATGTACGTCAATGTATCAATATTAATAGGTGCCCTTTGAAGAACGGATATTGGTCATCATAGGATTAAAACTGATTTACAATTGGAAATGATTTTCAATATAAGTAAGAAAATTAACACTGATGTTGATTGATTATTTCTTGTATTAAAAAACATTTTTCCAAAATTTTATATAAATATTCTTACTTTTCCAATATGATTCCATCCTGGACTTTCCCCGATGCCTACATGTATTTAAGTTTTCCTATTAATTCCGCAGGTATTTCAATTTAACGGATTTATTAATACTTCCAGCAGTCATATTCTTAGGTTGATAGAAGGAGCTGAGATATTAAATGGTAGACAATACACAATATTGGCATTAAATTGAACGATCTCGATTTATTCATTGTGTCCATCAAATTACAATAGTTCTACGCACAATGGAAAATTGAAGCTTCGGCCAGGTAAAGGCTTCTTCATTTCTCAATTAGTCTCGCCTAATAATCCACCATACTTTCCTAGGTCAGTAAAAATAGTTTCTATATGGAAAACCCGTGACAAGTAGGGACATAATAAATAAATATAATAAACATAATAAAATAATCCGAATACGATTACTCCACAAAAGATTTGTTAACTCTTTTCACTCATTTTAGAAAACATATCTCGTATCACGTTGACGAAGCCGAGAAATTGAAGACCAAGCGCTAATTTCTTCCCCCGTTCCCCCTCTTGCGACCTTTTTGCTTTTGTCGGTTTTCCTCTTCGTCTCCAACCGAAGTCGGAATGATCCTTGGGAGAATGCCGAGAGGTGGTCAAATTCTACGCCATACCACCACCCACCACCATAAGCGCCGGTTATAAGGTAACAGTGTCCACTATGGCGCGTGATCTGACGCCCTAAAGTGTTCTATTGTATCCCTTTTCCCACGCCACAGGAGACGGCCAACTTTCGATTGGATCGACACTTAGGAAGACAGGACCGCGGATGAAGATGACTTGGTAATTTATTTACTTCCAAATCATAAAGTTATTCAAGGGCTTTTAGAATAACAAAAATGTCAATAATTATTGCCTAAATACTATTAATAATATGTATAGGGTAATGCAATTTGATAGGGACTAATTTATGTGAGTTTGTTACATAATTAGTTATGTTTTATATTAATGGCAGTGTTGTATTTCATTTGCAATGAAATACATGTAAATGTGTATTGTTTCATAATTTCTTAATTCAGTAAAGATGTTTCCTCGCGACTGTACTCGTATATGTGCAGTGATTGTGTATCTTTATTTAAATTTTCAATGTGTATTTAACTAAACTTTCACAACATTAAAGCACTAAAAAGGAAAACATTTTGAACGGATTTTATTTAAGTATTTTTCCAAGATAATGGTTGTGAATTTAATACGTGAGATCTTTGTCAAAACCTTTGTATTTTTCTTAAGGATTGTGTGAAGGAAATGTAAGAGACTTCCTATACGTATGAATGAAAACGCACGTACATAGGTTTGAAAACCAACATTTCTTTCAATGACACAGTTCATTTTAGAAACAATGAAAATTAAAAATGTTTATCTATAAAAATTCCCCCATTTTTAAATGTATAAAAAAATTAAAACATAAGAACAAGTCGAAAAACGTAGAAAAATAAGCAAAAGAGCATTTTTTCTTGTGACTAATGCCATATGAAATTCACATTTTATCTTTATGCAGTCAAGGTACAAAATTTAAATAATAAGTATTAACCATAAATTCGCTTGCTTAAAAATGGTCTCCCTCCCTCGTCGAAATCTTTCTGCCTTGACTTGAAAACATTGTGTGAAACCATTAGACCTGATGCAATTAATGCTTCGAGTATCCGTGGATCCTTCGATTCTCTAAAACTTCGTTTACTGACATAGAAATTGCGAACTCCGACCTAGTTTCGCGCATTGACACAAAATACTACTTTCCCTCTCTCTCCTTCCCTCTCGCACATCCGCCGCCATCCGAGCACCGAGTGCGAGTTCGTATTAGTTCCATACGTTCTTGTAGAGATGGCGACGCTTACGCCTCATCAGCGTAATTCCGAGAGCCTTGCTGCCCTCTCTTCTCACGCCGGCCCCTCATCCCATTCATCGGCCTTCTTCCGCTCTTAATACTCAGTCTGGTATATTTTTTGCAAGTGAATACATATTGTTCGAAACGTTAGTCCCAATGTATCCGTCACTTCAAACAAATGCCTCGTTTCACCCGAGTTATTAAAAGTAACGTGGAAAGGTTTTCTGTGACTTCAGTTTACACTCACTCGAGATTGAATGGAAAAAACCTGAGCGTTACTTCGGAAGCCGTGTTAAAAAAGCACGGTTCACAATGCAGTTGCCCGGCAAAGGTTTTTGCCAAATTTCAGAATAGAGACATGTGAAAAATTAAAAACGCCGAAAAAAGAACTTCAAGTGAGTATAGGTTATATAAGTTAGGTGATATTTGTAGATATAGGAAGTTTAAACAGTTTCCCAACTCTACATTCAATTTAATTTAGCACAAGAGGGTCGAAGAAAGAAGGGACAAATCGAATAAAACGAATCAACCAAAACAGTTAAATTAATTTGCCTCTCATTTCCCTCTTTTAAGAAAATTGCCTGTGAGGGAGTCAGCTTTTTCCTTGCTTATTTTTTTATTTATTGGAGAACTATACTAAAGTCATATGTCAGAATTTAGAAAGAAAAAAAATGTGCTCCGCTCCTTATTCAAGGTTATATGTAAATAGATAATTTTTTATTTCATTTGTTCTGGTTATCTGTAACAAGTTGACTATGTTGACTATAGCAATTTACATTTATAGCATTAAAGAACAATTTACTATGCATCGAGAACACCAAAATGGAATGTGGGGACTCGATGAAATCCTTGGGCGTTACCCTCACTCATGACATTCACTCCTGGGTGAAACATACGTGGGGATTATGTGGACAAGCTAACAAAAATTAGCATATCAGAGAAAAGTGCTGGGTAAATGTGATGAAAAGGTTTTAGAGTAACGTTATCTTTCGTTTATTAGGCCTCATTTAGAATTAACTGCTAGTATATGGGATCCCCATTAAGTTGGATTTACTGCCGAATTGGATCGCGCGCAGCCTAGAGGAGCTAGATTTGCAAAATATTATAATGATATCCGTAGTCGCGTGCCAAAATTATTAGGACATAGGTTGGGAATCACTCACAGAGAGGAGTAGATTATAGCATGAATATCCTGCATAAATTGGACGGGTCAAAATTAGTCTGGTGTGTATTCACTCCCTGCCACATACCCTAGCAATGACGTGCATGGCAGTAAAAAATGAAATAAAAAATATTAAGGTAATAGGAATAAATGAGCAAAATTCTCCTGCAAATGAATTAGGGTGACGCTAATTTGTGCTAACGGTTTCCATAATTTGTGAGAGAATCTTATTACCTTTAGTGCAGTGACGGCACCTTGAGAACTCGCTGGTGTTCTGACATGCCTATTTGACCTTAATTAAAACTTCAAGTCCAAACAGAGGAAGCGAACAAGACCTAAAATCATTGCAAAGAAATCAAACTTTATGAGCTGGAGAATGGAGAAAGAAAAATTAGTTCATTTGATTTAGGAGAGAAAGCAATATGCGTCTGCAAAGGAAAACGTAACTGCGTAAATTATTTTAACTGATTCATTCCAATTTAAATTTCTCTCACAAAATCCCACCTAAAAGATTAAAACTCAAATTTTTCAACTCTTCCCCATACCTATCCAAAACAACTGATCAGTTTTAAGACAATACATTACTTTTATAAAATAAAAACTGCACATAAATCAACGTTATGGAAAAGTAACATGTAATATAAGACGAAAATATAAATGTTCCTTTTTCAGCGGGAGATATTTTCGTAAAAACACCGAAAATGATATTTTTAATGAATGAAAACCTGGTATCTGAAGTTTTTTGGAGAATTTAAAAGATAAAATTTTACTATTGCCGATTTCCACCTTTCTACACTTATATTTTTAATACACCTCTGAAAAAATGTCTTCTATCGTTGTTAGGTCGGAAACTTTTCAGACCACCCTCGTAAGGCCCGTTAAAAAAGTAACATGTATATTTTGCACGGGAGCAAAATTTTTCGCCCTTTTCCCTTCGCTTATCTTAAACAAAAAAACGAATAAATAAATCTTTCCATCTTTTAAATAAATCTTTTGATCTATTAAGTATCCAGACCTTACTAATTGATCTCAATTGGTGAGGAGACGCATTGTATAAAGACCTTCGGCATAAAATCGATGTTAGCGTTAACACGCAGTTGATCCAATACATAGCACGTTCGAGACACGCTCAAATAGAAGATGCGGAATAGAAAAATAAAGTAAAGAAAATAGGAGAGGATGCGGGGCCGAGGATTGTCAAGAGAAAGAGGCAGGTGCCCGCTTTGAACGTGATCCGAATACTCGCGCCGCCGCCGTCCCTGGCGCTGTAAGAGACTCCGCGAGTTTCGGCTGTTTCCCTGAGAGTGGATGCGACGACGGATAGAAATTTTATCGGCTTCTCCCCCTTCCTCCGAAGAAAGAATCGGAGAATGCAGCACTAATTCATTCCACCCTTGCGATCGATGAATATGTTGACCTGAAGCTTGCAATCTAATATATTCTCGGATGCTTTGAATTTCAAGCCGGCATGTCAACGGCCGATGGAACGACAAGCGGAACCCGACATGGAAATTACGACACACCAGAGTCGACCGTGCAGAACGTCAACGGCCCAACAACGCATATCTGATAAGGTGACCGTGAATGACGGTGCTCATCATCTTTGAACCTAGGAGTACGTCTCGAAAGTTTATCGAAAAGTAAAAAAAAACTGCCCACTTTGTACTTTTTGTTCAGTCTGATTGTGATTTGAAAAAAATGGGACGGGAAAAAATCCGACAAAAACACTTCAGCTCATTTTTTCTTCAAAAGTATGCGTAATATGAGCAAAATGAAAAAGAATCTTTCGAGTTAACGTGCGCCTTAAGGCCAACATAAGAGAATCGGTAGGAATCGAATACTGAAATTTAGCTCATACGTGAAGTAGCACGCATAATATATCCTTTCTATTGAGATTCTTCTGCCATATTAAGACGATCATGTCAAGTAATATTCGATGATGCTTATGGGTTACTTTAAAAAAATAAAAATCATAGCAAAATAAGCACTTCTGTAAAACATAATGTTGGAATTTTATCGTCGTATTACCCTGATAACGCAGATTTTAATTTCAGCAACTAGGCACTTGAATTGTAAGGAGGTAGGGGCAACTAAACAGAGGAGCTGAAGAACTCAGGATTTTTCTATTTTTACTTCTCATGTACGGGGATCGAGATGGAGCGGTGGCTATCGTACTGGCTTCCCATCCAGAGGGCCCAGGTTCAAATCCCGGCGGTGTCGCATATTTTTCAGAGGTATCTCAATCCCTACTTGAGGTGCTTTGTGGAGAGCACTTTGAGTGAGTACGCCGTCCGTCGGATGGGACGTTAAACTGCGGACCCCTTGGCGCCTTTCGAAAAGAGTAGGCTAATACCGACGAAGGGTTTCTCTCCAACCTTCATCCTATCCTGTCCATCCCCTATGGCGCAAATGACCTCAGCTGTCGGTCGCCTCCCCTGAACTACTATTTATTTTCGGAATTCTTAGGCACGTATTCTTGGAAACACGAAAAAAATTGGAAAAATGAAATAAAATGATATAAATGTTTTGAAATTCTTTAAGATTTAATAATTAAAATTTGATGATAATTCTCTCCTTGGATAATTTTATTGGATATAAACTCATGCATATTTTAAGATAAAACATCTCTCCCAATTTTGCGTTTAAATTTCCAAAGTTGGTTCATTTTTGGTTGATTATTTCGGTAATATTTAGATGGAGAATCATAGCAAATTTTTTCATCAAATTTAATATAAATTAATCAAACCAAACAGTTAGATATTACTGATAATTTAGCGAGCACAACAAAATTCAAAATACGGAATGAAAAATAAAAACTTAACCAGAGTTAATTCACCTTCCGAAACATGGATGACTGTAAATATATGCAAAGACTTTCCCGAGAAGAATTTGCTGATGAAATGCCGTTTTTCAAACGGCAGTGAATAAACAAAGATCTCCATTACAGGATTACTGAGGTGAAGCCATATGATGAGATTAAAGCTCGTCTTAATGAAGAAATTACTGGAGTCGAAGCACGGTTCACGCTGCCCCAAATTAACATTAAGAAGAAATACTCTCAGCAGTGGCACAGAAAATACTATCTCGAAGAATGGAGGCGTTCCACTGAAAACGCGGAAGTGTAAAAAGAATAACACGAAATGTAAAAATGGGATGATTAGTAAGGAAAAAAATGCACAAAAAACCGAAGACGGCCTGAAGAAAACATACAAGTAGCCCATTTTTTTTGTTTCCATACAAACAACAGCGTAATGAAGGTGTAAAAGATGCTCTTCAGAGAGATGCGGATGAGCAGAGAACACCTTCCCTTGTCTCGCAATCTGTTAGCCCGAGGTTGAGTTGGGAGCAGGGGAAGCGGAATGGTTAGGGTAGCGAGTGCCATCCCGGGAAGGGGGATGTGAGTGGAGCGACTCGTAAGAATTCCAAAGAGCTGGAGGAAAATGTGAGAGAGCGAGGGAGTACGTCGGGATGGAGGGGACAGTGTACTCGCAGCTAGCGAGGATCGGATGGCGCGAAAAGGACTGGCGTGCCCTGAGAGAATGCGGATGGATAGAGAGTCAGTGTACGTAAAGCGAGAAGGGAGGGTAGAGCAGAGGGGAGGGGCAGCGTGATACAGGAAATGAAAGAGGGAAACCCCTGAATGGCGCAGGCGGAGGAGGCGAAGCAGGCGGCGGGAGAAGAATGGGCAATATTCAGAAAAGAACTCCGACCGAAGGCGAAACAATGCGCCGTGCTTCCTCTGATGATGCGTGCGTGAGATGGTGACGATGTTGCGCTCGTTTGCAGGCATTCGACGCCAATTGTGTCGAACATCGATGCGGAAAGGGCCACCTCCCGAAAGCGATAGTGTATGATAGAGAGACTTGATGCGTGGACGATGATTATGGAGACGAGAGTAATCATTGTCCCGTCGATTCACGAGAGTTTGGCTTCGTCAACGCTCGGCGCTTGCAGAAACCAATTAAGTCCGTCAGATATTGGTAGTATAGCGATAACTAGGCAAGTCATATTAATTTGAAGTAACGCACAACGGTGATGTAACCGGAAGTGAGTTCGAACAAAAACAATAAAATATTAATGGTAACAAAATTAATATCCTCAAGAAAAAGATGAGCAATGTAAACCTCAATATAATATGCCTTATATTATTTTATTAAATGATAAAATTTATATTCTTAGGGCTATAAAATCTTCTACAAGTACTATGAAGTCATATGAAAAGCGAAATGTAAATCATCAGGTGAAATTGCAATAGAAACGAGATACCTTTGCCACAAGCACTGTATTTACCGTTGATGGAAATGAGTAAGTGAAATCAATTGTTAGCTCTGGTGTTAAACTTAAGTTATCTAAGGTAATACTATGAACGACATTAATATCCTTGATATAATGTGTTTTTTATGACCAAAAGTAAAAATCAACGTATTTGAAAAAAGTAAAACAATAGCATAATGATACATTTGCACTTTAAGCTTGAGTAATGTAACATATGATATTTTCCGTCACCAAGACGTAAATATTGAAAGTTATTGCACCTTCTTACTACATATTAATTCCAGACTAGATTAGTTTGGTGGTATTATATCTTGACTGGCTTTTATCAGACTGTTTGCATGAGAAACGACTCACGTGAATCAAGGCATGATTAATATAAATATACTCATTAATATTTGCCGCTAAAATTATTTTTTCAACTTGTGTAAAGGAGTGAATTCATTTCATGGAAACCTCGCTGTGCGGAGCGTGACTTACATATAAATTAAAAAAACAATAAAACGTGAAAAATCGAAAATCTGGTAACTAAATGGTCCATGTTTTTATGTTATTTGTTCGCAAAATTTTTTCACAGTCAGCCTAAACGTTTAGTAAAATTATAATTAAAAGCCTTTAAGCTTAACAATGGACGAAGGAATATCCATCGTGTTTATTCAGCAAAGAGAGTGACTAATTAAGATATCCAAGTACGGAAATAAAAAATTACTAACAGTGTAGAAATTAAGCAAACAGTCTTTGTGTAATCCTTTTATATTAAAAATATTTAAAATCATACGTCAAAACAAAATCGAAGTAGGTGAGATAGAGTAGTAGATATTTGGCTGCATATACATATGTTTTTGTAATTGATAAATAATGGAAAAACAGTTTTTGCTGAAAGATCCAACATAATGTTGACCAATAAGCAATTTTACCACGGTAAAATAACAATACTGAGGTTAATTAGGGATACAATATTTCCGTTTCCTAAATTCGGCCATATTTTTGCTTCATTAGTGGTGTTGAAAATGTAAGACCACACTCACATCTTGAGAATAACCGAACCTCGAAGATTTTGAAAATATTAACATATTACTACAGGGTCGCACCCAAAAGTGGTCGGACTGATTTTCTCTGGCGCGAACGGAGCGGTGGAGGGGGGTCTGCCTGGCAGGGTTAGGTGGAGGGGGCTCTTGCAAAAGACCAACACCAACCTTAGTCGCCTACGGGCTGTCGTTGAGTGAGGACACCGTTTTTAGTGAAGCAAGTTTTTGTCCGCGTCGAAAAACAAAATGAACCTGAATTTAGAGCAACGTTATTCCGTGAAATTTTGTGCGAAACTCGGGAAGACGGAAACTGAGACCCTCGATATGATCAAGCAGGCTTATGGGGACACTGCCTTAAGCCGTTCCTCAGTATTTGAGTGGCACAAGTTGTTTAAAGAGGGTAAGGAGCTCGTTGAAGACGACCATCACTCCGGACGGCCGTCGACGGCAAGAACCGACACGAATGTGGACAGAGTGAGGACACTGCTGAACACAGACCGACGCTTAACCAGTGAAGAAATTGCAGACCAGTTGGGTCTGTCTGCATCCAACGTCCAACGCATTATTTCACAGGATTTGGCCATGCGCAAGGTGTGCGCCAAGATGGTGCCGAAAATTGGTTCCATGGCGCGCTCGTCGTCAGACAGCTCCTGGCCAAATAAGGCGTTGCCACGTTGCCGCACCCGCCCTATTCTCCCGATCTGGAACCACCGGATTTCTTCTTCTTCCCCCTGATGAAAAGACAGCTCAAGGGACGACGTTTTGACTCGATAAAGGCCGTTCAAGAGGCTTCGACGAGGGTCATCAACGGCATCCCAAAAGAAAATTTCCAGCGGGCGTACGGGGAATGGGAGCAACGTTATACTAAGTGTGTAGCAGCTCAAGGAGCATACTTTGAAGATTATTAAGTCGATGTAAGTATATCGTCAATAAAATTCTTGTAAAAAAATCAGTCCTACCACTTTTGGGTGCGACCCTGTGTATTAGCGTGTTTTGTGCGGCGCGGAAACGTGTTAATTGAATAAGGATGATAGACATGGATTAGAAGATTTTTAAATATGAATTTGGAGAACAATGGAAAAAGTGAAATGGCCTGAAAGGAAAACAAACGAGGTGGTGCTAGATATAGTGAGGGAGGAGAGGGAATCGCTGTAAGAAATAAAAAGGAGGCAGGAAAATGGATGTAAAGGATATTGCTTGGCAGAGAGATGTTGAAGATTGTAAGACAAATAGGAATATTAGGCAAACGAGGAAGGGACAGGAGTAGGATGGGGATGCTGGACAGAATGAAGGGAGAAAGGATGCATGCAGAATTGAAGAGGGGCCTAGTGTATGGTTGGATGTCGAGCTGTGTTTTGTTAAGAAAGACCGGGAAAATGCCACTGTACCGTTTGGTAGCAGGAACATTGGTTAAGGATATCAATAAAAGGTAAGCAAAAACTTTGATTTGGAGTGTGATGTTGTACGGCGCGAGAACTTGGTTGTTGAAATAGGACGAACGATGTAAATTCGAAGCTTTTGAAATGTGGGTGTGGAGAAGTATTGAAAGATAAAACTGGTAGAGTGGGGAATACATGAAGAAGTCCTAGGCATAGTGCGGGAGGAGGGAAGACTGTTTGGAGAAAACGAAAAAAGTCTGTAAAGGTGGATTCTTAGCATTTGGATTGGAGATAAAATATAGAAAACTGTGAAAGTGGGGTAGGGGGATAAGTCAAGCGAGGAAAAGAAAGGAAAGGGAAAAGGAAATGAGGAGGAAAAGGAAAGGAATGTATGTTGAAATGAGGAAGGGATTATTGCAGGGCTTGGCGTTTCTTGTTGTGCGAGACTTTGAAATATAGCGGTATTTAGTTTGACTCCCTACTTGACCTACCTCGAACGATATACTAACAAATAATAATTATAAAATTTATTACTAATACGACGCAATTTACTTTGATAAGAAACAACCCCATTCAATAGTCGAAAGATAAAGCAAAAAATTTCATTTTTATATTAATATCGCGATTATAGTTATATGAAAATTTTCAACACCCAAATTTTATCGGCGAGGGGTGTTGTTTGATATTGCAAATCAGCTACTCTTCCCGCCGAGGAGTAAATTTGAAATTGTAAGGCAGATGTGCTTATTAGTTTCGCCGTAAGATGTCACGCTGATCCCAAGCGTAGTGAAACTATTGGCGTGGCGGTCCGAAAGAGAGAGCAAGCACCCCTGTCGTAGCAACGTCATAGAGGGGAAATGTAGGGAAAAATAGCCCCATAAGTAAAACTGCGGCATCTTAAAAAAATAATTTTCCGTCATGACGGCATTTATTTGAATTGTTGAACGCTGAGGAAGGGACGGCTGAAAAGAACATCTTTATTTTCATTAGAATCATTTTCCTCTGCTTCAAGGCGTATTTGGCCCCCAAAGCCAACAATTTTGTATATACTATATAGCTTTGAAAAGTTCATTTTCATGCCACTAAAACAATTTATTGCATTAGACGAATCAAATGCGAACCTGGCACTAGTAAAATTTATTTTCATCAATTAAGAGCAGCTTAACATAATCTACAATTAAGTACTCGTATTTTCAACCAGCACATTTTATGCTCGCGTGGTGAAGGGGTGTAAAACGAAACTCTTTTAAACTGGGAAAAATCATATTTGTTTCACTGCCGTTAATTTTACGTCAATTTGTCTCCCTTTTCATTATTTCAATAGATTCTCAAACCTTGAGCGCTCAAAGTTGGTTGGCCACAATTACCCAAACCACAAACTCTTGAATTTCGGTTTAGCACGCATAATCTCCGTCGACATTTGGAATATTTTTGTTTACAATCGTAGAAAATTTAATGAGATGAATATCGTAAAAAGATGTGATTAAACGGCCTTTGAGCAAAATTTAATGTTTAATTTCCCACAGTTTATCACATATCGTATCGCAAAAAAATTTGTAGCTATATAACTAACTCATTGAGAAATGGAACTCACATTCCATCGACTTAATACTAATTGACACATTATAAGCCACAAATAACGTCGGTTTACTGAACGCGAAACCAACTCAGTCGTAGGAATTAGAAAAGAATACCCCTATTCAGTTCAGTTGACGCAAAACCGCATTCGGTTTCATAAAAAAGCGTTGTAACTTGAAATTATATTTTTTTCAGTATCAGTTCCAAAATCGTAAACCTAAAACCTTTTGCCTTAAACCGTTGAGATAAGAACCAGCCGGATAAAATAAAAAGAAATAGAACAAGCAACTCAAAAATCTGTAGTTCGAAGCTCGGCTTACACGGCCCTTATCCTAATTTTGTCCTTATTTCGAGCTGATGCAATTCAATACTCGAAAGCATCATTGAGAGGAATAACCTCCAAATTATTCAAAGCTCAAGATTATTCTTCAACTGGAACTTACGAAGTTAGAAAGATGCTCTCGCATTAATATTAAATGCTTTACATTAAAGGAGTTTAAGAGTGGGAGTAATTATTAACGGAATGGCACATTGAATGGTGGAATTTAGTGGATAAATGTTGACCAGTGCGCCAACATTCAGAAAATTTGCTGAATTCCGTCAAAAATAAATAGAATCTCATTGCCGCGGGGTGATTTATGCATTAACAAAGTCATTTAAATTACTTAAGTTTAATATTTGAAATATTAATCCAATGGGAGGAAACAGCTGTTAAAATACTGAAAATATTGGCTACTGTCTTGTAAAATGTCAATGTACATACAGCAAACATTTTCGAATAAAAGTATTACTAAAATTATTTTAAAATAAATTAAAGATAATTAAGCAAATTTTACTGAAAAAGAACTCATGGTAGTAATTCTGAGAATTGATCAATGTAATTCTACCCAGCGTTTAACCAAATAAAACACGCGTAAGAGTCTCATGGGTGAGTACAGAGTGACTTCGGAAGCAAATACATTAGTTAAGTCGTGCCTATTTTTTCATTCCATCAATTCTAATTCTTTTTCAAAATTTAAGAGTATAATATTCAGTAATTTGGATGATTAGTGGAGAACTGGCGCACTCCATACATTATAAGAATCACATTTACCGACTGCTACTCGTATATATATATATATATATATATATATATATATATATATATATATATATATATATACAAATATATAAAAACACAGATGTAGATTTTTAGAATATAGAGACACAAAGAAAGGACACTCACAATTTGTTATTTTACGTTTCGACAGCACGGCTGTCGTCTTCAGAATGGCGTTCTCGGGGAAGAGCGGAGAGGATGTGCGGGGGAGAGGTGGGGGAAGGAGAGGTAAAGGGGCCAATAGGAAATGAACAAGGGGGTGGGGGGGATATGTAGGCAGCCAATTGATGCATTCAGTGGGCTTGGTTCAGCCCGGGCGACACCCGAAAACGGAAACAAAGTAGTGAACCTTTCGTCCGTGACCCTCGACAATAGCGAGCTTTCGCTACTAAGTAAAGGCCTCTCCTTCTCCCCCACCCCGAGAACCAACCACGTTAACATCATCACTGACACATTAAATTTTTGCCGAAATTTACGGTGGCATGCTCATTGGAAATCCCAGCCTTTCCCTTCGAACTCCCCTTCCATTAACCCAGCACTTACCCGATTCCGTCCGGCCTCAGAAAACGAACCCAAACCACTCCCATCAAACCACCCAATTGAAATCTTTATCAATCTCCTTCTGACAAAGATTTCCGACAAAAAATTCATAGATTCCCTTAAGCCACCAGACAACCTTTCCCCCTCTGAGAGACAAGCTCTCAGACGTTTAACGTCAAATAAAGATATCATAATCACGACGGCGGACAAAGGGTCATCCGTTGTCGTGCTAAACAAAGTAGACTATAACGCCGAGGCATTGCGCCAATTAAATGACATTTCCTGCTATGCCCCCCTGCCCCAAGACCCAAACCCTTCTTATCAAAAGGATATTCTCTCTTTTCTTTCCAATTTCGGTTCCAAAGAAGGTCTCTCCCCCACAGACATATCCATTCTTTCACCACCTAATCCTAAGACTCCCCATTTCTATTTGCTACCCAAAATACACAAAACCAATAACCCCGGACGCCCTATTGTCTCCAGCATCAACTCACCCACAGAACGAATCTCCGCATTAATAGACCACCACCTTCAACCGATAGCCACTTCACTCCCTTCTTACATTAAAGACTCGCACCACTTTCTGGAACGTCTACACTCAATCCCAATTCCGCACAACACAACCATTCTCATGGCCACGATAGACGTCACATCTCTGTACACCTCCATTCCCCACAAAGAAGGCTTAGAAGCCCTGAAACATTACCTCTCCCTACGATCCACACCACACACCCCATCCACAGATTTCCTCCTCGAATTAAGCCAAATCGTTCTTACCAAAAATGCTTTTCAATTCAATGACAAAATATATTTACAAATAAAAGGCACTGCAATGGGCACGCGTATGGCTCCTGCATACGCCAATCTTTTTATGGGTAAACTAGAACACGACTTTCTGCAACAACAAACCCTAAAACCACTTTTCTGGGCCCGCTATATTGATGATATTTTCCTCCTTTGGTCCCACGGACGCGAAACTTTATCCTCTTTCATTTCCTCTCTCAACTCCTCCTCCTCAGTTTCATTCACTTCTTCTATATCCGACTCGAATATTACCTTCCTAGATATCGATATTCACCTCCAAAACAATACGTTTCACACTTCAGTCCACATTAAACCAACCAATAAGCAACAATATCTTCATTTCGACAGCTGCCATCCTCCTCACACAAAGCGCTCCATCCCATGCTCACTCTCTATCCGTGGCTTCCGTCTCTGCAACAACACCCCCTCCCAACAGAAATACTTGGACCAGCTGCATGAATCCCTCAGAAAATGTGGGTACCCGGAAAAACTGCTAAACAGTAAAATCCTCAAACCGTCAACACAATACACTCCCCTCCCCAAACCAAACCGCCCAAAATGCCCTAATCTTATCACCACTTTCTTCCCCGGTACCCACAAAATTAAACATCTAATCCGTGACCTCTTCCCAATTATCAATAACACTCAGTCCACATCACTTTTATTCCCACACTGTCCCTCTGTTTCATTTAAACGCCCGTCGAACCTGCGAGACATCTTTAAGTCCACAAATCCAACTTCAAGCACCCCCGTCTCTCCCCCGCCCCTATCCGCACCATGCAACCGCCCACGCTGCAAATGCTGTCATCTTTTAAGACCCTCCCCCTCACTCAGTACCAACTCCCAACCACTCGCCACCTGTACCTCAAAAAATATTATATATCGCCTCTCCTGTAACTTCTGCCCTGCCTTCTACGTGGGCGAATGCACGACCGCACTTTCCCTCCGCATGAATAACCACCGTTATTCCACCAAATCCCCCACCTTTCTTAATTATCCCATCCCTACTCACACCGCTTCCCACAACCAATCTTTTGACGACTGCTTCTCTGTTTCGGTGATTGAAATCCTTCCCAAATCTGCGAGTATAATAGAGGTGAGAACCCGCGAGATGGCGCATATCTGGGTGGCCCAATCATTCAAACCGCCCGAGCTGAACCAAGCCCACTGAATGCATCAATTGGCTGCCTACATATCCCCCCCACCCCCTTGTTCATTTCCTATTGGCCCCTTTACCTCTCCTTCCCCCACCTCTCCCCCGCACATCCTCTCCGCTCTTCCCCGAGAACGCCATTCTGAAGACGACAGCCGTGCTGTCGAAACGTAAAATAACAAATTGTGAGTGTCCTTTCTTTGTGTCTCTATATTCTAAAAATCTACATCTGTGTTTTTATATATTTGTGTGTCGCCGATGAGCGTTCCATTTCGAAGATATTTTATATATATATATATATATATATATATATATATATATATATATATATATATATATATTTTTTTTTTTTTTTTTAAAGGTAATATACCGGTTAAGGTAGGTTTTTGGATGGACACAACTACCAAACAAACATTTTATTACTCCCAACAAAAACACAAAATCCATCCTCCTACTCTATAACAGCTCCCTCTTCATCTCTGAGTACTTTCTTCCTCCCTTCATCCCGTCCAACATCCCTATCCTGTTCCTTCCCTTTCCTCGTTTGCCTAACATTCTCCCCTCTATTACAGTCTTCAACATCCCACTGCCGCTCAATACCCCCTTCAGCCACTTTTCCTGCCTCCATAGGATTTCTCCCAACAAACCCCTCTCTTCGCCCACAATACCAAGTACTTCCTCATTTGTTTTCTTCTCTGTCCATTTTACCTTCTCCATTCTTCTCCACACCCACATTTCAAAAGCCTCCAGTCTACGTCTATCCTCCTGCTTCAATGACCACGTTTCCGCTCCGTACATAGCTACGCTCCATATCAAAGTTTTTACGAGTCTTTTCTTAACATCCTTACTCAACGTCCCCGTCATCAACGGGGACGTTGAGTAAGGATGCCCTCCTTGTGAAAGCCTCTTTGCCTAGCGCAATTCTTCTCCTTACGTCCATACTACTTTGACCGTGTTGGTCCAAAACACTACCGAGATACGTAAACTGTTCTACCTGCTCTAGTTTTTGCCCTCCTACTTTAATGTTAAGCTTAGCCTTTTTTTCTAGAAATTCGCATAACCTTTGTTTTATTAATATTGATTCTCATCCCATACCTGTCGCACTGAATTTCCAATTCACTAAGCAATGCTTGCAGCCCCTTGGCTGACTGACAAACTAAAGCTTGATCATCAGCAAACCTAACTGATTTCACGAATTCCCCGCCCACTTTCATTCCTACCTCCAGTTCTTCCCATGCCTCTTTAATCATTTCCTCTACATACAGGTTGAACAGCAACGGTGATAATGGGCAACCCTGCCTTACACCTCTTCCTAGCACTGCCCAACCGGACTCCCCGTTCCCCACTCGCACCTGAGCAGTCTGAGACATGTACAGGTTGCGGATTAGCCTCCTTTCCCTCCAATCCATTCCTATTTTCTGCAATATACTCATCAGTTTTTGCCAATTCACTCTATCAAACGCTTTTTCGAAATCTGCGAAACAGGCAAATACCTCCTGGTTGTGTTCTATATTCCTCTCGATTAATAATCTCATTACTGCAATGGCATCACGCGTACCTCTCCCCTTCCTAAACCCAAACTGATCATCCCCTAAGTAATCATTTGCCCTACTCTCTATCCTTTTGTTTATGATCCTGAGAACAACTTTAGCTGCGTGGGATATCAAACTAATTGTCCTGTTGTCCTCACATGACGTGGCCTTTACCTTTTTCGGAATAGGAACTAAAACTGATCTCACGAAGTCGTCCGGCCAGATTCCCTCCTCATAAATACTACGGATCAGCCCATATAGCCTCTTCCTCCCACATTTTCCTTAGCATTTTAAAAGTTCCACGGGAATGTTATCTACCCCCACGGCCTTATTTAGTTTCATCTCCCTTAATGCCCTTTCTATCTCATTGTCTAGTATGCCTGGACCTAAGCTGTCTTCCTCTACGTCATGTTCCTTTTCAATGTCTAACTTTGTTGGTCTAAGCTCTTTAATATACAGTTCTTCTATATATTCCTTCCATCTCTCTTGGATCTTTCCTGTGTCAACTATTTCCTTACCTGCCTGATCTCTAACTGCTATCGTTGATCTCCCTTTCTTACTTCCCGATAAAGATTTAACTTTGCTGTACAGCGCACCGATTTCACCCTTCCTCTGCAGACTTTCCATATCTTCGCACTGCGTCTTCCACCATGCTTCATCTTCTTTATTTGTTGCCCACCTCAATTTATTGTTCAATTCTTTGTACTTCATTTTGCCTAATTCTGTATTGACATTCTTCCATTTTCGCCGCTCATCCATCTTTGTAATCATGTCATCCGTGATCCATGGTTTCCTAGTCCTTTTAGCGTTAACGGTTCCAATAGTGTCATTTGCGGCTTTAGACAACCCTTTCTCGATACATTCCCATTTTTCTTCGATAGTACTTAGTTCTTTACCATCCTCCATGATTTCCTCTACCGCCTGTTTGTATTCCTTCCTTTTCAAACCATTTAATGCTTCTACATTCCATTTTCTAACTCGTCGCCCCTGCCTTATCTTTTTGAAACGGACGCTACATTTCATAACACACACACACAAATATATATATATATAAAATATATATGTATATAAATTTATATATATATATATATATATATATATATATATATATATATATATATATATATATATATATATATATATATATATATATATATATATACACACACACACATACTCATATTTTTATTATTCTCCTGGTATTATGCCGGAAAATATACGGAAGAAAAACTGTTCATTAGAAATCAATGTACATATTTTGGCTATAAATTACCCGTAAAATACTGGTGCTTACTTATTCCATTTCGAACACAATTGCGAACCGTATCGCTCCTGTCTATCTGTAAATGAATATACAAACAATGGCATTCGTGCACATTGAGAGTCCAATTTGTTACTGTATTTGGTAATAGCGTTAGAAGATAAATTCAAATGTCTGGTATGATTATCTGTCAGGATAGGTTGATAAGACTGATCACTACTCTTTTGGGATCCCGTAGATTAATTGCTGCAGAGTAATCAATTTGATAGAGGGTATGAAAAAGTATTATCAGGCCCTCTGTAGAGAAATTTTCACGGTATCCTGGACACCAATTGTCTTTGATTATGTGAGTGAAATATTTTGGTAGGGTGTATGTTATTTTCTCAACCTCGGCTCACTGGTCCATGGAGCAGCTAAACTTCAATATTGTGGGGTTCATAATGGGATGACAGCATTTTAAATACACGATCTAACAAGAATCCCGAAGATACATTCCCCCGTGTTTATGAAGAAAACGTTTTGCACCCACTCAGCGAAGACATCTACATGTATGACACGTGGCTTTGACTCTTCAAGTTTATCCGCTTTATGTCACGAAGTTTTATTGTATTAATCTGACATTCAATGGGATGGGAACTCTCATGTAGATTTTCAACCAAAGGTCAAAAAGATATTTCAGTTTTGCTGAAAAACCATGCAAATCTACTACCTTTTCCATGAGACTTGAGTGTAATATTCGTTCCGTCAAGCGTGACGTTTCTGTTAGGAGTCCACGACTGAATTGTGAACTTCATCTTAGTTGATGATATGTCCTTCAATGATTTACAGCCATTATAAAATTTCAAATTAAGTACTTCTATAACAGGCACTTAAATCAAGACCACATTCAAAAGTCAAAGGTAACATTACGGTATGCATACAGCTGACTGATTGAACAGAAACTTATTTCATTTGTCGGAATGCTGCATACTTTTTGTGTGTTATTAAATCGTGTGCATTTAGGTCCTACGTAATTGTATTGAATCAATGAGAATTAAAATAGGAGTATTTAATTAAAGTATTAGGAGTAATATTTCCGTGCGTCAACCATCAGTTTGCTAGAATTTTCCATAAATTACTTCTTAAACAATGGGACGTCAGACATAGGATTGGTCAAGTATACTACCTTGATCAAAAAGTTCCCGGAATAACCATCGTGTGGCGCTCCCATCGTTCCGATTTGAGTTCTGTTTTTTTTGTTAAATTGGTACATCTGTTGTTGATATTCCCTTTAAATCTTAGTGTCATAACTTGACATTTGCAAAAGTTACGGTCGGTTTTCGGTATGTCCATCAGTGCTTCCTGCGATTTTTCCATTACTTCCTCTCGGCTGCTAAAACGCGTTCCCCGTAATGGTTTTTTAACTCGATTGAACAGAAAGAAGTCACAGGGAGCCAAATCAGGTGAATTCGGTGGCTGTTGGATGGTATTTGTTGCATTTTTCGTCAAAAAATTACGAATAATGATAGCACTGTGCGACGGTGCGTTATCATGGTGCAAAATCCACGAGTTTTCTGCCCACATTTCTGGTCTCTTTCGGCGAATTGCTTCACGCAAACGTCTCATAACGCCCAAATAATACTCTTTGTTTACTGTCTGGCCTTCTGGCAAAAATTCATGATGCACTACACCAGTATACCCCCCTCTGATGTCAGCATTCCATATTTAAAGACGATAGCAAGAAAATCTGGGACGAAATATTCATGCAATAGGCGAATCAAAATGTACTGTTGAAAGATCATATCCATGAAAGAAAATTCCTCATGATGACGTAAAATGCAAATATATATGTAGGAAGGTAAAGGTGTGTGTGTGTGTGTGTGTGTGTATATATATATATATATATATATATATATATATATATATATATGTATATTTATATATCTATATAAAAAAGTCGTAAATTGTGTTTGTTACACCACTTATAACTCAAGAGCGGCTGTACCGATTTTAATGATGTTTGATTTTTTGGATTCGCCTCAGCCCAGAATAGCAGAATAACCATTCAAATATCTTAAAAGTATACTATCGTAATATCGTGTCGCAATATTGTATCGTAAAATATCGTATCGCATCGCTTCGTCGGAGAAATTTCAGCGTCGGAAGCAAGGTGACAAGGTTCTTGGTCATCCGGATGTGCGTTCTACTGGTGCTCTTGGCCATATCATCTATCGATGCTCTTGGATAGTTCATCCGAAGAATAATGAATGCTTTTATTTGCGGTTGTTACTGGTGAATATTCGAGGGCAAACATCGTTCAAATTACTACAAACTGTTAATATTTTAGTGTTCCCATCATTTCGTGTTGCATGTCAAGAGCTCAATTCGCTTGAAAGCGATAATCATTGGGGCATGACAATGGCTGAAGCAACTATTTCTGCATCTCCTAGTCAGATACGCACATTATTTACTATCATCCATTAGACATGCTTCCCATCCAATCCACGTGACCTGTGGAACAAATACAAGGATAACATGTCAGAAGGCATTTTCGAATTCGTGTAAGTTCAAGAAATCTCGATATTGAGGTAAATGAGGAGATGCATAACCAGGCTTTGCTGTTGATTGAAGGTATGTGTTATCTAATGTACGGCAGTTAATTAGTGAAGTTAGTAATGCCAGCGCCGTATCGTGGAATGAACGACGCGTTTAATCGAGAATCGGAACGGGAACCTGAATATGATCGACATAAATTAGACCAATCAGTTCAAACGAATGTAGCCCTGCTGAACCCCCAACAGAAGGAAGAATATGATCCATTAATAAAGGAAATTGATGATGGAAACGGTGGCTTATTTTTCCTGGATGACCCTGGTGGAACTGGGAAGACATTCCTCATACCATTGCTTTTGAACACTGTTCGTGCGAAATCGGACTTAGCGGTAGCAGTTGCTTCTTCTGGCATAGCGGCCACATTGTTGGAAGGATGCCGTTAGGCTCGTTCAGCGTTAAAGTTGCCGTTAAGCCTACAAAATTCGGAACAAGTGACATGTAACATTTCGAAACAGTCCGCAATGGCCAAACTTTGGTAGAATCTAAAATCATATGGGACGAATGCACGATGGCGCACGAACGCGCATTGGAAGCACTTGACCGGACATTCAAAGACCTGCGGAATGACTCGAAATACTTTGGTGGCGTAATGATTTTACTGTCTGTCGATTTCCGCCAAACACTGCCAGTTATTCCAAGATCGACTGCTATCGATGAAATAAACGCTTGCCTCAAATCATCAAATCTGGGGCGCTATATGAAGAAACTTCAACTGACAACAAACATGATAGTTGAATTGCTGAACGATCCATCTACTGAAGATTTCTCCAAGCAATCGTTGACTATCCTGCCGGGCCGTGTTCCTTTCGACGAATCGAGCGGATTGATTTCATTTCCTCGGTATTTTTATCAACTCGGAATTCCTCGGAGTTAATCAACAAAGTGTTCCCAAACATCATAAATAACCACGAAAATCACAAATGGTTGAGAAAGCGAGCAATTTTGGCGGCTAAGAACAAAGATGTGGATGACTTCAACTTCGTAATTCAGAATCAAATCGTTGGCTTTCTGCATTCATTCAAATCTATTGACTTTGCAACAAATGAAGACAAAGCCACCAACTATCCAACTGAATTTTTTAAATCCTTGGATGTGCCCGGCTTACCGCCGCACAATTTACAGCTGAAGGTTGGCTCGGTGGTCATGATGCTTCGAAATCTAAACCAACCAGAACTATGCAATGGTGATAAAAAAACTGATGATCAATGTGATTCACGTGACTATACTCAAAGGAAAATTCATAGATGAGGAAGTTCTCATTCCGAGGATTCCCATGATCCCATCTTATATGCCCTTTCACTTTAAATGAGTTCAATTTCCAATTCGTGTTGCATTCACGATGACGATTAACAAGGCCAATCGGAGAGTATTTTTGGTCTGAATCTAGAAAACCTATGTTTTTCTTATGATTAATTATGTGTGGCATGTTCACGTGTTGGTAAACCATTCGCTTTATTTGTCCTTCCACCCGATAACAAAACAAAAAATGTTGTATATCAGAAGGTGCTTGACTCAAGAGAATAAACCCAAATGTATATATAGATTGAATAAAGAAAATATCTTTCTGACAATCCATTGTAATACTTATTTTTGTAGTTATATTAAATATTTTCCTTATATTACTACAGCAAGTCTATATATTATTATTACATAAATATATATGTATATATATATATATATAAATATATAAATATATATATATATATATATATATATATATATATATATATATTTATTTATTTATTTATGCCGAAAGCCGAGTTATGTGTGTGTATGTATGTATATATATATATAAAATTTGCTCTAGATTTCATAATGAGGACGGTTCATGTCCCCACTCATTTAATATTACACCAATATTTCTTATACACATTAAATATTAAAATGGAGGGATTTTTACGTAGGGGTAATAATTGATTCAGTACTATGAAAACCATATACATGGATGTTTTAATAAAGAATCGTAATAAATGTAAATACTTCTTGATGAGAAAGGAAGCAAGGGGATTCTTGATGTGCGATATTGTTTTTAAGTTCACTACAGACACTTCATTTTTTCGCATTTTCAAGATTAGAACTGCACTATTTTACCAAGAAAAGGAAAACAATAATTTGGTGAATAATATAAGTTACTCTTAATACATACTTTGATGTGTGCAAGACGAGTGGGCATGGCGAAACTACTCAGAATAACCTGAAATGTAAAGGGGCTTTGATTGTTCTCTTAATTAAACCGTGAAGGAGGATGGGGCGGGTCGAGGTTGAACGCTCTAGAAAACGAGGAGAATAGAGAGAGAGAAAGAAGGCAGGAGGGTAAAAAGGGGGAAAGCAATGCGGGACGAAAGTAAAAAGGAAACGGACTCCGGGCGGGAGGGTTGGGAGTAAACTAGAAAGAGAAGAACGGGAGTAGGTGGCAAATGAGGCACACACGGAGTGCTTTGATTCCATATAACAATAAGTCGACTATACATCCAATTCCTTAACTTTCGGAGAGTTAAATTGGTACCCTGCGAAAGCCGAGTTAACTTGTAAAAAGAGTTTGATGATAGGTAAGAATCATCATTGGGGTGGCGCTGTCTGACCGGTAGGAGAAAATAACTCTGACCGCAGAAATTCGTCAACAAAGACAATACGAAAGAGATCTGTAATTTCTTATATTAAAATAAAGGGTTAATCTTAAAGAGCGAGGCAATTAGAGATATTGGTGAAATTAGTGCAAGAACTCATGGAAAATAGTCATAAGAAAATAATTTGATAATGCTTTATTTATGGCTAGCGGGTATCAGTGACATAAATGCAGTAGTTCCGCTTCCGCAGCAAAAAGCAGGACAAAATACTTCTTACATTCGATTAACATCAAATTAGCCTTTATGCTTTCATCTCATCAAAATGTAAAAGTGTAAATGTAAGTGTAAAACAAATGTATTGAAAAACCTTGGATCCAAGTTATTTTCGACCACACCGAATCATTTTACAGTAATTCAAATTAAAGAGTTATTTGAAAATATCTTTATCCACTTAAGATCGTGCTGAAAGGGAGTAATTTTTAAATAAAAAATATGATTATGTCAATATGAAGATGTCTATACGATGCAAAATATGACAATAATTTATAATAAAATGTTAATATTGTTAAATTCCCAAAATTTCAAGATATTTCAAATTATCATCGCAATTTTATCGATATAAATATCCTGCGCTACATATTGTGTACATAATTTTCTTGATAGAGTATGAGTTAATTTCATTGCCGAAACTATTTTAAATTATTAAAAACATAAAAATAAATTTTAATAAACACCAAAGTATTTTATTTTGGACCAGTAACAGTTTTCACTACTATAGTTAACATCGCGGCTATCTTTCGATGGATTCCGTCGTAGAAATAGCGTAATAATCTATATACACACATGTGTTTGAGTATGCATACATACTAAAATCAATATTATTTATAACACTGCATATTTATTTACGCGCTTAAACCTGTTACCACTAATTATGTCTAGGTAGCGGTCGTACAAGACTACCATCATATGAGCATATACTTTTACAAGTCAAAATTTAGAAAGCATCCTTGAGAGTCAAATCGACCGATTATGAACTTACTATTGGATTACAGTTTGGATTAACTCTTAAAGGTTGAAAGTAATCGTTTTCAATTAAGCAGAAAAATGTAAGTATAAGCTTAATCCTCGACAACAATTGATGATGAAGAAAGAACAAAAAGTTTCACCTTTATGGCATTTTAAGTAGGTATTTTAGGGAAAATGCAATTTAAAAAATTAAAAGGAGAGAAAAAAAGATAGAAAACCTAGAGTCAAATGTATAATGAGTAAGTTGTGGGCTTTTCGGCCCACATTCAAACTGGGAAAACGCGAGTGAAATTCGATATGGAGGGAGGCTAGAAATACGATCGTATTATCAACGGATGCGTTAGAAAAATAGGTAAAATCATTCGGCGTAGAGCAGTGTCAACCGTAGTAGAAAGAGGAGCGAGGCTAGATACAGGGGAAGAAAGGGAAGATGTTTGTGGAGGAAAAGTGAAAAAGGGAATGGTGATGAGTGGAAGGAGTGAAGGGACGGAACTAGACGAGGAGGAGGAAGAGGGAAATCCCAATGGGAAGGATTCGGATCCAATTTACGTCGGATCAGCAAAAAAGGCAGTGGCTGGCCGCAGCGAGGGCGGAGACCGCTGTCTAATGGTCATCGGTGAAGAGAAAGGCTGGCCGTTCACGCAAATGTGTGGACTTCGGCGAAACGAAAGCCACCGAACGGCATTCAATTCAGGCGAGCGTGAGACAGGGTTGAGATTTTTCGAGAATTGCAAAACCACTCCCATGAACAAGGAAACAATGGGGGAAACAGGCAAGTCCCATTGTACTTAATGAGGGCTTTAAGCAACATTTTAGCCTCTCCGTTTGATGCTAATGAAAACCAAAAGCGAAGGAATACATACCGTCCAAGTAAAGATAATTTTTGAGTTCAAGGAAGACAATATAGGGGGAGAAATATTTCATTAACCTTCACTGACACACTGAGAAATTATATGCGGTATCACCTGCCCAATATTGACTTCTCCAGATTTAGTATTTTGCAACACATGATCATCGGTAAATAAAAAATCGAAAGAACAATCCATAGGGGTAAAGGTTTTATCTCAAATTGCAAACAAATTGTACAAGTAGGGGGACTGAGTTGATCCTGACAATGGGCGTGAGAAGAACTAATAAAAATACAGTCGACGGCCCGCAGCGAACGTCTTACAGCCTTAGTGGTCAAACGGTAACTAAGGGCAATATTAAAAAAAGTGGACTTTGTTAATCCATCCAATTTGGAAACTAATATAAAGTGAGATATAGATTTAAAACGTTTACGCAATGACAGGCCAAGTAGAACTGTTTTCGTAAGGGAAGTAGAGAAAGAATTGAATAAAAAAGTCTCCTGTTCCTGGAGGAAAAGGGTTCCTGGAGAATGATCCATTCAATATATTTAAGTAGGTAATTATTAAAAATTACTATCTCCCTGTGCTCTATAACTAAAAAGTCGAAGAAATAATTACCGTCGTATTTTGAATGTTCAACAATTTCTCTTGACCAATTTGAAATTCGAAACGAGGAATACATTTGTATTTCCATCATGATCCTGGGCATAAAACCGATAAATCAATGTGACGAGCTGCGGACTCGGCTGCTTCATCAAGTCGGAAAAAAACAAAGCAGGCTTTATTGACATACCTTGTATAAGAATCGAAAGAAACGTTACAAAATAAACTAACCTCGGAAACGAAATAATTTTACCTATTTACTTCTTTAATCAAGCGCATAATTTAATTTATTCCCGCCAGTAAGAGAAATATTTATATTTGATATAATTTCAAAATTTATCTTATATTTATATAAAATGGAAGAATGAATGTAAAAAGTTAGCACAAAGAATCTCGTTACTTTAAAATAATAAAAACTTCGTTGCAATTTTCCACAGTTAAAACTTTATTTCCGACCATGGTTTCGATACACTGTATCATCATCAGGTGGTACATACCCAACATAGATACAGTGTATCTATTGTAATTCTGTATTTAACTGTATTTAATGTAATTCTTAACCAATGGCAAGTATATTTCCAGTTTAATAGGCGGATATAAGTGAAACAGAGAGTGATTTTTATCAACTGGATGGATATTAAAAATTAAGAATCAAAAAAAGAGGTGGCTGTATTATATAATTTGTATACAGCAAAGATACTTTCAATGAAAAAAAATTACCATCACACTCATGTGTGCTATTGTATGGTGAACTGCTTTTGGGTAAAATTTGTGTTTCTTTGATGAGTATATATAGACCACCACATTTAAGTAAAATATTTGGTGGAATTTCTAAAATCTTTTATTGATAATGAAGGTCTGAAGGAATTTATTTTTATAGGAGACATAAAGATCAATTTTGGGAACAAAAATAATAATTTTGTGATTAGTTACAGTTATGGTGACCACTAAAAGGTTCTATGCAGTCATAGCTGAATATACTAAGGGATGTGTTGTGGAAAACTATCGTTGTCAAAGCACCCTAGATAAATTGAGTAGCTTAGGAACAATGTGTAGGAAGTCGAACATAATGAATAACTGATCGAAGGACTTTCTCGCTTGATAAAATTTTTTTTTAATTTTACAACCGGGTTTCGATGTATTACATCATCATCAGGTGATGATGTAATACATCGAAACCTGGTCGTAAAATTAAAAAAAAATTTATCAAGTGGAAAAGTGCTTTGATCAGTTATTCACCCTAGATCAAATTTATCATAGAGATAAAGACATAGTAAAAGGTATGATTTTTAACACAAATATATCCGATCGGTTGCTGGTGGATTTGAAGCTGGCAAAACTAAATCCTGTCTGGAAAAACAATGATAGCAGAGCAATAATATGTGCTAAATCAGTTACTAGGATACTATCTCAGTATAGTTGAGGTGAATTGATACTGAACTCGGAGCCTGACTCACTCCCTGAGGATTGAGGATACTATAAAGATAATGCAATGATATATATATATATATATATATATATATATATATATATATATATATATATATATATATATATATATATATATATATATATATATATATATATATATATATATATACATACATACATACATACATACACATACATACATATACATATATACACACATACATGTATAATAAATCTAAAAAATAAATAAAATGAGAAGCATGAATATGCAAAAGGATTGAATGGCAAATAATCTCCTAGATGACAAATAAGGATACATTGTTAAAAATGGAAAAACTCACCTTCTAATAAAATACATAAAATTCAATGCTTGTAAACTACCAGAAATATTGGAACGATGTCAGAAATGAAACAAAGAAAGCTAAGAATACAATTTATGCAGATCTAATAAATGAAAATTAGGGTAGTATAAGGAAAATATGGAGTGCTATAAACAGTTTATCAGGAAGAAAAATCAAGTACAATACAGATGAAGACCTAATAAGATCTTTTGGTCATATAAATTCCATTAAAGTGATCACTTCCAGATTCTTTAAACATTTCATCAAAGAAATAACTTGCCTGAAAGATAATTGTAAAATTCTGCTGAGTTTGTTAATAAGAAAGAACCAAGTAAATAGCATAAAAATAAATTTAGCAAGAGAAAATGATGTTAATAAAATTATTAACAAAATGGATATGAATCCAATGGGTCATGATGGTATTCGAGCAATGGATCTGAAAAGGTACCGTAATATAATACCATTATCAAAGGATATTGTAACTCATACAATATGCAATGCGACAATGCCTAATGGTTTAAAAAAAAGCTGTCGTATGACCTATTTACAAAGGAGGATTTCATAAAGACTTGAATAATTATCGCCAAATATTATAACTACCAGCCATTTCAAAAATCATGGAAAGGTTTATGGCACACAAATTGCTGAATTTTCTGAATAAGAATGAAATAATATCAAAATTTCAATTCGGTTTCCAAAGAAATGAAGGAGCCACACAAGCCATTGAACTAGTGTCAACAGTATCAGAAATAGAATGGATAGAAGGCTTAACATGGAAATTACATTTATAGATCTCTGAAAAGTTTTTGATACTGTTGATCACGATATATTGTTAAAAAAATTATACTGTATAGGAGTTCATGGACCCAACAACCTTTGGTTTTGTAATTATTTAAAAGATAAAAAATCAGTCACTAAAATAAATAATGTATGTAGGGAAGATCATGAGATGAAATCAGGTATGCCTCATGGATCTATTCTTGGCCCTAGACTATTTATAATATACATAAATGACATATTTAAGTGCTGTCATTTCTGCTAGCTGAAGCATATCGGAGTAAAGGGAACTAAAAGCAGCTATTCAGGGCATGAAACTTGACTTAAATAATATCAGTAAATGAGTACATGATAATAATCTTATTTTCAATGAGAAAAAATCCAAAGTCTTGTTTTTGACACACAAAACCTCTGACATCATAGATATCCAATTATTGATTCATTCACATTACTGCCTACATTACCCCAGCAATAACTGTTATTGCCCCATGTTGGAACAAGTAAATAAATATAATTACTTTGGGGTGATCATTGACAAAAATATTAACTTTGGTGAATTTATTTTAAAAATAAATACCAAATTAAATTACATCCTTGGTCAAGTTCACTAAATTACCAGTTTTGTAAGTTTGAATGCCATCAAAATAGTGTATTTTGTACTGGTTGAGAGTATTTTGAGGTATGGCATAACCATCTGGGGATCCTGGTCTGTTTATACAAAAATTAATTCACTAAAAAAATAATCAGGATAAAATCCTTGAAAAAATATCTTCTTGGCAGAAAAAAACTCTTCATCTCAACCGCAGATGTGACAAATTGGAAGATTTGTATTGCATTAAAAATGCCTGTATTTGCATTTATTTCATGATCCTAACATTAATAAGAATGTATCAACTCTCACACATAAATGATTTATTCATAATGCGATAATTTATCATTTATTCTGGTTATTTCATTGTATATAGGGCGCATGAAAATAGTCAGTGTCACTTCATGTATAAAGTGATACATACTGGCTCATAGAATAAGAGGAAATTTCTCTTCATTAAAACTGTGAATGATAAATCAAAATAACCAAAAGATCAAAGTTGTGTGCTCGTAGGTGAAGTACAAAGTTATTGGTATCTTTTCCATGTATAGTGTTAATATATTTTTAAATTGACTTACTATTTTATATCCAAGTTTTGAGTCTCAGGGTAATCACGAAAACAGCAACTACTCCTGGAACAAAAATAGTTCAATGTAAGTAAAATGTCCAGTAGATCAAAAAAGCAGTTAAATTAACTGCAGAAAGGTATACACTAATAACTCTACAAATTCTATTGTAACACCTATGCATGGACATGGTCCAATGGACCATGTCCATTAAAATTAAAAAAATAAAGGTGAAAGGATCCAAAAAAGTGGCAGTAGAGATTTGACTATGAAAAGCTGGGACATACCAGAAAATGAACACCTAATAATGCCTCTGAAGTACATTTAGAGCTATTAGGAGTATTTTTTATTATTAAAGGTAGGTACCAGGTTTAGGCAGATTTGGCAAGGACAAGCAAACTAAACATCGCTACATAACTAAGCCTTACTGAACAAAACAAACTGCGACACCCGACACTACAACAAACACTTCTTTGATTCCGCATACTTTCTGCCTCCTTTATGCTGTCGAACATTCATATGCTTTTCCTTTCTTTTTCCTTGCTTAACTTTCTCCTTTCTATTGATGCCTTCAATCTGCCATCATCAAGCAAAACGCCCTCGTCTTTTTCAAGGAAACTCTCTTACCTTTTTTTGAATTTATCCCAGCAACACACTCTCCTCCTCGAACATGCTCTGTACACTTCGTTTGTTTCCATTTCCATTTATTTTAATGCCTATTCTTCTCCGGACCTACATCTCAAAAGTCTCCTATCTATTGCCTACAGTTTCCTCACCGCACTCCGTGTCCTAGTTTTCTTACAACATTTCACCCTTGAGTTTTCTGCCCCTTCGTAGATTATTGCGCTGATTGTAAAATCATTTTATTTTTTAAGATGGCTCATATATAAATCAATTAGAACTAAATCCAGTTCTTAAAAGAAGAAAATATTATTATTTTTGTATTGCTAAAGAAAAGGGATTCAGAAATTGTTTCTATCCGGCCTTCTACTTTTCCGTGTACTTTATTATACGGATATATTGTTTTATTCAACGAAGATGAACAGGGAGCTAAGCAATGGTGTAATAGCAATATAACAAACGGGATATGTTGAAATATTAAGCCTATGGTTTGGGTTAATACATTCAATTGAGTTAATAAATTTAAATAACATTTTGGGTAAATAAATTTAATTGGGTTGATAAGAAATCGATGGGGTTCCCAAAGAACTCGAAAAAACCTTGACAAAGTTGTGAAAATCCTGTAACTGATATTGTAAGCTGAAGCGCATGAAAATTTAAGCAAGAGGATACATATTTATGCGTCAAGAATGTGAGTTGTTGCCAAGCGATATATTCCAACTCTTAATTCCTCCACTCACAGTATTATCCTAAGAAAATTTATAACTCCAAAATCCCGAATATTTCAACCTTACCTAAACTTGTGTTTAACTGCCTAAATATTTAAAATTCGATTACGAAGGTGTAAAATATCAGAAATTGGAGTGGCATAAAGTCATATAAATAGTTGCAACGAAAGGGAATGTCGCAATTTCCACCTTTTTTTTATAAAAATACAGGGTTCGTCCGGAAAATAAGTGTACTGATTTTTTTCCCGCCGCTCCAGGCGCGCCCAGCACCGCTCTGACGGGCTGCGATTGGAGGGGGGTATGTTGGCAAGCGACGCTGAAAAACGCAGTCGGTTCTGAGCTGTGGTGTGGTGAGGAGCTCTGTTAACGCGAACCTCCACGCTTCGACCCACGTCACGGAACGCGATGCCGAAGTTTTTGGAGCAGCGTTATTCCATCAAATTTGCGGTAAAGCTTGGGAAATCGTCTACCGAAACTGTCGGTATGATTAACCAGGCTTACGGGGAGTCAGCTATGTCCAGAAACATGATCTTTCGGTGGCACAAGATGTTCGTGGAGGGCAGAGAAGAGGTCGACGACGAACCACGGCCTGGACGCCCATCAACGACACTCACCGACGAAAATGTGCGAAAAGTTCGCGATGTACTGAACTCTGATCGTCGTCTTGGTGTTCGGATGATAGCAGAGCAGTGTAATGTGCCAAAAACAATAGTGGACGAGATTATTAGGGAGCAATTGCAGATACGAAAAATTTGTGCAAAGTTGGTGCCGAAAGTGCTCAGTGATGATCAAAGACTCAATCGTTTGGAAATCGCGACACAACTTGCGGATCACTGCAAAAATGATCCCGGCACCACCGGACTTCTTTCTGTTCCCGAAGATAAAGAGGAGTTTGAAAGGAACGCGATACGGGACTTTGGACGCCGTCAAAGAGGCCGTGACGACGTGTCTTCGAGAGGTTCCCGATGATGCCTTCGCGGGAGCGTTCCAGGAATGGGAACGCCGCTGGAATGAGTGTATCGACTCACAAGGGTCCTATTTTGAGGAATATTAGCTTAAGATATGTAAAAGTGTAATAAATTTTTTTTCCTGAGCTCAGTACACTTATTTTCCGGACGAACTCTGTACATGTTTAAAATCAATTACAATGAACTATTTTTGATGCTGATGTGGCAAAAACTCATATCTCATTAAGGCGATTGGTTTGCGGAAGAGCTCTATGATCTCAATTTGATTGACGATTATTCTAAGAAAATTGAATACATTTTCAAATGTTTTAAGTGATTCAGTCTCAGTGGTGGCCAGAATGTTTTTCCATTTGGTGGGAACCTGTGATAAATAACCTCCGCTATTAAACCCAAAGAACTTAGCCACCAGATACCTTTCCGACCACCACCTGGAAGCTAATTTAAGACTTTCATTTCCCAGAGCCGCCCTTCCTTTCTTAATGAGGGAGGCCTTCTCAATTTGGGGAATATGAGTATTCGAGAGGAGTCCCTCCGGGGTCCAACGTTGAATAGGTCCTGGATATGCTTTAACGCGGTAGATCTGGGATAAGAGTTCATTGGAAAGAGCGCGCGGTGGGCTTGTACCAAACGACTAGGCTCTCTGAATTGGACCCATGCGTTGCATGGCACGGAGATTATACAAAAAAGAATCTAATGGTCGACTCTCACTTAAATTCCCCCATTTCCCGTCATTTTCTTCTGAAACCTAAAAATAATACAATAAATTCTTCCATTTAGTCTAATGAAGATGACATGTTTGCTTGAACAGGGCTTTCTCGAAAATCCTCCTTTCATACAAATAGCAAATTTTAGCCATTACAGTTGACAGCTATTTTCCCATCCTTTTCGTCACAATAAGTTTAAGTTAAAAATTTATACAATGGAACGACGTTAAAATATTTTTCTGTATCTTGTAAATACATTGAATTCATGCTGAGTGGCAACAATCGCTTTTGATACATTTCTAAGATGTAAGTTTACTCGATGAACGTAACGTTCTCAACTTTTTGAAGTGCCATGCAAGTTAAATACAGTTTTCCTAAATGGAAAATTATAGTTTCAGATGGAAAAGCCATTTATTATCGATATATTCTCTGTTTTATCAAAGCGCTTATTCGAAAACTGAAATTCTGACCAAATACGTATAGTATATCAAGCCTCTAGCCAGTATATTTCAGTATATCTACATAATTTAACATCTACATTAAGTTTTAGATTGGTTTCTGGAATGGTCAAAAGGAGGAAGAGAAATAAATATAGCGAGAGGCGAACCAGGTAGCATAATACAACACTTCTACTAAAACCAAAATAAGTTTCAAAATTTTATTTGCAAATTTGCTCGTCTTATTAAATATACTGGGTTAAATTTACTTTAGAAGGGGCACTGTGGTTTCTCTCACCTCAACTGTCCTGACCTGTGGGAGCCTTGACTCCGTCAAAATGTGAAGAAATGGAATTCCCTGAGGCTAGCCTAGTTATCTCCCAACTCCTGTATCCCGAGGGACGCTTCGCAGTCCCTTATCCTGGGGTCACTGGGGGACAGCCTTGACAACGTGGTAGCAGCGGGAAAATTATTGCCCACGGCAGGATGAGACTACTAGCCCTACCCAACCCCATGGCCCCAGGAAAATTCACTTTCTCTCTTACCGACCAAACCCGCACAATAGCCGCCCACAGAGGCTTTTGCGAAGTTTAATGGGAGAGGTTATGCTAATGTATTACACCTACCGCGATAGCATTATGATTCAATGATGGCGGTAACGGAATCATGCCGTGGCCAATTTGCACGCAACATTCCTTATTCAACTTCCAATGTAGTGAAAAATATTGATTTTACCATTGTGGAAAATAAATATTGCATCTCAATTGCGAGAACTTACCGAGACATTTATAATGTTAAAAGCAACTATCAAAACGGACGGGATTATCGATAATTTCAGTAATATTACATTAGTTTCTCATTGAACCCGCGGAAGTAACACCCGCATGGTAACTTCGGAACAAGTAAATAGTGATGTCATATACATTTTATTATCTCGTTTACTCAAAAGTTGTATTTAATTTCATCAATCCAAATTTACAGCGTCACTTAACGCAGATTTTGTTTGCACTTCGGCCCCGCTTAATATTTTATCTTTCTCTTCCTCGTCCATCAACTAACAAATTTCTCCCTCAATGGGAAATAGAGTTTGGATGAAAATTAGCAGGAATGATAGCTTCCGTGAGACGAGTACAATAGTTATTATTGAATGAAAACAAACTGTTTTAATAAAATAAGTTTATTAATGATACAGTATTAATGAACTGAGGTACTCTGGTAATGTATGTAGTTGACAATATACATATCATTATGTTTACAGCATTCAATTATATCTAGTTTTGAATTGTTTTTAAAAATTAGAATATTTTTCGGATTTCGTATAAAATAATCTTTAAAACGATTACAAAATTTTCATACTTTGAGAATTATAGCGTTATTTTCACTTTTACTCGTGATTAAAGTAATTTTATTCTTTGACACATTTATCATGGGATTGGGAACAATGAACAAAACGAATTAACATTCGTTTGAACAAATATTAGTTATTCGACTTATACAGGCACAAGAATAATTTAGCATGCAGATATAATAAATCACTCTCACGAAAGAGAGACCGTTCAACAAATGGCTCAGTTTACGGCAGTTAATCAAGTCTTGTATTTTGTAGACTGTTTTATTTGGTCATACATTTTTGGAAGAGCTGTCATTAATAATGAGTTTGAAATTATCTAAAAATAAAATTTATTGTACTTCGAATGCAATATGACAATGATTGGAACAATTTTCTTTAAATTTATTATGGTACATTTCTGATGTTTTCATGCAATCAAGCAGAATAAGATTTTCCTTAAATTATTTAAAAACAAACGCTTGACTATTAACTACGCCTATTATTTATTTACGATTGATCTTATCCAATAGAATTTATTTGAAAAACGATGAAAAGAAATGTGACAATATGTAAAAAATTTGGATTTCGCGACACAATATTTGAAAAGTGCTAGGATACATGTTAACTAACTTTCATCCGTCATTGATTTCCCCAGGGCTTTCTCAGTTTTTGACAGTGTAGGTAATTGTCCTAAAATTAGCATTAATAGTTGAACATTTTAATGGGAAAACTTGTAATTGGGTAAGAATTTCATGTATATTTCACGTGGTGACAACTATAAAGGCGTCATTTATATATACATATATATATATATATATATATATATATATATATATATATATATATATATATATATATACTATATATATATGATAAAATGCATTGACATCTCAAAGTAAATGGAGCGAAAGTTACAAAAGAATAATAGAAGAATAAAATTGTAGATCAAACATTCATTCTTTGGACGAGAACAATGACTTTCGCAAGTCAAGAAAACCATTCTGAAAAATTACGACCTATTACTGCATATAATTAAAACACAACGGAACATTGCGTTCTGATGTAAAAATGAAACAAATGAAACGCCACATGCTTGCAAGGTTTTTCATAGATAATCGTATGTGTGCAATGAATGCATTTATTTCATTTGTCAATGCACCCGAACAAAATACGTGCAAAATCAGATGCCACGTATCGACTCGAATTGCAAATAAAAAACAGCATTATGCTTTGGGGAAAACGTTGATAGGGGAGATGGGTGACTAGTAACGAAGAAGGAGATAAAGGATTAGGGACAACGGAATAAAAATCATTTTCCTCCGCATTCCAAATCCTTTTTCCGGCAACTCTTTGCTACCGCGTATTGAGAGAGAAACGTTGGGCACAACACAATAGGGGTCGACACCAGGCATTCCCTTTTTCCCTCCAACACGGAAATAAAACTGACAAAAAAATAACAAGGAGGGCAGAGGACACCGAGATCGCCTATCGACCGATGTTATCGACAGACATTCCCTGGCATGATGCTGACGCTGCCTTTCGGTGGACTGAAAGGAGGATAAGCGGAGAAAAATGCCAGAGGGAAAGACCGATGCAGAAACCCGGTCCCTTTCTTTTGTCCGTGATCCCTTTGCTGGCCAGAGAATAGACTGCGTCATCAAATTGCCGAGCAATATTTCTGAACACCGAGCCTGCCATGGATCAGGGGAAGGATTACAAAGATCCATAATAGTTAATGATAATAGCCTTCAAATGGAATCTAACTCAAGGAATAGATTTGAGCGATAAATTAATTCGATAAAAAAATTAAATGCACGTTGTAGCTTTCTGTATTCCTTGAAATCTCCTGCCTTTCCAGAGAAAAACAAGCCACCACTCTGGGATGGGATGACAGTTCTCAAAATTGACAACACAACTTCGTAGGCCGCAACCTTTGGAAGAAGAGAGTGGTTGATGATAAAAAGTCAATGCTGCGGTAATGAAAAAAGTAAAATATTCAAACGGCAGTTGAAGGAGCTTGAAGTGAACTCGCGACGGCTCTGATCTCCGATTTAAACTTAGTGGAGGATATGATCACGGATTAAATAGAAATGACAGGAAAAAGTGAAACTCAACTCTTCATCAATTTTGCTTTGTCTCTCACATACCGGAAGGGGAGGCATGAACGCTCCATGAAGGCTCTATCTCACTCTCAGTTTACGACTTCTCCTTTGTATTATTCACAGTGGATTGCTTGTCACAGCCTTCCCTCAATCCTATTCCGTCTCCAAACTCCCTTTCCCCTCTTATCTACCTTCCTTTACTCTCCTTTCAAGGGGCTGGGATTTCAATCTCAATAACCTGCGATACGACTCCCCATGGAGAGATAAAATCCTCCCCCGAAGTGATTTGGACACTCAATAGTGTACGTGGCAGGAAATTGTGGAAAGGAGGGCGTTTATTGTCAACTATTGTAGCTAACGGGCAACTCCGTTGATGGACTTTTGGCTAATGAACCGCCGTCAGTAAAACCCACTTCATGGGGTACCGATTCTATGCCTACCGATTCTACCGGTGTTCATTCGAACACTGACAGAAGTTGATTTTGAGGACACACAGCCCTCAATATCTTATACATTCCAGTCAAGTATTTCAGATTACGTAATATCTCAGGTTCTTACGGGCTCATACAGTATACTATGGAGGAGGGCTTATTATTTATAAGCACTCAATAAACGAGTGCTGTATAAGTAACTGACGATAGTGTAAGAGTTAATTATCTATTTAATCATCTGAGAAATATAGGCCAAGAAAGGCAAGAGCACAATAAGATTAAGTTTCCAGGATGGTTACGTTATAAAGATATTTATTGTATTTATATTTAGTGAACTAAAATATTGAACAAGTAAGACTTCATCAACAAAGAAAAATTTTACCGGGATATATATATATATATATATATATATATATATATATATATATATATATATATATATATATATATCCCGGTAAAATAAATAAATAAATAAATATATATATATATATATATATATAGTAGAGATAAAAGCAGAATCGACGAACTTGGTTAATACGGTATAAAGATATTTATCCCTTGTAAACAGAAAAACTATAGTAACGAACCACGATGGTACAACAGGGAGGTGTGAAAGGTTTTAAGAAAACAAAGGACATTGAACTTGAAATACAAAAATAAACAAGACCCCGGTAATTACCAACCAATATCGTTAACCTCCCTCCCCTGCAAAGTCTCGGAACACATTAATGCTTGTAACGTCATGACATTGCTCGATACTCACAACCTTTTATCAAGCAGACATCGCGGATGCAGAAAGGAGAGATCATGTGAAACGCAGTTGGGGCTTTTTGTACAAGACGTTCTAAAATCGGGGGAAAGAAACAAAAAATAAGGACAAGTACCTGCGTTATTCTTGGATTTCAAAAAGGCATTTGATAAACCCCCACACGCTCAATGGATTCACAATTTACTATGGTATGAAATAAATGACAAAGTAATAAACTGGATTCGGGATTTTCCAACTGACCACAAACAAAGGGTAGATATAGATGGTTCACGCTCTGTTTATGTGCACGTAACATCCGGCGATCCACAGGGTGGCGTCATAGGACCACTACTATTTCTTCTATGCATTAATGAAATCACCAGCAAAATAAAAAGCAGCATACGACTCTTTACCGACTACACTGAAATCTACAAGGAAATAGCGAATGACGCAGATCGTGAATCACTACACACTGACTTAAACATCATTCAAAAATGGTATGAAGAACGGATGCTGGAATTAAATACGAAATAATGCACCGTCATGCATTTCTCAAACAATAGAAAACACAACCAAACTTATCAACTTACACCCTCGGAGGTGTTAGGATGACCGTTGTGGATGAAGTAAAATACTTGGGGGTCGCCATTGCATCGGATCTTACTTGGGTAAATCATATACGCACGATTTGTGGAGGGTGTTAAAAAAGGTGGCATTCGTCAAACGTATTGTCGGAAGGTGAACTGACGAAAACATGAAGGAAACGTGCTCTTTATCTTCGGTAAGGCCTCACCCTGAGGGTGCGACGAGCGTTTAGGATCCTTTTCAAAAAACATTAAACACATAATTGAATAGGGTACAGAGAAAAGCCGCTAGGTTCGTGAAAACTCGCAACTAAGGACACAAAGGGTCACACATTTAATACAGAATCTGGGGTGGGAACCTTTAGATATTCGAAGGCTATTAAACTTATTACATAGACGTAAAAGCGTATGGTTTTGCATCCGACATTGGAGATATATTAGGGCCCCTAATTACAGTAAAAGGGTCGACAATCGCTACAAAATTAGAGAGTTCGATTGTCGGGCTAGTAGATTCAAGTATTTGTTTTTTCCGCGCACTATTTGCGATAACAATAAAAGGAGGAACACCGAAGGAATAATAGGTACTCATTTTCGAAAATAGGGGTTTACAAGATTAAATTCTCACAAAACATATATTAGTAAATACGCAATATAAATTCAAGTAATTAAGGGTGGCTAGTATAGTGTAGCTAAGGATGCCCAGATGTGTGCTCGGGAATCGTACCCAGATCCTCCATCCAGTAGCTCAGTGCTACTGGATACCAATAGGTCAGTATTCATATTTTTAAAGCATAATCAAGGAACAAGGGTATAAATAAAATAAGGATACTGTTATTTGTTTAAAATACGATAAAAATATATAAAATTAAACAATGTACTGCGCATAGAGCACATATAAGGCTCTAGATGTGCATTCTCACTTTACAGTTTGACTGCAGCAGCAGGTGTGTACGCATTCGGTTACTGCTGATAATCAATATCTTGCGCCGTCGTTAGAATCCGAAGATGTTAATTTGCAGTCGCTAAACCGCGCCAAAAGGAACAACACCTCATATCCTGCTTTAAATCTTTGAGGATTGTCGGATGAAAAAAGCCTCCGTCAGATCAAAAACTCATATCAGGGAATCGAAAATAATGAATTCAGACCAACGATCACCATCAAACATCTGCGATTTGGTTTATCTACGGGGAGAGGGAACGTTAATTGAAGCAATCAGAAAAGAGGGCGAGTAGATTTGCAACGTTCAATATGCTAATAATGAACTTTTATTACTATATTTTCTCCTTTCTCCGTGAAATTGCACTGAAATGCTTAGGCATTATAGGCAAATTTAATTCCTCAATTACACATTCCAAACTTGAAAGATAAACGATCAAAAAAGGAACTACCATAAAAAAGGCTTCTTGTAGCAATCAAAAAATTATTAAATTGATGTCACCTTATTTGAGCTACACGGAAGCAACCCATATAGTACACCCTAATGGTGGTATTAATTGTACAACGTTGATGTATAAGCAGTTATAATAGACGATAATTTTAAAATATTTTAATTTTCACATTTGATTGCAAATACTAATACATATGAAGGACAAGAGTATAAAATGGTTTAATCTATTTTTACGGCACATATAATTTGAAAAATAAGACTGAATTTAAATGTGTCTGGTGGAGAATTGAATTTCATCCAAAGCATGACAAATTTTAATCATACCAAGATATTAGTAAATTAATTTCTAAAGAAACACTACTCATAGTAAAACGAAGTTGATAAGAGCCGCCATTCATCGCTCTAAAGATTGCACGTGATCTTTTTAATCCATTTACACTCAGTGGGTATTAAGGGGAAAAGATAACTCCTCAAGTGGGAAAAGAAAACCCATCTATTTGTCATCCCATCTGATATGCGGACTTTGATCTGATCGTATTGTCTTCTCTGTTTCCTAGGCCTTGGCCCCCGCGGATACACACCCCGGGCATCCTCCGTGCTCTGATTAAACACAGCCTATTCGCATTCACTTCGTATGTACATCTATTGTCGACTCCCCGGTGGTTGAGTGGGAAATGCTGCTCTTTTCCTCGAAGGTGCTGTCCCACCCCTCACTACGGTATCCCCATCTCAAAGCCATCCAACGATGCTGGATTTCAGTCCACACCGCTCTCTCACTGCCTCCGGCACACCCGGCGGCTCTCGTTAATAAATTTGGCCCTACCGCATGCCATAGCCTCATTCGAACAATACATTAATTAATAAAAAGTGTACATTTTAAAAGACATTTGGATGTTCCAATTTTTAGTGTCCTTAAAAAAATTGAGCACAGTATACAAAGACTCGAGATTAGTGTGGCATATTTTTCACCACAAATGTGACCAAAAAATGAAAAAGAGAACAGTCTGCATACGTGGAATTCAACAATCTGTATGTTATTATTATTAATGGAGAAGGATTGTTTGTGAATTTCCCAAAATTACTTTTATTAAAAAAAATAGGGGTGAACGATTGCAACTAAAAATCTTGCAAAATGTAAGTAGGTATATATTAAATGGGAATAATATTTTTATGCGTAGGGAGTAAAATTTAAAACTAACCATTTTTCAAATGGTAGAGGTTGTCCATGTGAACATACAAATATTTATAAAAACAGATGATGGAATTGGTATTTAGGTTCTTAGGTTTACATTGTATTTAATTCACGTATTATTGGAGATAATCTTGTCCAATGACTAGCGTTTCACAGGGCTAAGGATGGCGATATATTTCCGAATGTTCATGCGTAAAAAAATTAAAACTTAGCATCTTTCGTCTTATACATGTTTTTAATACTCAAACGCTCGAATGATGGGATTTTCATTTAGCGGTGTGCTCTTTTCTTAAAATGAAAGAAACGCTTCTCTAGGCAAAGATCCGGGCCATCGTTTCACGAGAGCGGGGGGAGAGAGAGACCAAAACTTACACACACACACACACACACACACGCACACAGTGCAAGGCTTGAAAGTCGTCTAATCCATTCATATACTGCTTTAAGTCAGTTGATGACATACAGAAGAGGTACATTCACGCTCTACAGCAACGCGCGTGATTCGCATTGCATAATAGTCGCAAGGGAAAGTAAAGAGAGAGTGAGGTAGGGGTAGGTGAGGCGTGGGAGTGGGGAGGGCAAAGGGCTGTGGGGTGGAGAGAGGCGAAGCGCGCACGTCATCTGTTGACGGAGCACAATGGGGCGTCCTTTAAACGAAGCGGATGAGGAGAAGGGAAAAAAAAGCCACGAATGGAACACAAAAGGAGACGAGGGCATAATATGCTGCGTAAGAAGGAAGGGAGGGGATGGAAGGCAGGGTTTAGGGCGTGGAAGGGGACGAGAGCAGGAGAAGAGAAAATGGGGAGGGAATACAAATATAGAAAATGCGTGGGGGAAAGAAAGAACAAAAAAGTGCATTTATCAGCGAAAACGTGAAGAATGAAATGTCTCACAAAAGGGGTGCTGGATCCAACGAGATATTAGGGATTTTACTAAGGGTAAGAACATAACCCTCATGACAGTATTTGGACGAGGATGACTAGGGTCCACGTTAACTCTAAAAGTGATGGTTAAGTAATCGTTGCAGAATAATTGCTAGAGTTCCTTACGGTAATCAAAACCACGTTTTGGAATTATAAAATGATAATTCTACTTTCCAAAAAGGAAAAAGGGATCATCTAGACAATATTTTGACGAGCTTTATCAAAAAGTTACTTCGATTCCCGACTCACTGATTATCAATGTTTATCAACCAAGTTAAAATTACTATATGGTGACTTTCTTCAAAATATGTGCAATAATAGGGAAATACCCTGCCAGAATAAACAAAAATACAGGCGGAGCACTGCACGAGTGCAGGCAGGCAGAGAGACTCTTGATAATTTCATAACAATTTTATAGGAAAAAGGTTGAAAAATAAAACAAAAGTAGACTTTAAAACGTTCCAGTACCTAAAATATGGTTAATATTTGAAAAAGTAAAAAAAAACCTCAGAGAAGATCCTAACTTTCCAATGATTGACATAATAGAGCGAAATAAAACTGAAATAATTCTAAATAACTAAATGATTTCAATCGGTGGACTGGCATCATTAAATAAAGTAAAGTCAACAAAAATGATCCCAATTAAGGCAGTTTTTCACTACTGACCTGTTTATCCTTATTGCAATATGTGTTATCATTGCGTAAAATAATGGTGCATAGCATTCTTCTCTTTGGTGATATTATTTTTCTTTCTTCATTATTTAGTTCTATGAGGAATTCCTAATTATCGCTCTAAAGCGAGTTAGAAGCGAAATTACATCGCATTTGGGCGTTGATCTGACAGCTTGATATGCTGTGTTTACATCTGCTTTCGAGATTGCATTGGGCCCGCGCGGATCTAATTCTCCTTGTTTGTGTTCTTGTTAAATTTCAGCGGAAATGCCCGTTCTGCAAACAAGAATTCTACCACAGTCCGCATACATGCTGCACAAACTAAATCGGGCCCAAAAGGCAACCATGGAGTTATCCTCGATGAAAAAACTAGAAGAAGTAGGAAAAGGAAGCGAAAACGGAAGATGGTTTAAACAAATGGAACTATCTCCAAAATCCTCAGGGGGGGGGGGAATTCACGGTCGTCTACAAGAGAGTAGCACGAAAGATAGCAGGAAAGCGTGTCTTAATCCAATATTTCAGAAAATCCCAGAAAACATCAAGAAGGGAAAAAGTTGAGTCTTGAGAAATGGGCACGCCAAATTGTAAACTGCACGAAATATTATGTCAGATCAAAACGAACAATAACAAAGGTTCAGAGAACGGGATTTAACTGAAGAGCATTAAAAAATAGGATATAAATGATTATTAGATGAATTGTAAAAATGAAACTATGATTTAACACAAGAAAACCTCACGAAAATAAATCTAAGAGAGAGAGAGTAAATATAAAAAATTAAAGGAAAAAAAAACTTACAAAATTATTTTTTTGGCAACTGACTGGAGTGCTTAAGAAATGAAATCGAAGAAAACAGACAATAAAAAAAAATGAGAGACATGAAACCAACTGTTCTCGTCACCTACACTTCACAAACTGGCACTGAATGGGGACACGAAAGTTATAAAATCATTTTCAAAACAATAACTGCTAAACTAGTAAAGGATAAAACCTTTTCATTTCATAAATGCCTTTAAATACTCAAACGAGTTACGAACTGCTACACACTGCACAGCAAAAGGTTTTCATTTCACATTTGATATCAAACTTAAAATAATTTGTAAAGACTTACCCCAGTCAATTTAAATGAACCCGACTACATTTTATGAGGCAGCGAATATGAATAAATAGAATTGGTTACTCCAAAAACTCGACCATTAATATGACCATTTTATCAATATTTCAAATTGTTGCATCCCATTACCGAAATTGATGAAAAACGAGAGGGATGCATGGATTCATAATACCATAGCCGACAGGAAAGTAAAAAAATGTCAAAAGTCTGCAATTATTGCAGCTATTAATGAGGACGTACATAGAGACAAAAATAAGCAGGACACTTCTTCAAATTCAATTAAAATATATGATTCATTTCTGCATGCGCCTCGGAGTTGGCAAGCTGGCAAATAGTGCTTAAATACGAATGAGATTTCATTTTGATTGATCTAAGAAGCCACGAACGTTTGAATTCAACCGAGATATAGTCGGAGACAGCGACACATCATGATAATTGTAGTTCACGTTTAATGCTACCATTCGCAAGACTCTACATTACAGTTCTATCCCCTCAGATGTAAATAAATACCTTCAACCGTGATATGTTGAAAATTGGCAAGTGGCAAATAATAATATATGAGAACTGAAGAAATAAGCTCTACATCACAGTGGCAAAGAAATTTGATAAAAAATTAGGAATGCACGAAAAGTAAAGATCGATCAATACATACTTTTTTCGTACGATGAATTAAGATCAAAGGAGCAAAACATATCAGAAAAAATAATATATAATAATCGGTGTATTCATCAAAATAGTTAATGCGTATAATTATTAAATTAATGAAGTACCACTATGGCTAGTATTCTAAGCTAATGGCCGAAATTGGTTCAAGAGTTCGCAATCAATTCCTTTATAACTATAACGATGAACTAATTGATTCCACGCTACTGCTTCACTCTTAAATGCATTTGTCTTTTAAATCAAAGCTAAATTGAGTGCACTGAAAACATTTAAATGAAATTAAAATAAAAACTATTGTTAACTGCATTAGAATTATAACATCAAATGGGACCTTAGTTTTTTATAAAGACAGAAAACCAATGCTCTTTTTAGATGCCTAAAGTGTTTGTAGTTGATTGGCATGTGGGCTTAGCCTTGAAATCGATCTTTGTATTTCCTCACTGTGGGGCAAGATAAACTTATCCGAAATTCTCAAAAATAAATTTAATTTATTATAACTCAGGTGGTTGACAGCAATAAACAAGGAACCAGATATGGGATCCTTCCTCCGGGGCCAGGCAAGTCCAGGTAGATAATGCAATAAGGTCCACTCGTATCCAATCTACACGCTTCTTGGATAATCCAACATGGAGTGGAGCCGGAAGCGATCAGTCTCAAAAAGGGATCGGACATGTGACAATCTGATAACATCGAATGGAGTAAATCAGCCTATGTGTTCTTTGCTCCATTTCCAAACTCGCCCATAAACATCTCTTTCAATCATCTCTAATGCTATAATACATATTAAAAGTCGCATTAAAAAAATTAATTTTAAAATTTTAGATTTTAAATAAAATAATGAAAATATTAATGCGGGAAAACGTTTGGGCCCCAGTCATCAAGAGAAACCATTTTATTGCGGGGGCATTCTGTGCCTTCAATCTCATTCCTCCGTTCAATATGATGCTTAAACCTATATATATATATATATATATATATATATATATTTATATATATTTTTAAGGTAATCTACCGGTTAAGGTAGGTTTTTCGATGGACACAACTACCAAACAAGCATTTTATTATTCCTAACAAAACACAACCCTAAATTCTACTCTACACCAGGTCCCTCTTCATCTCTGAGTACTTTCTTCCGCCCTTCATCCCGTCCAACATCCCTATCCTGTTCCTTCCCTTTCCTCTTTTGCCCAACATTCTACCCTCTATCACAGTCTTCAACATCCCACTGCCGGTCAACACCCCCTTCATCCACTTTTCCTGCCTCCATAGGATTGCTCCCAACAAACCCCTCTCTTCGCCCACCATACCAAGTACTTCCTCAATTGTTTTCTTCTCTGTCCATTTCACCTTCTCCATTCTTCTCCACACCCACATTTCAAAAGCCTCCAGTCTACGTCTATCCTCCTGCTTCAATGACCACGTTTCCGCGCCGTACATAGCTACGCTCCATATCAAAGTTTTTACGAGTCTTTTCTTAACATCCTTACTCAAAGTCCCCGTCATCAACTCCCTCCTCCTCGTGAAAGCCTCTTTGCCTAGCGCAATTCTTCTCCTTACGTCCCTACTACTTTGACCGTGTTGGTCCAAAACACTACCGAGATACGTAAACTGTTCTACCTGCTCTAGTTTTTGCCCTCCTATTTTAATGTTAAGCTTGCCCTTTTTCTTTCTAGAAAATCGCATAACCTTTGTTTTATTAATGTTGATTCTCATCCCATACCTGTCGCACTGAATTATATATACTGTATATATATATATATATATATATATATATATATATATATATATATATATATATGTATAATGAAACAATAATAAAAGTAGATATAATAAATGGACTATATAGAAATAATTTTATGTAAAAAATAGCACAAGCTATTTAAAAAAAAAAATTTATGAAATTTACACAATATAAACTTAGCGTAACTCATAGGCAAGTAGCCCGACAATAGCGTAACTCTCATATTATCATAAGTGGAACTCCACGTGTCGGTATCAAAAATTTCATGTGAAATATGTTAATAATACTATAACATGTGATTAGCTTAAAAATATCTATTTATTAAAATATTTAACATATTTACTTGCAATCAGCTAGATATTAAGCAACATTTAATTTTTAATGCTGCATGTCTTGTGTTATCTTCATGTAGAAGCAGAAGTAAAATTAAAAACTCTCGACCGATGTTTCGATAGGATAAATAAAGGAAGCCCTCGTGCATGAGGGTGGAAATGCGACGCTATTCCGTCTTTGTGGTACTCACTAATGCCCATAAAAATAAACTTGCCGCGTTTGCATTAATCAAAATGAGATCGTCCTGAAGTTATTGCCTCAACCGACATCGTTCCTAAAATGTATTTGCGGTTCGCCCGTCATAGTGGAGACCATGGCGTATCGTCAATGGCTCTAACGGAAATGGGATGGAAATTCATCTCACCGATGAAGAGTAGGATGCACCTAATTTCCCAGGAACTCCGTATAATTGATTCCAGTTCGCAGTTATCCCTCTGGATTCCATCACTTCGCGCTGAGGTAAGGGGCCTATGAAACCTAATCTCTCTTGGCCCCGTTCGAAATCCCACCGGTGCTATATGCATGCACTCTCCTCCACGCAGCAAGTTCCTCCCTAAACACATCATGTACTTACGTAACTGTATTTAATCGGCAGCGCATGTGTCTCCTCCTGCCTACCAACACCGCCAGCATTCCTCATTTCTACTTCTACCTCATACACGGTGTTACCTCATCTCACGTATTGAAGCCACTATCCTCCTACTCACACTCTCTCCAAAGAGTCCCGTTAATACAAATGTTTTACAACTCATTGATTACGCTTTCTCGCTTCATTTTCTTTTGATGTACCCAAATGAATAGGACTAGAGGACAGCTGGACTGCAACATGCAGTATTTACTTTATTTAGCAAGGCCAAGCGTCCAGAAAATGCGCAACATTGCAATTTGATGCGAGCGCAGAGCTGAAATTGTGACATGCAGATTTCCACTTGTACGCCGTGACACCTTATTTTAAGTAATGAAAACTTAAATGGTATAAAATATTTTCCAGCCTAAAAGCCTTGAATGAAATGTGATATCAATGCGATATGAAATGTTATCTCATGCGAGATAAATGCTTTTTTAGACAAAATAGCGGTATTTGGACATTTTAGTGAGTTCAATTCACATCAGAGATAGTTACTCAAGTTCGAATCGCACTCCAGTCTTCGAGATTCTTAAAGCTCCGCTGCTATTGATCTCATAATACATTCACTCCTCTGAGCTCTGCTCTTTTCTCGCTTATTCTCAATATTCACACTCAAGGTTTTTGCCATGCTTAAAATTTACTGGTGAAGATTTTCTTTCCTTTTTCTATTGGAAAGAGGTTACTTTAATTTCAGGGACTTATTGAAAAAATTAATAGAATTTCCATTACTTAATTGACAATTAAAAGCAATCAGCATGAATGTTGATTTGATTAATGATGTCAGAACTCAACTTGAACTAACTTCTATGGCGCATTAAATTCATATATTTAGGTTTGGGGAATCAGTTCCTTTCCTATGTAGTCTGTGACTTCGAAGGAAGACCCGATACACGAACAACTGCACAGCTTGTGTAATTCTGAATCAGTGTCCAGGGACGGTGCCTAAATTTTAAGCCTGGCCCTCTATCACTGGAAGTAATGTGTACTTTTTATGCCGCAAACATATTTTCTCTAATGTCATTATTTCATTCCTGTTACTTTTCTACAGATTCCGGGCTAATAATCCGTACTCATGATCTTGATCGAACATGAAACATTTAACTTATATTGTATCACGTGGGATTTGGCAACTTGTTATGAAGATCGGATCCCGCAGAATGAGGATTTCTATTGTGCATAACCTATCAGCAGATGAGTATATGGTGACCATACATTCATTCAATTATTCATCTTTATTTTCATAGCGACCTTAATACACATATCATAGGTAAAAATAGGGGATGTATGTTCAAAATAGGTGAACGTTATAGCAGGAGTTCCACAGGACAGTGTTCTAGAGTCATTACTCCTCCTAATTTACGTAAACGGTCTTCCAAATGATTTACATCGCGAAGTAAGACACTTTGTTGATGATTACATTATAAACAGGCGGGTAGAGCATGTAAATAACTGTGTAATACTACAAAATAACATCGATCTTCTTGGTGACTGGGTCACAAATAATAATATGGGCTTTAATGTCAGCAAGAGTAAGCATATAAATTTTTCAAATGAAAAGAATGCAGAATAAGATATTTACACCCTCTTCGGAGAAAGAATCCCATGTAGCAGTAATTGCAAATATTTAGGCATTTACTTATCTAGGGATCTTGGGAGGGGATTCAAAGTAGATAATATGACACGGGAGGTATTTAAATTACTGCATTGGATAATGAGAATAAAAGAAAGTAGCGTAGCCACAAAAGAAAACGCATATAAGGTACTGATTAGCCCTATCCTAGAATATTCTTCCATAGTATGGGATCCATATGAGGTGGAAGATATTAAACAGATAGAAAAAGTTCAAAGGAAGCCAACTAGCTATGTACTCGGAAGGTACAAAAGAACAGACTGTGTCACGGAAATGTTGGATACACTGAAATGGGAGAGTTTGAAAAATAGAAGAAAAAGGAGCAGGTTAGGCGTGACGTATAGAATTGTTAAAAATGACGAAGCGTGGGAATATTTATAAAAAGGGATAGAAAAAATACTCTCTTTTAAACAACACTATTTTTGATCGGAATCAGATGCCTGGATGTTTGTATAAGCCCTTTCCACCCAATTTTAGGAGTTTTTTACGAATAAGTGTAAAGCACCCACTGGGTGATAAACTTCATCGATCAGTGATTATTATACTAATCTACTCATTAAAATATTGAAAGAAGATTTCCATTATTGATAGAAATGAGCTCTTACGGCTAGTAATATTTAATGAATGTAAAACTCCAATAGCCGTAAACAGTAATACTGTTTACGGCTATTGGAGTTTTACATTCATTCAAGATTTCCATTTCTTTCGATTAATTCATGAGGGAATAAGATGATTTAAACTGTTGCAGAATTTGGACTGAAAAAATAAAGTTCAAATTCTAAAATTCTCCTGATCACCTAAGGAAGTACGCAATGAAGTAGGACAATAAAAGTAGAGTTCCCATGATGTTTTTAAATTCCCTCCATTAATACCATAAAGGGTATGCATCACGGATACTATGCATGTAAGTGCTAACCATTTAGTTATATGTGAAAAACACCAAGGTGACAGTTTATTTTAGAATGCGTTTACATTCTACAAAACCTATTGATTAGATTGAATAAAATTAACATTACTACTTCCTGATTCTTAAATACTGCAACGTAAATATTTTACAAAAACGTCTTCCCTTTAATCAGAGATCTTGGTCGGGCGCAACCTTCTGCAAGATACAACACATTTTTAAAGGAAATCTTCTAAGAATTTCAATTGCTCTATTTCTTCTAATTACTTTACCACACCCCTCTACTTCTTGGAAATAAAATATTGAAACAGCCAGAAAACAGTATTTAATGGCAAACTTAACACCAAAAATGGGAGAAATGATGAATGAAATAGAACGGAAAAATTGAATACTGCTACATCGTGTTAAGTGTGCATTATCCTTCTGCGAGTGAAAATAGTCCCGGCCATTTTTAGCGAGCGTTAAAAGCTTCAGCTCCACAACACGTAACTGTTGTAACAAGATAAAACACGAATAAGAGCGTACATTAAGATTAACTGAAAGAGAAGAAAAAAAGGCGCGGCGGAGAGTAATTCCCTAATGTTATCATTCACGCGAAATTCATGGGTTGGCTGGAAACGAAAGGAAACTTTGCAGCTCACTTCCAGTTTTAAATGTTACACTCTCTTGGCCTGTGCAAAAATTAGTCCTTGCCCTACTGACGTGACCGACGCGTGGTGACCGAGAGAGAAAAAGAGAGAAAGGGCAAACGCTGAATAGTTGGAAGCGCCAAATCTGGATTTGATGGAAAGAGGACTTTCCACCCAAGGACACAAGAGTGAGTTTAATTTCGCTGAATATCGTACATTTGGAATGGGAAATAGAAAAATAAATATCGGTGAAATTTTCATTTAGAACAAGCGATCAAAAGCTGAGTTACGGTTTCCGCGAACCACAAACCAACGTGCTCGTCGCCATTTGGGCTTATCAAAGCGAAGCGAAATCAGGTTCGGTGGTTTGCAGATTCTCACACAAAAGAGTCATCATTCGAAACATCATAAATACAATACCAAATGTGTCAACATATTGATTGAAGCGGAAAAGTGGGAATCCCCATTGGCAAAAAGTAGTCGTTTTTCAAAATTCAGCATACAATTGAGTTCAAGAAATGGATAATCTGGGGATCGCTATAATCGGAAATGAATGGGCGTCCGTAAGGGTTCTGACCCCTTTCTGATGGAAAAATGTTTTCCCGTATTTTTCCTGTCTCATAACTCTTAAAAATTGGCTTCTACTGTATTCTGTGAGATTATCTCTTTGCCGTTCATTTTCATAACATTTGACCTACAACTAGCTCTATGGAGAAAGACTGCTCTTATATCCGTACTCAATGTCACTTTTTTAAAAGTAACTTCATGAAAAGAAAACCTCTTTCGCATTCATATAAAAAATTTTTTTACGGAGATCGTACATTAAATTAAATTTACTTTTACATTTAAATGACGTTACATTATTTAAATTATAATAAATTGATATCTTTATTTATATCATTCCCCTAACGGACTCTATAGCGTTCATGTATTTAATATTAACTGGTAGTGGTTGATGCTTTCCAAAAGTTGTAAATGTTGCTTGTATTTTGCATGCTTTTAGCTAGTTTAGGAAAATGTAGCTAAGAAATATAAAAAAGTATGAACATACAGTATTAGCCTTTTGGTGGTAATTAAATGCGTTATGATCATGTGAACATTCGTTGGTTTATTTATAAAAAGTACCTTGTATTTATGTAAGTCAATATTCTCTAACCTCTCACAATACCATTTAAGTGCTAAATAATAGTAGACACCATGGCTAAAGTCGTCAATGCCTATTAAAGGAAGATCATACAGAGGGGACCAATGGAGTGCCGAAAATAGTGTGCGAACTTGAAAGAATGAGGAAATCCTTTAAAAAAAAAGCTCATGCAAAGAATTCCTTTTATATTTCTGATAGGTATTTGGTCAGAAATAATAATTATAAGAAGTGTTAATCCCTGGCGTGTAAGTCAGTCAGTCTCACGGTATCAGGTCAGCGTTTTTTAGTATAATAAAATATCTTCATTTTAAATTTCTCATCGATTCCCAAGCTTTCTTGATTGGATCGAAAATATTTTCTCATTTAGAGCTGGGATACATTGTTCTGGATAATTCAATTTTTTCCGATGGTTCAAAAATATTCAATTAGCATCAGACTTAAAAACTTGCACTCTATCAAGCGGTGACCAAACATTCATACGTAGAGATAATGAAGTCAGACTCAGATTTCTGCATGGTTGATTAATTATAAGAATAAAGACGACATGGTTATTCTTACACTATCAATAGAGCAAAAATACGGATATCTATTCATATAAATAGGAAAGACCAACCAGGTGAAATAATACAGTGGAAAAAGGAAAGACTGACTCCGTGATAACTCTTCCCGTGGCTATTTTTTACCCTAAAATTGAGGGCCGCTAGGTAGAAGTATCAAGAAGTTTTTCTATGGAACAGTAAAATGTGCTCTAAAATCACGCGATGCCCTTTTAAATTCCCAATAATCGTGGCACTTGGGTGAATTTTCGTGTACGTGGGCTGTGCGGAGGTAGTCTGCCCAATCGCGGGAAGGGATTCGCTCCCCACCGAGTCGCAGACATCACAATCCTCTCTTTGGTTGAACGTCATCAGAAACAGACCGCCCGCATGCATGGAAACGTAGTTAAAGGCTTTTGAAGCCCGCATTAACCCTCTGATAGGGGCGAGTGGGATGAGAGCAAAATAAAGAGCTTCCGGGAAAAACAAAAAACATTTTAGCAGAACATAAATCTTCAAATGAGAGTTAATTTTTATCTACCTGTGGGGTATTTTTTACGCAGCTATGAGACAATGAATGCGTTGATAAGAGAAACTGAGCGTGTTTCCTAATCACGGCGACGAAGAAAAGTGACAATATTTCATGGACCGACAGAGTTATCGCTGAAGCGGCGGTGAGGACTAGAGGAAAAAAAGCGAATTAGAGAATGCATACAGCTAAAAATGATTACAGATTAGATAACAATATAAATAAGACTGGGAGAAAAGACGGAAGAGGGCAGGTTAAGTCCAGGCAAGTGTAGCTCCCAGATGATTCGGTAACACCGACTGAGGTAATTGCGGGGAAGTTAAAAGAGAAACCCAAGTATACCTACCAAGTATGCATAATAAACTGCTGGGAAAACATTGGCTCCACATAATCTCATAAATGGGAACTGAAGAGTGAGATGATGGGCACAGCTGAGAGACACCATGGCGCCCGAGTTTGCAGGAAACCATTATCAATATTGATGCGATGAAGAATGAGAAAACTAGAAAAGTTTCATTTAAATAATGATCAAAATGCCACATCCGCGGGCAGATTTTACCTTCATTAAATGATGTTCTGCCAATGACTGCTGATAATTGATTGCCACGCTTTTCTGATTGGGAGTGAAAACTTCTTGGACGTTAGAACTCGGGAAGAATTTCCGGAATATTCGATTTTCTTCAGGATGTTCATCTATCTATTCAGTCTTTAATATTTTGACTCTGTCCTTCAAAAAGTGATTTTAACGTAGCTTTACATAAAAGCCGATACAAAACCAAATAGGAAGTGCTCAAAAGTAAACTTCCTAAACATCAGCGACTGATTAGTAGTCAGATGTGGTATTACATACATTTTTAAAATTAATGAAGTTGACACAATTTACATTCATACTTTGATTTATCACATAACAAAAAGAGCGATTAAAAAATTGAACAACAAAAGATGTTAATTATTTGGATTTCTGGTATATTCATGAAATAATTCATATAGTAATCCATATATGACAATGCTGGATTAGAGTTCATAGCTCGAAGTTATAGGACCCAACAAGCACTATGAATGCATATTATTAATCTTTTATTTTCTTATATGGGCCTTCATATGAATAACCCTTGACCTATTTCCATGGTTATCATGGGGTTAGGTCATACTTTACTGGATTCATTCATTTACTTGGTGAAGATAGTAGGCCACTACCTACTATCTTCACCAAGGTAATCAGTAAGAAAGTATCAATTACAGCTGGACCATTTCAAGTCATAGCCACACCGGTCACGATCCATTTTTTTTATGACTCACATCCTAATATTCACATGGAATGTACCAAGAGAAGTGCGCTTGCAATTAAAAAGGACATTTGAGTCAAGTACGAGGCTTGTCAAAACCTTTTGCGTCGGCCTCATCCGCGTGTTTCACCCCCCGCGTTGTCTCTTATATGATACCTCCCTCGCCCCCTTTTCCCTCCCTATGTCTTTGTGTGATCCCCTCTCAAAGAAGCTGGCAGGCATCTCCCCCCACATACGCTCAGTTCTGATGAAACCCCACACACTCCTCGCAACCCTCCGACGTTAATATCACGCTTCAATGGGAAAGAATATTGCGATTGCAAATAGCACGCATGTCCACTTTTATATGCCCGAGGTTGCATTTATGCTTTATCCACCCCACTCTCCTCCAGCCACCCCATTCTCCTTTTCCTCTCTTGTGCACTCCCTTCCTCGTGTTTCGGCTGCCCCTTTGGCATTCCCGAAAATGTATCCTCTTCTTCTCACCTCCCCTCTTTCATTCCGTCAGTCCCCGGCTCTGTGTGCCACTCTCCTCAGTTTAACCTTTCATTATCTGCTTTTACATTTTTATATTACATGGCCAGCTCACTGCGTTCTGTACGGCAACATGAAACTGCACATATCTCAAGATCAGTCCTTCTCTTGCCCGAAGAGGCTACGGCCTATAACGGGCTTGTCAGACGTTCTTTATATTATGTATACTACTTTATCATAAAACTATAAAATCATGTATTTGAGCTTGGCAAATAAACACTGTTTGACTTGACTTGACTTCGTTCTGTAACAAACTGACATCTCCTCTACTTGCTCCTTGTGATCCTACCACCTCCCGGGTTTAATTAAAATCAAACTTTTCAGTTCCGTTCTCGATATGTTTCGCAATCTATCGAAGAAAATTACTGGTTTATTTCGTGCTTTGTAAACGTGCAAAAATGTAATTTTGATTTTCTATGATCCTCAGTGTCCGTATTCGTACAGACTTTTTTTGGCCATTTCCTAATCTCTCCCTCCTCTTAAGTACATCTTGATCAGAAATATTCAAAGCCCTCTTCATGTAGATTTACCTTACCACAATTGAATATCTTTCATTTCAATACACTTTTCCTATTTAAAATAATATTTTCAACTATTCATTCTTTTCCCTGTCTATCCTTCTAACCGCTTGAACTTGGGAGAAACATGCATCGGCGTGTGTGAAGTTTATCGTGCAAGATTTGTGGCACTTTGGTGTGACCTCACACTTAAAGAAATTCTTTCTTCGCCATGTCACAATTTGGCGGACATCGGCCGGATTATGTGGCATTGGGAAATAAACAAATCCCGAATGACAACGGCCCTTTGATGATTTTTCTAAATGTTTTTAATTTAATTTTCACTGTTATATAGGAAATTATGTTTTCTTGTGAAAGTATATTTGAATAGCTGTAAAATAACTGCAGTACCTTGAACAATGTTTTCCTTGAATTTCTTAATTCAATTTTGCTAATATACATAAAATTTTGTTTGGTTAGTTAACAAATTTAGTGAAAGCAGACGAGAAGCTAATGTAAAGGAAGAATTAAGGCAGAGACGCTCATTCTCACCCTTGTGCTTTAATTCATTCATGGAGAAGGCAATTAAGGGGATAAAGGAAAGATAAAAGGAGGTTTTGGAATACTTAGAGAAAGGATAATTTTGCTGTGGGCTGCGGACGACATAATTATTCATACAGAGAAGAGAGGAGGCGATGAGAAAGAAAAAAAGTACAACCGCATATTAAATGTAAAAAAATGGTTTTTTGCTCCAGGAGTAAAGAAAATTTTCAAATAAGCTTGGGAAAAGACACGACTTTTCAAGTGGAAGAACGTTACTCCTCAGTGGATGCTAGAAGATGGAAAATGCTGAGAAAGCTTTCTATTTATTGAAAGGAGTCATCATAAAAAAAATCAGTCAAGGCACATAAGGAAGTCGATTATAAAATCCTATAAAATTTTACTTTCTCTGCCTATACGATATAAACAATAAGATAAACGTAAAATAGAAGTTTGAACGAAATGAAAATACAATGATAGAAATGAGCCATGAAAATAAAACGGACAGACTTAAGTAAAGTTCTTAAAGGGGACCGAAAAAAGAAAGATGTGGAAGATTGACTGGACGCAAGGCATGATGGTTTCCTGCAAACCGTAATGGAAGAAACCAAAGGAGAGGAGAACTGATGAAGAAAACCAAGGATCACTTACGGGAATCGAGAGAGAGATTTCGGCGTAAGGAACTGGTAAGAAACAAAAATAAATTAGCATTGGATAGCAGCAATAATGATGTCATTTGTTAACTACGAGATAATGGGACAAAATATAGACTTAACTTTATCAAGGGCCTCGAGTAGGGCGTGAGTCAGTCAATATTAAAGGGAAAGACAACAGGAGACGGAGAAATGGATAGAAGAACTCAAAACTAGACCGTAACCACCTTTACCTAAAGAGCAACGAGAGTTGTCTTGGGTTCTACCCTCTCTCCCTTAACTTCAGCTGGAGTTAGGCAAGGCATTTTATTCAGAACACGCGAACAATGAAGGGGAAACATAAATATAGCCACGGAAATCGAACGCTGGAAATTGGAGTGGGAAGCAACTACATTTGCAATGCCGACACGCGATCAGCCATTCACACTCATTTTATTTCCATAGTTATCCTAAATTCTTTATGGCACTAGTTCCTTTCAAGCCATGTCCTTTTATCTTTTTCCTCCAGGGTAGTTCCAATTGTTGTCTTAGTGAGTGCAGGTGTTGTGATACACACTGAACAAATTTTCTCGGTGAAATTCAGACAGAGCGCTATCTAAAAATAGTTATTACTAACGGATAAAAATACGTTCTCTGTCACCTCCAACAATGCAATCAGCAATAAAATTCTAGTCATTAGTCACTATTTTGAATGAGTTTTAAGACGAACTAATTCGCGTAAACCAGAGGCAATCAATACTCCTTGAAGAGGGAACTTTCATGGGAGTGAAAATCCGAGATTTCCTTAGAGATGATTTCCCGAGTTTCTTGGCCATTTTGTGTAGAAAGTCACATAATTTCGTTCGTGTGTCATTTCATTCGTGGCCACGAAGCGTGATGATCCCATTGTTTTAAAAGCACTCTTGCTATCTATTGCTCTCTCCGGAAGGTTCAGTGGCCACGTGAAATCAACTCTTCTATGAGAATGTAAAGTCGCAGGTGAAAATTTGCTCAATTGTTGTTTTATAATGACCCGCATAAGCTCGAGCAACTACCAGTGAATTACACATCCTATTTCATTTGTCCTCGACTCTCACTTCCTACTGTTGTGATAGCCCCTTCTCCTTGGCAATCCTCTCTCCGCCGCTATACTCATATTTGTTATTCCATTCCCCCATCTCCTTTAATTCCTTCCTCTTTCCTCCTACTCCTCCCCCCTCTGAACTTCTCCCGCTCTTGTGCCCTCTCTTTGCCCACACCACCTTCACTAACGCTCACCCCTCCCTAAAATTCTCGGCCTCTTATTTCATCCCCTGCAGCACCCCCGCAGCTCGTCCCGTCGCTCTCCCCCATCGCAACTACTACAAACCCCCACCAGCCACCGATCCTCCCTCCCTCTCTCTCTCTCTCTCTCTCTCTCTCTCGAGTACTTTTGTCTTCCATTCCCCTCTCCAACTGTCTCCCTCCCCCCACAATCTACCACACAACCTTCCCCTTTTGATTCCCTCCCCCATCCTCTTTTTTGCGAGCGAAATTGTCTCCCACGCGCCGCACACCCTAAATTCGCGTCTTTGTAATCGCGCCGCACCAATCCTCTTCTTCCTGCCTCACTCCCCTCGCCCTCCCTCCCGTCCTCTTTGCCAAAACGCTCTTCTTCTCTTCCCCTTACACCTCCCGCTATCCCACCCACGCGGGCGCCATTATACACCCCGCTTCATAATCTCCGCCTCGTGCGTGCATACATACATATGTATGTATATACATATGCATATCCTCCTCGACCCACCAAGCGCTCATGTCTATGGCCTCAGCTTAAATTCATTGCGGCTACATGTTTCACTCGAAGTGCTTCCTGCTTCCACCGTTTTATAAGATTTGATATACGACCATGTTCATTTACTACGCTGTCGACCGCGAGCTATTGGATTAGGAATTCATGTCGGAGGAGTGGGGGGACCATTTTGTCTTAAGCGATTAGCCAGCTTCTGTTCATGTAAGATAAGGTTCGCGAACAAAGCTCCAGCCAGCAGTCACAGAAGAGACGGACTCTTCGATCGGATTCTTTTGGGGGTCGATAAAATTCCGAATGATCTTGAATCGATTCTAGTGAATTCACCACAAACAATCACTACCCGTTATTGCGGGCTTGACTTTTGGAGCTTACCATTACAGAATGAAAAATACAGTTTTGTTAATTCTGTTCGAAGTTTTGCTCTACAACCTGGGTTTCAACACATAGTAACATCGTCAGGTATTTCAAGTGATGATGGTACTATGCACTAAAGCCCCGGTCGTAAGAGTAACAAATTAAGTGGAGTTAACAAAACTATATTTGTCATCACTAATCGTATCGAATCGATTCGATTAGTGATTACGGAATGAAAAATCCAAATCCATCTATCCGAACCACATGAATATAATGAGCCAAGTGACTTCAAGTACTTAACTTGACATAACCTGAGATTGTATACCTCAACATGTTATTGAATAAGCATGGCAGATATTTATTTACATAATGGGCTGAAAAATTGAGCCAGAGGAATCGGTTCCATTAGTATTTTGCTTTTTTATTTATTTTAGATTAATTGATCTGTGAGACAGAAAACTTTTGTAAGTGTTAAAAAAGCTGCGAGTTTTGGCAACTTTTATTTTAGTGGAGTCGCCCGTTGATTTGAGTAAAAATTCCTTTGAAAAGAGGATTTTATTTATATTTCGTAGTCAAGAAACAGTAGTTTTACCCAGAATATCGTTTATGTGAAATATAAGTACAATAATCTATAGCAAAGTTTGTTTCGATGCATTAAAAACAGGGTTGAAGACAGATTGTTTTACTATTTTTGAAGATATTCTGAACAGGCCGCCACATTTTTTACAGGTTATTATCAGAGTAAAAAGCTATGGTTAAATAATATTCATTAACATTTTCAAATTTTAGAATAAATAGCAAATTAAAGCGTTATAATTATTGTAATGACATTTACGCATTTCAATTGATAAGTATTCCAGGTACAAAGAAACATACATATAAAACAAAAATGTGAATGCAAAACTGATAATTACGTGGAATGTTTTCAAAATATTAACTTTGGTGAATATATTTTAAAAATAAATTAATAAAATTACATCCTTCATCAAGTTCACTATATTACTTGTTTTGAAAGTTTTGTATGGTTAAAAATAGTTTATTTTGCACTGGTTGAGACTATTTCAAGACATGGTATAACCATCTGGAGATCCTGGTCCGGTTATACAAAAATCGATATGCTAAAAAATAATCAGGAAAATATCCTAGAAAAAATATCTGAGGCTAGATCAAAAAATACAAATATTCTAGATGGAAGAAATATCTTTCAAAAATTAGGCATTCTGCCTATAGTCAGGCTGCCATATAGATATGCTATCATAATAGGAAACTATTTTTACGACATATATAAAATAACTGATTTAAATGAAAAGGAATAACCATTTAGGGACAATAATGAGCAAATAACAAAAATATTTCATACAAATCAAGGTAGATGAAAAAGCTGAGGTTGCTGTACCTCTAATTTTTAATGAAATACCTTAAGATTTAAGGATATTACATTCAGTAAATGCTGTGAAAAGGAGAATAAAAGATGGGCTATTATACAGAATGGATTATGGCTTGGAAAAAAAACGTGACACAATATATGTAGCTTTATAATTGCATACACTTTAAAATCTCATATTTGTTAACATGGCACCTACTGCCAAACCAGTACTGACTAGCTCAGTTGAACCAGAATGAGAATTTCCATGTATACATTGTTAATGTATACAACTATTGTATATTATGAAGGTCATATCACTATTATGTGATAAAAATTGTCTGTAACTGTGCTTTGTATAGATTGCCTTAATTCTTTGTGTATCATATATGATTAAGATTATACTACGATTGTAAATTATACATAAATACATAAAAAAACACGAAAACAAAATAATTGGATTTGATATGGGTAAAATTAATCACCTGCACCTGTAAGTGAAATAATCTCGTGATGCCTGTACTTGTTTTATGGACTTTTACTATGAACAAAGAGAAGATAAACAAAGCAAGGGAAATGTGAATTTGAATATCTTGATTAAAGTTTTCTCTGTGGCCCTTCACGGCTCTCGCAATTTCGCGACTCCCCAGCACTCTCTAGCTCCGTTCGTCTTCTTCTATCAAGCTTTCTTCTTTAATTGAGTTACCATCAAGTGGTTGGAGTCCTTGGTAGAGTTCTACAATCTATTCCTTCCTCCTCTTCCTAATATCTTCTTCTTCTATCAGTATATTTCCATTACCGTCTTAGATGTTGGGGGATTTTATTTTTATTTTTCTAAACTTTATGTCCACCCGAATAAAAGCAGTTTCGCTGTTAACGTTCTTATGTTATTATTGATTTATACTCAGCAGGTTTTTATCCAATCTTCCTTGGCCTTGGAATGTGTATTTTTTTCTACAAAGAGCTCAAGGATGTCAATAATAAATCAAACTAGGGAGTAAGATGGCGTAAGCCAACACGTAAAAAAGGACACAATTATTCCGAAATTTTCGTTGGCCCAACTGCCTTCATCTGTATACTGAAAGAACTGAGAAGTATGAACGAGAGGAGGGCGGTGGATGGAAGGGGAGGGCGGGGAAAGCTCTGGAAGGGGTTGGATTGAGATGGAATGTTTTTGGAGAAGAGGGAGTAAGGAAATATTCTGAAATATATATATATATATATATATATATATATATATATATATATATATATATATATATATATATATGTATACATATATGTATACATATGTATATGTTTATAAATGTATTATAAGTGATCTACTGGTTAAGGTAGGTTTTGGATGGGCACAAACTACCGAATAATTCCCTCGTCTCTCCTATCAAAATAAAACCCTACATCCTACTCTAAAGCAAGCCTCTCTTCATCTCTGTATACTTCCTTCCCCCCTTCATTACTTAAAACTTCGTTATCGTATTCCTGCTTCTTCCTCGTTTGCATAACATTCTCCCCTCCACCTTAGTCTTCAATATCTCACGGCCAATCAATACGCCTTGCATCCATTTCTCTATATATTTGTAAACAAATGAACTGAACTCCTGAGCTATATATTAGCTAAAAAAATTACTGTATATTAGAATACTCTATTTATAGAATTGTGTATGTTACAACAAAGGGTATTTTCGTATATACTATATGTATTAATTTTTTTTAAATATATGGTTCAAGGGCGTCGTGGTATAGTACAGCGGGTGATTTTTAGTGTTTTGTACCAGATCTTCATGATAAACGACAGGCAGCACAGGGAAAGTGAAATGGTAACTCATATGGGTAAATTTCACCCCTGTAGTGCTCGGTACGACGTGAGCTACCCTCACATTTTGACCGGCTGAATTTGATCACTGCGATTTTGTTCATGGCTTACAGTAGGGAGATTACTTCAGATAACTTGACAATGGGATAGGAAAATGTCCTTCATTTATCAGGAGAAAAGGACACATTTCAAGCATTAGATTGCTACTGAATTAACATTAAAAATGTTCGGAATCTTTGAGCATTGTTACTTTAGCAAGGCTACTGGCCATGAACATAATAACCATTGTTAGCTCTTATTATGTGGCGTCAGGCATCTGAGTTTTAGCTGATTTCCATGTAAAATCCCATTTTCCGAGTCAATCCCACGTCAAAAAATTCTATTTTCCTATTTAAATCATTGAGATTCGTTTTGAGCAACGCCATTCTAACAATAGCAAAATTCAAAATACTTGATCAGTACTAGTTTATTACCAGATCTTTAGAAAGCATTGCAATGAAAGATTCATTGCTGAGCCAATCCAATACATAATCCTTTTGCAGACGCTTTTTTCTCCAATTTTGAGATGAAAAATGGCTGCATTGGTAGCGCATTCCATCCCTGATACGTTTACTGAATAAGAGTTGGTACGAGGCAATCCGTGATAAGTGTATCGTTTTAGCAAATAGTGAGTTGATTTATTCAACCTGCTAATCCCTAGTCAACGGGTTATAACCTCAAATTCGTTGATAACAAAAACATTCTGGCACAAATAAATACGTCCACTATTATTAACATGCATCAAGTGAAAATGTTTTAGAATAATAACGCCTTCTCCACCGCCACGTAATCCTTGAAAAAAAACAGGTGAAATAAGACATCTATCGAATGAAAATTATGAAATTTGAATTGAAAAGATTGAAAAATGCAATGCAAACCCACTTACACTAGGAATGGACACCAATAACTTTAATATTTAATTTTCATTGTCCTTAATATTCATTAGATTATTAATTTGAAATATCAAATGAAACTTCTAAATGGAATTAGGTGCTCTGATATATCTTTGAAGACGATTAAATCTATTCTCTTGAAATTTTTTCCAAATGATAGAGAGTGGATAATTTTTGGAAAGTACAAATACCCATAATGCGAGGGGTTTATTAGACTTGCAGACTGGAATTTAAAATCCAGAGCTTTAAAAGTGTTAAGTCTCTCTCGACAGCACTAACTCTCCGGGTATTTTGAGAGGTACTTTTCGTTTATCAGCCCGAAAACGTGAGCGAGTCGCTAGTTAACTAGGGCACACCGCGTTATTTGCCGGTCTTCCTGCGTAATTTTGGTGCAACTTCCTCGGATTCCATCCAGTTTTCTAATCCATTATCCGCCAACACCCGCAGGCAGGAATGTATTTGAAAATCGTCGACCTCTCCAGATTTGCGCCATCAAATCATTTGCAATCTAATTTGTTATGCACGCATAATTTGTCGAGCCCACATACGTATATTCCTTCCTAGGTGCGAGAAAGGATTGATGATGAAGATATTTTAGAAAAAAAGAGTAGCAATAATATTTAATCTTCCCAAGCATTAAAAGAGTCAAACTTTTTGTCCGAGTAAATAACTATTTAATCAGGAAATACTTGTATCTCCGAGAAATGCCTCCTATAAACTTAGATCTTTAACGGAGAATACTCAACGTGGAAACAGTATCGGCCCAATTTTGGGGAAACCCATCATTTCTTACGCGTTAAAATTCCATAATTAGGTAAGAATTATTAGCCCTAAATACTGAGATAAATTTTTAAGCGCAACGATGCCGTACATTCAAGATTTGCATGCCTCACCCCACTTCGCTTTAACCATTGCGGATCCACGCCGCTCGAGTCGCGTGCCATCTGAAATTAGAGTAAAAGCCTCGTTTCGTATTCCACTGGTATGGAAGAGGGAAAGTGAGTTTTACATCCATCGGAGCTTCCCCGAATTTCCTTGGTAATCCGCAGGCCGTAAATTTGTTGAAAATATATAGAGAGGAAAGGGAAGAAATGCGGGTCATTACCCAAAACTAAAATGCCTTTCATTTCCTGCAGCTAAACCAAAAATCTGCAAAGACGTACGTACATTCCAGCCTAAATAATTTGAAACGCTTCCATATTCAAATGTAATTAACCCAAATCTAATATATATTCAATAAAAAATCTAAATTTGAAATATACATAGGTATAATACCTTTTTACTCTCCTATGTAGATCAGGGGCATATTCGAAGATATTATGAATTAAAATACGATGTATATTTTCACGAATTACATGCTTCTTACAATTAGAAATTGATTTCAGCGACAAGGTATTTATTTTAAGCAAACTTTCGTTTACGGTAAACGGTCAGGCTTATTGAGAAAGTGGATTTTGGAACAAGAGAGCCATAATGGAGGGTAAATTATCACGCTTGGAAAAAAAAATAAACTGAGCAGTTCACCACTTTGGACCCTACATAGCCCTTCGGTCGTTAGAATCGAAGTAATCCTATCTATATCAACTGGTCAATAAGCATTCGTAAGAATTCTCCTAATAAATGCACAAAAACACAAGTAACAGCATAATATGACCCTTAGTCCCTTAATTTTAATACCAATTTATATTTACTTGAATGAAATAGTATCCGGTATGGTTTTCTTCCTGAAAAAGAAAGAACTCTGCGCAGTTAGGGGAAAAGCTTGTCTTCATCTATTGAAAATTTAACTTAATCCAACCCTCTATTCTTGGTAGGGTTGGCCCATTATCGTTACTTTTTAATTATTATAGAAAACTACAAAAAACCTCCCGAAAAGTCATGCTGTCCTACGGCAGAGAGGGAGTAGGGTCTATATATTCTCAATGAAATTGAGTTACCAATAGAATTCATATGAATTCTATGGATCACGTTGCGAAAGAATAACCAAGAGGACATTAAAAATGTGTGAAGCATGTGAAAAATAATTAGAGGTCATCACAATAGCTTTATATAAACAGCCAATTCATTGAATGTCAAAAAATGCGCGTGTGTCAACAAAAACACCACTTCCGCGATAGATACTCGAAACAAGCTTTATTAAAATTCACTGAATGGCAATTAAAAAAACATGCTAGAGAGATCGGTGGTAAGAGAAATTGCCTTGATCTGCTTTTCAAGACAAAGTACCTTGTGTGCGAAATTTGACAACAATGGACGCCGTGCTTCTTGAAATTAGAGGGTGGAAAACTTCCGCAACAGAGAACCTAGAGTGTCGGGGAGTTGAAAACACCCCCCGTCAGTGCTTCACAGACATACGTAGTCCACGCCACCGTTCAGGAGGCGCCACATAAAACTATACCATCCGCTGCAGCCACCTTATCGCAGCCCCATACCGGCTGCACTCGAGCGGCGATAAACACGCAAGGGGGTGGTAAAAACCCGTTGCGTGAGTAGTCCGATTTAATGGCAGACAGAGCGACGCTGGTTGTTCGAGTGAGTCCGGACTGACTGCGCCAAGACGGAGATGGGACGGCAGCATCAAGAGTGGAACCAAGTGAGAAATGGTTGGACGTAGTGGAATGAATGTGTTTTTATTTCGGATCAATTGTAACTAGGATATCAGCTTCCAACAACAGAAGGGAAAAGAGTAGTTTAAATCTATTTCTAGGGAATGAAGGGAAGGTTATTTACCTATAAACTGTACAGCCTAGAAATCAAATTAATGAATGATAGGAGCCTAGCGATGATAGGAGAAGATTAAGAAATTTATTCCCGAGAAAGTATCATTTCTGAAAAGTGCACCCCCGAAAAATACACACCAAAGATAATGCCAGTAATCTGTAAGTTTTAACACAAATTACTAATGAAGTTATAATAATGTTTTTATAAAATAATATAATTTAATAGAATAAAGAAATGATTTATGAATACACAAGCTCTTCGAAAAGTTGTATTAGAGGACAGTGTATTTATGACCATCAGAATCCAACTCATTGGAACATATGAAAATGAGAGATGCCAGACACATACTCAGTTCATAAGTTCAATAATAGGTTCATAATTCTTTGCTTTAGCAATAGGATGTATTGTTAGGAACAATCATAAAATGATTATTACAAATATCCATTCGCATAATGTAGGTATCTGATTTTCAAAAGTAATTTTATTGGTTGAAAATCAATCCAAATATTATCCCTTGCGTCCGTCCAAGTGCTTTATCGTGTTTCCCCTCTCGTCCGCCCCAAGACAGCATCATTTTCTGTTTTTGTTAAAGGTTTCTTCGTACCTCATTCATGCAAACAGCTTTATCTTGTTACGCCGAGGGACCTTTTTGCCCTCCGACTGCACTTCACCTTGTTAAAATTGCGTCTAACGCTGGTTCAACTGATATGCTACTGATGGCTGAGGGTGCCATACCAGTTCTTAAATTCCGATTTGAAAATGTGTTCTAACACCCAGGTAAAGTCTTTTTTTCTGGACGATATTCCAGGTCGAAGTCTGAGAGGGGTTAGGCCTTGGGTCATGCCTTCGATTTCACGGCAATATCGTGAGAGCGAAAATAAGAAATTTCCGGGGTATAACTTTGAAAAGAGCGGAACTCTCGGCGAAGATCATTCATCAACGTCACATTTGTGAGGAAAAGCGTCGAAAGGAAATGACTGTGAAAATGTTTTCATGCATTCGCGGAATCTTCTGCCAGATCTCACGAATCTCAGGTCTTTCCGGCTGGTCGATGGACGAGGTGTGGTGTGGGAGGCGGGTGAGTAGCGGTGGCGAGGATCGCTAACATAGCAGATGAAAAAGTTTAGGAGCTAGAAGTAGCAGAGAAAAAAAGTAAGGGATGGGTAAAAGGGGTTTAAAAAAATATTTCGACTCTCGAGGCGCATGAACGAGGGTGTTTAAACTTTTTCGACGAGGGTTGTGAAAGGAGCGCGGAAGGGGTTTTTGAAATGGAAACATCGCCAGCGGGCACACGTAAAACGTAGTATATCTCCGAGGGAGAGTTAGAGGGAGGGAGCACGAAGGAGGGGGGTGTGAGGCTTGGGGAGCTACCGCCAGTTAACTGGGGAGGCACGAGAAGGAGGGAAAAACGGAGGGCCACTTCGCATGTGAGGGGGATGGGCATGTGTGTGCGTGTGCTCTTGATTATTTTTCGAGTGCCTCCCAATTTTAAAAAGGAAGGAGAAAAAAAAGCAGTGCACTCTGCCGGGAGGGAGCAGTCCACATGACGCCAGACGAGTTGGCGCCGGTCGCAATTACGGGCGTCGCGGAGGCGATTATGCTCCAGGCAATTTGAATAGGGCCGGTTCGATCGATGCTGAGTGGGCGAGAAAAGTTAGATTTCAGCACGCGCTGTCCAGGGGTCACTATGCTCGAGCCATCGTGAACACCATTCGTACAATTTTGAGAAAGACAACTCACCCATACTTTCATCACGTACAGGGGAGGGATCTCATCAACGATTTTTGAGCGAGTTTCAGCAGAAACGGATTTAAAATGGATCTAACGTAAATCACGCCATATTTTCATTAGCGCAATTTTACAACTGGATGAAATTTTTTTAAAAATTTAATTTAGAGGGAATGAAAATTAGAACTTCCCAAAACACATAACATGAACGTTCGCGCGGCAGGCAATCATTTTTTTAGAGAATTTTGGAGATTTTTAAGAGAACAGTTTTTAGACCTACCAAGCTCGAAATATGAAAGAAATATGGGAAGAACCAGCAAAATTTAACATGGATCCTAAAAATATTAAAACTATTGGAACTATTCTTTTCTTATTTACATTACCACATCATTTTGTAAAGAGTTAAATTGTAAACCAACTTAATCATAAAAGATTTGGTATTTTCCCGGCGTATCAGCTTCGTTAATTCCTAGGCCGAGATGGACGTCCATCGCGAATGTCGTCCATCTCGGCCTAAATCTAGGCCGAGATGGACGACATAACCCGGTGGAGGACCCGAGAGGAATTTACTCAACTTAATCATACATTTGGAGATATACTACCTTGATCAAAAAGTTCCCGGAATAACCACCGTGTGGCGCTCCCATCGTTCCGATTTGAGTTCTGTTTTTTTTGTTAAATTGGTACATCTGTTGTTGATATTCCCTTTAAATCTTAGTGTCATAACTTGACATTTGCAAAAGTTACGTAGCCAAGAGTACATCTATCTCTGTGTGTGTTGGCGATTTTTTACAATTGCAGAAATGGATTTAAATTTGCAACAACGAACTTGTATTAAATTTTGCGTAAAAAACGGATTTAGTGGCGCAAGGACGTAAGAGAGAGCCCGCTATGCCTCGTGCAGTTAAGGCCGACTCAGCGCTCGCGTTGCCTCAGGAGAGGACGAAGGGGCATCGCCGTACAGCATCAACTGGCGACAGGACGTCGTCGTCTGGAATTGTGTCTCCTGAGGACCTTCGTCGTGTGTTCGGGAGAGGGGAGTCGGCGCCAGCGTCGGCTTCCCCGATCCCGTGGACGGCGAAACCAAAGGAGACCGCTGGCAACGTACCTGCCACAAAAACAGATCCAGCACCAACGGTGACACAGGATAGCTCCAGCGGCCCTTTTCAGGACCAAACTGGAGTTGACGACCAGCAAGGTCGCAAGACCGCCAAGAGGAAGAAGGAAGCGAGAAAAACGGTGCTGCCGGTTTCCTCGCAACCAACTTCGTCTTCGGCGCTCCCAGGTGATGAGGAGGGAGCTGCCCGAGCCCTGGACTCGGGCGACGAGTCGGGCGACGGTTTTACCGTCGTCGGCTCAAAGAAAAAGAAGAAGAAGACGTCAACCCCTACGGACGACGCCATCCCGAGGCCTGCTGCCACCGAAGGAGCACCAACGGTGACAAAAAGGAAGACGCCTCCCATTGTGCTGTATGGCGTCACGGACGTCCAGGGGCTCATCGAGCGACTGGAAAAGGAACTCGGGGACGAGTTTGGATTGGAGGTCAGGCGATCTTCCATCCGACTCGTCACCGAGACCATTGATGTCACCGAAAGGCGACTGCGGTACTGGATTCCTTGAGGATCCAATACCACAGTCAGCCCATCGAGAGAATTCCCGGGGTGAAGCTTTTCATCAAGGGCGTATCTCGGTGGGTCAGCGATGACAAGGTGACTGCGGCCCTTCAGTCACTTGGCTACGTCGTCAGAAGCCTTCGTCGCCTGACGGTCATGGAGGCTGGGAAACCGGTCCCCATTGATCGCCTCGTGGCGAATGTCGTGAGGACGCCGAGAGCAGTGCAGCCAAGGGACATCCGAAAGCTGCACTACTGCTTCGTCACGGTGGAACAGTGCCGTGGGGGAGGTGGCCCGTTGCAGTGCAATAACTGCATGCGCTTCGGGCACATTTCCCTTGCATGTCGCTGCGCCACCAGGTGCCTTCGGTGTGCTGGAGCCCATCGAGTGGAGGAGTGCTCCAGGGGGAGGACTGACGCAGCCATCTGCGCAAACTGCGGAGGTGACCACGCTGCTGTTGCTCGACGCTGTCCTGTGGTGATGGAGGCCTTCCGCCGCCACAAGGAAAACGGCGACGCGAAAAGAAAGGTTGCTCCGGCTGCTGGGAAGCCGGCGAAGAAACCTGTGCCGGCAAGGGCTGCAGCGAAGAAAGTGGAGGGGGGAAAATCCTTCGCCACGATCTTAAAAGGCCCTTCTCAGGACCAAATGGAGATAGACACGGCGACAAACGCCCGGTACCAGATCTCTTCCCCTCCCCCGAGCACAGAGAGGACCGAGGACTTGTCAACCTCGGCCCCGAAAGTCAAAGGGGAAGTCCTTCCGGGGACAATGGAGAAGGAGAGTACGGCAGAGGACCGGGGAACGTCGACGCCAGCAGGCGTTCGGGCGTTCCTCCAGGACAAGAATGCTGCCGTTGCAGCCATCAATGAGACGCATCTCCGTCCGTCCGACGCATGGAGACTCCCCGGCTGGACCATCTTCAGGTCTGATCGGGAACTTCAGCGCCAGGGTGGTCGAACATCAGGAGGTGCGGCCATCCTCGCCCGGAATAACATTGAACACCGAGCGTGCCGAATGATCACTCATCGGAACGCGGAGGCTGTCTCGGTGGACGTCCGGACGCGGGGAGGATGGCTCCGGATATCTTCCCTATACTTCCCGCCAGGGAAGCCCTGGGACCCGGATCTCATCCTGGACCTACTAGGAAACGGCAGCCCGGCCATCATTCTGGGAGACCTCAACGCCAAGCACCCCACCTGGAATTCAAGGTCTCTCAACACGAGAGGACAAGCCCTCCGCGAGCTTGCAGACGACGAGGGACTAACGGTGATTGGCCCGGCGACGGCGACGCACCAGCTTGGAGACGTCCTTGACATTGCAATCTCACGTGGTGTCCGGACGTCTCTCAGTATGCACTCGTGTGTTGAACTGTCGTCGGATCATAACCCGACCATCCTGCTGCTGGGGACCAGAGTTCCAGTGATTCCAGCCGGATCTCAACTTGACCTTCGTGCCGCGGACTGGAAGACCTTCCGAGGGCTCATCGCTGGTAAGCTGCCGAGGGAACTGACTCCACCAACATCGGAGGAGATGGCAGACCAAATGGTCGGTCATCTCACTGCTACCATCACCGCTGCCATTGAGGCTGCGATTCCTAGAAGGGACAGGCGCTCGTACTACTTGCGTGTGCCGCTTCCTCCCCCGGTTCGCGGACTCATCACGCGCCGGAATAACATCCGCAGGCGCTGGCAGCGGTACAGGACCGACGACCTTCGGCAGCAGCTACATGCGCTTGACCGGGAAGTCCGCTGCGCCCTCCAGGAAGTCCGCTCGGACAACTGGGAGGCGCACCTACGGGAAGATCTCTTGCGGGAGGATGGCGCGGAGGACATGGAAGAGATCTGGAAGATCTGCAGGAAGCTGCGAGGAAGCCAGCGACTGGACCCCATCGTATTCTGCGGTGATGAGGTGGCGACATCTCCCGGGGCGAAGGCAGAAATGCTTGCGACCTATCTCGAGGGCACCTTCAGTCCTAACCCCGGGAACGCGGATTCGGCGGCCATCGAGGAGGAGATCGCGGTGTCGGAGGAAGCGGTGAATGCTGCCCCTGAAGATGCTAAGGCTGCTCCCCAGTTCCGGAAGGAGGACGTTCTGGGCACGATACGCTGCTTACGCAAGAGGAAAGCCCCGGGAAATGACGATATACCCAATATCGTCATCCGGGAACTTCCGAATGCAGCGGTGGCGTACCTGACCAGCATCTACAACGGCTGCGTCAGGATTTCCTATTTCCCGACCACTTGGAAGAGAGCGAGGATCATATGTCTCCCGAAGACGTCGAGGACGGAGGTGGGACCCGGAGACTTCCGGCCCATTTCTCTACTCGACGGATTCGGGAAGATGTACGAGAGACTTCTGCTGGAGCCGATAGTAGGTTTCGTCCGAGAGGCTGACATCCTCCCGGATGAGCAGTTCGGCTTCCGCGAGCGGCATTCCACGGTCCATCAGCTGGTGAGAACCACGGACTTCATCACGGACGCCTTCAACAGGAAGATGTCGGTGGCAGGCGCATTTTTCGACGTCAGCAAGGCGTTTGACCGCGTCTGGCACCAGGCACTGCTGTTGAAGATGCGGAGACTCCACTTCCCGACGTGGATCATCGAGGTGATCCGCTCCTACCTAAGAGACAGGACCTTCGTCGTTTCCTGGTCTGACTCGTTCTCTGGGGTGCACCGGATCTCCGCTGGTGTCCCCCAGGGTTCGGTTCTCGGGCCAGTATTATGCAACATCTTCTCCCATGACATTCCCAGGAGTCATGGGAGGCACGAGGTCCTGTCACTATACGCGGACGACGCGGCGCTCCTGTGCAGCTCCCGGCGAATATCTTTCGCCGTGGAGAGGCTGCAGATCGTCGTCGACGAGCTACTTTCGTGGTATCGTCGCTGGCGGTTTGCAGTCAATGCCGGGAAAACGAAGGCAATCGTCTTCCATACCGGCAGAGGAGCGCCGACAGAAGAGGAGCTGTCGGTGAATGGAGTCACCCTTCCGTGGGAATCCGAGGTTCTCTACCTCGGAGTGCTGATGGACCGGAAACTCCTTTGGAACGCCCAAGCGCGACGTGTCCGAGGGAAGGCCTTCGCGGCGCTTAACCGGCTTCGGCCGATTATTCGTCCGGGGGTCCTGAGCTCGGAAACGAAGCGTCGACTGTACCGAGCGTGCGTGTTGCCTGTCATCACGTACGCAGCGCCGGTATGGTCAGGAGTGCCGAAGTCTACCCTCGCTCTCATCCAAGTGGTGCAGAACTCTGCGCTACGGTGCATCTTGGGATGCGGGCGCTACGCCGGCGTGGTAGAGATGCACCAGGACGGGAACATGGAACCTCTGAACGTCCTTCTTCCGGAGCTGTCTCGAAGATTCTTCGAGAGGGCTGCGGATTCAGACGTCGCCACCATCCGACGCCTCGGAGAGATCCAGGTTTCAACGTGGGACCGCTATAAGCGCCCCATTGCGAGCATGGATCGCCAAGATGCCCTCCCAGCGAAGAAGAGGCCCAGGCTTCAGTAGCAGGGATCGCCAGAACGCCGTGACAACGCAGAAGACGACGCCCTGCCTTAGAAGCCTAGGCGGCTGGAAAGGCAACACAGTGGAGCCCCGACCGGAGTAACGGGGATCCGTCCACGAGAATTGGCACGGACGTTGGAAATGTTGGAAAAGTGTTTCGGCAACGATTCTCTAAAAAAAACGGTCGTTTACCGGTGGCACGAGCGGTTCAGAAGTGGTCGTGAGTCAATCGAAGATGATGAACGCAGTGGCAGACCATCGACATCGAAAGTCGGTGAAAAAATTGATAAAGTAAAAGAAATGTTGGTCAATAACCGCAAATTAACCATCAGAGAAATAGCGGAGGACTTGAACATTGCCTATGGATCCGCCCAAGACATTGTGTTTAATGATTTGGGTTTCCGTCTTGTAGCAGCAAAGTTGGTGCCAAGAGACCTCAATTTCATGCAAAAAAAGAGACCGTGTTGACGTCGCAAAAGACATGATTTGCGAGGCTGAATCCGATCCCACATTCATCAAAAGGATCATTACTGGAGACGAGACGTGGGTTTATGAGTACGACACGCAATCTAGACATCAGGCAAGTGAATGGCGTTCACCAAATGAGCCGAGACCAAAAAAACCACGTCGTTTTCAGTCAAAAAAAGGCAATGCTGACGGTTTTCATGGATTACAACGGTGTAGTGCATCATGAATTTTTGCCAGAAGGCCAGACAGTAAACAAAGAGTATTATTTGGGCGTTATGAGACGTTTGCGTGAAGCAATTCGCCGAAAGAGACCAGAAATGTGGGCAGAAAACTCGTGGATTTTGCACCATGATAACGCACCGTCGCACAGTGCTATCATTATTCGTAATTTTTTGACGAAAAATGCAACAAATACCATCCAACAGCCACCGAATTCACCTGATTTGGCTCCCTGTGACTTCTTTCTGTTCAATCGAGTTAAAAAACCATTACGGGGAACGCGTTTTAGCAGCCGAGAGGAAGAAATGGAAAAATCGCAGGAAGCACTGATGGACATACCGAAAACCGACCGTAACTTTTGCAAATGTCAAGTTATGACACTAAGATTTAAAGGGAATATCAACAACAGATGTACCAATTTAACAAAAAAAACAGAACTCAAATCGGAACGATGGGAGCGCCACACGGTGGTTATTCCGGGAACTTTTTGATCAAAGTATTTGCAAAAGGTTTTCATTACACAAAAAACGGCCTAAAGCAGGTAATCAACGTTATCAACCCGAAGGATGATGACAAATAAATCTAAATTGCTAATTGAGATCTTCAAAAAACAGCACTACTGTTGAAGTAAGACCAGGGTAATCCATACATAATGAAGTTTTCGGTAAACACGGTTGTCAACCAAAAGGTTGGTTTGATAGGTGAGGCTAGAGTTCACCTAGTACTATGCGTAACTGTACTTGAATTCACACATCACGTTTTGGGTGGTAGTTCTTTCCCCTGTTCCACCTTTCCAAAGATGTGGTACCCGAAACATTTCGCAGGTTCGGCGAAGCTGAGGGTGTCTAGAGGCGTGCCCGGAAATCACACCTGGACTCTCCCGTCTATAGCCCAGCGCTCTAACCAATACACCCTTACATCCTTTTTTTTAATCAGAATGGACAATGGATTACGGCAATATTTATTTTTTTCGTGTACAATTAATTCCACTAGGGCAAGTAATTGGTTAGTTCTCGACTCACAAGCAAAATGAAGGCAATTTTCTGCTTCCTCGGGAACAAAGGGCATGGAAGAGGATGATTTTAAATTGTCACCGCGGTTCATTTTCATTTATATTCCCTCAGATTTAGGAAAACGGTCTAAAATAATCAAAGCTCCGTGTCGGATAAAAATAATTCAACTCAAATAATCGGTCTCCCGGAAAGGTAACATGAATTGACATCATACCCATTTTTAACGTCCGTTACGAAATCGAGGAAATCTCTTCTTCCATCTCCCAGTTTTTATTTTTCTTTTCAAACGAAAATGAGAAAATGGAACTCCACGCAAACTCAATTCCAGCTCAATTGACGGATCGAGCGGAAGATTCATTTGTGAAGCCTCTCCACCCTCTTCCGCCCCGTCCGTCCGACGCTCCCACCCGCTCCGTAGTCGTATTCGGGCGGTGAGGGAGCAGGAAACTAGTTCTTCGCAAAGGTCGCCATCGCGGATAATTAGGACGTCGAGGCCGAAATCACGGAACGCGGAAATTTGTTCATTAACGACTTTACGAAGAGCACTTTCAAGAGGAGAGAGTGAGAAAGGTCAATAAAGACCAAAAATACGTCCCTTCAAATATCGATTCACTACTCTCTTTCCTGCTCAAAATACAAGACAATTTCAAACAATTTCGCTGCATAGTGAAACAAATTTAAGGGCTGTTCGGACAGCTTCCAGCGGCGAATTATTACAGCGTAGGGATCGACCATAAATAAATTCACTCATAAAGGGTTAGGGGACTATTTGGGTGTGACATGATGGGATGGCACGACGGGGGACCGAGGAAAAAGCGATGCCTCATCAAAGGCGATACATTTTATCCTGCGCATCAAAGAAAAATAATGGAGGTTAGACCGATGTGATTTGATAAGGTCGAATATTGAAACGTTTAACAAGTACAGGAAGTCGGAAGGAATACAATATTTTTATGTAAATAACGAGCCATTTTAAAAAATATTTGTCATTTGTTGTAACTTCGTGAGATATATGATAGTAACAGGCAGGAATTTAAATGACCCTGACAAATGACACATGCACCTAGTTGACAACCAAAATTTCAATCTAAAAAAATTAAAATTACTAAAATTAGCCGACGGATAAAAAAAATTTGTTACGTAGAAGCGTACCTATAGTCCTATAAATTATGCGTATTACTATTACTGACGATTGAGTTGAAAAACCTTCAAATTTGACTGTACCTTTATTCAAACGGTTGAGAGTGCCACGCTGGATGCAGAAAAAATAAACACAAGCAAACTTCTTTGGTAACTTCCTTATTAGCATAAACCGGATTTTCCATCTCTGTGTACCAAAACAACAAAACTCTTGAAACTCTTAACCCACCGGAAAGGTGTGATAGATTTTATTTTGGCAAATAATTAAATATAGAGAGGGTAACAAGATGGAACAATAGTAAAGGAAAAGATAACAAAAAAACGACAAGAGGCATTGTATCCAGAAAACAGATTAAAATTTACATTTTCACGTGCATATTGTGCCAAAGAATTTATAGAGGGGGAGCTGACACAAGCATTTCGAGTCCCTTGTAATGGTGACACGAAAGAAAAATACTTTCTGGAAGCAAGTAAGCAAATGGAAAAATGTTCACAAAATATGGTTGCTAAAGAGCTATGTTACAAGGCCGATTAATAAACAGTGACCATATCATTTCTATTGGCGTAATTACTGTGAAAATGTGCTTTAACATTAAATTAAAAATTAATAGCACACGTTAATAAATTATCATTGATAGGCTCCATCAGCAGTAAAGGCTATAGACTGAACATGTTCAATTTGCCTACGCCTGCTTCCGGTGATCAAAATGCTATTCAAAAAGGTGTTTCTTCATTACAGAACAGGAAAATGTCATATGAGGCTAGCGATGACCTATAGGGATGGTGAAGATCACAAGACAATGACGCGACCTCATCCTTACCACCCAACTCTCTAATGCCCAACTCTCGCATTCAGACGACCCACCAATCTCAAAAACCTTCTGAGATCCACCAACCCTTTGGCGCTCCCCCGCGAAAAATTTCCTAACATTCCCCCTACTATCAACCGCCCGCGATGTAAAACTTGTCTAGTTATTAGATCTACTCCCCTCTCCCCACATCCCCTCATTGCCCCCTCACCTCGCTCCAACGCTAATTGCCTCTCAAAAAACATTATTTATCTTTTGTCATGCAAACAAAGCACTTCATTTTACATAGGCGAATGAATTACCCCCTTATCCATTCGGATGAACAATCACAGGTACTCCTGCAATTCTGCCTCACTCTCTTCTCTTCCTATCCCTTCACACGCAAATTTCCACAACATTTCATTCGACCAGTGTTTTGCTCTTAGAATCCTAGAATCCCTACCCGATTCAGCCACCAATATAGAGGTGAGAACTCGAGAATCCGCGTATATATTAGCTTTCCGATCTTTCATAATTCCCACCCTTAACCGCCATCTTTAATTTTCCTCTCAGCATTCCCTGCACCTCCCCTCCCCCGCCCAGAACCCTAACCGCTCTCCAGCAAATTTTTAGTCTTACTTGAAGAAGGCCTCGGAGAAGGCCGAAAGCTTAAACAATTTACAGTGTGAGTGTCCTTTAAAGTGTTACCATTTTATTTGTGTTCTATTGTGCCGTCCAAATATTATACTGCTCGTGTGAGTGTTTCCGTATAATTGATATATATATATATATATATATATATATATATATATATATATATATATAATGTGGGGATGGGCTGTATAATTAGCAGAGCATTGGACAACTGATCGGAGGACCCGAGTTCGATTCCTGGGGCCGCCTGGTACAAGATCTTACTGGAAAACCATAGGCAGCCAGGCAGCCCAGGCAAAGGAACTGATCCCTTACATGATGGGTGTATTTCATGCGTCGCAGATCTTATTATAAGTGATTACTACCCTCACCTTTCAAACCAACCTATTGATAACTGCAGTTAAATATATTATTATTACTTTTTAAATGCTTGGCTATTCACAATATGAATTTACATTATACACTTATGAAACATTATTAACAAAATGATAACCAATGACAGAGAATGACATGATTCATAGAATCTTTATACAGCAGAAGAGAAGAAAAGTGACATCAACGCGAAAAAGGCGACTCAATTGTGAGGGAAATAGAACTCGGGAATGAACGAAGAGAAGGGCATGGAAACATCCACATTTCAGTTATCTAAATAAATATTTGCCAAATCTACGTATTGGGTTAAGTGAGGGGAATGCTTTGACGGCCTACTAGGCCATATAGGAAAAGTAAATCAGAATTTTTACATGGTTGTACGATGGAGAGAAAAAAATTCCACTTTCAATGGAATAGAGCGACATTCTTACATGGCGAGGTTACAGTAAATATAGCATGTGACCCGGTATATTTTGTCCCAAAACATTAAGCTATCCGTGGGGAATATAAGATATTATTAGTAAGCCGCGGTGTAGGACAAGTTTTGTAAAAATTTGCATATTTTGCTTAGGTACGAGAAGGTCTAACAGAATTTTTCGGCCCGTTGCAATCGGGATGAGGGGCGTTACGATATAACGTTAATAAAAACGATAAAAAACTGTGGTTTAATTCCGTCCCAACATTGAGAATATTTTTGTTTTGTTGACTTGTTAACATAGAGATACTTCATTTGAATGTGGCGGAGATAAATTCAGCTTCAACTTCGGAAAACGTGGTCCATCACATAACACACGGCGCTCTCAGAGATTTCATTCTGCATATTTTTTCGTTGAATGTTTTGAATTTAAACGTAATATAAAGTCACACGATATCCAATGAGGCTTCTCATTGCTTTTTAAAAACTATAATGAGAGTGAAACGAAAACGGTCACACTGTTATCGCACCATAATTCGCAAAAAATGTCCCACAGCAGACATTATGCAAGCAGGACAGTTCGTATTTATGTAAAAAACATAAATGTTGTTCATGGTACAAAGTGTAATACAAAGGAACTCTATGGTTACTAACAGAAGTGTGCACTGCCGCTAAGCTTTGACTATTGAGCGTCTGTACACGACGTGGAGGAGGCAAAAAATATCGCGAAGATTCAGGGGGAGAGGGAGAGTGGTAAGGGCAGACGCGGAACCGTATGCGAGAGGAATAAGATATAAGGACGGAGATAAAAAGGTGAAAAGGAGGGATATTGCCCACCAATTTCCCTTATCACCCTTGTTCTCCCTCAGAATATTACCTCTTTCTCCCCCAAAATCTCGAATGCCGAAGAACTCCATATCGTCGCCCGGTGTACTGCGAGAACCGTCCCCGCCGAAGTTATGATTCAGGGCACGACATAACTGCACCCCTCCCCAGGAATAATTATAATTTAATTCACTGCCTATGGATTCTTGCACACGCCATCCTCAGTATATTCTTCGGATACGACCCTTTTCATCGACACCCGAACTGCTCCGAAATATATCGGTGCGCAAACGCTCGGACGTATTTACGATGGCAATATTTTTTTAGAGAGGCGTACGGATAGGGAGATCGTTCGAGTTGCGTGAAAAATTAGGGAAACGTGGGATAAGTAGTGGAGAAAAAAGGATGAGAGAGAAATCCGGAGTTTGCACTTGCACATTACTACACATAACTTGAACACCACATATATATTTCAATTAATAGCTTCGTCTTTATATGCAATCATCGCTCACTGTTTTTATTAACGGTAGTTTTCCGGATCAGAGTAGATATTTGATGGACATATACCTGATACTATAAACTACTGTACCCTTAGGCCCTAAATAGCGGGATACCAAATATCCTTAAATCCGATGCAGTTACCCATTCTTTGTCACTGAATACTTTTTAACTACCTAAGTTCCATACAAAATGCCTATTATTTTTCTCCTAGTACCTCACTTTCTCAGCATTCGCCCTTTCATTACCGCTCTCAGCATCATTCTCCTCAAGCCTATCTCCTTCATCCACTTCTACAACTTCCTTCGCATTAGACTGAGCAGCCGTCTCTCTTACCCTAGTAGGTAATAGGGCATCATTATTTGTTGTCCTTTCCCTTTATTTTTTCTCCATTCTTCGTCGCACCCACATCTCAAGAGTCTCCAACTTAAGCTTATCCTCTTGAATCAAAGACCAAGATTTTGAGACATACAAAACGACGCTCCATACTGATATATTAATTATTTTTTCTCTAAATATTTACTCATACGCAGATGTATTATATTTACATGCATGTATACATAAAACTTGGAACACAAAATACCTAATCGTTGAATTTTTAAATTGAGATAAAAAATTGATATATGTCGCACAGATAGATATTAATAATTAATAGAACAAAATAGACCAGAAAAATTGTTAAATGTGCAAACATTTATTGTATGTGGTTATTTTTACGCTACGAGGTTCAAATTTCAGCAATAAAAGAAAAGTTTGTACCGGTGTATTTCAAAGTGAGAATGCGTTACTTTTATATATCTTTCTCCTTCATTTTCCCCTCGATGTCGACTTTTGAAAGACTGTCAGAGCATCTTAGGCGAAAGTGTACCTTGTACGAGTCTGCCTCGGACATCGCAGCCAAGTACACCCCAAGTCATATCACGGAAAATATTCCACTGGAAAATTAGCTTATTTGGTAAAGCAATCGCCCAGAAAGTGAGAGTTTAGGGTGCAGATCCTTGATGTCATATTTTGTGCGTTAAAATTTACTTATGTCTTGTGTTCGTCCATATTTGTATGTCCTTTTGTGCTTTCTTAACTGCTTTTTCTTTTACCCTACACTAAATATGTTTTTAAATAGCCTGATACGTCCTTGAAATATTTATATTTAGCTTTATGTATATATATATACATATATATACATGTATATATGTATATATATACATATATATGTATACATGGATATATATATATATATATATATATATATATATATATATATATATTTATATATATATATACAGTTGAGTCTTACTTGAAGAAGGCCTCGGAGAAGGCCGAAAGCTTAAACAATTTACCGTGTGAGTGTCCTTTTAAGTGTTGCTATTTTATTTGTGTTCTATTGTGCCGTCCCAATATTATATATATACATACATATATACATATATAATATATATACATACATACATACATATATATATATATATATAAATATGTATTTTATATATATTTTATTATATATATATATATATATATATATATATATATATATATATATATATATATATATGTGTGTGTGTGTGTGTGTAAACAGAAATTAAGACCTTATTGAAAATTGGTCGGCGGCAGAAGGCTATGTCAGGAAAGAATCAGGGTAGTGGATGAACACCGTGTATTTATTCATATATTGCAGTATCTAATTTATGCTGGAAAAGTAAAATCCTTTGACAAGTATATTTTATAAATATATTGGAAGGATGGTGTTGAAGGTTTGAGTGTAGAAGGAGAAGATAGGTGTTGAGGGGATCGCAAACGTGCGTGCCATCCGGTATTCGAGGAGGACTTAAAGGAAGAAGTGGAGATTATTGAGCGAGAATAAAGACAAGAGAATGGAACTGAGTAGAAAGACAGAGCAATTTTTGGAAAGATGAAAAAAAGAGAAGGGATATTATTTGATTTTTTTTACACTCCACGATGAGAAAAATAAATTGAATCAGAAGAATGTGTGAATATTGCGGGTAATTTCTATGCGGACTCAGCTAAGAATGGCGGCATGGAAATGGCGAAAATTTGCGTTTAATCAGACATTTTATCCGATTTATCTTCATGGGATACCTCCTTTGGATGAAGATCTCTGTATCTCACTCGATGTAATTGCGTTTTTGTCCCCAGTTGAAATGGATGATAGGGAGCGTATCTTATCGAAGAGGGTGATGGAATATACCGGTTTTTGCACCTACAAGGTTTTACGGAAGAGCGAAAAAATAGCGATGAAAAGTTTTTGTAGTCCAATAAAATAGGTACGGAATAAAATTTTTTAGGCTTTAATTTAATCCGAGAAAAATATGGCTTTTATCGGGCATTAGTCTAACCTAAAACTTTGACCCAAGACCATTGGTCATTTTTATCATTCATATATATATATATATATATATATATATATATATATATATATATATATATATATATATATATATATACTACCTTGAACAAAAAGTTCCCGGAATAACCACCGTGTGGCGCTCCCATCGTTCCGATTTGAGTTCTGTTTTTTTTGTTAAATTGGTACATCTGTTGTTGATATTCCCTTTAAATCTTAGTGTCATAACTTGACATTTGCAAAAGTTACGTAGCCAAGAGTACATCTATCTCTGTGTGTGTTGGCGATTTTTTACAATTGCAGAAATGGATTTAAATTTGCAACAACGAACTTGTATTAAATTTTGCGTAAAAAACGGATTTAGTGGCGCACGGACGTTGGAAATGTTGGAAAAGTGTTTCGGCAACGATTCTCTAAAAAAAACGGTCGTTTACCGGTGGCACGAGCGGTTCAGAAGTGGTCGTGAGTCAATCGAAGATGATGAACGCAGTGGCAGACCATCGACATCGAAAGTCGGTGAAAAAATTGATAAAGTAAAAGAAATGTTGGTCAATAACCGCAAATTAACCATCAGAGAAATAGCGGAGGACTTGAACATTGCCTATGGATCCGCCCAAGACATTGTGGTTAATGATTTGGGTTTCCGTCGTGTAGCAGCAAAGTTGGTGCCAAAAGACCTCAATTTCATGCAAAAAAGAGACCGTGTTGACGTCGCAAAAGACATGATTTGCGAGGCTGAATCCGATCCCACATTCATCAAAAGGATCATTACTGGAGACGAGACGTGGGTTTATGAGTACGACACGCAATCCAGACATCAGGCAAGTGAATGGCGTTCACCAAATGAGCCGAGACCAAAAAAACCACGTCGTTTTCAGTCAAAAAAGAAGGCAATGCTGACGGTTTTCATGGATTACAACGGTGTAGTGCATCATGAATTTTTGCCAGAAGGCCAGACAGTAAACAAAGAGTATTATTTGGGCGTTATGAGACGTTTGCGTGAAGCAATTCGCCGAAAGAGACCAGAAATGTGGGCAGAAAACTCGTGGATTTTGCACCATGATAACGCACCGTCGCACAGTGCTATCATTATTCGTAATTTTTTGACGAAAAATGCAACAAATACCATCCAACAGCCACCGAATTCACCTGATTTGGCTCCCTGTGACTTCTTTCTGTTCAAGATAAAGTTAGTTCTGTTCGAGTTAAAAAACCATTACGGGGAACGCGTTTTAGCAGCCGAGAGGAAGAAATGGAAAAATCGCAGGAAGCACTGATGGACATACCGAAAACCGACCGTAACTTTTGCAAATGTCAAGTTATGACACTAAGATATAAAGGGAATATCAACAACAGATGTACCAATTTAACAAAAAAAACAGAACTCAAATCGAAACGATGGGAGCGCCACACGGTGGTTATTCCGGGAACTTTTTGATCAAGGTAGTATATATATGTATATATATATATGTATATATATATGTATATATATATATATATATATACATATATGTATATATATATACATGTATATATATATACATGTATATATATATATATATATATGTATATATATATATATGTATATGTATATATATATATATATATATATATATATATATATATGTATATATATATATATATATATATATATATATATATATATATATATATATATATATATATATATGGTTAGTGGGGGCTATGTAAAATTTTACGGTGAATAAAATCCTCACTGGCGAATGAGATTAAATATATTTTCCCTGCCTACAACGGGAAACCTCAATCAATGGAGGTATTAAGTATGCAGAGTTGAAGAATCAGTTACTGTAAAACAATAAATTGAAAGCGTACATAAAAATACCAGTAATACGGTAGAATACTGCTAGTCATATGAGTATGAGTATATGTTTATTACCCTAAAATCCACCCAAAAAATATTTGATCAAGTATTCTCCTTTTCATAATCATGGAACGATAGGACCATTGGAGCAATAATAGATGTACAGAGCACTGAAAGAAATAAAATAGAAAATAACGAGGGAAAATGCAATGCAATGCAATTTCAATCATTTCGTATCTTCCGATATTGCATATATATAATAAACAATGGATCACGGGTGAAATGATTACAAAGATAGATGAGGGAAGAAAATGGAAGAATATTAATACAGAGCTAGACAAAATGAAGTACCAAGAGTTTAATAATATATGGAGTCGGGCAAAAAATAAAGCAAAAGAAGCATGGTACAAGACACAGTACGAGGATATGGAAAGGTTGCAGATTAAGAGTAAAATTGGTCCGTCATTTAGCAAGGTTAAATCACTATCGGGAAATAATAATGGAAGATCTATGCCAACAGTTAGAGATAAGGCGGGTAAGATAATATATGACACAGAAAAGATCCGAGAAAGATGGAAGGAATAGAAGCACTTAGAAAGAGAACATGACGTAGATGAAGATAGCTGAGGTCCATACATACTCGACGATGAGATAGAAAGGGCATTTAGGGAGATGAAACTAAATAAGGCCGTGGGGGTGGATAATATTCCTGCGAAACTACTGAAATGTATGGGATAATGTGGGAGGAAAAGGCTACAATGTGGGGTTGCAAGCATTGCTGAGTGAATTGGAAATTCAGTGCGACAGGTATGGGATGAGAATCAATATTAATAAAACAAAGGTTATGCGATTTACCAGAAAGAAAAATGCTAAGCTAAACATTAAAATAGGTGGGCAAAAACTAGAGCAGGTAGAACAGTTTACGTATATCGGAAGTGTTTTGTACCAACACGGTCAAAGTAGTAAGGACGTAAGGAGAAGAATTGCACTAGACAAAGAGGCTTTCACAAGGAAGAGGGAGTTGATGACGGGGACGTTGAGTAAGGATGTTAAAAAAAGACTCGTCAAAACTTTAATATGGAGCGTAGCTATGTACGGCGCGGAAACGTGGTCATTGAAGCAGGAGGATAGACGTAGACTGGAGGCTTTTGAAATGTGGGTGTGGAGAAGAATAGAGAAGGTGAAATGGACAGAGAAGAAAACAAATGAGGAAGTACTTGGTATGGTGGGCGAGGACAGGGGTTTGTTGGGAGAAATCCTATGGAGGTAGGAGAAGTGGCTGAAGGGGGTATTGACCGGCAGTGGGATGTTGAAGACTGTAATAGAGGGGAGAATGTTAGGCGAACGAGGATAGGGCAGGAGCAGGATAGAGATGTTGGACGGGATGGAGGGAAGAAGGAAGTACTCAGAGATGAAGGGGGACCTGATGTAGAGTAGGTTGCTGGATTTTGTTTTTGTTAGGAGTCACAAAATATTTATTTGGTAATTTTGTCCATCTAAAAACGTATCTTAACCGGTAGATTACCTTATAATAAAAGTAATGTAGAATAATACATAAAATAAATAACACGTAAGAGGTCTTAAATTATTCTTCCACAGTTAAATTCACTTCTTCCATTTCAGACTCCACCATCACCTGTCTTGACACAGACATCTCTCTTCACCATAACAAATTCACCACTTCAGTACATAACATAGACACTGACCATAAGCAATACCTAAAATTCACCAGCTGTCGCCCTTCTCACACCAAACGCTCGATTTTTAACTCTCTCTCTATTCGCGGACACCGGATTAGCAGCACCACAGCCACCCTCAAAAAATACCTCCACAATCTACACCATGCACTCCACAAACGTGGTTACCCAGAAAAGCTCCGAAAAAATAAAATCCACCGCTTCTCCCGACCTCACGCACCACAGAAAATAACCCCGTATCTGACGCAGGACTTAACCTTTGCACTGCCTTGATCCCTGAATCCCACAGACTCAAAACCTTTCTCAAAGAACTGTTTCCTAGTTTACACGATAATGATGCTACCTCATCCATATTGCCCCAATGCCCCCCTCTCGCATACAGACGACCCGCCAATCCCTGAAACTTTCTGAGGTCCACCAAATCGTTGCACCCCCCCCCTGACAAATGTCTTCATATTTCCCCTACTTGCAACCGCCCCCGATGTAAAACATGTCTGCTTATCAGATCTGCTCCCCCGTCCCCACATACCCTCATTGTTCCCTCACCTTGTTTCCACGCTATTTAGCTCTTGAAAAACATTATCTTTATTTTTTCATGCAAACAATGCACTTCATTTTACTTAGGCAAATGTATTACTACCTTACCAATTCGAATAAACAATCACGACTACTCCTGCAATCTGCCTCACTCTCTTCCCTTCCTATCCCTTCACACGCAAATTCCCACAACCTTTCCTTCGGCCAGTGTTTCTCCTATAACATCCTAGAATCCCTACCCGACTCAGCCACCAATACAAAGGTGAGAACTCGTGAATCCGCATATATGCAAGATTCCGATTTTTTAAAATTCCCACCCTTAACCGCCATCTTTAATTCCCTTCCCAGTATACTCTGCACCTGCCCCCAGACTCAATAGTCACCGTCGCAGACCTTCCAGTCTGACCTGAAGAAGCCTCAGAGAAGACCGAAAGCTCAAACAATCTAAAATGTGAATGTCTTTTTACGTGTCATCTATTCTATCGACGATGTAGACGCACTCATGAGAGCAATATAACATTTGGACGGCACAATAGAACACAAAATAGGGTAACACGTAAAAAGATACTCATATTTACCATTATAAAAGGGGGATATCTGGATGGTACGGTGGCTAACTTTTATAATGGCTTCTCACCGTGAGGGCCCGGGTCCGAATCCCAGGGGTGGCAGATGTTTTTTTCTGTGCTATCCCGATCCCTACTTGAGGTGCTATGTGGAGAGCACTTTGAGTGAGTACGAGGTCCGTCAGATAGGACGTTTAACTACGGACCCCTTGGCGCCTTCCGACAAGAGTAGGCTAATGCCGACACAGGGTTTTTCTCCGCCCTTCCTTTCACATCCATCCCTAAGGGCGTAAATGACCGTAGCTGTCGGTCGCCTCCCGTAAAACTGCTACCACTAGAAGAGAGGTTATAATGTTCATGAGATTAGAACAGTAATATTGGCAATTATCATTACATTATCGTATGGTGCGTTAATCCTGTAAGAGGAGATGCCATTACGAAATTGTTTCACCATGAGATGTCACCAACACACGCCCACCTCTCTTTTCTCAATTGGCACATTATTTCCCGTTCCAAAGTGATTACAATTTTTTCGGCCTTGCACCCGAAGGGGTAAGAGATAAAATCAATCATATATCATTTATCTCTTTTAGATTCTCTATCACTTATGTATTCCTCTCATGAGCTCATTCCTCCACCAGCTCCCATAATACGTGTTTCCTCCCTCACGAAATCTCATTCTTTCTCTTCTCCGTGTACGTCTCTTTCGAAACCACCGTTCGATCTAACTTTGCCCTCTCCTCTTTTTGTACGTACTTTTCTGGGGCTCTCTTTCAGTCTCGTATCCTTTTTGCTGGAGAAAATATATTATCGTTTTTGGAGTGGAAGGGACCCATAAGCTGGCGCAGTATTGCTTATATGTTTTTTTTGCGAGAGAAACATCCAAACGGCAGAACGAAACAAGGTACAAGAAACGGAAAAAAAGATGAGCTGGTTTATCTCATACTCTGCAAATCTGAACTCGGAGTAGGATTTTCTATTTCACCCATAGGGGAATGAAACTGTTCCCTCGTCTTCAATTTATTTTTTTTGGAAAAACGAAAATAATATTTTTTTGCCCTTTAACCGTGAAGGTCCTATTCCTATTTTCCCAAAACAATTCAGCACACTAAAAAATTGGAAATTTCAAAGCTGGAGCTTGATTGAAAAATGCATGTAACGTTGAATGAATAATTTTTTAAACAAAAAAGTAATTTCTTTATATTTTGTCAAAAGAATCCAAACACAATGCGTTATTCCATCGGAAGAAAAAATTAAGGTACATGATGTAAATTTACATTCACTGAACTTGAACTAGTACTTGATTTGTGTCATTTTTTGAACACATAAAAATACGTCTCGAGAAATTCATAAAGCAGTACTTTTCTTGTGAAACAGATACTACTATATTCTACACTCATTCTTGATGTACGCTTTAATAAGCCAAAGAGAGAAAGTTGTAGAGAGAGGGATGGGAGTTAACTGGCAGGTTTCACCGGCAAATAAAATTCAGTATATAAACAGATTTATGAAATGAATATTATAATGTAATTGAATGAGGATAAAAATAGAGAAGTGAGCAAGGTTGAAACCCTTAGTAATGATATCTAGTTTCCTAGAGGTAAATAAATGCTCAGTTCAAATATTTTATTATATTTGGATTTCATTATTATATAGAATGTCGTGAATTAATTATAATGTTCTTCAGCGATGTCACATTTTGCGGCATTCAAGGCTATAATGGACTGCCTATTATTGCCCTACGTAATAGTACCTGGGAAGAATCCACATAGTCAATGAATATTGCTTTTACTTAATATGTCAAATGACGTTTAAAAGGAATTATTGCTGTAATACAAATCCTCTACCTTTTTTTCCGCGACTTCCGTGGAGTCATAATTGATACATGTTGCAAAAGAAACACTTGGTTTTTGCAATATGTATCGTTTCCACAAAGTGACGCCTGAAGTTATCTCCTTTATTGATACATGGATTCAGCTATAAGTAATAGTGCAGTGTTTTCACCCCGCCAAGTATATTTCCCGAATAAAGACCCCAGTTCTTCACCGCAGATGAATATTAAAAATATAGACAATGACTCCAACGTAGTAGCCTCGAGACGCTCTCTTCACATTCATAAAACCATCCTGTTCTCCCAATGGATCCTACAACTGTGACGATGTCTGGCTATGCGTGTGTGGCATGCGTACAAGGGCGTGCGAGGGAGGAAAGGAGAGCAGAAGCCAAAAGAATGAAGAATACGGCGCCGGGGGGTGCGAGGAAAGTGGGGGGAGAAAGAATGGGGGAGAGAGATAAAAAAAGAGGAAACGTCTGAAGGCTAGATTATTGGATTCGATGTCTGGGATGGAGGAAAAAAATAAGGACGAGAGGTCCGGCGTGGGCTGGGAGCGAGGAGGAAGAAGGAACGAGAGTTCGGTCGTGGAGACCGTCGGAAGAGTGGGAGGCTGGGGAGCGTAAAGTTTGTGAGAAAGGATCGAGCCCTCTGGGGTGGGGGTAAGAGACGGTATGTGCAAGGTGGGAGGCAGGCGGGAACAAAAGGGAATGCAAGAGAGATGAGGAGGAGGATGCGAGAAGGAGGAGAGAAAGAACGGAGGAAGAACGAAAAGTGAAGCGAGGGAGGATAGGGAAGAGGGGAATGGGGATTAAAAAGAAAAGGTGAGCGGAAGAAGAGGGACCCTTCCGGGGGTTTCGGGTCGGGAGGAGACCAGGACTGAATGATAGGGAGGAAGAGAAAGAGAGAGAGAGAGCACGTGTGGCGGTAGGAAGTGGGAATGGGTGGAGGGGCTGCGGCTCGGAAACTGCGGTAGCCCAGGAGAATAAAAATGAGAAGAGCATTGTTTTTTCTCCGGGAGAAACCAAAACAACGTTTCTTCACCTTTCAACCCGTTGGCATTCATGCTTCCCAGAATAAAAGAACGCCTCTATTTCTATCCGTTCGTTCATAAATTACAATTCTAGGACAAAGAAAAACACGACGGAATTTCATACAGCAATGTGGACACTCTTCATTTCCCATGCCGGCTAATTATTTTACCTAAATCGAAGAAGTACTTCATTATCCTTGATCGATCGTTTTAAAATTTACACAACGCGGTTTATATCTATCCAGTCCACTCTCTTAACATTTATCAATTGATCTGGCTCCATACCTGTATCATGATTATTCGATCCTCATATTTTGAAATTAACACAAAGCTTTAGGCTTATTTAATTGATGAAACGGCATGATTACCTACCAAGTGTTTACTTCCATGCATTTAATATGGCTTCATTACGTATACTGAATAAGAGTTTCACTGAAAGGGGAGAAAAAAGAAAGATACTCGTGAGCAAACGCAAGTTGCTCCTTCCTCATCATGGTCTTCTCTTTGCTTCACAACGCTCTTTGTAAGCTCCCAATCTTATTTTATGCCCATATCCTCCTTTCCCTCTGTTCTCCTGCAATCTTCTATCATTAGGATAAAATAGTTTCAAGGATGTGTGTCCGCATGTGTGTATGCCTGTGCAAATTATCCTTATATACGTAAAAGTACGTACATGTGTGTGTAAATTATGGCCTTGCTTTCTTCACATCTACATTATTCTATTATTTTAATTCTGGGAAAGTTACCTACGTAAGGACTCAATTATCCGCATTAATTATTATGATGGCTCAGTCACAGTTCACACTTACTCCATAAAACTTTAAGGCATTAATTATATGAACTCCCTGTTTTCCTCACGAAAGTCTCCTTACCCACACTCTCGCCCTCTCCTCCGACTTTTCATGGTTGGCTATGCTGCATTTGGGCGTGATTGCAACCCTTATTCATCCCCTGCCTACTTCTTTGACCTCCTCCTCAGTATGCTGTAGCGGACATAAGAACGAAGAGAGCTTCCCCGCGTGTCCGAAACCACAACCTTTGCACGCTCCGGAGCCCCTTGGCTCCATCCTCCGCAACTTATCGTTTCCCTTACTTCTCTCGTATCTCCCTGCCCTTTTCGCCTCAACCCTCCGTACCTTCCCTCTTCTCTACCTCACTCTCTCATACCCTCCTCGTGCTCGCTCCTTCCACTTCCTTCATTCGCTTCTCTCATACCGAATCCTCGAAATCCGTGATACTCTTGAGAATTCGTTTTCTTCTTCCCTCCACATCTCTTACTCCTTCCTCCTTCCCACCTCTTTTCCTTCCTTCATCCTCCCTCCCCTAACTTTTCACCCCCGTCCGGTGCTCCCCAGTCGGCGGCTTCCGCCCTTAGTCGACGCGGCAAGAACGCCTGACGAGGAGAGGTCCACAAAGGAGGGTGAAGGAGTGCGAAAATAAAGGGGATGTGGCGGAGTGACGAGCGCCAGGGATTTTTCCTCGAACCAAAACTGCGCTGAGAAGGTGTTCGACTAAAACGACGACGCTATTCGAGCGTGGAAGACCAAGTGAAAACGAATTACAACAATTGGGTTAAGTTGAAAAATCAAAGGTAAAAGATGTCATCCTTTTAACTGCTCGTCTCCTTTCGAATACAGTAGCTACTTACGTAGAACATTATTACTTTCCGACCATGTTCCTAGGGTGCACTATCGCAAATAATAGCATTATCATTTAAAGAAAAGGAAGATCCATTGAACAAATACTGCCCCAAGTAAGGAAAACTCATAATTTCCATTGTTGAAGTTAAATAAAAACACAAAAAAGGACCGGTTAATCTAAGAATCAAAGAAATAGGTATGCAGAATGGTGGTGAGATGGGCCCCAAAAAGATGAAATTACTAGTTACGTTTTTCATAAAAAATACTCATTGAACTTAATACTGTCTGAAATCCGTGACAATATATTTTTTATATCGTATTCCGCTTAATATATCCCACAACACAACGACAGTTAAATAATATTTAAGCCTTTTTTTTCATTTGTGGAATTAAATTTTCATTAGTATGGGTTATGGGATTGACACCAAAGCTTGAATTTTAACTGTCCCTTGTTTAAATTTCAATTATTAAATGAAATTAGGAGACGTTTTTGCACATTGGATGACTAAATATTGCAACACGTAAATGATATCACAGTAAAAGGTTACGCGTGTTTGGAAAGGTAAATGAATTAAGAGAGAAATGGTAAGCAGGTTGGACAACGAACACAATTAAATTATGGCACATTTTCATCCAGTTCACCTTCAGAATTACCGTCGACAAAGGTCGTCCATGATTTTATCACGAAGCGGATCTAGTGGAATGGTTGAGACTGCACTTTTCATTAATATGCCAAGAGTGACTAATTTAATTCTGTCACGGTGCATAATGGTGGCTACCGATTCAAGGCACGTAAGCTGTCTAAATATCACCATAATGGAATCACCTCTGTGAAAATACTCGCCAAATTCCCCTTAACGAAAAAAGGACATATGTTTCATCAATATACCCGGATAATCATGTTGCTGTGTAAACAGCATGATAGATTTCTCCCACGGATTTCTCTGTGGTAACATTCATGCCAGTTTCACCCGCAAGTTAATTTTCCAACGAAGGAAATATAAAATCTGTACAATGAAACATAACTAAGTCAAAATTGTTTCCCATTAATGACAGTGACTAGCAACCAGAATAATAGAAAATTACATAATACAAAGATGTGTCAGTGTGTGTGATAAGATGTGTCAGTCCATATTTATCATGGAAATGATAATTTAGGTGGTTTCCTGTTGCCTTTCCCATTCATGTTTTTAATACGACAACGTGTTGAAAGGTAGTTTGATGTTGACGGCTGTGATGAAGGACAGAATGCTGGGTAAGCGGGGTAGAGGAAAGAAAAGTGTGGGCTTTCTAGACAGCATGAGGGCAGATAGAAGTTACGGAGAAATAAAGGAAGAATTAATGTAGGGAAAATGATGAAGTTTGCGTGATACGTTAAAGGAAATAGTCATTAGGGGCCATCCAAATCTTACCTTTAATCAGTAAAATAGCATGAATAAAATATGTTTATTCACGTTAAGCCTCAATATATTACAGGGACATATGGGGTAACAGCTCTAATGAAAAACGCTTAAGTCTGCAATAATATGGAATGGAAGGAGTAATGGGAACGTGAAATGCATACTAATCTCACCATTAGAACCTGGATCAATTATTTCCAATTGAATCTTTAATGGATCAGCATGGAAACAAAATTGTTAATTTAATTGACGTCGATCGACAACTTATCATATTATTGTAGAATGATACATGAAAACACTTCTGCCTTATTTCGTATGCTGTTTCATCGATGTCATATAAAATTCAGGCAAGAATGTACCAGTATTAGTCAGCACATATAAAAATAAAATTATTTTAAACAATAATTATTTCTTGTGCATGTGTACAATTGATTTTGGATGCTTAACTTTCAAGCCTTAAGCCTGAATATTGATTTCCTGATAACTTGACCGTATGGCCAGAATTTTCTCACAGGATCTGTTCGTGGTATACATATGTTAGAGCAGAAAACATGAATATATTGATATAAGAAATATTTTTTTCGAGTTTTAATACTCTGAGCGCCTTTCTCTATTGATGTAAGTTGAATAAATGATTATTAGTCAATAATATGCTCTTATTAAGTTTGTTAAGTTAGTTAAATAATAATAACTTAGTTAAGATTTATTTTATAAATGTATATATATAAATAAAAATTAGCAGTTTCATTGATGAAATTGATTTTGATATAAAGCTCAAGCTCAAATATGGAGTAAAGTGCAAACAGGGGCAGGAGCTAATCAGCCCAGTCACAAAACATTAATCTACTGGCAGAAAAATCCATTCGAACCACAGTGGCAAAATTGCGTCGCTAAAACTTCAAAGGATTTATGCCGCAAATAAATAAAATTACTTATAATTTGTTACAATTTTAATAAAAACGGAGGAAAGGGAAAGATCAATTTCTTGGGCAAAATTTGTAACCTTGATTCTTTAATTTGGAACGCTAATTCTTCGAGAAACTTGTGAGCCTTAGGTCAAATTTCATGCTTCATATTGATCTTTAGATTTTTCCACTTTTTGCCCAGTGTAACACGTTAATTCAATTAATTAAACTGCTTTTTGATCGTATTTTATGCAGCATTAATTTTTTATCTCATTCGAGCATCGTTGAGTGAGACGAAAATCGTGACCTCTGAAAAGGGGCTATTCCTTTATTAAAACTTTGGCTCATCCCTGTGAGTCAATGCCCGATTGGATACCCTCAAGGGATTAGGAATTCCCGTCACATTCTCAAGCAAGGTAAATATTTTAATCAGTTCCAGGGAATCTGAGGTTTCCGAGGAACATTTAATACACTTCTGACGAGGGAATATAGAATAAGAAAAAGAGTGGGGTTTGCGGAACGGCTCAGCGGGAGAGAAACCCATTCCGCCTTTTATCTCGATCGAGTTCGCGGAAAGGTCTAGCTTTCCGAGGAACGAGGGTCGCCTAATCTAGGAGGGAGGGACGGGAAAGGATGAGGGGGGCCGGGGTAAAGGAAACGTAATGGAAAATGGCGGGCTGAATGGATAAGGACCCGAAAGAGTGACGGGTCCACGGATGCATACTGCATAAGGAGTGGTCGAAAAGAGCCAGCCGGCGTTCTTTTTGTTCGCTTCCCGCGAGTTGGAAGGCGGCGGGTAACGAAAGGGGGGTGTGGTGAGCATGCAGAGGGGGGTAGGAGGAGATATAAAATCCACACGCGTGCCATTGACAGCTCAGAGACTTATGGGCGATCTCTTTCCCTCTGTCTGTGGAGACAGGCAGAAAGTTAGAGTCAGGGAAGAAAGAGTGGGAAGAAACAGGAGAGAGAGAGATTATGCGGGGGAAAGTGTGAGGGATGAGGAATATAAAAAACGAGGATGCGGTTTTTTCCGACTGCAAGGCCGCCTGCTGTTCTGGCCCTAGAAGGGAATGTTCAAATCGCTCTCCAAAACACCCTCTCCATTTTTTCCCCTTCAGTTTTTTTTAAATAACCTCTCCCGCGTTTTGAATATTCCCTTCAGAAACCGAGCAAATCTAATTAATTTCTGCTCTCCTCCATTCGAGGGTCCATGATTAATGCTTGGGGCATAAATACCAGATCCTCAGCGCAACTAAAACATTTCAGGATGGAGGAAAGTAATTGGAGGTCTGTGAAACACGCGTGCCTTTAGTCTTGGAGAGAATACCTTGGAAGCCCAATTTTTCAGGGCGGAACCACCGCAGCCATGCTCCCATGCGGTGAAGGACAGGACGGACGGTAGGGAACTTGGTGCGACGGAATATATTTCAAACAAAACAAAAGAGCGAGATATTTCCACAGAGAACGGAGTACTAATTATCTTTTTTCCTAAATCCATTTTCTTTCTATTTTCTCTTCGCACAAGGTATTATTTACGGTGCCGAATAAATGCCTCAAGTAGGTCTATCACAACACACGTGGTTATATACATCAGCATCTTTAACACTTTTTCAATTTAAAATCTAAGAAAATTAGTATCATGCTCATCACTGTTGCGTCCATTTAGTGCAAAAATATGTTTTTATCTAACTGATTTTCAGTTCCACTGGCTCGGTTTCCTTTAAAAAGGTTTTTGTGGAAGGGCTTGTGCCTTCCCGATAACCCCTAGAGCTGTACTGCCGGGAGCAATGATAACTGCCCCTGGTAAGGTCATGCCAGATAGGTCGAAGTTTAGGAGCCAGCCGAAAGGTAGTCCGCACAGCGTCTGTTCCTCAGTGAGGCGTCAGACCCCGGTAGGGGAGGCCATTGAATGATGGTGTCGCGTTAAAAACACTATTAAGGATGGCAAGGGAAAACCACCTCAATAATCATTCTCAAGAATATAATGGTGGACACTATTGAGAATATAAGTCCTGTCAACGACGGGACTCGGACCAATCGGCCATATGTCGTGCTCGGCCAATGTCGTGCCAGCAAGCTTTGACATAGAAAAGCAACATGACGTAGATGAAGATAACTTAGCTCCAGATACACTCGACGATGAGATAGAAAGGGCATTTAGGGAGATGAAACTAAACAAGGCTGTGGGGTGGAAAACATTCCTGCGGAACTACTGTAGTGTTTCGGAAAATGTGGGAGGAAGAGGCTATATGGACTGATTAATAGTATCTATGAGGAATGAATCTGGCCGGAAGACTAAGTGAGATCAGATTTCCTATTCCGAAAAAGATAAAGGCAACATCATGTGAGGACCACAGGACAATAAATTTGATATCCCACGCAGCTGAAGTGGTTCTCAGGATTATCAACAAAAGGATTGAGAGCAGGGCAAATGGTTACTTAATGGGTTATCAGTTTAGGTTTAGTAAGGGGAGGGGCACGCATGCTGTGATTGCAGTAATGAGATCACTAATTGAGAGGAGAATAGAATACAATCAAGTCAGGTAAGTCAAAAAATACGAGGGTCATCCGGAAAGTAGTACCCGTTCGTGAAATAAAGACACAAAAGTAAATATTAACAAACATAAAAAATTTTATTTGAAAGAGGATACTTTAAACTACTTCTCAACATAATCTCCAAGCAAATTAAGGCATTTGTCATAACGTGTGACAAGTTTCTGTATTCCTGCTGCATAGTCCTTCGCCGCCAGCTCATTGAGATACGCGAGGGACCCATCTTGCACAAATTTTTGCATAATGCAGATGGTGTTTAACAATTTCATGAACAATTGTTCGAGAAACATTGGGAAAATGCTCACAGATGTCATCAATTGTGACGCGCCGATCGTTCCTCACGAATTCGTCAACTGAGCTCACCAGTTGGTCTGTAATGACAGACGGTCTCCCCGAACGCTCATCGTCGTGTGTGTTCCCCCTCCCCATGTTGAAGTTGCGACACCACCGCCGAACAGACGACTCGTCCATTACATTGTCTCCATACACCTCCTTTAATTGGCGATGAATATCACATGGGCGAACGTTTCTTGCATTGAGGAATTTAATCACTGCCCTCACTTCACAACTGGCGGCGTTCTCAATTTTTTTAAACATTGTAAACAATCACAGAAACAACACAGGCAATGCTAGCGTCACGCAACTTGGCTCAGAGAAGGCAGACAAGCCACTGAAGCTATCTGACCTCGTCCAGCGGCTACTCGCGTCGTCAGCACTTCATGCGGCACGAACGGGTACTACTTTCCGGATGACCCTCGTAGATATGGGATAAGAATAAATGCAAATAAAACGAAGATTATGAAATTTTCCAGAAATAGAAAGGCTAAGATAAATGTAAAAATAGGACGGCAAAAACTAGAGCAGGTGTAACGGTTTACGTATTATGGAAGTGTTTCGGACCAAAATGATCAAAGTACCAGTAGGGACGTAAGGAGAAGAATTGCGCCAGGCAAAGAGGCTTTCACAAGGAGGAGGGAGTTGATGACAGGGAAGTTGAGTAAGGACGTTAAAAAAACGGCTCGTAAAAACTTTTATATGGACCGTCGTTATGCATGGCGTGAAAACATGGTCCCTAAGCAGGATGATAGAAATGAATCCGAGGCTTTTGAAATGTGGGTGTAGAGAAGGAAGGAGAAGGTAAATTCGACGGAAAAAAACAAATGAGGAAGTGCTGGGTATTGGTTGGTGAGGGGAGGGGATTGTCGGGAGAAATCCTATGGAGGCAGGAAAAATGGATGAAACAGATTTTGACCGGCAATGGGATATTGACGACTGTAATAGAGGGGATAATGTTAGGCAAACGAGGAAATGGCTGGGATAGGATAGGGATGTTGAACAGGATGAAGGAAAGTAGGAAGTACTCAGAGATGAAAAGGAACTTTGTGTAGAGTAGGATGCTGGGTTGGTTTGTGTTTTGTTAGGAGATAGCTATTTGGTAGTCTGTGTGTGTATATTGTTTTACTATGACCATAAAATCCAATATTATCGGGTGGAATCACCGTTTCAAGAAAAACAATCGAACATTTCACACATACTCGCCTGCCATTCTTGCATAGAACGGTTAAACTTTTACATGTATCGGAAGTTTGACTGATAGACTGAAAATGTTCACATTTGTTACATCACGCCTAATTTTGTGAACTATGTGAATATTCGTGTTATTACGACTAGCCCTTTTCCACAAAAAACTTTCAACATATGTACTAATGATTTTTACATTAATTAATGTAGACTTGTCTGATACAAAAATTATTTTGTTGGAAAAGAAACTGTATGAATTCAATTAACGGCAAGGGATATTTTTTATAATAAAAATGATTTTTAAACACCCCACCACAGTTGAAAATCTATGAGGCAAGCACGCACTCACCCGAAAAGGTGTTATATTTTTCCATAACAATTTCATCGTGAACAAATACCTGCTAAAATCCAATGTAAGGCCCTTACTTAAATATTTGTGTGTATCTAGTCATGCAAGCTTGCACATATTAAGCCTTGCTATTTTATAGCTCGGTTTAACATGTGCAAGCTTGAATAGCCAAACATTCGATTTGAAAAATTCGTTCGATATAAGTTTTTCTAATTCTATTTATGATGACCTTGTTGGTGGAAATCTCTTCGTGAAGGGAAAAAACATTAGACTGCCAAAATTGCAATTTTCTGTTCAAATTTCACTCCTAATCCCTTACGTGTTTTCTCTCATAATCCTTTTCGAACGGCTTTGTCGGTGGTGATGCCTAAATTTCCATAACATTTTAGTTATTAACTCGGAATTAGCTGTTATATGCAAAATATTTCCTCTTTGAGCGGTGGAGAACATTTTTATTACATTAAGGAGGGCAGCGTGCTACCGTGAACGCTTCCCACGGCTGCGAGACAGGACACGTCGATATTTGATCCGAGGGAGGAAAAAAGTAATCTGCATACTTGCAAAATCACTCCATTGAATTTGATTTCAGCGATTTTCTCTTGGAGTGAGGTCGATTTCCGATAAATCAATCGCAGCAACGAATTAAAATGCGCGCCCATGGACGAAGTTTGTACGTGCGAGAGATAAGAAGGATAGAGAGCGAGAGAGATTGTGAAGAAGAGCTATGCAGAGAGAGAGAGAGAGATGGATTAAAGCGAGAGGGAGAGAGTGAATGAATGTGATCGGTGTGATAGTGGTCGATGGACCAGAGGCGTGTGGCATGCGATATTGAGAATGTACGGAACACGATCGTCCAATGGGAAATGGGAAGCAATTGAGAGCCGGAACATTGATTTATTTTCAAATGGGAATGCTACAGCGAAAAACCCTTATTTTGGCATAGATCCATGATGCATTCATCTAAAAAGCGTAAACCTAGTGTGAAGGATGATCAATCACATTCTTTATTAAAAACAATTAACCGTATTTAAATTATTGGATTAAATAAAATTAAGAAGTCATAGAATTTTTACTTACCATTTTATATGGATGTAGATCAGTGCCGATTCTGAACCAAGGATCGCTCATGATTCTATTCATTTGAGTTACAATGCCACAAAACATTAGTAATTATATAAATCATGTAGTAATTTTGGGTTTGAAGACGACGCGATCAGGCAGATAACACATTTGCCATCCAACACCAAAGTTGCAACTTTGACTTAGTTCCTTCTTTGAGCAGTAATGTCAATTCTTAAAATGATTTGTTGATCATGGTTTAAACTAACAATCAGCCATGTCTACCACATGAAATCGGCTATACCATTATCAAAGACTTGCGTAGGCTTCGATGACGCAGTTTTAAAGACCATACTTTTGCTCAGATAATTTCATCAACGATCTTGAAATACAAAAGTTGAATTCAATACAAAATTATCTGAAACAGTCCGAGTAATAGCGTTCAAATAATAACTAAATTGAACTTGAAGGCCAAAAAATGGGGTAAGCTATGGGAAAAAGGTTTATAATAAATATTTAAAATTAGTCGTTAAATTGTTCATATAAAACTCGAGAATTAGAGGGTTTTCTTGAATTAATGTAGCAGTAAATTCTTGTTTCGTCTATGGGTATGAGAGAGGCACAAAAACTCCCCAACTAATCAATTCGTAGATGTGATGGATAGAATAGCTGAGTTAGACACAGTCGACATACAGTAAACCCGAATTCGCACAATATATAATTGAATTTAAATATAGAGATAGTAACATGATGCAATTGCATACTCTTTCTGACTTCTTGAGGACCAACAAATGAAAGGTATAGCGAAGCAAATGGTTAAGATTCAAGTTCGAGTAGAGATGTGCATTTGAAGAACTGACGATATTCTGCGTGCGTAACTGAATGCAAGAGTAGGGCTACAATTATCAATTTTCGAAGAGAACTCTGAAATTTTGTTGATGCTTTAAAGGACTTCAATTAGTTCATGGTGTCATTAATAAAAGTTCAACATGATGAATCTCAAGAGAGATTTCAAAATTTCACGTCAACGCGTCCAAAAGCGTGGTGAGAAAGTGAAATGGGAAAGCGACAAAAGATATGCTCGCAAATATGCGGAAGTGTTTCGGGAAGGTTGAAATTGGATAAGGGAAAATGGAAATTAAACTCAAGGGTAACTTATTCGAGGAGAGGAGGAGGAGAGCAGGAATGGAATAGCGGCCAATTGTGCGGTTTGAGTGGAGAAGGGAATTTAGTGTGCCTGTGTGCGAGAGGGGTGTGCGGTGAAAGAGGGGTAGGGGCGGCGGAAGAGAGGTTGGAGTCGGCGGAGCGTGCGGTTAAATGAGACCTCAGTGCTGTGGCACGGAAGGGTCGTCGCAGCTACCCAGGCAGCGAGCTCTCTCGCGGCGGGTGCGGAAGCAGCCCTTCGCTCCTCGCCCTCGCGATCCTAACTCCTAGCTTCGTCCCCATTCCCTGCGAAGCTCCCACTTTCCTCGTCTTCGGTGCCTAACCATTTGCCTCCAACTCTCGCGATGCCACTCCATTCCACTCACGGAGCTTGACTTTCCTATCCACCCCATTATTAATACTGAAACGTTTAGTGCCCCCCCCTTCCATCTCAGTTGGCGACCCAAAGGTTGGTTTTTAATAGGTGGGCGCTCACCCCGAACTTATCCCTATCTTAAGTGTATGTAATTTACCGCGTAGTCCCCTTCTTTATGCCGCCATTCGGTTTCCCACGAAATAATGGGTTATTAATCCGTCCTTTATATAACTTGGGCAAGAGAACTGCCACCAAGCACGTTCATCAGTCAAGGGCTTGTTTGATCGGGAGTACGTTCCTGAGATGTAAACTTGGCCTAAGCGTGAATGAGAGCGGAAGATATAAAGAGGGGAAAAGAATTTAGAAATACGAGGTAAAATATTTCGTGTCGCAAGAGAGGGATCCTGGTTGCTGTTTTTACTCTCCAAGCTAGAGAAAAAGGATCTGAAAGCGGAGTGAGAGCTTAAGGGAAACACGCGTTCGAGTGCTCTCTACCTACTACTGGTCGCGGGTATCCATAAATCTGAATGGCATCCGATTTGTATGGTTTAATGCTCGCTGCTAAGGGAAAAAATTTTAAACCGGCATTTTAATCTCTGGTTGGGACGTGCAGGGATCAAATTCGCACTGTGAAATATAAAATTCTAAATTAAAAAACAGCAATCAATATAATGATATTCTCCGTAAAATTTTAAATAAAATGCCCACATTGTTATTTATTGAGGTTAGTGAGTATCTAATACCGTTTGAATGATTGTTAAATATCTCCTATCACAACTTAATAATAAAAACCGAACCGAAAAATAATTTTTTGAATATGGAAATGAAAATGGAGAAAAATATTGATTTTTTCTAATATTCAACAGAATAATAAACTAAACACTAAACATCGATATCAGTGAGTCTATTCTGCTACCATTTATGTCTAGTTGGTCAGCTTTAAGTTAAAGTTTTAACACTAAAATATTTAATATTTACATTGATATTTGTTATTTATAAGTTAAATTATAACGTTTAGTATTGATATTCAATCACTAACTTTTTGAGTGACTTAATCAGAAATGATTTTTAGCGTTACAATGAAAGAGGTAGAAAAATGAGTGGCTGTAACAGAAAAATTCGGATATCTACCTTGTTGGGGAGCTGCCTCGTAATTGCCTCCTGAAGCACTTGACTGAAGAAGGCTTTCGTATTCTGAAAATGAAAAAAATAAAGAATAATTATACAGAAAGTATCCTTGTGACATCACATTTCATCTTATGTTCATCAGAGAAAAAAAGAGTATTTGAAAAATTTGATGATTTTGTTGTTTCGTCTACATTTACGGAAATTTACAAAAAACACAACTTTTTGAAATACTTAAATCCTAAATAAAAAGAAAATAATTGATCATTTAAAAGTACGATGAAATTTAATTCTCGTAGAGGAAAATTAAATTATTATTTGTTAACTTATTCGCTTACTAGTCGAATCCATTCTTTATTATGAAGGTGAAAAAATAGGGCAAACAATACACAAATTTGACTGATTTACACCATAACACCATCATATTATCATGAATGAAGAACTACTTTTCTGGGCAAAATGTTTGCCATAGGAAACGTATATGCTACTTCTTTATTTGTGTATTCTTTGATATTAATATCTTTAAATAATTGTATCGACAGCGGAAGTTTAAATAAAAATATTTCCATTAAAATGATGAATAATAGTTTCTCTTTTGAATATGCTCAGGAACCATGATACTCGGAATTAGTCCCAAAGTAACAGAAGATATGAGATTACTCTGGCTCTTTTCATACCGAAGCAATCATTTCCATAAATGACGGGTTAACAAAGTGACGATCCTAATGCACGGCTTATTTCATTACGACACCCTTTCATTTATCTATTGGAAATAACCAGGAAGGAGGTCAGATCGTTCGATAAAAAAGCAAAAAATGAAGAATATAATGTTTGTGAGACAAGCCATCGGATCCTGAACAGAGGAGGAAAGAGAAAAGGGTAAAATGTGCCTGTTCGCTAGTTAGCTATCGCGAGGATGAAATCCACGAAAGTAGCGAGAATAAATCCTTTGCTAGTATGACAATGGGAAATAATGTCATCGCGACTGAAGTATAGAAAAAGAAAGGTAAAGGGTAACGGATTTAGTGAGAAATCAGGAGGCAATCAGACGTCCAGACGGACCTTGTACAAGAAGAAGCAGGAATGGGGAGAAGGGATGGCAAGTGATCACGAAATGTTGAGGGAAAGGAGGAAGCCACCTATCGCGGTCGAAGGGTTCGGGAGAAAGGAAGCGGAAAAGGGCAAGAGAGCTTAATAGGGGAAGGGCAAGAGGGAGGAGGGAGCGACAAGAGGGTGAAGACTGAAAGGGTGGGAGATGTTCAAATAAAAATTCCTGGAGCGCAGGGATGAAAGGAATACACTGGCGTAAAGGTTCGTCGAAGTTGAAATGAGAAGGTGGAAGGCTGCTTAAAAGTGAGCACATAATTGTAATAAAAGTTCAGTCTTCTTCAGTCAACTACATTTGATATAAAAGGGGAACGCTATGCTTGGTAAAATTAAATTATTTTGGAAAATTGTTTCATTCAATAATTTTCTTAAATAATTATTATCATCTTCCTGGCGTACTTGATATAGTGTTATTAGTCAACTACCAATGAAAAAGAGATGGAACTCCTTGGAGGAAACTGATTGGAAATTTGAATGATAGTGTCAAAAAGGACATTACAATTAAGAAGAATGTCGTCCTTTTCTTTAAAGTAAATGAATATATTCCATTACCAAGAAAAACCTTTTGAAGAAAACTGAAAGACCACAACTGAAGTTGGTCTAATCAGGAGATATTCATCTGGAGTACAGCACATAAACAGTATTTGCATATTAATAATGTCCATTCTTAAAAAATAGTAGATCTGCTTGGATTCATTCCATTTCACATAATATTACGTTTTGGTGGAATATGGCACAAAATAGTAATATTTTTTAGTAATCTTGTGGGGCTGAGAGGAAAATTAAAAAATAATATATCCAAGTCCCACCCTACCAGTTCCCAAGCAACATTTTGCTTCTTCCGTAAAATTTTCACTTAACTGACGCCATTACTGTCTTCCATCAACGAAGGACAACTTTCTCGAGAATAATTTAATCAAGAACATCTGTGATTAATCATTATATCCTGTTCTTCCAACGTCCACGAGAATCCTTCAAACGTCGGCTGTTGATATGGGAAACTTCAATACCAAATAGATTAAGAGTAGAGAGTGGGTCATGGACAGAATGAAATTCAAGGCGTACGTACATCTAGAAGTAGTGAGGTAGTAAGTTCGCTTTATCTACACAAGAATCTATTCTCCAGTATACAGCTGATTGGATGATTTGACCTTATAACGGTAATTTTTTGAATAGTAAATCTACCTTTAATCTTTGAAAAGTTTCGACTCTTGTATAACAACAATCAATAATGTAGTTTACCATCATTCGCGAGTTTAGAAATTTGACACAGGTGAAAAATTTCACTGCAATCTAATATATCGAAATTTCTCAGCTCATTTAAATCTGATTCCATTGAAGATTCTCAATTAAAATTTTAACTCCATAGGATCAGCAAGTAAATGAATCATCAGCAAGTTAACCGATTACATGAGTTTACGTAACAACAGACCAGGAGCTCAAAATAAAAAGAAACGTTTCAAGCGTGATTTGGTAGAATATCATTATAATTAAAATTTGGCAATTTTCCATAAAATAAAATTGAATACGACCGGTTTTAATGTAACTGCATCATCACCTGATGATGATGTTATTTTGAAACCGGTCGTATTAAATTTTATTTAGTGTAAAATTGCCAATTTTTAATTAATAAGGAACTAAAAATTTTTGTTTTGGAGCATAATTAAAGTAATAGCTAGAGTTAAAGAAGTTCCTTTTAGGTTTCATTTTTCCGGGGACTCGGCATTACCTCTTCTGTGGAAATATCAATCTAAAAATAGGATAAATTCAAGGGGGTTATGAGAAAAATGTATGTTAAGGAAAACATCATAAAGAGTGAATAACTTTGGAAGTTTAAGATTAAAGGTACCAGGCAAGCAGAAAGGAAGAAAAGAAAAAAGAAATATGGGAAAAAATATCCATCAGAGGCAGAAGAAAGAGTTAAAAATAGAGTCCCTTAAAATGAAAAATACAACAGCTTCATGAATAAGGGTTGAGAACGTACCAATAGAGAAGGAAATTTTGAAGGCTAAATTAGAATTTAGAAAAAATGACTGCTTGATAATAATACAGCGAAGGGAAAAGGAACGCGCTGAAGCCATTGAGATAATACTTATTAAAGTTACAAGTTGGCTGAGTTCCTAAAAATATTCACTTAATTCAAAATTAATATACTTGTGGTAAATGTCAGAAAACTATGGAAAGTGTGAAGACGAAAAAAGGCGGGGAAAACTCAAGCTATCGCTTTTCTATAAAATTATTACATTAAATTGCTGGTATCAGGTTCACAAATATTTTGTTCATAAATTCATCGCTATGTCATTCATACCATTTTGCCTGATAGCCACAAAAAGGCAAAGGAGGCTTAATTCGCACAAATGACAGTAAAAAAACTTAGGTAATAAATACGACCCGTCGAAAGGATTCTATCTTTTTTAGGGCTACGAGAAGAGAATGATTATAGTGTGGGAGAGGGAAGTAGCCACGGAGAAAGTTTTGGCTAGACGGGAAAACCGGAAAGGGATGGCTTGTAACGAGCGGGAAGCAGCTTTGGTGAGAAGAGCTCGCGGGAGAGGAGCGCGGGGGCGTTGGGTTGGAAGCGGAGAGGACTGGAGAGACGTCGATAAAGGGATGGAGAGGGTGGGGAGGATGACAAGAGGGGAGGAAGAAGAAGGGGAGAGAATGGAGAGTGAAGGGAATGAAGAGGATGAGGATGGGCGGGCACGAAAATGGCAGAGAGGGGTTCGGAGGGGGAGAGGGGCTGAGGAATGGGGAGGATAGAGTGCTGTTTTGAGGGGGTGCGTGGTGTGCGGGCGGGCGGGCGGACAGACGAGTCGGCCGGGTCGATGGCCGTATCGTTCACCCCCTGCTGAACAGCAGTGGAACGGAGGGGGTGGGGGTTGGCTCTTGTGAGTATGCGCGTGTCTGTGTGTGAGAGCACACGGGGTCTTCGCGAGGTTGTGTACGTGTGTTTTGGCTCAACCCCGCACCCCTGCTGGTCCCTGTCCCATACCCATCTCCAATCTCTCATTCTTCCTCCCCTCTCGCTCATCCACACACCTGCACCAACCCCTGTCCGACTTCCTGCCCTACCCTACAACCTGCTCGCTCTCTCCCCAGCCCGTACTCTGGAGGTCCTCAAAACCCCCTTCACCCTAAACACCCCCCCTCGCACACCTCCACACCTCCCTTCACCTTTCCTTCGATCTCCTACCCGAGTTCCTTCTTCACAATCCCTCAACACTTTTCCCTCATTCCCCAGCTCCTTCATCCTCTTACTCTCCCCCCTCGGCCACTCATCGATGCTCAAATCCCCGTAATTTCTCGCGCACCTTGCCGAGGCTTCTTGTCCCGTCCCGGCTCACTCGAGGGGTGCTGTGCGAATGAAGTAGACTATGGTTGAAAGGAAATTCCACCATGGTAGTACCGGATCAAACCTCCAGGAAACCTAATAAATTACCAGTCCCAAGGTCAGCCACGCATTTCCAGTATGCGTGCCGAGGCGGCCACGGTATTCAGTTCGGTCCTGCGTCAGTCTGCACGGTAAATATTAAGCGCTACTCAGAGATTTTTTGTTTTTAAACTTTGTAAAATGTCTTTAAAAATAATTATCATCATTGAACAATTGAAACACACAGTAATCAAAAAATAACAATTAAAATGCGAATTTAAATAATGTACAAAGTATCATCATCAGGATGAAAAACTGATCGAAGCACTTTTCCACTTGATAATAATATCAAAAGGAAAAAGTTTCGATCAGTCGCTATGTACAACTTCCACCACATCGCGCCTGAAACTACTCAATTTGATCATCATCAGGCTTGCAAATAATAATAATGATTTATCCTAGTATTGTTTAAATTAGTTGGTGGCATAAACTAACGTCATTGAAGCTAATGAAAACCGATTTCTAAATGAACATCTTCTCTCAACTATGAATTCAGGGGTTCATGTACCAATTTATGCGCGGCAATCTTTTTATTGTGCGAATAATATTGTGCTTTAAAGTACAAGGGTTGAAAATTTTACTTTTATTGTATTTTCATTTATTTGATATGAGAGTTAAATTTTGTTACTTAAGAGTAGGCATTAAGTACATCAATAAATATTTCTCATCTTGTGTCAATTATACTTCATCTACACATTTATAAATCTGCCAATTGAATTTCTCGAAAATACAAGCGTTGAGGTGGATCAAGGCACATAAAATCGGGTACCTTCCCAATTTTAGGTGACCGGCCTCAAAAATAACGTAAAGACTTACAAAGGAGGCCCTGGAATTTTGGGGACGATAATTTTTAAAAATATGCTAAAAGTAGTGTGTGATAAATGTCAATATAACCGTCGATGTACTTGTGATATTTAGCGTTTCATACCCAGATGCAACTAGCGGTCCTTCCACAATCTACTCCTGGTTGTTTTCCAAGTATGAGTGCATAAGCACTTTTTATAGATAAAAAGGCGTATATTAGCTAATGAATAGCATAATATTTTTACCGCTGCCATTATTAATAAGTGCATTCAAAATTTCTACATTTTTAAAAGTTTTTTAAGTCTACTAAAAAGTATCATATTCATAGAGAAATTAAAATGACTCATTTAATAGCTAGTTTTGCTTCCACACCACATACGTTAATTTTCGGTATTCTGCCATAAAACCGATTTTAATTAGACCAGCCGTTAGAAGGGATATAACGGTCAGAAAAAATGACCATAGTTCTCTTTAAAAATTCTGAGACACGCGTCCCAAGTATGAGATTTGATAGAGAAAGGCTTACTTTCATACTTCCTGAAGGTTCCTGGTTGAATTCAGCTATCGTTGCACAAGAAAATGATCAGTATCTCAACAACGTGTGCAGCCATAGTTGTCAAGTAACAGGGAAAGTTGACGTTTAAACACTAAAATTTTTCATCGAAAAAAATAGGGCGAATTGGCATAATCCATATTATCAGTCAATTATTTTATAAAACAACTTATGTTTGGCGATCGGAACAAAAGTATTAAATAGAGATTCACGCGGAAGTTTGAATAGAATTGAGACCTACTTTTTCGTAATAAATACAAGATGGTACTGAATTAAACATTTATACTCCAACTCCATACCTTTTCAAACCCATTCCCAAAACCTATATTTGGTGAATTTACTCTCTGCAACGCACAAGGTTATGGATGAGATTAGGTTATATAGGTATGACACGCTCTGAGTATCTATCTGACACCAGGTGATTCATAGATGATAATATTTACTGCAAAGTTTAATGAGAAAAGTTGATTTGTAATCAATGGTTGAGGAGAGATATGTAATAAGACTCCAGTAATGAGTTAAAGGAAGGGAGGTATTACGCATTAGTTTCCGCGAGAGTTAGATTAATTTATTTGGATTGACATTTACGTTGACATAAGAATCTCTCTAAAAGTTACGGCTCAAACATGCTTCCGATTCCAGTAAACGGATGTTTTTATTAAGAAATATAAGATACATAAATTCGAATTAGAAATGTGAGGAAGTTTGCTTGAAAATAGACTCCTTAACTAAATGTGCGGGGCCGGGTTCTCACGTCAAACTAAATAGATTGAAAAAGTTTGACATGACTGTGGCCATGAAATTCGTTGGAATTTCTCCCTTGTTTGCCAGGCCGTGTAGTAGGTCGAAGTTACGAAAGTGTCCCTTTCCACTTTACTCAGAAATTTTCCAGCCCTTGCGATGGGCCCAAGAACATATTCCCTAGCCATTCAAGCCGCTACCTCCATCATTTTCATTAATACCTTATTTGCATGAGGACTAAACACATTTGCTGAATTTAAACGTGAGCATAATCAAATAAACAGGAAAGCAAATCACCTTGCAGTTCAATTCTATACCCAAAACTAGTGTGATATTTTTCTGTATTATTTAAACAAAACTCGCAGGCATGAAATAGAATCAAATTAATATCACTGAATCGTAAATTATCAAACTATGGAAAATGATTTCCTGTTAATAGGTATATACAATACAAGTAAAAGTTGCATGCTTTAATTTTCTAACATTCTCGCGATATTATTCCTTTGAGTCAGTTCTTTTACTACTTGACTGATCTTTAGAAATATGCTTGCAAGAATTATGCTAGTAGGTATCATATGTATAATAACGTCCATAGCAGAGTTAATTGGAGTTTAGGTTAAAGTAGACCGTTAAAATTTGCAACATGATGGCAGATAATGCAAGATAACAGAATTTAGCCATTGAACAGATAAAATAAAATTTATTAAATTCATTTATGATAAACTTAAAAAAGATCACTACTGGGAATTATTAACTAGAGAAGACTATTCAGACTTCAATGAGCAGGTAGAACAAAGAATGTGATTCGAAGTTTAAAAATGAACTAAGATAATTCGTGGCAAAAAATTAATGCTCTTAATTACCGAACCTTGATTGCTCTATTTGAACTATTTCCCAATTATAGATCCTTTTTACGATAGGAATAGACTTTTGTCGCCGGAATTCTCTTCTCCGTCATACCCCTCATCTCGCTCTCCCTCATTTCCTGAGATATTCCGTCTGTAAACCTCTAGGAGTTTACTCTTTCATCGTTTTTTCGAAGAAGGGGATTGAGATAATATTTTGTTCACTTTCCGCACACTAAATCGGAATTTAAACCCATGAATGAGGATTTATCAATGAAAAACGGACCACCGCTTCCAACCGTAATCTACAAGAAGAGGATAGATACAACCGTATACGAGCACGTACACTTTCTGCCACCAGGTGCATGGTGAAATTTCTCAAATAATTTTCAACTTTTTAAGGCATTTTAAGTACAATTATTATCTTCCAAAACGCAAATGATGAGAAAAATTAATGGTGAATTTCCTACTCACAGATATTTATTGGATTGTGTCTTGAATTCCATTTATGTTAAATTCTTAAAACAGATGATTGGTTTGAAAGCTGCTTCAGGAATATTTATTATTCAAATATATGTACCACTACTAAAGTAAATTTTCTATCGAACAACGTTGCAATCTCTCATGCAATATTAATTAAAGTGTCATACGGTATCGCATTTACGGTAGATCTATTCAAATAGTAATTAGATAACCTTTTAGGCTAAGTGCAATGGGTGTATTTAAGTAGTAGTGCTTCATATGCATGGCAGTAAGTATTTCAGGGCCATAATACTCATGATATATTTTTGAACCATCGTAAAAAATACATATTTATATAAATTAAATAAATAAATAAGTATATTAATATATTAAGTAACTAAATAAGTATATTAATAAATATATATATATATATATATTAATATATAAAAAACCATAAACACAGTAATCAACCCGAAAGTCGGTTTAGTAGGTGATGGTAGAGTTCACCCAGTACTAAGCCCGATTAAGCGTGTGAAATTCACACATCAGGGTAGGGGGGCCAGTTCCTTTCCCTGTGCTGGTTATGGTTTCCCAGGAAGATCTGGTACCCGAAAAATCACATAGCTTGGGTGGAGCTGCAGGTGCCCAGAGTTCCTTGCCCGGGAATCGAAATCGGGCCCCTCCGGTCAGCATTCCAACGCTCTACCACGACCCACATATTAATATATATATATATATATATATATATATATATATATATATATATATATCTTAATATGTGGGTCGTGGTAGTCCAGGGGGTAGAGCGTTGGACTGCTGACCGGAGGGGCACATACTAATATATATATATATATATATATATATATATATATATATATATATATATATATATATATATATATAGGTACTCAAATAAAAACCGAACCCGGGGTTCGTGCGTTACGTTTCGATACTGCCATCGCTGTGGTAGGAGAACTGTATACTTACAACTCACAGACGCAGGCAGTTTTTGGGTCATGTCCTGGTTTATATATATATATATATATATATATATATATATATATATATATATAGAGAGAGAGAGAGAGAGAGTTTGTATATTATATATATATATATATATATATAATATACAAATATATATATATATATATATATATATAATATACAAACTCTCTCTCAAAGTATGTATTTATGGTCCTAACACAATTTTATTATCTCATGTTGATATAACTAAATATATTCGGTACGTGTTATGAAGGTGTACCATGCATGGGAAGAACGAGTGCTTGAGTCTGTCGGTGACGGGATCTTTCTAATTTTATCTCTGTCGTCAAGATGTCAATATAATTTGTGGCCATGATGATTCCCTCGGTTTCGTAAGAAAACATGCTTTGGTATCTTCCTAAAAATTTGCTTTGCCTGCTCTCTTTGTGCATTAAAGAACTCCTGTAGTGCCCTTTTATGATGATAATTGATTGCCAAATATGATAATGATTAAGTTCAAAGTTCAATATCATCCGGCTTTACTGTACCTATTTCTTCGATAATATTTGGTACAAAATTAAAAAGAACAATTCAAAACGTTTATACAAACGTATTGAGGAAGTAGCTTACACTTGAGAAACTTTCATGCTAGGTGTGTCTTTTTTAAAATGAGATAAATATAATAATTTACTTCGCATTCAGTTCACACATATTACCGTTGCAGTAGCGTTATTTATTGAAGAAACGGCATGAAAGGTGCACTTCCCGAACGCAAATTTTTATGACCAAGAATGCGCTCTGAGAAACTAAATTTTAACTGGATAATCAAAGATCGACTGAATCATATTAAATTAGCGATGAAAATAGCCTGTATAACTAGAGTAGCATATTTTTCTTTATTATCGCAAGAAATTCTAAATGAATATTTTTAGATGAGTTGTTTTCCTACCATAACGTGGTAGGAAAAAAAATTACCAATCGGAGCTAGTTTCTCCTTTCTATGTAATACCTGGTTCTAAGAAAATGATATCAAGCTACCAAAGACCCCTTCCTTTGAAACGGAAGCCCTAGTGAATTAGGGAATGGCGATAAATAATAAAACAATTGCAAAACCAGAAGCCACCGGTGGTAGAAAGAATCCTTGATGAATCGCTTCGAGTGAATCGAAGTGTGGGTAACTTAGGACGAGGATTGTTCCTTTGTGGAGTGAGCTGCACATAGGATAAGAACAACTCTTGTAAAAATATGCGAACCTACACGAAGCATCTATGGACAAATGAAACTCTCTAAAACAGCTAAGTCAGAGGAATCCACTACCGGAAAAACTACCTTCCCGGGAGCAAGAGACCAAGATACCTGCAGACACAGATATACTTTCATTTGGTGAGAGTGGGAAAAAATAAAGGGGTCCATAAACGTTCATATCAGCCTTGAACTACTGCCATGGTTAAGAAGCACAAAACCCCAAGTTGGAAAGAATGTAATCGTCGAGAAGTTTCTTTGTGGGATAAAAAGCTATCCAAAAAGAATGGATTTTATAAATTAGGCTTTAAAAGAGGCTTAAATATCGTATAGCAGAGAAGATGGCCTCTTAATAGGGATTTTTTTACAGAAAATCAACGACAAGCGGCAAAACGTCTCGCTCCTGCACTAATATCAAATATAAGTGGTGTGGTTGAGTACATGACATCTGAACGTTCATTCATTTCCCGTCTAGCGCTTCACGTACGGTAAAATTAACGCTAACATCGCTCATAAAGTAGACGTGTATTGCTTACTATCAAACAGCAATCTTAAGAGTTTGGGAGTACGAATCAATCGGAAAGAGGTTCGCCCAAAGGCCTACGTATATCCGTTTAGGGAAATTGCGCCTTTTTCCTCCGGGCGTCTCGTGTCATACGACAGTCCCGTGTCGAATGAGCTATCTCATCAAATCACTAATACCACTAATGTCCTACTCTAATTATCAACAAATTTATTAACTTCATATTTAACTGAAATGCCTTTGCACAATGATAACATGGTTTTAATCCTGTATTGAAATGAAAAAACATAACCTTAATGAGGAAAGCATATTTACTGCTTTACTTCCCAGTCATTACGAGTATATGGGTGAATTTTATGCATACGAAATATCAATAAAATGTAATTATTCAAATGAGTACCATCAAAAAGTATAAAAAGATGAAACTGGAACTTCTTCTGCACTCCACGATAAAACATCTTCAAACTTTGGTCAAATTATAAATATGTAGACCTTTTTTAACCGAACAATAAAGCCATGAACGATGTATTTATATTCTACAAAATATCATGCAGCATCCATATATTTAAAATGCCTTATTGGATTACTTTTAAGCACTTAACACAACAACTTTTAAATATTTTTTTTATTATTTTAACGAACTTTCCTTTATTATCAGACAATATCTTCCGTTTTTAGGAAAGAGATAATTACATGTTTAAAATCTATTTGGCTCAAATTACATTTGGTTTCTTGGGTACTGATTGGGGATATATAAACGAGACTCAAATAATGGGTGAATTGTAAATGCTTCGAGTACACTCTAGACTCAGGAGAATGAGAGAGCGAGAGAAGCACCATCCTTCTGTCGGCGGCCCTCTGCCTTTCCTCCCCTCACATCCTCTTCCCCCAAAACTAAGCCCCACATCCTTCCTGCTCCCCACATTACCTCCTCATCCCACACATTCCCAGGAACCTAGCAACCCCCCAGACCTCCCCGCCGGAACTTCTAAACCCCCGCACCACAACCCACTCGCTCTCCCCCAATCCCTCCTTGAGGCAACGTTCGATTCGGCACCGCTGATGGCTGGCCCGTGGAAGGAGGAGACGGGGAACCGCCGGGCCGGGGGATGCTGAAGTGTGGCCCGGCAAGGGGGAGTAAAGGATTTTGGAATAGAGTGCGGGAATGCATGGAAGACGGGGGAGGAGGGATGGGAGGAGAAGGGCCACATAGGGAGAAAGAGAGAGAGAGGCGAATAGCATTGTTCTGCGGTTGATGAGGCCGGCAGGGGGTTTGGGGAGGAGGGAGAGGAGGATTAAGGACGGTGAGGCTGCGTGGGCGAGGGAAGAGGGTTTTGGGATCGGGGGTGGGAGATGGGAAGGGAGGAGAGGGGGATTGCCGGCAGTGGGCGTCGCGTCGGTGGCAACATAAAAGCGACGTGGAGAGACGCGCGGCTGAGGAAACGGTCTGGTTGCGGGTTTGCTGTCATGCGGCGATAATTCTAAAGTTATCTTCCCATTTCAATCAGCTCGCTCCATTGCCTTCACCTGTGTCTGAACATCACTAATATTAGCGTTAACGCAGCAATTACTATCAGAAACCATCGATATTGTTATTTTCTTTGGAAAGCGTTGAAGCTTTAAATGAGAAGGTTCGTTTCACTAGGTTTGATAATAAATGCAAACAAAGATGTGTATTCTGTACAGAGTGCAAAGCCTTATTACACGGTCTACCTTCATTTTATAGGTTTTAGAAACCAACTGATGGAGTGAAATACTGGTTATTCATTTTATCCCTCTGTTAATCCCTCCGAGGAAATAAAAATGAGCAAAATATGTATAAGACAGAGGAGAGGGCGCTCCAGAATTCATGCTCCCGACAAGGCGCTCCAGTTCACGTTCGCAAATCCCTGAATTTAGACATCATTATTAAACCTCTAGATTGATATCAAACTTGTTAATTATTGCAAAATTATTGTTACTCCATATTTTGAGGTATGTCTATACATATTTTATTTCACTCTTGGACGAGTGAGAGTATCAAATAAGTTGATATTTTAACTGTGAAGGTCATATCATAACAGAAGCTCAATTGGCGATGTCGAAAAAAGTAAAATGCATGCATTTCGAGTTTTTATATACATATACATATGCATCAAAAAACGAAAACCCACTAATTGGCAAACAAACATTCATTCAAATGGATATAGATAGATACCCGAATGGTTCCGTCGTTTGACAGGTTTGAACTTTTAACTCTTGCAAATTAACTAGCTTGGCCCTTAACTGGTAATACATGGAATAATATCATAATATAACTTATATTATCATTGTAATAACTCTATCATCACTAATGTACCTATCTTTTCATTGAGCAGTCAAAATCCCAATTGAAGATGAATAGCACACGCTTAGATATCCAAAGAGTGAGCGGCAAAAGAATTAGCAGTTATCAATCGTTTATTTAAGCAGATCTTTGATCTCAAAACCTCCTCCACGATAGAGGCGCTGTAACGAAAAGCTAATTTGGTAAGGGAAACAGAACTCCAACAGAAGGTTAATATGATCCAAACCCGCGAAAATGGGCGCTCATTCCGGAAATTATCATTGCAACCGTTTGAAGCAGTAGCGGCCATGTGCAAGGCAATGATTTCTCCGACGAGTAACTTCGGTGACTCGAGAATAGATTTGTGTTTGAATGGCATTTCTTTTTTTCGCATTGATGCGTGCCAAAAAAATCTCAGGGAAGCAGCAGGAAGTTGTTGGAAGCACAAAAATGGATTCCGATGATTTAGAGGATGGATATATACTCAAAATTAGCGAAGATAAAAAATGGGGTCTCCAAATTCGTTTTTTCCTACCAACGAAGCCCCTGCTGATGGTACCCTCATCCTCCCGTATTCGCTGCCCTCCCGCTCCCGAGACGCAAAATGGTAAGAGCAGGGCATCCGTTTTCCTGAACAGAGCCATTTCGTGTTCCGTGGCTACGGAAACTCCGAAATACAGGTCTGAAGAAAGGGGAAGAGGGGAAGATTGGCAGACGAGGAGCGTGCGCAATTCTCGACTACACGCCACTACCCTCCTGCCCATTATTTCCTCATCTGGTTACCCCACTCTTCACACGAACGGAAACCAGCGTATGTAAAATGCCATTTATGCGCCAGAGTGATTCCGAATTGTATCCCAGAACCTGATAACTACTTGTACGGAATGCATATACACATTCTAGAGAGACATCAAGCAGTCTATGTCCAATTTACTCTTCCGAAATCAAAGGTGAATGTAATGATTCGATTATTCATTATTTATAAACTTAGGAGTGTTTTATTTATAAATTACCTATCCGTAAAAAATATTGAATCATTTGAGTTTAGTGATAATTCGAGTTTAATCCCTGCAACATTGGATATCAATTCGGAAACGGATTGACATACATATAAACAAAATCATACTTATCATCACCATTCACTCATTCTTTGTGTAACACATCGACCGAATTTATTATTTATTTAAAATTAGGTAGTTCTCATATTCACAAATATTTCAAAAATAGGAAACGGTCTGGTTGCGGGTTTGCTGTCATGCGGCGATAATTCTAAAGTTATCTTCCCATTTCAATCAGCTCGCTCCATTGCCTTCACCTGTGTCTGAACATCACTAATATTAGCGTTAACGCAGCAATTACTATCAGAAACCATCGATATTGTTATTTTCTTTGGAAAGCGTTGAAGCTTTAAATGAGAAGGTTCGTTTCACTAGGTTTGATAATAAATGCAAACAAAGATGTGTATTCTGTACAGAGTGCAAAGCCTTATTACACGGTCTACCTTCATTTTATAGGTTTTAGAAACCAACTGATGGAGTGAAATACTGGTTATTCATTTTATCCCTCTGTTAATCCCTCCGAGGAAATAAAAATGAGCAAAATATGTATAAGACAGAGGAGAGGGCGCTCCAGAATTCATGCTCCCGACAAGGCGCTCCAGTTCACGTTCGCAAATCCCTGAATTTAGACATCATTATTAAACCTCTAGATTGATATCAAACTTGTTAATTATTGCAAAATTATTGTTACTCCATATTTTGAGGTATGTCTATACATATTTTATTTCACTCTTGGACGAGTGAGAGTATCAAATAAGTTGATATTTTAACTGTGAAGGTCATATCATAACAGAAGCTCAATTGGCGATGTCGAAAAAAGTAAAATGCATGCATTTCGAGTTTTTATATACATATACATATGCATCAAAAAACGAAAACCCACTAATTGGCAAACAAACATTCATTCAAATGGATATAGATAGATACCCGAATGGTTCCGTCGTTTGACAGGTTTGAACTTTTAACTCTTGCAAATTAACTAGCTTGGCCCTTAACTGGTAATACATGGAATAATATCATAATATAACTTATATTATCATTGTAATAACTCTATCATCACTAATGTACCTATCTTTTCATTGAGCAGTCAAAATCCCAATTGAAGATGAATAGCACACGCTTAGATATCCAAAGAGTGAGCGGCAAAAGAATTAGCAGTTATCAATCGTTTATTTAAGCAGATCTTTGATCTCAAAACCTCCTCCACGATAGAGGCGCTGTAACGAAAAGCTAATTTGGTAAGGGAAACAGAACTCCAACAGAAGGTTAATATGATCCAAACCCGCGAAAATGGGCGCTCATTCCGGAAATTATCATTGCAACCGTTTGAAGCAGTAGCGGCCATGTGCAAGGCAATGATTTCTCCGACGAGTAACTTCGGTGACTCGAGAATAGATTTGTGTTTGAATGGCATTTCTTTTTTTCGCATTGATGCGTGCCAAAAAAATCTCAGGGAAGCAGCAGGAAGTTGTTGGAAGCACAAAAATGGATTCCGATGATTTAGAGGATGGATATATACTCAAAATTAGCGAAGATAAAAAATGGGGTCTCCAAATTCGTTTTTTCCTACCAACGAAGCCCCTGCTGATGGTACCCTCATCCTCCCGTATTCGCTGCCCTCCCGCTCCCGAGACGCAAAATGGTAAGAGCAGGGCATCCGTTTTCCTGAACAGAGCCATTTCGTGTTCCGTGGCTACGGAAACTCCGAAATACAGGTCTGAAGAAAGGGGAAGAGGGGAAGATTGGCAGACGAGGAGCGTGCGCAATTCTCGACTACACGCCACTACCCTCCTGCCCATTATTTCCTCATCTGGTTACCCCACTCTTCACACGAACGGAAACCAGCGTATGTAAAATGCCATTTATGCGCCAGAGTGATTCCGAATTGTATCCCAGAACCTGATAACTACTTGTACGGAATGCATATACACATTCTAGAGAGACATCAAGCAGTCTATGTCCAATTTACTCTTCCGAAATCAAAGGTGAATGTAATGATTCGATTATTCATTATTTATAAACTTAGGAGTGTTTTATTTATAAATTACCTATCCGTAAAAAATATTGAATCATTTGAGTTTAGTGATAATTCGAGTTTAATCCCTGCAACATTGGATATCAATTCGGAAACGGATTGACATACATATAAACAAAATCATACTTATCATCACCATTCACTCATTCTTTGTGTAACACATCGACCGAATTTATTATTTATTTAAAATTAGGTAGTTCTCATATTCACAAATATTTCAAAAACACGGCTCCCGAGAATAACAAGTTACGTATATTGTTCGTATCATGAAACGCGAGATGCGATTGTGTGCATAAATATTTTTGCATATCCTCTACCAATACGAGTAAAATATATTATTTTTCAAAACATTTACTAAATACGCAATGCATGTCATTTTCAATGGAAATTTCTCTTTGGCATCATGGCCCTTTATTCGTGGAATTCTATTTTCTCTCCCCTGTCGCACGAGCTTCGATCTTGGGATAGACCACTTTTGCTATTCCGTCGGGTGAAAAGCTCAATCTCTCAGCTGAAATTCTTCCTAATCATGCCATCTTGCAATATTGATGCCATACCGCGTTTCCAGATCATTTTCGGATAACCCGTAGTAATTTGGCGGGGAATGAGCGCTGCTAAAACATACCTACTTCTGCCCACGATCTTCAAAATACGTGGGGGTCCAAAGTTACTGGATTAAAGCTTTATTCTTCGCAATTAATCGAAAATTTTCCTTTCCCCACATCCACTCCTCACGCCCCCCGGTTCTTGTTTCTGGCTCCTTTCCCCCGCCTCACGCTCTCGCATTCCATTCAAACCACTCGTGTCATTATTCATTGAGCCACTGGCCCGAAAGGATTTTATGTATCCGGAGGTGGCGGAATGGGGCTTCGATTAATAACTTATTATTTAATCAGGAACCAATTATGGCTGCGTTAATCAGTTTTCTCGTTAAAATTCCAAATGCATAAAATAAAAAAGTTTTTTTATAGAATTTAATCACGGTGAAAGTAAAATCCGATACCCTATGATGTACTGCATAATGAATTATTAACTCACCAAAACTTAAACTGAAGATTGAGCTAAAACCAAATCGAATGGAGTGCTGCCTTTTCCACTCGCTTACAATAACTATTTGCAGGTGAACTTCATTTTAACTACACTGAGTGGAATGAGCCTTGATATAATGAGATACCAATGTTGAATATTAACTTATTCCAATCGAAAAGCTCTTCCTTGTACCCTATTTTTGCATTAAAAATATATTTAACATTCAGAACCAGATCTAATAATTTAAATTACTGTTGATAACGTTTCCCTTAACCCTGGGATACTACTTTACTTATTGGAAATGTGAGTGTATTCTGAATCACAAATTCATTTCGGTATTTATCAACCCACTTCCATTTTCTATCATAACGGAGAGGAAGCCGCCCTTGGGTCCGATCCAGTACCGTCGAGGAATCGACTTCGGCCGTGCTATTGTCAAGATGGTTCGCCGGGCGAATAAAACTACTCCAAAAGGTTCCCTCAAAAAATATACTTTCGTACGCCTGAATATAAAAGAGGTATGCCAGCTAAAATGCATGCAGTCATTTGATAATTGTACCTGAATATTTAATTTCCCTTGCTCTCTTAAATAAGGATGCTTCCCCACTGTACTTAACTCATTTCAAATCTTCACATGGAAATTTCTGAAATTGAGTTAATTCATACCTCAAAAATTACTACATTCTATATCCTCAACTAATTTAAATAAAAGTAACGAGATTTTCTAGCACATTAAAAATGAAACAACTGTTGAATTAATGTCACAGTAAAATAAATAAAGGTAGGAATTTTGAAACCCTAACTCAAGAGTCGAAATTTTTCTAACAAATCGTTAGATTACGCCTATAATGGATTGCCTGATCCTGACTTGATATTGTTAGGATCCTCTAATCATATCCCGCAGATAACTTTGACGTGATTCGATGCAAGCATTATTTAAGTTCATGGGAGATTACCATTGCTTAGAATGGACTTCCCATCCGCTAAATATTTCTTGGTGCTATGATATACACTTGACTATACACTTTAACTTCTCTTATAGCTCGTTTCTGCTAATGATGAATGTATTAACATAATAAATGGTCATTTTTGCTTTTCGCTTGCAACAATATGGCAATAAATTGCCAAAAAAGTGTATGTGAACTTTTTTAAGACATAAAAATTTTGTTTTCTCCATTATTTACTTGTGCGCCATATTACAAATTTTGGCCACTACTAACTCATTACATCCTCAGATCGATAGAAAGCATAAAATAATATTGATATTTTTGATGTACTACAATTTACAATTTGAACCTTCGGCATCAACAAATAGCCCCAAACAATCTAATTTTCACTACTTCTATAGACACGAAACAGTGCGGATTTAACTTACAATTTTACGGGCACACTTTTTACTTTTCTCTTGACTATGTTCCTGATGGCTACTCTGTACGTCCGTTGTGTAGAGCAGTAAGGCAGTGAGAAAAGAACTTAAGCTAATAGAAACGTGCAAGGAATTTTATACGGTCTTCATAAATTTTGCCTCCAAAATGGATTTCCATGAAAACATAAACTGGGAAATCGAAGAAAAAACAACAATATGCCGAAGAAGATGGAGTTGCGAGATACGATGAATTCACCCGACTGCCTCAGAACTTCTTCCGATCCAAGCTAAACATAACCTTATTTTCAAAGTTCCACGGTGATATGATCTCTCCGTGTTTGAAACATACGACGGAATTCGATTTGATAGGCGAGTGTACAACAGATTACCTCTTCCTAAGTACTTAGCGTGGGAAATCACGGACATAGCCTGTTTTGGATGGTAATTCTTATAACTCTTGATTTATCAATTGATACGGTAATTGAATTTCAGATATTTAAAAATTGGATATTTAAAATTTGAATATTTGAAATTGAATATTGAATTATTTGAAAGATGGACAACCAGGGAATTTATAGGCCGAACGCATCACCCGAATTTGTGCCACTTTGCTATACCTCCGGTCAACTTTCCCAGAGACCACCGCGTCCTCACCCCTCAACTTGAGCCACTTCTACTCGCTGAGATTCTTTTCAAGTTTCCTAATTATTATATTTCTCGATGAGTCGATTCCGATGGTACGGCGGACAGAGAGCATAGTGATGAACCTGAAAGTTCATGGGTATGGATACGGCGGCACTTTCAGGGTAACTTGGGGTGCACGACTTCACTCTAACTTTGGGAAATGAATGAATCATCTAATGCATTAACTGCTACCGATAAAAATAAACTCTAAAAATGTAAAAATTTAAAGTTAAAATTCAAGGCGTTGGAAATATTGCTTCAATTATAACAAGATATATTATCACTAATAAAAATTTACCATTGTGTACATTTTAAGAATACCAGTGTTTTATTTGTCAAGTTCATCAATTCTGAATTCAAGGTCCACCGATCATTCATGAGGGTGATTTTCACAACTAATCACATCAGAGTATTAATTTTCGTCAAAAAGACCAACCAAAGGTGAAATATGGCTTTTTAAATTGCAATAAGAGGTAATTTTATCATTTTACATGGCATTTATCTAATATATTTTGATTACATTTGCGCGATTTTTCATTTTATTAAGGCATACACCTAAAAAAATATAGGGTATCAGATGAATATTTATGAGTTAGAAAACTTCGAATGAAATATGTGCGTGATTAAAAACCTGATACAGAGTTCATATACATGGAAGAAGTCGCATTCGTATACAGTTAATTACAGGTTCACCCTTTCAGCGCTGTTAAAAGAGTAGGATTTACGGTTATACGAACGGTTGAGTTGGTCCACCGTACATTCTCGCTTAAAGCAAGCTCTCTCAGGATGGAGTGATCAATAAGTGCATTATACGAACAAGGAAATGCAATTAAATTGGGACGATTTTAATTCAAATGTATTGCCACTGAGGGACGAGTACTTTGGCAAAGAAAGGCAATTCACACTATTCTAAGTAACTTACAAATCAGTAAATTTATAATTCACCAATAGCGGTACAGTAGATGGAACAACACACGCCTCAAAGTGGATCCGGTATGGAAAGGGATATCCCTGAGAGATGTAAGCCTCTGATACCCGTTTGACAAGAAGATAGTTCGTTTATTCCTCGACATCTTCTATGACAGGCAATTCGGCATCAAAGGGTTTACCAAAAAGCTGGACAGCGGTATGTGAGATAGAGAGGCATTTTGGTGCGAGCTAATTTCATCAATTTAACGACAGTGTCAAGTTGCTGTTCGATCAACCAGTCACTCAAAAGTATCCAACTCCAATGTGCTATTGAAACAGGCACGAAAACATTATAATTTTATCTGATGATTAGTTTATTTTAACTCAAAATTATTTTCTATCGCGCTCTATACATTGTAATCCACTTTCTGTGAGGGCCTAACAATAGCAACGCATCCTTAGTGGCAGTCTAAATAATGTTTAGAATATACTTTGTCAAGATACCAATTTGATATGATGCGCTTGTCATTAACTTTTCAAGTTGATCAGCTATAGCATGGCCTCAATAGACAGTACCTCAATGTCCTTGATTCAATTTTCCCTGCGCTGGTAGTTAAACATTTAGGCGAGAAGAAACTGAAACCAATGAACTTCGGGAAAAAATTTCCGTTTGTTCTTATTCATTCAACTATTAATCAAAGGTAAACCAAACAGCACATAGGCTTCTCTAATTTCCGTATTGTTTATCATGAAAAATATAATTTCAAGCAATATGCTGAAAAAAGGATCCCAGGAATATGGGCTGATCAATTAAAGAAAACATTTCGTTTAATAAGCCTCAGATAATCTCGGTAATTTATCGTTTGGGTGTCGATAAAATTTAAACAGACAAGGGTGAATTGGACCTGATACGCGTAAATATCAGTGCCTACCAAATGGAATAAATTCGTAAAATCCTCCTGTCCATTTTCTTTTAAATCTCATTAGGCACTCCCTCCCATGGGCTACAACTGAACGCATCGGAAAAGATAGTGCGTTCTGATGACCCCTAGAGCTGTGCTGGCAAGAGCAATGATAAATGCTCTTGGGAGAGCCCACCAATGCCAGATAGGTTGAAGGGTAGAAACCAGAGGCAAGGTTGTCCCCGCAAGGTCTGTTCCTCAGTGAAGTGGATGCAAAAGACGTGTGATCCCGGTAGCGGGGCTATTTGGGTGATCTCGTTACGTTAAAAAACTACAGAGGAAGGTAACGGAAAACCACCTGAATAGTTTATTCTTAACCACCTTAATTTAAAAAAACTATTATGGACAAAAGTATAGAATTAGCCCTGGAAACTATTGTATTTGGGCCCCTGGGCCATGTGTTGTGCCTAGCAATGGGAAAGGCAAGGCTTCTATGGTCGTCATTTCACGTAATCCTTGTGAAACGAAATCTACAGCGTAAGCGCAAAGACGGAAATGGGACTATCTACAAGTATGCATATGTTTTTAGGATAGGGACTTGGAAGTTAGGTCGATGCTGAGTACTTGAAATGCTAGTGGTACAATTTTAGAAGTAGAATTAAAATTTATGCCGACGAACTTATTAATTACACAGTTCTACATGCCGACAAATAACCGGAGGGGGTAGAAGTTAACAGGGTATATTATAAATCAGAAAAATTCATCGTGGATGTTCCTTGAGGGAAAACTTTGATAATGATGAGAGATTGGAATACGACGGGGTCAAAGGGAGAGATGTTAGTGTGGTATGGGAGGGCAGTTTAGGAACAAGGTATGACCATGGGTAAGAGCAATGGAGTTTAAAGAATAGGAGACAGTATTTGACAAGAGCAAAAACCTGGTTCACGCATCACAATAGACGTATATGCGGAAAATGCTCGGGAACTTAGTCCAGAGAAACATTCAAGTTAGAATAAATTAAGGTTAGGCACAGATTTAGGAACGGTGTGATTGGTTCGTATAGCTTCTCAGGAAAGATTCGGATTAGATCATAGTTTAGTGCCGATGAAGTGCAATTCCAGATGATTCAAAAGGATAAAGCAGGGAAGACAAATGATAGTTGGAATGTAGAAGCTTTGACCGTGATTAAAAGAAAAAAGTAACAAGACCCAGAGAAAAAAATGAGTGACGAAAGGGAGATGGGATCAGTAGAAGAAAGTTAGGAACATCGCAACAAAATGGGTATCGAAAGCAGAAAACTAAACTATAATAGCTGAAAATGTGAAAAAGACATGGGAACCATTTTTACTGACGAAATGAGTAAGAAGATAGGTGAAAGAAGATGATGATACACTCAAAACATAGAGCTAGGTAGAAGGAAGTGCAAAGTTGAATAAAAAACAGAGGTGGTAAATTTATTGGCCGAAGAAGCGTGGTGAAGACGCAGTTACACGATACGTAAAAGAAAGTGAAATTTTGATCATGAAGTAAAAAGGGAAAATCCGGGAGCACAATTACAGATACGCCAGGAGGCCTGACAATAATATTAGGCCAGTAAGCTTGGATATGTAAAGATAATATGATGTATTTGGGGATAGTTTAGGTCCAGGCCTACGTGATGGTCAAATAGAAAGAGAATTAAGAGAATTTAAATAAAATAATGCCATGAGGGAAGATAAAATTCCCTTGGAACTACTTGGAAGGGTTAAGGAAAATATGGGAGGAAGAGGTTTTTGGGATAAATCTTAGCATTTATGAGGGAGGTATTAGGGCGGAAGATTTCGTCGGATCAGTGGCAGTTCCTATTCCAAAAAGGGAAAGGCAGCCATATGTGAGAACTATAGAAAAATTAGTTTCATTTTTCCCGCAGCTAAATTGGTTTTCAGGATTATCAGTAAGATGGAGATGATGGAAAATGATTATTTTTGGGATGATCAATTTGGGTTCAGGAAGAGGTGAGGCATGCGTGATGCTATGGCGGAAATGAGGTCACTTATAGAGGGGAACATGGAGTACAATAAAGGCGAATTTGTCTTTTTGTATAAGATGCCGAAAGGGTATTATACATATTAAAATAAGTAGAATTAATGAATGAATCGTAGACAATTGGAGTAAATATGAGGGATAGGCGACTTATCCGAAGCCTATACATATTTGAAACTACTCGGGTCCGAGTGACGGATAGATAGAATGGACAGTGCTAGGCATAGAAATGAGACAAAGGCGTCATAAAATCGGTTTTTTTTCGGATGATCAAGCTTTAGTCCGCCAGTAAGCCGAGAAGCTAAAAGTATTCCTGAGCGCATTAGAACATCAGTGTGATTGGCATAAAATGAGAATCGGTGGAAACAAAGTTTTTGAGAAAGAGCGGAAGCTAATTCAAACATCAAAATAAGAGGAAATTCACTCGAGTAGGTAGAACAACAGTTTGCCTATTCTGAAAGTGTGTTGAATCAAAATACGAGTTGATTTCGAATTCAAAGTTGTAGCCGCACAAAAAAATTCTGTTTGACAAGAAGTTTTCACAAGAAGGAGGGAATTTATGAGTAAAGATTTTAACAAAGATTAGAGAAAACTTTGATATGGAATGGATTCCTCACGGCGCGGAAAACTGTTAAAGCAAGATGATGTTAGCTTAAATTAGAGGATTTTGAGAATCCAGCGTGGAGTAGGTTGGAAAAGGTGAAGTGGACGAGTAAGTGAGCAAACGAAGAAGTTATAGACATGGCGGGGGAGGATCGAGGAGTACAGGGAAAAATCTAATGGAGTCATGAAAGTTGGATGCAAAGCTTCTTATTGGCGAGGAAATGTTTAAAATTGTGACATATAAGGGAACAAGTGAGGGAGGGGAAGGAAAAAGGCAAGAATATTGGACAGAATGAAAGAAGGAAATGCAGAGTTCTACGAATAGAAGAGGTATTTATTGTTATGTCGGGTGTCAGGTAGCGTTTCGCTAAAAGCGTAGAAATGTATCGATTGTAGTCTTTACCCATCCAAAACATACCTTGAACGGTAGACTAATATAGAGCATAAAAGTAATCAGCCAATCGCTTGAAAGCCCAGGAATCGCTGGAAGAAGAAGGAAAATAATACATCTGTATTAAAAACTGAATTACATGTTTTTTAGTATCACAATTTCTTTTACTTTGTGTCATTTCTTCCTTTTTGGGAATCTTTAACTGTCCGGATCGTACCATTTATCACTGCATTAGTACAACTCATGACAACTTCTTATGAGAATTCCCAAATTACGGGAACAATGACCAGTAGGTGATTTTAACTTGACGTTTAATCAAACATTGATTCTGTTAATCAACTGTTATGAGACCTAAACAGGTCAAGCGGCTCTATAGAAAAAACATTTCTACTCATTAACTATTGAAACTTAGCAGTAGCGGAAATCGATGAAATTTTGGGAAATGGCGTTTTTGAAATCCGATCGCCTACCGTAGCGTGCATAAATACTGCGGCGTGTTTGAATCGCATAATATATATATTTGTATCATATTTTTGGCTTATTGATGACGATTTTACTCTTTACTCTTATTTGAAGCTTATTATATTTGCATAATAAAAGTCATCATTTCTAACATCTGTTCTTGAATTTTCTTACTAACATCTCAGTTGAACAGGCGATATTAAATTGCACAATGTAACCCTTTCAGGCACCAAGTCGATTGAATCGCGAGACTACCATGTGTCATTTGCATTTCAATAAATTTCTTTTTCCTAAGACGCCAAAAGAATCATTCTTATCTTATTATATTCTAACTAAGTCTTCGCGAAAATACTCGAATTTTGAAGGGATTCATCTTCGTAATGACGCCAACAAATATTAATCTCATCTCTCTCTTATCTCTTTTCAATGGACGAGGAGATGAATTGAGATAAGTTACGTCCAATAAAATGGGCTTAGATAATTTGGTGTGCATAACTTATTGATTGGTCTCATTGACTGGCCGTTTCAAAAGTTAAAGGCTTCAGAGTTTCTAGCAAAATCAACCGTAGAAGTAAGTTGAGTGATATCTCGGACGGTCAGGGACTCGCCCATGGGAATTGGCACACAGGGACCTGACACGTGGTTGGGAGAATGTGTGCAGTGCGAGACGATTTCTCAAATTTCATGGTCGACTCTCCACCCTCCACTTCACTCCCTTCTAAAAACCTCTCCTCTTTCCTCTCACGGACCTTCTGCTCCCACCTCAATAACACTGTCGCCCAAGGGAGCTAGGCCCCTCCGCACACAATCCCCTTCACCCTACCGATCTGCTCCTTTCGCCCCGGCGTGTCTTATTTAGCATAATTGATTCGCCAGTCAAATCCATAAGTTCTCATGATGGATGGTGCGGGGCAGGGAGGGGATACGAGCTGGGGAGGACCAACAGCAGGGCTCTCCCCTCTTTTTTCCCTCATCTCCTTCCCTCGGGCGTCTTCTCCGACGCTCCGACAGTGGCGATAAGGGAGACTCAGGCAAGACAGCTACGTGTAAATATGCACCCCAGCGCCGAATTACGAAGAAGCGTCAGTGTTTGCGAACGTTTACATCCTCTTATCTGCATCTTACAAGCCGTATCTCAGCTTCGCTGAAATCTCAACGATGCCAACTTTTGCGTAAGATAACATCTTCCAATACTTCGTCAAATAAGAAACATAAGCGACGAAAAGAAGTAAAACTAGGTTTATCATTATATAGGTGTCATGTTTTAACGCAAAATGGATATCATCTTATGCAACTGAGGAAATGGATTGACTTATCCTGTTGGCTTGCCTACCAGTCAAAGGACCGGGTTCGAGTTATAAGGGTCGTTCCTGTGTCTTCTTCAGTCTCGTGGGAAGATCAGTACTCATGCAAAGAAGTCTATCGAATGAACTTTCTTCTAGAGTATGCTAATTCAAATGCTATTTAACTCTCCACCCTGTAATCCTCTCCCTCGAAAAAGGTATTGTGTTAGATTTTAACCATATTATTAAGCAATCATAAGAAGTCAATAGTGCAATAATCATAAAAATAATAATTTTTGCTATCACCACGTTATTGAGCATAAAAAATAATTGAAATAGTAGCTGAATATTTGCAACAGATAATAGTATGAACTAAGAAATCAAAATGCGTACTAATGGCAGTAAAGTTTGTTGGTAGTATGAGGAGTATATGAAGAAATGGAAATGCCTGGAGCAGCAAAGATACCAGTGTATAAAGGGTAGCTCTTCATCATATTAGCATAAACAAAAAGAGGCTTAAAATTAAAGAAGGGGAATGGGGAACTAGAAAAGCGTTTTTGGTAAAAATTGGAGAGAGAGGGTAAGGAATGATTGTGTTGCAGAAAAATGTGCATTAGTTGCACCTATTATTGACCAGTATGGAAGAGGCCTGCTACGCAAGTTTGTTTATGTTGAGAAAATGGATGAGAGGCAAATCACCAAGGATATAGATATATGTAAGAAGAGAAAATAGTTCAATACGAAGAGATAGGCCGAGAAAGACACGATTTAAAGTGTTTAAAGATTCCAATGCAACAATTTCAGTGTAAAAATCATTCGCCTTGAGGCGAATGATTTTTACACTCTGAAATTGTTGCATTGAAATGCACATTAGCGGATGACTCCGTTAAAAGTTACTGTTGCAGCATCTCCCGCAGTTTCTTTGGAATTTGTTTAAAGATTCTTTAAAAGGTCGGAATACTCGTAGTTTCACAAAAAAATGGCAAACATGAATATGATAGAGATGGAAAAAAGGATAAATCAGCATGCGTGAAATCAGGAAGAGAGGACAAATTTCCTTTCTTCGCTCATTACGTTATTTGTATAGTTGATAGTGTATGTATTTGCATGCGGATAAGTTAAACAGGTTTTTTCTTCATGAATGTACAGATACGCCAATATGGGTGTAGGTCTGCAAAAATATGTTGATTTTGATTGTCATTTCGTTCTCTTTTACCGGTGGTGACCTAACACCCCCCGCCACATGTCCTTGCGGCGGCTTGCGGGGTATTATGTAGATGTAGCTAAGTACTGAATGCGGCTTATGTCTCCCTTGATACCCTTCATCTTTATTATCGTACCTACAAATAAGGTCAGTTGGAAGAAAAGATCACGTGGACTAACCTCTTATTCTCAAGGGTACAGTAATTACGTATCGTCCAATCATTCATCGATTCTTAATAGGAAAAATGACGTCATCTCTTGCGTGATAAGCCACCATTGCTATTTTAGATAGAGGAATAACATCGCATCTGATTCGGCGGGAAATCAACAAATGGCCTACAAAGCCTAGGAAGCCATCTTATCCGATTATCAATCTAGGTTACCGCTGAAGAAGTTAAGGGAACTTGGGGGATCCTTAATCACTTGTCATTGAACAAGAATATGAGTTGAATCATAATTTATCCACCGAATTTCAGCTTATGAACATCTTCAAAGTATTTTCTACCATTTAGAAACGTCAGAGAGGTGAGATTTGTCCATCGCCATGGCCTCCAAAAAAGGAAACAAAGTCAAAAAAGAAGCAACAAGATTGGGTGTTCTAGTGATTATTTTGTGGTCTTTTAATGTTAAAAATACTTTGTTTTGAAAGTATGGGAAAAGAGGATGACAACATAGTAACGAAAACTCTTAAGTACCCCCCATCGGATTCCATGGTCGCTGCAATTGGTCGGGAGGTGAATGCTTCCCTCCGGGCTGCCTCTAGTATTCTAGCAACTCCCTGTCCTCATTCTCCCTCTCCTCTGCGATCATTCCACACATCTATTTTTCGCTCCGCCTCTCTCCTTTTTTCTTTGTGGACTTTTTCCTCCCGCTCCTCGAGCGATCTCGCCGCCGCTGACCTTCGCGACTTCCACATCCCTGCTTCGTACTCCTCCTGCGGAATTCACCCTGAATCCCTCGGGCAGACTATGGCATACATTCGTGATGGGGAAGATAAATAATTCCACGGGCCGACGGGGAACTGCATCCCCGGAAATTGGGCGATATTGCAAGCAGGTGATGCCCTCTCCCATCAAAAAGCAGACCGCGCGGAACGGGGGGAAAGGGAAGGTCATGCAGTGGCCCCATTATATATATATATATATATTATATATATATATATGAAAACAGTAATATAGAATTTTAAAACACTGAAACATGAAGAAAAGACACTCACATTTGTAATTTTGACGTTTCGACGTCAAAACGGGACGGTCGTCATCAAATGATGATGGTGGCCGTCCCGTCGAAACACCAACATTACATATGTGAATTTCTTTCTTTGTGTTTCAGTGTTTTAAAATTCTATCTCAACATTGTAATATATTTGTGCGTCGCCGAAGAGCGTTCCATTCGAATATATATATATATATATATATATATATATATATATATATATATATATATATATATATATATGTGTGTGTGTATGTATGTATATATATACATATATATATGTATATATTAACACAGATGTACATTTTTAAACCATAGAAACACAAAGAAAGGACACTCGCATTTCTAGTTTTAACGTTTCGATGGCAAGGCCGTCGTCTTCAGAATCAGATAGATTCTGAAGATAATAGATTCTGATAATGATAATGTATTCTGAAGACGACAGCCCAGCCGTCGAAACGTCAAAACAACATATGTGAGTGTCCTTTCTTTGCGTTTCTATGGTTTAAAAATCTACATCTGTGTTTTTATATATTTGTGCGTCACCGAAGAGCGTTCCATTCCGAAGACATATATACTATATATATGTAAGTGAGGAAGAACTAGAGGAATGAAAGGAGTGAACTATCTGGGTCGATCTGCAACCTATTGACCCCCCTTCATTAAGTATCGTCTTAGATTGAAATGCTTTAATTTTCTAGCGGGGGAAAAATCCACTTCCTGGATGATAACAAGGATTCTTAGGGAAATGGCAGATAATGCCGCCTGCATGAACTATGTGTGTGGGCATGAGGTTAAAGATAACATCTAGTTGCCATAAGGTTAAACTTGGAAAACAAATGACGCAGAGAATTGCAATCCGCAGAGGAGGCACTATAAACGACATCGGAAATTGTCATTTCATCAAATGATCTTCTAATTATCTTTGGTGTCCCAGACACATTATCTCTTACCGTTATAAGGCATAATGTGTCTCGGAAAGAGAGAATAACCAGATAAATGGGCCTGAATTAGTTGCTAGGAATTTACTGGTGTTCTGTTTTCTAAAGTGAATCCTAAAGCGCTAAGTGACGCTTTGACATAACTATTCCTTTGTCGGAGGCTGAAAAATAACCCAAGTGGGCCACACAGTAATATCACAAAACCAAACAAAGAATTTTGATTTCATTTTTAGAGTTTGGTATAATTGTTACCAATTTTCGTAGCTTTATTTATTGACCTACAGAAAATTGGTGCGTATTTTTTTTTCAAAAAGAAGCGTAGTTAAATGGTTTACAAATATTATCATATGAAACGTCTTCTTTTTGTATTATTTAATATATCAAATATTAGTGTTCCAGGTGGTTTGCGCCTTTTTTAACGGGTTTTGCTTATCTTACATTCACTGAATTTAACAATAATTTATATTTTGTCGCATACGTAGAGATGCAATAATGTTTACCTTGCAGTTCTGCATTATGGAACTAACTTCTAAGCTGTAATTTAATATCCAAGAGATTTTCACTATTATAAAATCACTATTGAAAAATAGGACACTACAGTCGTAAGAATCAAATGTGTGACGCATGCGTAAGTTACTTGTTAAATCTTTGATTTTATATTTAGCTTGACTTTTTCTCGACGCAAAACAATGATAACTCACAACGGCACCTTAGAGCTCGTTTTTGCTCACTTTCAAAGCTTTTACTATTTCCAGACCAACTAAATTTTTATAAAAAATTATATAAACAATGCTAAAGAGTGGTGCGATGCCATCCTTCTCAATTCTCTTACTCATTCCTTTTGGAGAACATTGCAAGGTACGTAGTGAACTCTTTCAAATACCGGTCGAGCATGGAGTGTGCACTTGTGAGTGCCCACGGCAGGCTCTCCATTATTGACATCCTAAAATCATGGAATGGGTGTCGCACAAACGTCAAAGGAGTTTGGAAAATGTTAATGGGGTCGCAATCCTAAAGGTGATGTTCCGCTCACTTGCTAAAGTGAAATCATTTCTTTGGTCAAAGGGACATAATGAACCCGCATAAATATGAATGAATGGAAATAATCAATAGCTATGGTGGTATCAATCAAACGAATGAAATCCTTCGTATTCAGATCTCCCTAAGGTCATTTGTGCCAATAGGGATGGAGGGAAAAGAAGGTAGGGTGGGGAGAAACCCGGCGTCGGTATTAGTCTGTTCATTACGAAAGGCGTCAAGGGGCTCGTAGTTTAACGCCCCATCCGACGAGGGGCGAACTCACTCCAAGTGCTCTCCACAAAGTACCTTAAGTAGGGATCTGGACACCAATGAAAAACATCTGCCGTCTCCAGGATTAGAACCCAGACCCTCGGTAGGAGGTCACAGTACGTTAGTCACCGCACCGTCCCGATCCCCTTTTTAATAGGGACTTGGAACTAAATACTCATCATGCTTACCCTAATATCCAAAGTGAGTAATTGAAATAATTGTATAGTGAATCTGTAACCTCAAATAATAAGCGTTGATTCATTAATATAAACAAATATTGTCTACACTTTGTCAATTTTACACACAGTTCTCTGTTTCATCACAAATCAAATGAAAGCGGAAAAATAGTGTATTTGATTGCATACCTTTTACGCATGATTTGAGCGTTGAAAAAAGTTTTTAAAAGTATTCGAAAATTACTGAAAAGATGATAAAACTTAGTCCATAAATATTTTATTTAATTCTCATGTATTTTGGATGATTCCAACCAGATCAAATTTTGATAAACGTTTAGAAAGTGTGTCTTTTTTATCTAGCTTAATTTTGTGCAATGTCATGATTATAAATAAATTTATCTGGAAACTTTCCACACAATATTCCACGTATGGTCGACCGCGATTTTGACATTAGCGCGTCATTTTCAAGACAATACCAAGGGATCATTGTCTTAAAAATATCAAGTAAATTGTGTGAAAAATTACAAAGTATCTCTTATTTATAATTATTGGGAATCATTAAACCCCATTCTCGTAATTTGTCTCAGCATTAAAATAAATTAAATTTGCTAACCTGATTGTCTTAAGATGTTTGCAGTTGCATTATCGATATCTAATGAAAAAGATTAAACACCATCGGACTATCGATGGAGGCTAACGGAAGGAAGAACTTTCTCTGCTTTCATGATAATTACTCTTTGTGCACATCAGCACCGATATAAAAATTAAACATAGCATTACTAATAAAATGAAGTGGTAAGCAAGGAAATTTAGAGCTCAATCAAATCTATGCGTCTTATTTGACTATAAACTATTTTTTTACATCTACCGGAGCCTTTAAAAAGTAGGAACAGTTAATTTCTCTGATAATAAAAAAATCAATTTGAATGTAAACTTTAATTATTATTCCTCTCTTAATTTGTAGAATAAAATACTCAAATTAAATGTAAATAAAATCGGGTTGGCTTTGTCCTATTTCAACATGAAATGGGTGTTATATTGATTCTTTACTTTAAAGCTTACATTGCGGTGGCTCAGGGAATGCTTAAAAAAATATTCATGGCAAAGGGAAAGGTAATTAAAAAAATTTCCGCGAGCTTGCGTGCTAATAAGCCCCGAAAGAAAGCTAAACATTTATCATCGTGGAAGTTATGGCGGCTGTTTCTGCGTGGCCTTCAGGAAGAGAGCACACACCGTGACGTAAGGTCAAAACGTCAGCTGAGCAAAGAAACGACGATCGCATTTGGTCTTCCACTCATTAGCATGCAGAGACAAACAGGAGAGGATAATTACAACGCCTTGCGGTAGGATGTACCAGTATTGTAATCATGATTTCTACTGGTCTTGATGTCACAGGCCGGCTCGTGATTAATTTCGAGGGCATTGAATATGAAGTATCGCGGCTATTGTATGTCAGAAATACTCCTAAAGATAATCCGGTAAGTTCCAAAACAGGGCATGTTTCGTCATTATAGATCTATTTGAATGACTATGTTGCATAATGTAAATGGCATGAGATGATCTTGGTTTTGATTGATTTTTAACCATCCTTATAAATGGAGCCCGCCTAAGTTCATAAAACGTTACGAGAATATCGACTGTACTTTATAACAAAAATTCTCCTCTAATTTAAACGCAAATATCGATAGAGATTAAAAGAGTAAAGAGAGAGAGATCTTGCCTTATTCGAGGAAAGGAAATAAGATTCCATTGCTGATGTCATCTTTCGCTTGCTATTCAAAAATGAATAGTTAACATAGCTTTTTTACTTAGGATAGAAAAACTTAGTATTGCTTCAATATTTTCTCAAAGTAATGAGCTTTACTTAGCCGAATAGGATAATAAATCATCTTCATTTTTCTATCAATCGACTATGATCTTAAAAACGGATGTACATTCCGCCGCAATTTTTAAGCACATAATAAAATAAGAAAAACTAAAAAATAACCGAGTATAATACAGTAATCAGAATCTCCTACCTATTCCAAAATTAACATTCATATATGCATTAGCATAAGTATGGGTATTGACTTGACATAAAAATTCTGGTGCTCAGCACTTCATGTTAATATTTTACTTCCCTTGTGAATTTAAGATCAATTACATCTTTAGTCAACATCTACATAAAGACCTACGAGTCAGTAACAATTGGGTCATCATATTAATAAATTACCACCAGTTATACTTTTCGATGCATTTAAAATATTCTTGAGAAGAGTACCATTGAGAAGGGATGACTTGAGTTCTGAATTCTACAATCGAGAATGAATATTTTCAACTGCCTCTCTCGGTGCTCACTTGGTGCTGATCGTTATTCGACTATGGCCGCTAGGGTGGGAGACCTAATCAATTTCTGGGTTCCCCCAACTGCCTTCGCTCCCCCTCGCCACCCAGTCACGCGCTTCCCTCCTCTTTGCCCCGTACCCCCTCACTCCACTCCCTCTCCTTCCCTCCCCACCCTCCGGGTAAAGCTAGTGCTCTTCTGCGACGGATCGACGGCTGCAATTTTCCCCGTACGCCTTGCGACGACGGACTCCTCACGTGAGTCATAATCCGAGCTTTACTGACACGTTATTCCCAGTGTGATATAAAAGAGGAATAAAAAGAGGAAGAAGGGGTGGAGGAGGTTGGGTGTTTCTCACCTTACTTCCCGAGCCAAGAGGGATAGGAAGAGGGATAAATAAAATAACTAGCGAAGGCCCTCTTCGGGCGCAAACGTTAGCGCGGTTATTATATTGCACGGATATGTTTTGACGGCCTGGTTCGATACGGTATAACATTTTACGTCCCCTAAGGCATTTATCCTTCATCCAAGCAATCTACTTAGGGATTGCAACATGTAACATCTTGAAATGCGGGCTTAGATCGTAATTGAAAAGATACCAAAACGAAAAAATATATCGCAACCAGCAGTGAAAACAAAAATCTACGGGAATAAAGGCGATGGTTTAGCTACTTATGGGTGATTTTTTTCAGTTTTCTTTCATCAAGTCCATCAAAATTATTTTACCGTCGTAAATTTAGTAATGCTTAGCGATGCAACTTATTAAGTAGCGTGTTGCCCTAACAAATTTTCCTCTTCAGGCATTTTAATCAATAAGCCTACTGTGAACGAGACCTATAGTAATTGCATTTTTTGACTAGCAGTTGTCCACATTACTGACCTGAAGAAGTGAGGCTATGTGGAGAGGTTACTGACATTGCAGATTACCATAAAAATATATGGTGAAATGCAAAATATCCCGTCACAGAGATTATATAATTATAAATTTTCTCTTTTAGCACCTATCTCCGTACCACCAGCAATACTGTACTTATTAAATAGGCTTTGCTTAGTAGTGCTTCATGAATTAATTCATCATTTCTATCTTGTAATTTCATCATCACTGAAGAAATAGTTTTACGTAGATCCATGCTCTTAGGCCAACATATGTTGGATGAAATAAAAGAGACAGAGCTGGTGGTTTAACATCCTTTTATATCTGACTTACAGTTCTCTTGTTTTCAAACTTGGCTGCAAAAGAAATTAATTCAGCTCGTAATGTCCCCAGGAGCTAAAAAAAAAAACTCGGGGAGCTTTTTGCAGTCCTTGATTTTGCTCCTGCGTGAACGCAGCAGTAATAGGGAGTGATAAATATGCGCAGCTGAATAATTCATCGATTCCTTTGCAGTAGTAGTAGTAGTAGTTTTGAGGGGAGGCGACCGACTGCTGAGGTCATTTGCGCCATAGGGGATGGACAGGAAAGGATGAAGGGTGGAGAGAAACCCGGCGTCGGCATTAGCCTACTCTTTACGAAAGGCGCCAAGGGGTCCGCGGCTTAACGTCCCATCCGACGGACGGCGTACTCACTCAAAGTGCCCTCCACAAAGCACCTGAAGTAGGGATCGAGATACCTCTGAAAAATATTCAACACCGCCGGGATTTGAACCCGCGCCCTCAGGGTGGGAAGCCAGTACGTTAGCCCCCGCACCATCTCGATCCCGATTCCTTTGCTCTTACAGCAACTCATACCTCTTCAATACGCCGTCTGTCAATTCTTTTCTTTCACCAATCGAATGTCTCAAAGAGGGGATTTTATTTTATTTCAATGGTTCTCTGCAATATGCGAGGGACTTCGATAAATCACTCAGAGAACTTTGCAGCCAAACATCAATCAAAGGGCGGCAAGACATGGAAACTAAAAATGAACAAATTGGAAGAAAAATTGAACAACCGCACACATGATAACAGCTATACTTAGGCAGGCAAAATTATTCAAATAATGAAATTGATTTAAATCAGGGCACAAATACGCAGTACAGCATGTTAAGCATCATTAATGACCCCCAGGTAGATGACATTTTGACGATCCCAAATAGCATTTTCGTGACTTCGACTATGTGTGACGAATTTCTCCTGTCAAAGAGAGACTGAAAGCTCATTTACGATCCTCAAAACATCGATAGTGAATTACTCATTTTGCTCTACAATATCATGCTATACAGCCAAATGCAAGCCTATAAATATGTAAATTGCATTGAGTCCTCTGGATTGCGACACTCTGTAGAGAAGTTAGGAGAAGAATAGAATCCCGAGACTCGGAACATTGAAAAAGGGGACCAGCAAAGAATAGAAGCCATTGAAACATGATGCTGCAGGGGAATGCTAAAGATTAAATGGACAGACAAATTAAGGTACGAGAAAGTATATAGACGAGCAGAAGAGGATTGGATCATATGGAGAACTCTACGGCAAAGAAGAAATACATGGATTGGACATACACTGAGGCACAATGGATTGATTAGGAATATAATAGAATAAAAAATAGAAGGGAAGATTCCACGAGGAAGAGCAAGAGACATAAACCTAGGAAAAATAAGAAGGGCGTAAAACATAGAAGGTATCAGGGATTGAGTGAATTGACGTTGAATAGAGTAGAATGGAGGGCTGCAGTCAACCAATCCTAGGATTGAAATACTGATGATAATGGCCTGTAATGATGATAAGCAAATACTACTAAATCCAATAATGTGTTTGGTACAACTGATACTTGGTTTATCTCAATAGCTAAATGAGTACGCCAAACTTACATTTTTAACACAAATGTGACATCCGAGACTCTCGAGCACTCCTCAGTAAAACCCTTTCCAAACTTCAACAGTTATTTCCTTATCATCACACCAATGCATCGCTCAGCGTATTTAGCAAAACCTACTCCAAAAATCAATTTCCTCACAACTCCGACGGAATCTATTCAGGCCGTTGATGATTTTTCGAAGAGGAAGCGCCCATAAACGGGAGACGACGAGAGGAAATGCGTCACTTTTAGTTGACGTAGCGCCATCTCGCTCGAGTGGGTGGTGGACCGAATTAGAGTGAGAGATGAGGAGCTGAGTGATACGAGTGGGAGAGAATAAAAGAAACCATTTCAGCTTTGCATCACTAGCGAAACGTAAAAGGGTTTAAAGAGTGAGAGAGGCAGTGAATTAACTGGAAAGAGGCTCAATTCCGGAGAAACGTTGGAAATGCATGAAACTGCGACTGGATAATGACCGAAAGCCGGTAATGTGCCGGCTATAAAGATACTTAAGTTTTATAATCTGCTAAATATATTCATTAAGCAAATGAAACGCAAAGAATAAGTTAAACTCACTGGTAATTTAATCACGACCAACTTTTCCCAGATATATAATTTTTCTTGAAGCAAGTATTAGCAATAATAATCAACGAACCGTTTATTTTCAGGCATAACCTTGTAGAAACTTTCATTATTGGAGAGAAATGAAAATTGAGAAATATATTTTCCGCAATAGTTACCACTAATAATAATCAAGGTTTCCAGACACGGTTCGCGAAGCATTTTATCCCTGAACTGTAGAATGAAATATTTATAATAATTTAAAATAGAAGGGGACGTCGGTCGAAGAGTTCTATCATAAAACTATTAATTCATGGGCCAATATTTGCTGAAAAATCGCTAATAAAACAGGAAAGAAGAGAAAAGCTTTGACGCAAACTTTAAATCCATTTTTATGCCTGAAATTCAGGAGATTTTTATCTTATATTCTACCAATCAGAGATTAGAGTGAAGCGGATAGCTAATCAGATCTTACGGTTGAAGCTTCGCGTGACGATACAAAGCCTTAAAGAGGTTCCCAGTGGTCAAGGGGTGGGGTTCGTTTTCATTCCCCAACAAGGTTGTAGTCTAAAATAGATACCGATCCGCCGAATTTATATTAGCATTGGAATTTTCCTTGGAATATGTCACTTAACCGCGCCGTGGAGGGCATTGATAAAATAAGCCCGTTTTAGGACGATTTTCTAAAATTAGTCTCCAAGTCGAAACAAAAAAATGAGATCGTCTATATGTGTTTTAAATCTCAATTATTACTTCCGATAAATTGGAACAGAGATATTTTCTCTGGGGGTAAAATGGAAAATGACGTTTTTCTCGCAAGGCACTTAGTGAAAGGATCCTCGATGGGATTCCAGCTCTGGCAAAATATTTTTCGCCAACCGGAAAAGCACTTAAGTATTCGTTCCTAGTTTATCTCGTCCGTCGTGGAAATGCTTATTTTGAAAAATAGGGATATGCGTCACTGGGAAGTGCGCCAAACGAGGCCCGGATTCCTTTCCCTAGCCGTCGTCTCGGAGAGATCGTCTGAAGCAACAAAATCGTAAGCCGTCATTTGATCCAAATTCAAAGGTCAGCCAAATAAAACAGCCTACCGCCGTCTCGAAAAAAAAGCAAAAATATATCAAAGGTCATCAAACATGGTACATAACTAATCCGGAATAAGGCAAAGATAGGAGATTGCACATCACTTGGAAGCACAAAAAAAATGCAGATCAGAGTTTAACCATTAAGCCAATGTGAAATAAGTATTGACATACACTGACATATAGTTGACTAAGTTTTTCCCTATGATGTTAAATCATATAATAAAACTACAAGAGAACTGATTTAAAACAGGGGTGTGATTTAAAGCTAACTTAAAATTTTTCCTAAGAACGGGTTGCACACCGTGAAACTATGGTTTCTTCTGAGAGGAGGAAAGAAAACAATGTTTTTCGCTCCTATTTATCAATATCAGCACATTTAGACGTTTTAATATAGGAAGAGTCCTTAGAAAACACGTTTTCATCAGAGAAGAGTGTTTGCCCGGAAGCGTCTTCGAAGATTAGATGCTCTTTTCAAAGGCCTTTATTTTTACGCCTCACTAGCGCAGCCTCTGGACGGCGGCGGCGAGCCGTGATAATCAGTGGCGCTGGAGGTCTTTCGTGTAATCTTACAGATGACGTCTGCGGGGCAGGTTGCTATTACACTGATAAGATGGGTCATGCGATCTTTATTTTTCTTGAGAGTGCAGGTTGAAATTTTGTGTTATTCCCATGCTGTCGTACATACTTCCCTTCACACGTAGCATAAACATCAGGGATATTTTCACGAGTCAATTGAATTAGGCCATACCTTCACAAAAACAACTGGTATAAATAAATAAAAACATGCTTTGGATGGACCAAATATATATTATAGGTCGCCTTCAAATTATACTGATGACACGAGAATAATTTATGAAAGGTATTTTTCAGTAGAGATCTCGTTCCGGGATCCTATGTGAAAGGTCTGGGGGCGTGAAATCGGTGATGGTCATGAATTCTCTATGAAGATTATATTGAACAAAGCTAACGATCATTTGCATTTCGAATGCACTTGCAGCGTACTAATGATACATATAGATATGGGACCTGAAATCATTTAAACGGACGAGAATGTTACTTTAACGGGCGCAGCTTGGGTACATACCTTAGCCATAAAAGGAAGAGCCCGAGTATTACGTAGAGTAATTTCTTTTCATATCCAAAATTAACAGTGGAACGGTAAAATAATCCAGATTTATACAGAGAAGACGGAAATATTGAAATCTGGGGACGTAGCTAGACATAAATAACATCCAATTTTGAGGTCTTAGCTCACATTTCTAATGGGCTTCTCATTTATGTATCTACATTCACGGACGAGTCCTTCGTGAAAAAGGAAAGAAAGGACACGGTTATAAATTCATGAAAACCACTGACTCCCGTTGATTTTCTATCCTAACCATTCCAAAATAACTTAATTGGCAGGATTAACGAATTAAACTCTTCATTTTAACTGTAAAATCATTCTCTTTTCCAATGTCTTGCGGCGTTTTATTAACAAGATAAGCTTATTTAAGTCATATAAAGTACATTGAGCGTTTTCTTAATTACGTTTGCGCACATTCAATGGCAGCTGACCGATGAAATATCAATTAAAAGATTAATCCGAGGTCATACCACACACAATTAATAAAGGGGACATGACTGTAACATTTCAGATATGAATGAAGACATTATGTTATTAATATATTAACACCGCCATCAATAATCAGGCATTAATCATGAACCCAATAATACTTGGGAATATAATTAAACCCTTTGATTGTTCATCAAATATTTTTATCGTCTTACGAGAATGGAAATGGATCTCGTAAAAAGAGCGAATCGGTGCGAACCCTAGTGTATTCTCCTTTCATGGAGAAGTCACGAATTCAATTTCCGGAGATCGGGGATTTTTGAGGGTACATTCTCACCCTTATTTGAGCATCTGGCGGAGGCGTCGAGCTTCGAACGCGCCTTTCACTATAAATAATTCCGGATTTCTCTTTATTACCCTCTAACCTCCGATGCCCCCCTCTTTCTAATTCCTTCTGACTCCTAATTGCTCAACAACACTAAGCGGCACAAATGGCCTCACCACCAATTCGCAATTTCCCCACGAGGGCCTGAACTCCGGAAAATAAATGTTCCTCCAAATAGTCCCAAAGTGCGTGGCGGATTTTTCCCTATCCTGGCTATTTATTTCAATCCATTTACGCTTCATCCCTCCGACGGGCGATACCACTGGCCACATGGGGAAAGACACCGAAGAGTTTCAGCCGTGAAACCGACGGAGAGGGCTAAACTTAGCCTAAAGTAAAAGCAAAGAAATGTGCGTGTACATATATATACATTAATCCCAACAGAAAAAAAAGTTGAGCACAAAACTGACGAGGAGGAACGCTCCCACAATTTGAAAATGCTTGAGGCAGGACAATGGCCGCGGAGTGGCTTTCAACAAAAAATAATAAATGAATAAATAAAGCGCGCCTGACTGGGATAGAGATGGGTGGAGGAGGACACGGGGGGGGGGGGGGGGGGAGTGGTGGACGCGGAGTCGCGCGGGGTGGAACGCTGAGATTGCATTGCAGCCCCCATCCCTCCCACTACCCTCGCAACCCAACTGACGCTCCTTTTTTTCCTCCCCCTCACGTCCCCCTCCCTCTAAAACCCTCGGAGCACGCTCTGCTTTCGAGAGAGAGAGGGAAGGAGATTGAACACATGTAATGGCTGCGGTCGGGGATGCGGGAGAGGAGGGTGGTGGGGCAGTGGGCGAGGGGTGGGTGGGAGGTGTGATGCTGAGAGGCGGGGAGAGAAAGAGAGAGAGTGAAGCCCACGGCACCAGCGTCGGTCGGAGGGAAATGGAAGCGTCGGTGCGTTCGTGCGTGCGTGAGGGTGAAAGTGCCAAGGGGTGGAGGAGGAAAAAGGCGGAGTGGGTGTGGGAGGGTGACGGTGGCAGGGGCCGGGAGTGGTCGTAGTGAAAGCCGAGGGGGGAGGTGGGGAGGGGCCAGAAGGGGGAGGGGAGATGACGGCGCCGACGGGGGGGGGTGGAGGGTGACGGGTGCGGGACGGAGGAGAAGCGGGGAAAGGTTTTGTTTATTGGAAATAGAACTCTAGAGGTCGGAGGGGGTAGGGAGGAGGATTACATGGAGTGGGGCGGGACACGACGACGGGGAGACAAACGAATATTTGTCATGGCAACGATGAGACACGCCTTATCCTGAACAACTGAAATTACGGATGAAAAAGACAAAAGGGGAATCCATATGACCAGAATAATTATGCCTGGCGAGCACAATCCTAAACCTTCTCTGCTCCAATCAAAATGGGCAAGATAAAGGTCGGCATCAATATGTACTGTAGTAGGAAATGGGGAACCCGCGGGAGAGGAAAAGTAAATTTCCATGGATTTTAATCTGGTCACTCATCAGACGAGAGAGTGGAAATTGAAATTTCACGGGGATTTAGCTAACTTTGTTGACGCGGTGGCGCCCTCAGTTCGCGAGAGTGAATTTCGAATAACGTTCAGAATATCACAACGTTGTGTACTTTTTCTATCTCATATATCAAAGATTTATCTTGTAGGTATGATATTCACATATGTCCCTCTAATGTTTTGAATATTTGCCAGGGACCAAGGAAGTTGAAATTTGGAACGCGGGTAGCTTTTATGACAAATCCAACACAAAACTGCAAAACCCCTGAGTGAATAAAAGAGTACCTGTTTCCATGAGAATGTGCCTACGAAGCCTACGGAGAAACCTAAAAATATCATGCAGCCCATAACTGATTTGAATATTAAAATAGTTAACTATTGTCAAATGATCAAGATGAACATCTTATGTAGCTTTTGAAAGAGGTATTTTAATTCTACGAATTATATGTTCTATTTGTGCATAGCATGCTAGAGAATTTGACCTTAAATGGAAAATGTATTCGTGTTTCTTAATGGTAACCGGGATAAATTATTTCACTGTTGTATGATTCAAAGCAAGACATTAAGATTAATGCAAGGGAAAAGAATATTATGAATTACATATAATTTAGCGGATAAATACATATATACATCCAAAAATGATCACATCGCTGTCCACTTCAAATCCTGGCAAATGTGAGGAAAACAAATAGAATTTTTCATCACTCCAATTTCTCTTCGATAAAAAATTTTATGCAGGAGCAATTATGGCTAGTATCACAAGTAATCTTTCTTAGTAATACTTCCTCAATTCCCACAATATAGAGAGGGGGAGGAACGGAACTTGAGAGTGTGCTACGATTTATTCTAGGGTATAACAGCCATACATTAATAATAAATCTTATAAAGGTGTCGTAACTCGGTGTTCGACTACCACCAAACAAGAAACGGCCATCCAATGCAGAGGAGGGAGCGGCCCTTCATCTGATTGAGAGTGGAGGTCAATACAGCAAAACTCATTTCACCAGAGATATAAAAATCGGCTAAGGTCTGTAATACTACGAAGTGAAAGGCAGCAGAAAACCACTGCATTATTATTCCGAGGAGAAGCAGCTCATTCAATCTTTTCTCCGGTATTGATTTAACCAGAGACGTGATGAAACCCTGTCGACTAAAATATTCTGAAGATAAACTAGGCTTCCGTTCCAGCTCTAAAATGGGTCTTCTTAATAGAGTAAGTCAATGAAGGTGGATAAACAACAACTTATGACTGTTTCCTGGAATGCCAGTTAACTTGAAAGGAGCGGTTGAACGGAAAGTATGCAGTCTGAGACATGAGCCTGAATGTCTCTGGAAGAAAATAAATATAATTGTCTAAAAAAGGTGACCTTAGTGATTACAATTTTAGAATACAGAATTATTCACTCTAAAACAGTGAATGCTAATAGTGGGGTGGGAATAATATTTCGGAAAATTTCCGGAACAAGATTAAGGAGCCCCATGCAATTGAAGAAAAGGATAACCATGTATAGTAAGTATATAAACTAATAAGAAAGGAATAAATGTAGCATACGATATATGCATGCCTCATTATACTGGGTTATAAGATATCCAGAGTCTGGCTTTGCTTTGTGGACGAATTTGATATCCACATTGAAAATAATATTTGATAACTCCTGACAATTTGTTCAGAGAAAAGACGTTTCTCTACAGTTCGGTTTATTCATTTGCCAAATTATAAACATCCCATGGAGTGGAACAAGGAAGAGAAAAAGATTCTAAATTCATTATATTTCAGTGATTCTCAGATTTCCAAATTAATTTAAAGACTACAATAACTATTCTGCTCTAGATATCAAATTTGGTAGCGAGAATTGGTGAGCTTTGACTGAAAAATAATCGAACAGTAAAATATCTTAGGAAGTTTGGAAACATAAAGAAAAAATATATAGATTATGCTCCTAAATAATTTGAGATGAAGCCCAAGAAGATGAAAAAGATCCAGGATCGATTGACGATTGGTGGAAGATAATGGAAAAAAATTTATTATAAATTCAACAGCAGGGATATTTGGAAAAAGGGAAACCGTTCAGAGTGTGCCATTTATTACCGATCTTACGCAGCGAAGAGAAAAATACAAGGATAAAAGAAGAGTAGCCATTATAATGATGGAAAATTTAATTCATTGTGTGTCAAGGAAAGAAGTGAAAAATATTCTATAGATATCAAACATTACACATCGAAAAATAATTCGTTTATCAACACAAGCTATAACATGTTGTTTTATGGAGAGAAATTTAGGAATATTATTTTTTCAACGTGTCGAAACGTACATTGCTAAAGTGTTGTAGCTTTACATACAATGCATACAGAATATCATCAATATTATCTTGTCCACTTCCCCGTTTACATGCTGATGAGTGTACTTAAAAGCTTTTAAAAAAACGACATTTGATATGAACTAAAAAACTGAATTATATAAATTATATATATTTTTTATATTTATGGAAAGTAACGTCAAGGGCATACGAAATGCCAATTTAGCACATTTTAAAAGGGAATGATAACCATCGCTGAAAGAACGTGTATAGCGGGTAGGTTATACTCTTTGTATCATAGTTTGCGTTAAATTATCAAAAGTTTCAAGAAGTAAATCGAGGTGCTTATTAATAAAGTCATCATTGTCCAAAATTATTCATCAGCCACAACTTTCCTTATTGCATTAAAAGCAGAGATTTACGACGAGAGACGGGGAAGAATACTGATACAACAACAAATTTAAGAGTACCTGTACTTTTTAAAATATAGTATACTCATAAGAGTGCTTCGACTTGATCAGACCAGACGTTGGACGGGTGTGCGGAGCAGGTATTAAACTTTTACGAGGATTTGAACCAACCACCGGCAGATGACGTTGAACGACCCCTGCTCAGACGGAAACGAGGGGCAGAGAGTCGGTGATACGAAAGAGGACAAGCACGGAAATAGCAGAACTAGGGCAAGGATTAAGAGGGGGGAGAAAAGAATGGCTGGGATGAATTTTCACGCAGCATGGATGAGGGACCGAATGAAATGTTTCGAGAAAGAGTGAGGTGGAATGGAGACAGGCCTTCAAGGAATGAGGAAGAGCAGTGGACGCGAACAAATCAAAAAGTGGATCATTTGAACGGTGTCCGGTCAAGCAGGGACAACGTGACAAGAATTCGGACGATGGAGGGCCATAAAACGCCAGTGCATATTCGACACGCGATTGGGGAAGGGAGAGGGGAGTATCCATGAGCTATCAAATGCTCACGTCGATGACAGTGATCTGCGGTTCGTCTTATAATTCCAAAAGAAAGAGGATGTGGTGATTAAAATTCCCAGGACTAGTTGATTAACTCGCCAAGCTGGAGAATTCATTGTAATTATGATATAAATAAGGCAAAAAGATACCTTTTTTGTATGCCTGCTTAATTGAGGAACATTTTTAGAAATTACTAATAATAAATGGCCTTTATTATTTCTCCCATTATATCTTTGCTATCGTATTTGTCTATATTATGGCTATATCTTAATCCAAAACCTGACAGCTGTCCCTTTAGATTGTGTCGATTGTAGCGCTATTCAATTTATCATGCTTTCTTTTCCCATTTGAGTTAAAGAGAAAGTAGTGGGAGAAAACTTAGGCGAGTGACAGGTAAGTCAAGAACAGAGGAGGAAGAGAAAACCTTTGAGGTTGCACCAAGAGAGTGAAATACAAATTGAACAAGGAAATCCTAAACGTAAGAATGTGTTGCGAAAAGAGCTTGTCCTTTGTTATCGAAAAAACCTGTCCCATAGTTTGCGAAATTATTTTAACTCTTACAGCGAAAAATTCATTTTTCCTACATGGGTTTAATTCCTCCTCGGTTTAAAATCTATTTCAGCCCTTTGGGAGTAATGTGAGCCAACCCATAGATACCTATTTGCAATAAAAAAAGCGAATGGGTTTTAAATCGTACTCCAGCTTTTTTTGTCCTCTTACACATGCATGTAACTAAAAACCAACAAATTACAAAAACGCAATGCTGGAAAAGAAAATGAAAGACTTGGAATTGTAGATAAATTCTGCAGGATCACATGTAGTCTAGGTGCCATAACCTTTTAGCAGGTTATAGCATGTTCCAGATTCAAGTAGCACAAGACATTTTTCTATAAATACCAAAATAATATAATGAAAAACGTCAAGAATGTTGGGACGGATTTCGTAGGCACAGTAGGTCCTTCCATGTTCCACGTTTCATTCGTTGACAGCACTGGCGTGAGATAGGGGATGAATGGGTACGTTTGTTTACCCATTAGTGTTAATATCAATAGAGAGCGTGAAAAAGAGGCGAGCAGGGAGGTTTTCCAGGGATATAATCCTCACGTTGGTTGGAAAAACATCGCGCTTACCACTGTGGATTTCCCCGCACAACCCGTCAACGCACATTTTCTGCTATTGAATGGTAGCAAACCCGAAGAATAAAAGGTTGCTGGGAACCCGCTGTCACATTGAATCTCGGCGTTTGTTTCTAATGCGTGTGGGTGAAACCTTTTAAGAATTTAAGTGAAACGCAAAAGAGAGGATACCGCGCAAAGTACGTGACGCCTGTCGGGCATATTTTCTCTTGCTACACAGCTTTCAGGTGACGAGGTGAGATATCTATGGTCGCTGAATTTCTGGGAAAATTGTGCACACAAATAATTTAGTAGATGAAAACCCGTGCTTGTTCTTCTTATGAAATCCAATACCTAAAACATTGACATCAAGAGAATGAGAAATAAGCGAGTTAAACTCACTTGTTTTTCGCTCACGACTAAAATTTTCCCGAGCATTTAAAATGTAGGGAGATAAATTTGATCTACTATATTCAATCACTTGATTGTGACGCACGCCCCGGAGTAGAAAACTCAGAGCGAGGAGCAGGAATGAACGAGGGAAGGGAGGTTAGGGGGAAAAGAAGGAACCTGGGGAGAGGGAAGGGGAAGGAAGGTAACTGGAAAGAAAAATGAAGGGGATGAAGGTTGGGAGGGGGGGTGAGGTGAATCGGACAGCGGGGAATTGGGGGCGGAGAAAGAGAGGTGGTTGGCGAGGTGCTTTTATGGAGTGAGCGGCTACATGGAGGAGTATGGGATGGGTGGGCGTGCGGGGGAGGGAGTGAAGGCAGGTTACGAGGCATTACGAAATTACAGACCCTTTTATGACTCGGAAAATAAATAATAATAGTGAAAGAATTTGTCAAATTGTTTAGACGTATATTTTTTATTCATAATAATAGATACGTGCTTTCGAAGGATTATGTCTTTTGAAGAAATGCAGTCAGTCGCTGGCAGCTGTTATGTAAATCGCACGGTCGGAGGCTGTTTCGTATAAGTTTGATGAACTTTGAGCATTTTTCAGTGTAAAAACTTTCGATATAATTATCGAAATTATTTTAATATTTGGTAACAAACAGTCAAGGAGAAATTCATGATCATTTCTATGGTTTTTCGAAGTTTTTTCAAAATACTGACCAAGATTTACATTTGAAATAAGTACAATTTAAGCGTAATATTGGGAGCAATAACTTAACAACACTTTCTAATCAAAGCCATTTCAATGTTGTTGGCTTTATTTTGTATGCATTAATTTGCCCAGACGTCACCGCCAGATGTTCGCTTCTTTATCATTACGGTCAAAATGCTCAACTATTAATAACTAGCATATAATATTTGGCATATGTTGAACGTGGGAGATGTATCAATCGGCCTGAATTATCGCTCCCGATGTGGCAAGATTTTGATATTTTCATTTTCGTTCGTAGGGAAACCGATTCCCAATACAATTAATTGAAAACAACTGCAGTATAGTTCTTCCCTATAACATTTTTCCAAAAACAGGCTTTTTCCTTGAAAAATGACTCATAAGAAAACCACATATTACTATCCCCTTTTATTTAAAAAAATATCATGGGCGAATACATCCAGCTATGCTTCACAAGATCTTCTCTATCAGACCCATACTGATCATTTGTGATAATACTTGATCTATCATCATTTTTCCCAGAGGATTGTTAATTAAGAAGGTATTTAATTAAGAATATTTGTCCTCACTTTTTTGTGCGAGAGTGACGGAAGACATTCTTCAGCACTTCATTTCCCAATGAAGTATCCAACATTATATTTGCAGAAATACGTCGAAAAAAGAATCCTAAACTTGGGCGTCATTTTATGGAAATGGACTTCAATGATTATACCAACACACTTCCCTTGTTACGATAAATAAGAGAATTTCATAGTTCAAAATCATTCTTCTTAATCAGAATTTTAATCAAGATCTCTCAGTATCCGAGCAAGTGTTTTTTTTCTGTTTTGCTCTCCGGGTGCCTATGGTGGTTTCTGCTCGCTCCCCTTGTGATTCCGATAAACCAAAGGATTGTTATTCGATTACCCATGGGCCGAATTTTCAGTGGTGATATAACAGCCATATCCGAGGAAGGACTCAAACTTGCGACTCTTGGACTTGCCGGTAATCATTGACTAACCCGTCCCTTTATCTTTAAGTTTATTTATTTATAATAAACTTAACTGGCACTTTATCTGGTTAAGTTAGATTACATCTCTCCTAATTAAAAAAATGCAGCATAAATTAGGCAGGTAATAACAACTATGCAAGCAGTATTCAGTTTAAATTTTAAATTTTTTAAATATACATAGGTTTTTAACGATTCCCAGAGGCGAAACTGGTCTTGGGAACGTTCATAATCCGTAATTGATTATCGTCTGGCGTAAGCTTGGAACGTCGGCTATGTCACTCTCTGGTACGGTCGATTTCGATGGCTTCAAAGAAACAAGACGTCATAAATTATCATGCATACAATGTCAACAGTAATCCAAATCATGTACGTTGCACCACAGCCCACAAGGTTAACGCGAACGTTTGGAATCCTAGTTACACTTTTGACTAATTCAAAGAACTGCCGCAACAGATGTACGACAAACTTGAGAATGAAATGCAGCATTTCAATGCTTGTGTTTACTGAGAAGCTTACGGTTGACGATGGAGTATTTGTTTTCCCAGGTCAAGGGCCATACACTTATCATCTACAGACGAAACCACAAGATATAAAGGAAACTCTCATGCAGAGAAAGCATATCTCTGACCCGCCAACGGCCTGGCCTCCTTATAAGGTCTCGTAACTCATATTTTTCTGCGAGTCCAAACATAAGTATTGATAAGATTGTATTGAACTGCTAAAGAAACGATTGAAATGAATATATTCCTTAGTTCTACCGTTCTAAAAATACGCGAAGGTAAATCTATGCGCCAGAATAGGATATTAATTAAAAAGTAATTAATTACATGAATATTACAGAAGATGAGTCAATAAAAGCAACAGAATCGTCCTCAACTAAGTGTTCTCATGCGAAATACAGTGGCCTACTCAAAGAAATTTGATGCTAGTCATCAAAATCAATCGTCAGTATTACTGAGGACGAAATTAGGTGCAAATTAATTGCAGAAGGAAAGTGTTTTCGTGGCATTTACAATACTAGATCATCTAAGCGACTGAAGTAAGCCCGTACATATCTCTATTATTGATATAAAACACCATTCCCTATTTATTGAATAGTGACTATTCGGTCATTTCAGAGGTTTTCGAAATTTGAGGATTTTACACTGAGATTTATCTCCCCATTCCATTCTAACGTTCCTCAGGTTTGAGCGAAAAAGGTAGTAGAGTTAACTAATTCACAAGTTGATGATGTGTCGTGTTTGATGTGGCGTTTCTTCTCTCAAATTCAGACAATTAAGCATCCTCCAAGCTGTTCAGTTGGCTAGTTCAACATGGGGAGATTAGGAGTCCCTGATATTTCATTAAAGACATCCTTAATAAAATATCATTCATTTCAACAGTGTGGAATGTTAACTGGAGCGAAAACGAATTTTCACTCCGTGCATATCAAAGTTAATTTGCATACCCACCCAAGCATACTCAGTAAGAATAGTAAACTATTTTCTTGATACAGATTTTACGGCTAAAATGATTTCGTGCAGCGCAAAGATTAACGTCCATCACCTCTAATGTGCTGTTAAAATTATTTCGCCGCCAAATGCAGGGATTTTAACCGGTTAGTTCTTACTACTGCAGCTGCTTGTGCTGCAGTCTATCGAAATTCCATATGGACAGGCTATTACGTTGAATTTTGTTGATTAAAAAATAATTTGAGAGAAATGTTTGCTTCTTCAATCGTCCGTTTATATTCTCCCTCCGATATCTTTATGCAATTCTATATGAGCATTTCATGAAGAATCAAGTGGAGAAAAATCATCAAATTCTATCAAGGAGTTCGAATGAAAGCATAGGCATTTATACACACTGATTACTAATAAAGTTAGAAATATGCAAATCAGATAAATGAAACCGTTGATTTCTATCGATGTAGCCATGCCCACGATAGCTCCATTTCATATGCTAAGTTTTGATAAAGGGTTACTTAACTACCTCCAAAATCAACACAATCCATTTATAGCTAATACAATATTTGTATAATACTCGCCTAAAATATTGTTTCTAATGCCGTGGATTATCGGTTAACCTTTGCATTTTGCGGCGCATCCGGTTGCGCGAGAACTTGACCCAGTGGCTCGTTGTAAATGGTTTGTCGGTGCCTTTCACATTGAGTGACGTGCGAGATGAAAACGAGCATTAGAAGATGCAATTAAACACTTGGAATCAGTTTTTGATTACCTCTGGCAAACAATAAGGAAATATATGTAAATTTTTGAAAAGAAATTACCCTTTGAAATTTCCTCTAGCTAATGGAAATTCATTTTGAGAATAACTTTATTTATTTCCAAGTATTATTAAAACGTTTCATATGTATGATTTTTTATTTCTAAACTAATATAAGTTATTAAGGTTTTAGTTGACATTTTGAAAAAAAATCAAAAGCTGTGCGTAACATCTTAACAGGAGAAAATTTTTTCGTTTTGTTAACAACTTCAGTTTCAATTTTTGGGACCTCGATACATTTGCGCTTGGCAATTTGCTTGTTTCCGATACTGAATCGATATTTTTTGGGGCCTGTTGACTTGAGGAAATTGAATCACTATAACAATTAGCGGAGCACAGTTTTTACTGCAAAGACAGTTTTTCACCCCAACCGTTCTCCTCCCTTGTGAATTTCGACCCATCTGATAGAAAATCTACTGATCATTCTACTGTGGCTTCTCGTAGACTTGCGTCGAAGAAACTTTGATCATTCTTCAACGTCAGTCCATTTTAACTCGTAGTCTATCCTTATCACGTCCCACACCAAATCCTTACCAAACTAGGATCGGAAGCCCACCCTTCCATTCAACGGATTCAACGTGAAACATGAAGGATAAAAGAGGGGGCGGCGCTGTAGCTTCCAGAGGACGTCTCTGGATAAGATATATGAATGTGTGAAAGTGAGCGAGTGTTTCCTCCGATCCCAACCTCAGCCTTCGTCATGAAACATTTGGCTGCGGTCTGCAAAACTTTCCCGACAATGCCGTTCAATAATTAATATGAAGGAGCTTCAAGCATCACTCACTGACTTACACGATGTGTGGCAAATAAAAGCGGCCATCGAATCTTAAATTGGGTGGGTATTTATATTTCCGTATGACTACCACCCCTGGGAAAGTAAAAATTTATGACAAAATTTATCGGCGATGGGAAATACTCTTCGCTTATTGTGAAAGGCATGGGGCCCGAAGGAAATTATGAGGTGGGGCGTAATATTTTAAGCCAATAAAATAATAAAATATCATAATACAGCACTTAGACCGGGACTATAAGTCCTTCCACTTAAAAATTGAATTTCTTATCCTAATGTAAATTAGAGAGAGATATTCATTAAAAAGGGCGCTGAAATGTGATAAAAATGTTTGATCATGATTTCAAGCAACCATGAGCACTACTTGTACACAATTGCAACTGCCACATTTCCCCTGACACAATCGGCAAACGGGCTGACAGAAGACAATGCCATTAAAATGGAATCGCATCTTATCTGTCGACTAATACATTCATTTTTTTAAACCTATTAACACAAATATAATAGAATTCATTTGAAATTAGTCAGTTGTAAGCGATATGAATTTAATGTACTCGCGGTTTATGATAATCTGCCATAAATAAAAGATTATTTATGAATCTTCTTCATTTGGGCTCGAGTTAATACTAATTTTCTAGAAAACGAAAGAATCATTTACTTGTTTTCTTATCAAGCTTAAAATAAAAAAAGCTTCCGTTAGCCTACATGCTACATAGTTATGATAATAAAGATGGTATTTAATTTTCTAGTTGCATTATTTGAACCGTTTATTTGCTAGTTATATTATATTATTCAAGCCCAACCTACCAACGAACATCTACCATCCTTTCGTGACATTTTATATATAAGTTGTGTTCACACTTCAAAATTCTTTGTTTTATTTATATGATGAATTTTCAGGTTATCAAACCTAAACATCACCAAAACTACCAACAATCTCTAAAGAATTGTTCACACAAAAAAACTTTTTTTTATGAAAAAGTCTAAAAATTAAAAAATTACATGTAATTTAAACATTTAATAATATTAAATAAAAATATAGAGAAAAATATTAAAATTTATAATAATAAAAAAATTTCTTAACGGGAATTGAACCAATAGCCTTCGAGTTAACTAATAATGTCTGTTAAAAAATTATTAAATTGTATCATTTCAAAATAAGGTTACATTACAGAGCCTTATGCTACAATCTAATATTTAGCTGATCATTTTTAGCTCAATATTTATGACCCTACCTGTAACTAATATTTTATTACTAATAAATCTAAGATTTTTTCTCACACGAAAGTTATACCAGGAAGGAAATTAACCTGTAAGAGATTGAAAAATAGAAAACTTTCTCCATCGTAAATGAATAGAAATTAGTTATTGGTCATCCATTAATTCACACCGAAATGCCTAACTTAAACTACTGCTAAATAGACTTTAAAAGGTCAAAAATGGTATTTAAAGTACTTTAAAGTGCCTTACTGTTCACGGAGATATATTAAAGAAAATAGTTAACGTGTCAAATGGAAACCTTTCATTTCCTAAACCTCAATCAGGTAGGAGATAAAAAGCGACGACATTAGATAAGTGGAAGAGAAGTAAAAATCTTTCATCCTATTGAAATTATGTTGACCTCTCTTAATGTCTATACAATTGTCCCGGCATGGATAAAGCGAAAGACGTCGTTCCTCTCCCTCTCTCTCTCTCGATCGACAATAATAGCTGTGATAAAATGATTTAATCTCCGACACGACACGCTCTCGAACTGCCCCTACCCAACCGAGTAGTACGCCAATTTACTCGCGTGGCTATATATAGGCGGGTCATTTACACGAATACCTCCCCCCTCTCCTGCGCTATCTCCCCGATACCCTTCTTGCTCCCATCTTAGCTCTTGGCGAACGGGAAAACCTCAGCCTGTTCCGAAAAGCTGTCGTGTCTGGCTCGGAATACAAAAGTATCGATTGCGGCGTGGCCCGAGGGGTAGGTACCTACTGCCGATGGTTGAGCGTCCATGATGGCGATGAGGTATGGATGGGAATAGGAAATGCCAAAGCGGGTGGAGGTGGGGTGCGGTTAAACTCATGCGCGGGAAACGATTTCGCAGTTGCATACGGAGTTGGTTGAGAGGAGAGGAAACAGAATTTGAGGGAAATGGAAGAGGACCTCGGAGCAAGGTCTGATGGTGCTGACTATTGGATATGACGGGTATGCGGGCTGACGAGGACACAGCGGTGGAAGGAGGTGAAGCGGGATTGATCGGCGCGGCATCAAACCTAGGTCATCTTGGGTCTAAACAATATTAAGAGTCCATTTCAGAGTCAGAACCCATTATGACCTTACACTCAAGGGTTGGTTAAAAAGTTCGATCATCGGCTTGTCACAACTGGGTAGATTTTGATTTAAAAGATTTACCGCAGTGCTGAAAAATCGCTTATTGCATGACTCAGACCAATAAAATGGTGAAAAAAAATACTTGGGAGAAAGAACAATTTACAATTTTGAATAAAATGAATCACATCCACCAAGGATATCCAAATTTATCTCGTGTTCTATGAAGAACTAGAAGTTCATTGAATTGGATAAAAGGTGTACTTCGTCTACGATCGAAAGTTTAGTCGATCATACTTATTTAGCATGATTTCGCCTGGTGATGCTTAAGCCTTCGTAAAGTTAGCAATAGTTGTGCGAAGTTCTGACGAAACAAAATATTTTAAGGAGTTATTCAAGGGAAAATTGACTGAAAGAGTTAATGTTTTCAATAAAAAACTAGATATCTTGTCTCGGGCTTACAAGATGCGTCCTTAAAGGAGACCAGAAAATGATATGTTATAATGAAATACATGCGTATTTTAAGAATGCAAAATGAGAAATTGAATTCATCTAAAATAAATACTTTGGTCCAGTGATGATATAAGAGACTTGAATCAATTTATGCCGGAGAAAAAATGTAAAAAAATGTAACGAAGAAGTTGCACAAATAAATACCCTCCTGAATTGTGAACAACAAAGTCTCAATCTCATGCTTTACTGAAAAATGAGACTATAGTATATCGCAATTCAATACAATATCAAAGCTCCCTTTTAATACAATATGCTTAATACTCCAGTGCAGGTAAAATTTTAATGTAGACAAGGGCGAGGACAGGTATAATCTTGATAACCTGTAGAGAGAAAGACTACCTCTCACTATCTAAAGACCATCCTACCTCAGTAGGATGGTCGTTGAAGATCCTAATATCGTTCTGTGCCATATGTTTTTTTTGCTTCAAAGAAAATTTGAAAAATAAATTTCATCAACTTTTAGAGATAAAATTGAACAAATCTGGTGACCATATATGGAATGCTTCCCTCTCGTCCGTGCATATGTGTCCCCTCGGCACACGTGGCGAGTGGTACTGGGAAACACCGGCGTCGCGTTTTGAGGAGTGGGGAGGGAGGGGGAGGATGCCGAGTGGAGGGTCGGCAGGAGCAACAGTATCACTCGGGAGGGCGAGGATATAAAGGCAATGGGGCGGAGTGAGGTGGAGAGGGCGGGCGTCTGGTAGTGGAGCAGCGGGAGGGAGGAAATTTCAGTCGGTCCACAGAGGGGAATGCGAAGAGAAAGAGAGAGTGAGTGAAATAGAGTGAAAAAGACATTGAGTCGGAAAGAGGAGGGGCCGGGGAAGGGGAAGAGAGGAGGAGAGGAGGCACGCAGAGGCGTGGGCGGGAAAGGATGGGTTCCGGGATCCTGGGGACCCCTGGCGTGTGCGCGGAGGGAGAAGTCGGGGAGGGACGGGAGCCAGGGGGTCAGGAGCCGCGTGCATGCGGGCGTGTTGGGGGTTGGAGAGGCGATGGTGACGCGGAGAGAGAGAGAGAGAGATGAGTGTGGGTGGCGGGCGGAAGAGTTGGGAGAGGGCGCGGTGAGGCGTGGGAGGGAGAAAATAAGGGGTTCGGTGGGGTGATAGAGTTCCGTCTGCATCGACCCCGACCCTCCCTTCACTCCCATATCCTTCTTCGCCCCCACTCCCACACACCTCCCCTCAAACATCCGCCCCCCATTAAACATTTCACTCCCCGTCACCCCGCTGATTCCCTCCTCACACTCTCATTCCTCCGCCCACGATTCCTCTCTTCCCACGCCTCCTCACGCCCGCACCCCTAGAGCGGGACCGTACCGCAGACTCTCCTGGGGACTGGGGTGGGGAGGGAGACCTCATTCCGAGCGGGGCCCCTTGAAAAACACCTCCGCGTGAAGAGCGACGGGGAAGAGGGGGTGGGACGTATGAGGAGAAGGACGGGAGCGGCCGGGCGTGGGCAGTGTGTTGCAGGCGAAATTTGAAATGACACCGCCGCATCCCGCGAAGCGGTCCCAGTCTGTGGCCAACAATTTCGCCACCTTTGATGGTCCCGGGGGCGGGGTAGTCTGGTGGGCAGAAGGATCGATTCCGGGTGACACGCTCAATCTTCACTCAAGCCGCGTGGTCCTTAGCGTACCCATCAGATCTTCCTGGGAAACTAGCGGCACAACGAAATGAACTGGAACCCCCCGTGTGTGTGAATTTCAACATTTACATCGCTACAATGTGACCTCTACCCTCACCTATCAAACCATCCCTAAGTTTAATTACCGAGGTCGGTTAATGGCCTCGCATTTTCTGGGTCGGGCGAAACGAAACGACGGCAGTTGGGTCCACGGGGATAAGGATGTTCCCTGGATACAAAGGCACACACGTATACTCACGCCCCGCAGTGAGGTGCTTTTTGATTGGCGTTTATTTGCCAATTATCTCGCGGGCCCTGCCCGACCCCTTGGAGCCGAGAGTATATCGAGGAAGTTAGGGGGAGCACGCTATCTGAACACACTTCCGATGGGGGAACACACCGTTTTCTTATCTTCTCAATTAGAATAAACTCTTATCTAACATACCCTCCGCCGACTCACCGCCAAACCTAAATACTTTGAGGATGTTCCGGTGAACCGTGTGTTGGGTGACCTTGACACAGTTCGGCCAAATTCGCCAAGCACAAGGGAATAAGCATCTGCCCACCACACACGGCATTATGAAGAATTATTGACCTCTGCGGGTGAGCTAACGGCCACGTTTTTCCTCGAAGCAGTCCATCATTACAGTTTATCTTTCTGGGTCCCGCCCTCGCTTACGAATAATGCCGAGGTACACACTACGAGGTGTTCCTCGCCGTTCCTCTGGGCTGTGCCGCAAGTGCAATATGTTTTGTAAACATATTAAGGGCTCCAGTATGTTAGCCTGTCGGTTCATCAACCATGACTATAAACTCGAATTTGCAGCAATGAATAAGCAGTATCATTTAATGCTCTAACTTTAAACGTTTATTAATATGTGCCATTATGGTTTAAACGTTTTTATGATGAATACATCAAAATATGATGGCTATATAATTGGCTCTAAATCATGTATAATGGCTTTTATACATGATTTACAATTATTACTTTATGTTGGGTGACTCGTGTATGAAACATCAAGATCACGTACATGTAAAGAATGATGCCGGGAAGAATTTATTTCTCCGTCAGTAATTACATTCTTATTCTACTGCGTAATTAATTAAAACTCATTTTTTTACAAGGCCTGGGAACCAAATTTCTTATTTAATTCACTCCGTGAGCTTCCGAAATAATATTGAATTCAATGAAAAATTTGGTATAAATATGTACAGGGTCCGTACAATAAGTATCGTGACTGGTTCGCTGTAGCATTAGCGGAGCGGTGGATGGGGGTCTGACCAATCGGCTCGGTAGAGGGGTCCACCACTCAGGCGCACTTTAGTTCAGTCACCTCCGGGCATGCGTTGAGATAGGAGGTGGGTTTTTGTGACATGTGATTGTTTGTGGTGTCCTCGCGCCAGCATGGAGCGCGCCGTCGAGCAACGCTACGCTGTGAAATTTTGCGTTAAACACGGGCAATCCACGTCAGAGGCCCTTGAACTCATTAAACAGGCTTATGGGGATGATGCCTCAAGCCGCACACGAGTTTTCGAGTGGCATAAAAGGTTTGAGGAAAGCCGGGAGCTCGTCGAAGACGAGAACCGTGTCGGACGCCCGACGACCGCTCGAACCGATGCTCAGGTGACCAAAGTGAAAAAGGTTTTGGACTCTGATAGGCGTTTAACCATCGCCCTTATCATTGAGGGGACCAGCCTTTCAGTCGGGACTGTTCCCACCATTGTAACAGAGGATCTTGCGATTAGAAGAGTGTGCGCGAAGCTGGTGCCGAAAGTCTTGAGCGAGGAACAAAAACTGTCGCGGGTGGAAATTTCGCAAGAAATTTTGGACTGTGTCCAGGAAGATGAAGATTTTCTCGACAACGTTATTGCCTCAAAGGATAGCTCAGAAGAAGCTCAAAAGATATCGGCTCGATTCCATCGAGGCGGTTCAAGCGGCGACGACAAAGGCTCTCAACAGTATTCCGGAAACTGATTTCCAGCGGGCTTTTGACGAGTGGCAGACGCACCGAACTGCAGGTGTATCGATGCAGGAGGTATGTATTTTGAAAAAGTTTTGATTTTTGGAACCAGTCCCGATACTTATTGTACGGACCCTGTAGATGTGTGTGTGTGTACATATATATATATATATATATATATATATATATATTGATCCTAGAAAATGAATTTAAAAATTTGTTATGTTTACAAAAAGGCGATAAAACGTAATTTGGTTAAATAGGCATTTGATTACACTCAATTTAGGCATCCAGTTTTAAATTTCAGAACTGTAAGAAAATACTAAAATTTGCAGTAAACAAATCTTAAATATTGGAGACTGCTTGTTACTAGTCTTTTTCCATCCTATAAGCCGATGACTTAATGTTAACACAATCTTCAGCTACGTGGTCGTAATCTCTTATCATGGATAGTTTTAAAGACACTCTCAATCTACGGCACGAAACGCCTTGGTTTACTCACCTGCACTAAGGAACAAATCGGCACTTACCAGAGGGATATGCCTCGGGTGGCTAACTGTATTAACCCTGTTCACGTTCTCCTTAGGGTCCGTAGATCATATCACCCTTCGTATGGAATGATTATCCCTTGTCTTTCTTATTTGGGATGTAGAGGCCACCGGTTGCGTGAATATCTTCGTGGCTATTTTAATTTATGCTCATTAACCCTTCATTTTTACTGACATGACGTTCATGGTCATACATTTTTTGGAAGAAGGTTAAAATAACTATCCACGGTATAACTGAAGTCTACAGGAAACTTAGTAATAATATATTTTCTTTTTGTTAGATTTGAAACTTAAGGTAATATTAAAAAATATGCTCCATTAAACGTCTACTTTTTCGCCCTTTTGTTTTTAATGAGGTGTCTGTCATCCACCGTTCAGACACTTGGCCGTCCTGGATAACGGACAAAGGGATAAAGAAATGGTAAGAAGAACCTAACTTCCGATACAATCCTGATTCAATACTCATTTAAATGTACATTTTATTCGAGTACATTCATACGTAATGCACATTATTCAATGATTTACAACGATCTCATGACAAAATAAAATTAATATTTTCGATTATTATGAGCTGAATTTCGAAGTTATTATGAAAACCAGTGGAACCAAATCCATTTAAATTATTTTATTAATAAATTTTAAATGCTAGGATCATTCAGGAGATATCAGTTTCAGGTAATGATCCAAGCATAAAAATGCCATGGGAATGTGCAAATCGTAAAATATCTTCACCTGCATCTACACAATACCTCACACACCGCTGGAAAGGTATGCTTCTGCATGTATTTGCACGGCAGAGATATTTTAGTTGAATATGTAAGGCCATAAACAATCAAGTACAATCGTGTACTCACATGCAAATGTTCATCATACTTTTATTGCTGCACTAGATCAATTCATTAAATGTTAGAATTTAAGCTAATTTAATTCTTTCCGTCTCCTAGGCTCGATGTTGTTATGATTAAGTATTATTTGAGTGAAGAACGAGTGCATATGAACTTGTGCTGGTGTTTCTCTTATTTTATCCTGAAAGTGGAATTTGCCAATATAATTTGGTGTCGTAATAATTCCCTCTGAGTCATAAGAAAATTTCTATGCCCTGTTAACTTTCTGAAATCATGTCCTATCAATTGTTGAAGGGAGACTTTTTTCAAAAGGAAAAAGCAACATTTAGCTTAACCTTTACCTTCATAAAATCAGTCCATCATAATTTCACGAAGTGCTTATATTATTACCATAAATTAACGTTTTCCTCATTAAAAAATGTTGCAGTGATGCCTATAGTGCAGATGTAAAGTTTAAACTAACGAAAGCCTAATAAGCTAAATTTGGAATTCTTTGACTTCAATTCTTACACAAGACTAGAGAAATTATGACAAAATATTAGATTTATATAGCTGATATAAATAAGCTATTCGAAGTGAACATTGTTCGGATCAACAGATTTTGAGATATCTCTAGTTTTACGTTAATTGGCCATTTCTTGAAAATATACTCGTGGTGAATAAGGAATAAAGTATTTTTCCTTGCATGGTTAGGTAGATATCGTTCGAGAACTAAACAAAGCATGCTTACTTCTCAATTTTGACACTGCCGGTAAAAGTACCTCGTTAAAACACACAGCCCTAGTTCATTTATATGAATAAACAACAATCCAAAAATAGTCAAGTTACCTTTTACACAGGATTATGAACAAAAATACGATAGCGAAGAATTAAAAATACGTAAAATACAAGGAATACACGCAAAAAACTTGAAATATGAAAATAAAATCTTGCACAGAAAATTTCGCACTGACAATCTCATAACAGGAATCAAGAGAGTGAAAAAAGTTCATCTTTATTCATCATTGTACCATTGAACAAATTATACGGACAGTCAATATATTAGGCACATGAAAGATAAAAACGATGGGAAGGTAGTTATTTAATCAGTTAAAACAGCTGAGGGAATTGAAGATGCGTAGCAAGCGGTAGGAAGGATCCCTAACGCTTATTTCATGTTTCCATCTTCGTCACGGTAAAACGGAAGTAGGGCGAAATTGAAAAGCAACAACGACAGATAACGCACTGGTTGGCTAACCCACGGATAACGGGATAAAATGTCGGCTTAAGTATGAATGACGAGCTGTTCTTTCTTCTTATATCATAGGGCCGTGTAAAAGTTGGACCTCCGCCGACGGTGTGGCTTCAACCCAAATGTTCCATTAATTTTAATTTTTTCATCAAATATCCCATTTAAAAATAATCCATAAATAGATGATTATTTTTAAGGATTTTCGTTTTCAAAAATGATCCATAGCACTGAAAAATTAAAGCTTTTCATAACCTATGGCGTCCTATTAAAATTATCTTCTGGAAAATTCAACCTTTGTGCTCAAACGAAACGTCGAAACGATCAAATTAGGGAAACGTTCAGGCTGCTAATGGAAGATAGTGAGCTGAGTATGACTAATGACTCTCTTTACAATGCTTTAGGATGAGTTACATCGAGAATTAAATCTCATCCGGTCCCTAGGGACATATTTAATTCCTCTCCGATATTAACAGAAAAATGTGGGTGGCGAGTTAAAAGGCTTCACCGGCTGAGTCATTCTATCGCCAAACTCAATGGGGCAGTGTAAAGGCGATACAATAAATACGTCAACTCAAGGTTTGTTTTGATAAGATTTGCTGTGAAACAAAGATGAGAATATTTCCGGCCCACAACGTGTAACAAATAAACTATTTCCTATCTTCAGTATGCTTGTTTAATTACGCTAAAAGATAACAAACCGGTGGCATGACATTCTGAAAAACAGCTAAATAAGTGAATTTTAAAATTGAATTTGCTTTTTCTACCAACTGGTAAATTACTCAAGACAAACAGTAGGAAGGATGTATTAATATTGTTATTCACCATTTTTTGTTAGATAACAAACCCTTCTATGATGTTATTATGGCGGTTAAATGTCAATTTAGCGGGGTTTACGGTGTTAGTTGCCAGTGATTATATCCTTAAACCATAGTTAATCCTAATAAAGGATTTGTATTTCTGATGGAGCGATTTTGAAAACATTATATCAAACCTTGAAGATTCAGACAGAATGGGTAACAATATTAATTCATAGAATAATAAGCAGATATGAAACGGAAGTGAAATATAATTTCATAGATTAAAATTCTTACGTCTAAAATGAAGAGAGCATCGGTGAGGGGAAAATTATTAGACAAAATGAAAACGAGGACCTATTGAATTCTTTTGCCTGTAATCTATGTTAAATGCAGTGAATTTAACAAGAAAAGTCATTACAGAAGAAAATATCCATTAACCTGGTGGAATTCGTGTTGTCGTAGCTAATTTTAACTCGTGGTCTAACTCATATCCTCATAGACTGTTTATACACTACCCATTTGGTTAACTGCACTCAAATTCGTATGACTTTCCCGTGTCCAATCTCCTGGATTCATTATAAAGAGGTGTATGGTAAAATTGTCATGAAGTCGAATATGCAATACGCAAAGAGGGACTGTACGTGCGGAGCTTGGTTATGCTTTCAAAACATTCCCAGCACGCGCCAATAACAAAGGTTTGCTGAGGTGACGAGTCGACGAAAGGGAACGCAACCTTGGGAGCGGAAATATAAATTCATTGTTGAGTCCACAAACTCATCCTTTGGCCGAGAACTCTAGCCAATAAAAAAATGTAACACCCTGTAAAGTACACCAATTCAGAACGTTTATAACATTAATTCACGTCATAAAATTGTGAGCAGTGCTTTTTCATTTTTAGGGTATGGTATCGGTAAATGTCAGCCCAGTTCCGTGAAAGATTCTTAAAATTACACATAATTAATAGTAGCAGTCGTTATTTAAGAATTTATTAAAAACATAAAGGAATTGCCAGCCACTTAAAAATCATTTTCCTCGACCAGGTCGCAGATTTTTATGCGATGAAATTCTTGATATTTCGATGCACATCATCGGATGATTGCATTACAACAGCTGTCACCGCAGTTCTTTGAATTTTAATTGAACCATATCGTGATAAACGATCATGTAAACTATTTTTTGCCTCAAAGACTGTCAAAGCCTTTTTTTAATAAGTTTATTAGTTTATTTCATCGACTCTTGTCGGAATATGTCATTCATGATTCAATTGCACACATTAGGCAAAATGTATTAAATGTTAGCTAGAAAAATATGGTGATGTATGTATTTGATTTAGTATTCTAATAAGAATAAAGAAGACGTTCACATATCAAACACTTCATAATTATGAGAAACTTCAATCAAAATTAATTAGTATTTAATTGAGATATCAATAATAAAGACTGTCTGCAGAATTTGGATATAAATATAAAATGCAATGCAATAGTATAAAGGGATCGTAATGAAGGGATGTGCTGAAAATTTTCATTTTATAAATATACTGATTAGGTTGCATATTTGTTGAAATTGTGCAATAGTAATGTAAAGTAGATTTATCTTTTATTCAAACTATTTTGGAATACGTGGAATGAACGAAAAGTGTTCAGGACCAGCGAGTATTCGAAGGCCGTTTTAACGTATGGTCAACCGTTGGGAGAAGGCCGGCTCAGGAATACCTTTGAAACCATCGGACCATGCAAAAAGGATTAGGGAGCTTAATTTATTGGTGAGTGTCGGTGAAATAGCTCAACCTCTCCGCACTCCAAAGAGTAGGGTAGTTGAGTCTCATCGATCGCTTAAATGAGGCGTTTATATTGCTTTCGTAGGATTCTCCCTTCTAAATTAAAATCCTTTTCCCACCCATGCCCGTCAATATAAAAAAAGAGCTACCCTGTTTCATTAAATGCCCTAGCTCTCCTAAATGAACGACCTCGAGAATGGAGAGGATGTTAAGTTGGCCGCGGAGAGCCTGAAGCGATCATTCCCACCCCCTGTGAAGTTCAATTGCTGTGGAAGTTGTGAACTGTGACTAATTAATTAAATGTTGTCCTGTGGAGGAAAATTACTTTTTTGTGTGCTCAAAGAAATTAAAATAATACTTTTCATTCAAGATAAAATTCCAATTACGATGTACCTTGAAGTAAACAAAAACAAGAGTAACCATACCAACGTTCGCTTGCATCCGGTTTGTTTTTCTCCTCCGTAATAAGCGGTAAAGGAATAATATCGCCATTGAAGACACCTAGAAGGTCAAATTAAACGCTGGGATATTTAAGAATTCCTTGCCAGGCAAATAAATCAAATGATGGGAGAAATTAGTCATTAAATACTTGCTTAAAAGTGGCACTGAATGACCCAGCATAGGTTTGTCGTGTTTTTCTTATCAGAATAATTGTTAAATTCTTTCGAAGGTTTTTTTTCTATCAACTCCCTGGCTCACATTTTCCATAAACCTGAAATCATTCAGCAATACAGTAATTTGACATTAAACCAAAGAAATGTTGCATACCCTTTTCTTACTTTCCATCATCAGGCCGCTTCAATCACCGATCTCACCAAATCTTGGACTGCCTTTTTATACAATTAAAATAAATGACTCTCAGAGTATACAATTTCGATGTATTTCGTAGGATATTGAATAAACTTTTGAGCAGCGTAAATTATACGCTTTCTCTTATTCTAATTCTTTCATCAAAGCTGCTATGTTATTTTATTGAAATTATGGAGATTTGGGAATTCACGCCGGTATTGCCACTCGAAGTATACATGACTTCCGAAAAACTCGGTATAACGCACTGCGACGTGAAATAATTCGCAGTTTATTCGAGTAGTCAAATTGTCCATCGAATTTATATTTACGATATTCATGGTTAGAAACACTAAAACTTGAACTTAGCATTGACCAAACATTAAAAGGGGGCGGGATCCTATTTAACGCCCACATGGAAGTACCAATGCCACTTATGTAAGGAGATTCGCATACAAAAGGGGACTCACCTTCGGGGGATGGACGAGCCGGGCTCCAAGGCCAGCTCGTATAAGCACGCTCTGTCGATCACGCGTGGCGCTCTCACTTGGAGGAATCGAAGGCGGGAAAATAAAAAGGCCAATCCCAAGGCGATAAGGAAGCCTCGAAGAGGTTCCTTACTATCGGGAGTTTTCACTGCAGCAGGCTTTACTCACTTGTGGCCTCTATGATATTTTAAGATGGCGCAGATAATAAATAACAAAAGGTTGTTCTCCCCCGCCACTCGAAACATCACACTTCCGAGAGAAACACGCCACGCAGATGCGGGAAAACCCGCGGTTCGCACTCAACCGGCCGCAACAAGTTGAGATATTTTAGCCGAGGGGTAGAGGGTTTCTTTGTTCGTTGTGTTCGACTGTTCGTACGTTCGGAACAAATAATAGGAGAGGAGAGAGAAGAGCACTAGATAGGATAACAAAACAAATTAAAAGATAAAATCCCGTTCAATCTTCAGCAGTGGCACGAGACAACTGGGAGTAGGAATAAGGTTCCTTGAAACCGTCCCAATCTGAGAACACTGCCTATCCCTGGAAAACACCACTCACTGCCGCGGCAAACCGCCACCACTCCTGAGCCAAGGTGGAGCGGGAAAACCCCAAGGGTATGACAGGGTTTTATTTCCTCCGCTTCCAACACCACTTTCAATCCGCTCGGGATCCCTCTGCAAGGGGGGCGCCAAGCTGGCAAAAAAGCGCAGAGGGGAGCGTGCCGGTCTCCACGGGCTCAATCGCCGATACGTATACATCAAATCCCCCTCTCTTTCTCTCTCTCTCTCTCCCTCCGTCGACTCCACTACCACCGCCGCCGGGCCGTTCGGGAATAAGTCCGGAGAGCGACTGACTGCGCGAGCCAGGAAGCGGGCAGCCGACGGTACCCTCCCTCAACACGCGCGCGGTATGGAGGAGGAAGGGGCGACGGAGGATCGAGGGAGGGAGGGAGCTTACGAATGGAGGGTGTGGGGTGGTGATGGAGTATGTGGGCGAGACGGAGGAGAAGAGGTAAGAGTGAGAAGGGGGAAGTATGGGGGACACCTATGTGCAAAAGCAAGGGGGGGTGGAACGGACGCGAGAAGGGGACCGAGAAGCTGAGTAAGGCGTTCGCGTAGAAAAACGAAGAGCGGGAGGAGGGGGTGAGGGGCAGGAGAGAGAGAGTTTCACTCGTGCGCCCAGGAGGTCTCCCCTTCCCGGCATTGAGTAACCTTTCCTTGCGTGACATTGACGCGCGAGCCGTTAACTCGCACGCACTTCAACCTTGTTCCATGGAAGATGGTACTCGGCGCGGTGCAATATGGGGAGTCCCTGATGGAGGTTTGACCGAGAAAGTAAAAGGCAACGCGGCCGGTGGTCGGGAAGAGTGAAGACCTTCCTCCCTCATAGTTCAAAGGTGATCTCCGCTACTTTTAAGTTCTTCCCCCCATGCTTTATCTTACCCTCCATTTTATTCACCCTACCAGCAACCCCACTCGCATACCCGCTCGCAGCGCTTTCCCGCTCCACGCCCCCCCCTACATGCCCCTCCCCACCGTGGCAAAGTGCCACCGGCGGCAGGCAGTGACGGGAGACCCCTTTCTGGCCATTACGGATTCCGCACCTCGCCTCCTCTCCTCCTCCGCCTCCCTCACTCCCTTCCGGCGGCGCTTTTTTCGGCTCTCGTCCTGCCCTTCCCTCGATCTAGGCCCACTTCCCCGCACCACATTCATTCTTCAACGCTTCCCATTCAACCTCCCCCTCCCTTCCTGAATCTCCCGCCACTGCTCACCCTTTCGCCTCCGTTTCTTGAGGTGGAGAGAGAGATAGGAGAATGAGGAATAGATGATGATTTACTAATCAGAGTTCGGACCTCAGGAGCGACTCATAGCACACCGTATTCACAGTTCGTCAGCACAGTTGCAACTCCGTTGCAAGCTCGATCATAGATTCGTCGTCATAAATATAGAGATTAAGGAGGTAGGCAACCGCACTCCTCAATTATGTCTTAATCCAAGTTAATCCCCTGAAAATCCTTGAGCCGATTTCTTCTTTCTCAAATCTCGTTCAATTTTTCTTCTCTCTTGGTATATCTCTTCTCGGTCAATGCCTGAAAACTGTTGGAAGTAAAGCGCCAATAAAACTATTTTTTGAGATTTTTAGTTTTTAAGGAGAGGAATTAGTTCGAAGATGACATTTTATGGATCCGAAAATATTAATGCAACGTTTGCTGATATTTTGGCTCAAATTTAAAATTGTATCATTCAAAAGTGGTGGAATCGATTACTAAATGCAAAAGCGTCTGCATTCGGAAGGTGGTCACTCCATGCTACATATTCTATGCCAGACGAAGAACACGTAGTGTCTATCTGTTACCAAGCGTCCATTAATTACGAAAAAATGTCATTACGAGAGGAACTCATTCTAAAAACAGCTGATTGAGAGTTGATGAGGGCTATACCAAATGCTCGTAATCTATTCGGTAATTGGAATCTATCGATTCACTATTTCACAGATTATCAAATTCTTTGTGATAATAATTTCCGTCAATATGTAAATTTATTTCTCTTTAAAAAGCATATTACACAAACACTAGGAATCTTGTATTCCCTTCCTCTTGCAATGCTGTTGGTGCTGCGTAACTCAGACCATGACTGAGAGTGACCCGGAAAATAAAAATTTTAAATAAACGTTTACATGATGAAATGACAGCCTTTGTCATTTATGAACTATGGTTGCAAAAGCAAATATAATGAGAAATTGCGGACGTAGCATTTCAAATCAGTATGGATGACGGTGAGTTTTACCGGCTTACGTAGTTGAAAATCGAAATGGCGCTTCAAATAGTACCTACTACTCAACAGTAAGGTGCCTCAGTGTACGTATTATTTGAATTAGGATGATTTTAGCGGTTCCCTTCGACTCCATGTGTGCGCGAGTGCATTAGTATATATACAAGAATATAGTATATGTGTGTATATATATATATATATATATATATATATATATATATATATATATATATATATATATATATATATATGTGTGTGTGTGTATATATATATGTATATATATATATAATATATGTATATATATATATATACATATATTTATATTCATATGGTAATAGATATCAGGAAAAAGGATAAAAACACGCATAAAAGACGAACACAGAAGAGGTGGGGAAGGCGGAATCGAACAGATCTCAAAGGTAAAAATATTTCCGAGACCGGGGCTTTCCACTTGCTGGGTGGATGCTCTAACCACTTGGTCTATCGAGAAAACGAGATCTGTGGGTGTTTTATGTCACCAAGTGCCCCGATTCTTTGGCCAAGAGATGGCGTCAGGGGGCTGTTTCACCCACCAAAGGAGAAATAGAACACACACAGGAGGAAAAGCAAGAGAAAAGAAAAGTCGTGGACAATAAGCGGAGATACTCGGAGGACGTAAACACCTATTCTATAGATCCATTTAACATTTAGTCTTATTTTCCACGGATATGAGATTTGGACGATAGGAGAAGCTGAGAAAAGAAGTTTGGAGGCGATTGAATGTGATACTACAGAAGAATTTTGAAAATAAAATAGAAAAACAACAAACGTGAGTAACATATGAAAAAGTACTTCGAAGAGAGGTTGAAAAGCGAATCCTATGGAGTACGTTTACTACTAGAAGAAGAAAATTTATTGGATATAATCTGAAGCACGATAGTTTACTGATAATACCTGTAAGTGACGGAAACAGAGAGGGTCTAATATGAACTGCGAGAAGTTAGTGATGGAAAATGTTTGTGTATGAGGAAATAGAAGGATTGGTAGGAGGCAGGCTTAGTAACTGAAGGTGATGAATGGCCCTAAGAAAATAGTATCTGTTCTTATACGAATATTTAGGCGAATGCATGAATATTTATGTACAATTTATTCTGTAAAACCGTTTATTTTCCGCCAATTTAGAATGGTTTGACAATGGAAACATAGTTACACGGAGGTAGCATTCTATACGAGATAAGTTCATAAAAGTTTGAATCCGATTTGCTATTCCAGTTGCAATTCCTGCATTATATACGTATCCCGAAGTTCCCTTGAAACTTCCCAGGACCACAAAAACTAGGTCACGATCTAGTATCAGGATCTAGAGCTGCGATAGGTGACCTCTGACCTATATATCTTAATGTATATCGTTCCCAAGCTGTGGTTTATCCCCTAGCCTTTTTTTGTTAGAATATTAATGTTTTCGGATTCCTTTCCTGAGCTCGAACTCCATAGTTTCCAAGGAAATCATTTTGATTTTCTAAGATTTTTCTTACTTTTAATTGGATCAAATGTACGAAAGAACAAAATAACAAAAATAATTTGGAATATGAATTTTTTGCATAAAAAATCATTCCTAAAATTGGTAAACATTCAAATAGTATACTTCGCAATAAACGGAATCACTCATTCGCTTTGGAGAAGAGAAATATTTCGTGGAAAATGGTTCTAGTTATGATTAATTACTTTAATATATCTGTATTTGCAATATAATAAAAATAATATTAAAATGTAAAACTAGTTAATGGCGTAGGTCACTCTGAATTTAAGGTTATTTATTTATACAGAAAGTTAAAAAAATACAAAAATCAATACAGCACCATTGGATTGGATATCTTCAGTCATAAAACTTATTTGTATACATTGCCACTACCATTGATACTGCATTTTTGCTAGCGATAAACAAGAGCCGGTGCGCCGTGCTCGTAAAATCTGCACCAGCCACAATCGCAGTTTATTATATTTTAGTTCGGGTAAAATGTATTAATATCTTCGAAACCGAGCTCTATACTTTTCATTTCTCGGAGAACATGAACCTGGCTCTAGAGAGCCCCTCCATCAGACCCATATTTTTTCCCTGTTGGATAACTGTTTACCTAGACCCTTAGATAAAGACCCTTACCCTTATTGTAATTAACTCTAAAATAGTAAGGGTAAATATACCTTTACTCTTATTACAGGTTACTATTTAGTAGACGGTTGAAGTGTTAACCAAAGAGGCTCGGTTTAAAATCTGGGTGATACCTCTAATGATCCAGGTAGGCACTACGCGAATTTCTGGTCTGGTCAAGAACTTGCGGAAAAAGCGCAGGTGTTACCGGAAAAGGAACTGACCTCCTCATTCTGAATGTGTGATTTTTTGAGGAAAGTTACCTATGAAGTAAGCCCTACCCTTACCTTAGAAATCGATCATCGTGCTTTAGACAGTGGATGCAAAGATTCAGAGAATGGAAATAAAATTAAATAAATATTTTTACTACTGAAATACGAAGTTATGCCTAAATTACAAAATAATTTTTGAAGGTAAATTTTAAACTTTGAATGATTAAATGTAGTGCATGAGGAAGAAGGTCTTTTACTAAGAAAAAATTGAAAAAGTAATGCAAACTTACTAAATTTTCGAAAAAAGAATTGACAATCTACTTGAAATATGTGTGTTTCGAATTGATAAAGTTGTCAAAAATTTTAGTAGATACGTTCAGAAAAATCAGGTAGAAATCGAATCTATCGAGAGAATGGAGAATTACAGTGACAGAAATCGTTCTCCTCACACTTCATTGTTTTCAAGAAATTCATGATAATGAAAGGAGTGGGGATGCCAACGTTCCCTGATATCCAGGTCGGGAAACATTGCTCCTGATTTGCCAGCACTCCAATCCTTTCCACCATTATCCTTTTCATTTCCCCATGACCCTCCTCACACCTCCTCTCCGCTCACCTTTCGAATCAGGTCGTCTACATGGAAACCGCCGTGTTCCACTGTTATCCCGATTCACGCCTTCGCTCTAGCGGTCTGTGTTTATCGTCGTAGATGGCGATGCCAGCTAAATTTTTTAACGGCAACATAAAGCCTCTTTCCTCTTTCCCCTTCTCTCCCCCTTCTTCCTTGCGGAGTCATATTTTCGCGTGGCAAAGCCGGAAGCACGATTCTCGCCTCGCCGTCTCGGCGCAGTTAGGCTCCGAGATGCGCCGAGACAATGGTCGGGGAGATACCTCCACCTCGTTCATCCCGCCCTCCTTCACTCCCTCGCTTCCTCACTCATTCCCTCCTAGTCAGGGTCTCCATCATCACCCCCTATTTCCAAGTTCCATCCGCTTCCCTCCCCACCCTACTTATACCCCTGCGAACGGTGGTGAAAGCCCAACCCCTCTCTTCTCGCAGCCTCCGCCTCCACTGCCACCCTCCCGTTTTCTTTCGAGGGGTTATAGTGTGGCCTGGGGGAGGGGAGGGGGAGTGGCTGGAGGAGTATGAGGGGATGTTAGTTTGTCGGCAAGGGTGTGAGGAAGAAATCCATAGATGAGTGGACGCTTTTCACTTCCTCTCTCCCCCCACTCTCTCTCTCTTCTCTCAACTCCCTCCCATATTTTCCCGCTGAAGAGCAGAGTAAAGTGAGTAGTGAGGGAGAAAAATATTACAATCGCGTAGCGTACAAATTCGGGCCCTCGAAAAAGCAGACTGCCTGGCACTGATTTTCTTTTCTTTTGCCCTTTCTCCAGTGCGTGCCATTACTGCTGAGTATTGGATTTTTTTCTCTCTCTCTTTCTCGTCTCGTGGTCTTGCCAAGTTGAGTACCAGATATCTCAGGAGTCTCAGGATGGTTCCAGTTCATGATAATTCCCACTCGTGAGATAAGTGTGGAAGTCGGGAACCCTTCAATCATCCCAGAATTCTGCGCGGCGGGAGCTGATGGAGCGCTTTAGACGGAGTCTGGGGAGTCTGCTGCACTTTATGCGTTGAGATACATAAAGGCTCTTGTCCTCATGACAAACCCGGAGTGGACTTTTCAATAAAAGAAAGCTGTCACCAAAGTGTATTAAATTCAAGGCGATATCCATTGGTCCTCGTGTCACACGGTGAACGCTCTTGCAAAACACTTGTACTTCGCTGTATAAAAATGTCATTTTCAAAATAAAAATATTGGACTTAACTGATGCAGATTTCAATTGTTATTGGCTGTTTACAATTCTCTGTAAACACTTTTTATATTTCCTGAGAAATTGTGGATTATATGCGCCAACAAAACAAATTCCAATAAACGTGGCGATTCGCAAATTCAACTACTACTAAGCCATTGGACAAACGGGGAATAAATGTTCAACTTAATCCCTTTCACTGTATATTTACCTAACCCTCTCATTTAGATGCAAGAATTATAAAAACAGGATATCTTCTAAAGAGAGCGCTCTTCAGCGACTACTCAAATATATAAAAGCTTTGACTGAAGCATTTAAACATAGAAACCCAGGGAAAGCACTCTCACACATTCGATTTTGACCTGATGATGACGATTAAGGATGATGACGGCCGTGCCATCGAAACTTCAAAACTAAGTATGTGAGGGTCCTTTATCTATATTTTTGTGTTTAAATGTTTCAAGCAAAGTTTATATATATCATCAGTATGCAGTAAAACAATCCTAGGATTGGTTTACTGCAGCCCTCCATTCTACTCTATTCAATGTCAATTCCCTCAATCCCTGATACCTTCTAAGTCTTACGCCCTTCTTAATTTTTCCTTAGTATAATTCTCTTGCTCTTCCTCGTAGAAACTTCCCTTCTATTTTTCCTTCTATTATATTCCTAAGCAATCCATTGTGCCTCAAGGTCTGCCCAATCGAAGTCTTTCTTCTTTGCCGTAGATTTCTTCATATGGTCTCATCCTCTTCTGCTCTATAATGTACTTTCTCGTCTCTTAACTTGTCTGTCCATTTAATCTTTAGCATTCCCCTCCAGCATCATGTTTCAATGGCTTCTATTCTTTGCTGGTCCCCTTTTCCAACGCTCCAAGTCTGGGAAATATAGAGCGCCATGCTCCCCACGCAAGTCTTGACAAATTGCCTCCTTGTTTCCAGTCTTAGGTTTTTGAACAAAGTGGCTGCCTCTTCTTCATGAATGCGTTCTTAGCGTTTGGCCTATTCTTCGCTTGATGTCAATTCTAACTTCTTCCATCTCATGTAACGAGTATGCTGCTGCCCAGGTATATCAAAGATTCCACATGCTCTAGTTTAACCGCTCGAATTGTGATACCTGCATTCAGCTTCTCTCTTCCACATACAAGAATTTTAGTTTTCTTCTCGTTGATGTTCATATTATATTCCCCTATTACTTGGTCCATAGCACTTAAGAGTGGTTTGCAGATCCTCGACCGTTTCCGCCTCTACTCCGATGTCATCTGCAAACCGGAGCATATTGTTTTCTTCTCCATTTACCTTGACTCTTTTGCTACCCAATTCTTGTGTTTCTTTTATTTCCTCTTCAAGGTATACGTTGAATATTGCTGGAGAGAGGTTGCATCCTTGTCTCACTCTTTTGTTTATTTTGGCTTCTATTCTCCTTCCTTTTTTGTTTGTATTGTTTTAACCTGATTATTGTAAAGGTTATGGATACTTATTCCGTAGTTGTAGTCCATTCCAAGCGCTTCTAGTATCTTGAACATCTTGTTCCACTCGACGTTGTCAAGGGCATTCTCCAAGTCCACCAATACCACTTTTGATGGCTTATTTAGGTGCATAATTTTTTCGGCCAGAACTTTCAAGTTAAGAATCGCCTCTCTTGCTCATCGGTTTTTCCTGAATCCGAATTGGTTTTCTGAGAGGTTTGCTTCTATCATTCCTACTATTTTCCGGCTAATTATCCGAGCGAAGATACGTAAGTCACCAGGCTCAATGTTCTGTGTTCCTCCCATTTATCAGTGTTCGGTCTCTTATATACATATATATATTTATTTATATATGTTGTTTGTGTATATGAACTTAGTTTAAAATATTTAAACACAGATAAAGGACAATCACATATTTAGTTTTGACGTTAGGACGGCACGGCCGTCATCATCACGTCACTGAATATGTTATATATATATATATATATATATATATATATATATATATATATATATATATATATATGTATATATATATATATACATAGATATATAGATCAGCTTTATTAATGTGCACGAGATAAGTTTAATTGGCAGGATATAATTGCGGGAGTTAAACCTTTTGCGAAGTACTGAAATAGTAATTTCCCACTCTAATTTATTACGCACAACGTGTTTCAATACCAATCATTATCAGTTACACTATACTTAATAAATGTGTATCCGATGACAATTATGATAATTTGGCACTGAAACGTAGTCTAAGTAATAAATCGCTGTGGAAAATTACAAACTTTATTAATTCGCTACATATGGTAGTATGTAGGTCAATCTCTGAAGACTTCGAAAAAATTCGAACTGTAATTAAAAGTAAATGTTAAGAGATATCCTGTAACGGTGAGACTGAAAGGGAAAACAGGACTTATGAAAATTCTATTCGAGTAAATTATGTACCTCTGAGTATTGAGTGCTAGGAGCTCTTACCGCCAACATTTCATGAGTCTCACACCCGGGAAGACTGTGGGCACATCTCAAGATTCTAGTCTTGATTAAATACTTTATATGAAAATGTATTGAATGAGGAAAATAGAGTTGCTGTTTCACTTTAGCTGCGCCACACTATGGAAAATTCTACGACTGCTGATTTGCCATCGGAGAAAGTGCTAATTAAGAAACTAGATAATTTCCAGAGAATATTCGTTAGAAATGTGAAAATGTAAAACGGGAATGAATTTAGTGTGACGAGAATATAAATACGGGGACGAAATTATTGCAGAAAGTGAGATGGTAGCCTCTTTCTTGTCACTGTGATTGTGAGCATTTAGAAAAGCCCAGACCCATGAATTCATTTGCTATCGATACTAAGTGGATTTTTAGATGTCCATACGATATCGAAAAATTACAACGAATAAATAAAATAAGACAAATAGGCTTCGGCATTAATTAAAAAATGAATATACAAAGGTATGCACAGTGTAGTACAAAGGTTAGACTCTCGCACTGTATTAGAGACTATGAAGTGAATTAGAAAGTGTGACTCAAATCACTTCCCGCCGAAGATTGAAGACAAGGGCACCATCCTTCTTAATGCCCAACAACTTGTGCCTCCAAATGAATTAAAAATCCAAGAAAATAATCGAATGATAAAAATTAACTTTTCACGTCACTGAGAGGCGTTTCAACCTAGAGGAATTTGTCAAGAAAAGAGATGCTGTCTCTCAGCTCCTTAAATCTCATTTACCCTCTTCAGCACGAGGCAAGAGTTCTTTTAAGCACTCTGGATGCTAACCGCTACACTTAGAAGAATAAACTGAGTTCTGGGGTAGGCACGTCATTGTTTTCCAATACAACGCTCAAATATCATAAATCCTACGTGGATTTAATACAAAATATTTACTGTTATAATTTAAACAAAGGAAGATAAAGAATGCAATACGATTTAAAGCGTTAAAAGGTGCAATAATATTTTCACTTTTTCAAATCAAATCCAAACCTTGTTTTCATCAATGTAAGTCTGCGTGCTTTTAGTTACTAAACGAGGGTTAACTCGGGTGAAAATATAATGCGAATTCATCGATCTAATATTGTCGTAAAATAGAATACTATTCAGATTTTGTAGAGGACATACGATTTTAAAAATGAGTCCAAGATTTAATTATAACCCTCCAGTTGCATGTTCTGCCACTAACGCTTCCAGCGGACATACGAGTATATTATATTTTCAATGTAGACTGTGCATGCGAATGGAATTACATAAATCATTTAAGGTAAAGCAATGAAAGAACATCCGATTTAATTCCAGATATTAAGCAATTATACAAAACATGCAATTTTTGGAAACACCAATGAAAAGTTTCCCATATTTTATAGTTCAAACATTTCATTTTAAAAACCAATGGGTATTTTACTGCCTAAAATTCAGTCTTGCCTTTCACGATTTCTTGGTTTCACATGTATAGCCTAACTTCGTGTGCTGTATAATTCTGACAAATGCATTATTTAATTTAGATAGTAAGTGAAATTCGATTGATTGGTTTAGAAATTTGTTTGCTTGCCTTTATTTGGATAGAATTATAATTCATTATTAATAGATCATACTTAAGCAATAGATCCAAATATTGGTTTCATCGGTGATGTGCAGTGGAGGTCATCTCTTATTAAGCTCTACAGCAGGTGAACTTAAAACTAGGGTTTTAAGTTCACCTGCCTGTTGCCCATAAAAATATTCAGCAGCCACTTTTTGTGACCACTAAATTTCTTCCAACACCCCTCTCTCCTCCACCACCTTGCTTTCTTGTTTGTTTTCCTTTCTATCCACTTGACCTTTTCCATCCTTCTCCAGATCCACATTTCAAAAACCTCCAATCTAAGCCTAACATCTTGATTCAACGACCATGTTTCTGCATCGTATAAAAATACGCTCCATATCAAAGTTTTAACAATTATTTTCTTAGCATTATTACCCAACTCCCTGTCATCATCAATTCGATCTTCTTATGAAAGCTTCTTTGCTCAAGGCATTATTCTTTTTATTCCCGGTAGTACTTTGGCCATCTTCGTGAATAACATTCGCAATTTAGCTAAACTACTCCATCTGCTAAGTTTTTGTCCTTCAATTTTTATTTTTATTTTAGCCTTTCCCTTTTACCATCTCCTCCACACATACGTTAAAAACGCGGATGGTAATAAAAATCCCAGTCCCAATCCCTCTTTACTGTTATGCCCATCACAACTCTTAATCTGTCACGTGAATCCGAGCAGTCTTAGTCTAAGGCACAAGTTGCAAATATGTTGCTCATCCCTCTGATCTGCCCCTTTTTTCTGCAATAAAAGGACATTGTATTCATTGTACATTGATTAATTCTACCAGTTTACTCTATCGAACGATTTCTCAAAATGTACGAAACAAACAAATAAAACTAATTTTGCTCGATACCTCTTTTTATCAGTGACATCATTACCTGGAGGGCATCATGTGTGGCTCTCCCCTCGCTGACTCCAAGGTGATCAACCACTGAATAATCATGTACCATATCCATCATCCTGCTTTAATCGATGATCTTGAGTAACACTTTACCTTTTCTTATTTTGGAATAGGAACTAGCACTGATCTGACGAAATCTTCCGGCCTAATTTCTCCTTTATAAATGTTACAAATTATCTCATGTAAACTCTTTTATACCCGTTTTTCTAAATCCTTAATTGGTTTTGCGGGAATTTTTTACTACCCACGGTCTTATATGGTGTAAATTCCCTTAATCCTCTTTCTATCTCACAATCAAGAATGCCTAGGCATAAGATGTCCCCATCTACGTCATTATGTCTATGTCTAAGCTCTCTGGCCTAAAATTCTACCAGTTATCCGTTAGTTTAACAGAAAAGCGGCGTGTATGAAATGGTATTTTCCACAAAAGATCCCATTTCTAGTTCCGATGAATTCTTTGTGTGACTAATGGACACTTGATATTCGGTGTGCTGAAAGAAAACACTTAAAGTCCTCGAGGGCCGTGCACAAAAGAGGCTCAAGTAGAACGGGGTACTTGATCAAATCGATGAAAAATAAACAAATGGGTCTTTTTTTCTGTCATGGCCGAAGGGAGGTTTTAAGCTTTCGAGGATATTAGAAAATTCATCACAGACTCAGGGAAATAGAATTCCGATTCATCGATGAAGCTTCACATTTGTTGAATTAAACATATCGCCATTGTATTACATTAAAAATATTTTAATTATAGTTTAATCTAGAATTATTCCCCAAGGGTGTAGTCTGAACACATTCCACACGAATGTCCGATCTACAGGTACGTCTCCGTAGGATTCGAAGTAAAGTTGTCCTTCTGTAAGTGCGAAGCAAATCTGAAAAGTTCAATTAAATATTTAGGCCTGAAATAAACAGAGAATACCTAATTATTTTATTTGTAGTCAAAAACATTTCATTAATATGCCGACATGAGAGAAACATGTTTGCAAAACTAATTGTCTTCAGATAAATTTTCTGAAAAATTGATCACTTGACATTTTAATCTGAACTTTCGGAAGCAGGACCTGTAGGAAGGATTTCCATCAAATCTTATTGCAGATCAGACCATAGACACAGTTTGACACCAGCTATTGAGCCAGCATCAAGTATTCCAAAGTCTCGGTAAAGGTCTTACTTCTGGCAAGACAAGTAGGCAAATACACTCCTTTCATCAAGAGCACATAAGGTTTAAGTGATTCGGAGATGTTTTGGCAATCTTGATAAACGACGGAGCCTACCTCACGCTATCACCAATTCCTCCGCGAAAACAATACTTTTTCCTGGCCCTACAACTACATGTGCGCAAGGCTAGAAGTATTATATATTTAAAGTTCCACATCTCGCCAGTAGTTCCCCATTGAAGCGTGAAATCTTTCACATTACACTCTGAGTAATCCATTTGCATGTAGCACGACCCTTTTACCTAAATCTCGCATTCTCTCTCGCTCTCTGCCTTCCTCCCTCCTTCACTCTCTCTCTCTCTCTCTCCGCTCCCTCTTATCCTCCGTTTCTACCCCTCTCCATTTTTCCTGCTCCCTTCATCGCATACATTAGCTGCTTCCATAAGCCTTTTAAAACTTCTTTTCCTTTACCTCCTCACCAATCCCTCTGGCGGGATGAAAGGCTTCCTACATATCCGCGCCATCGTGGCTCTCCCCCTGCAATCCTCTGCATCAACTTTCCCCCCTTATCCTCCAGCATCGTCCCCACTCCCTCGCTCTCTTTTCGATCCTTCTCTTGTCGCGTCATCTCCGGACCCTCCCTTCCCCCTTCTCCGTTCCTCATCCCCACTCCCACTCCAATTCACTGCCGAACATTAGCGCGCACCGAACGAGGAGAGAGCCATCCATCCTCCATTCTTCCGCTTAAGCGTTTTCAGCGGGCAAAGGGTTCGGCTCTTGTGAGAAGGCAGTAATGAGAATAAAGCCGCGCCATCAGGAATCAGTTAAGAGCTAACCGACATGGATTGATGCGACAAGAAAAGCAGCATGACAATTTGGCGATCGGTGCCCGTTCAAGTTCACGGCTAAGCCAAGGTGATTGTTTTAGATGAGTAGGTTGTCTTTGGTGGATGTAAGTCGTAGTTTCTCTCTTATTTTACTGTTGTTGCATTAATTAAATACGGGACATAGAGGTAATACGAAGAAAAATTAATAATAATTTAAAAAGTTTAATCAAAAATCCATTGAGTTTTTAGGCAGTCTTTTTTTTGCGCAAAAGAGAGAATATTAACAAGGTCTGATATCTTAACTGCTGAACACTTATAATCACAAACATCTAACAATAGGTACGGAATAAACAACATTTGTAAAAATTTCAATCTTTCCAATTAAATAAAACCATTCATGGAATCTAGATATTTCTTAATTCGCTGAGTAGGGAGGTAGATTTGGGACGTCTAAAAAATGTATCATTATTCTGAAGATAATTACTCTGTTATTCAATTTTTTATGATTGAAAAACAACTTATTTCTACTTTCTACGTCTTACTATTTTGAAGGAATATCCTCCTTTAACTTTCCGCATGATGAAATATCCTAAAACTACGGCTATTTAAGTTTTTCAGTGCAATAATAAGCTCGTAAATCCAGGATAATTAAGCTTAGTGCAATTATTTATTCATCTTCAAAGGTATTTATTGACAAAACCTTATTGAACGGACTGATTTAAAGCGTAAGTCCGGTACCAGCACGTAAACATTACCACGAGGATTTTCGGCTTCTGCCGAGAGAATGTAAGGTTAATAGATAAGAAAAAGGTTGAAACCTCGAAAATAATGATGGGTGCTGGTGAGGGGACGGTAATCCCAACGGTAATCAACGAGAGAGAAGATGACGCTCATGGGAGGCGTCGGGCCACCAGTAATGCAAGAGGATGAGGAGAGTTTAATGGATGGATGGATTCGAGATACCCGGTAAGGAATCTCGAGATTTTCATTGGAATATTAAACTCCTTTTAGCGCCATTATGGCCGAATGACAGATGGAATGAAACTGAAGGTCAGTATTGGATGAAAGGGGTAGCGTCGGTACCAACTTTGCAAAGCTTTTGCAACAGAAAAAGGAGAGTTAATAGGCAGTAGATTCTACGAGGGCATGTAGTCGACCTACCAATGCTTTAAGAAATTATTCACCAGGGTGAATAATTTCTTTCATTGCTTTCATAGTTCTCTAAAAATATAAACTCCTCACCTGGCCCGCCTGGTAAGAAATATGCTGTCGATATGATTGACGTGCCGCACAAGTTCATCACCTCCGGCATGTCCCGAAGCATGGCGTGGGCTCATTGGACTAAATTAATCGTATTTGTCCTCAAATATCGTACACCAATGTCAAAATAATGTTGCCTTGAAATGCTATTTGGTACTTAACATTTTAACATAGTATTTATGAATATAACAACAGGTATCAATGTTTTTACTATTTACTCATTATCTTTAAACATAGATTTCTAAAATGCACTTGTACCTTACCACATGCCAGTGGTCGTAGCAAATATTTTGTAACTCAGAATTATTTAATTTTAGTTTTGAAGTAATTCAGGATCACTCAGCATTATTTTTGGGCACGTTTTATACAGTTGGGGACGCCATTTCAATTTTTTATTTACCTTCTTCTTCGTCATAATTGCTTTTTATTTACTTCCATCGGAAACTTTGTAGTAGTTATTTTTTCCCGTTAGCTGTATTCTATTGATAAAAGGTTTGAAAGTTAGTTCATGTAATAATACAATTAACCATTCACAAAATATACATCTTATTGATGCTTGTTACACTAATGTGTGACGAGCATCAATAAGATATTGCATCAACATTTAGCTGCGAAACTTTTGTCCGCGTTGGATCCCGTATAATTTGACAAAAGCTCAAAAAGATGCCCTTGTTAATTGGTGCAAAGAAATGCTCAAAAAATACAATCGCGGAGCATCAAAATCTGTGTGTAACATCTACATAGGTGACGAATCTTGGATCTAAGCGTATAACCCCGAGACAAAACAGCAATCCATTGTATGTGTCTTCCAAGACGAGCCAAATCCGGCAAAAGTAATTCGTGCACGAAGCACATCGAAGCAAATGACCATCTGTTTCTTCGAAATAACTGGATATGTGGCAACCGTACTGTTAGAGCAACGTAGAACCGTGAATTCTGAATAATACACGAGCATTTATTTGCCAGAGGTGCTTGGTGAAATACGGAAAAAGAACCGGCAACGAAGGATCATTTTTCATCATGATAATTGCTCATACAATCACTTCTCCCTGATTGGGATGCTCCCAATCTCAAAACATACCTCCGAACACAACACTCCCTTAGATGAATGCTACACTGTATACTGTCACTGTACACTGTCTTCATTTTAGCATCCCTCCCACACTCTGACCCTCAACTCAAACTCAAAGTAATAGAGCAGGCGTTTATCTGACTTCTGGAATCTTGGAATCACTCATGTATTAACATACGTCAATAATTACCCCGATCTTTACATATTTTCATCCCCCCTCCACTTCCAACACCTTCCATATTATTCCCACACTTCTAAAAGTCCCTCTCCCAAATCTTCCCCTCGCGAACCTTTCTCCTCCTTCCCCTTCCATCCAGCGTTTCTGGTTCCTTCTGCTATAACCTTTTCCTCAGTTATTTCCTTCTCTTCCTTGAGCAAGGTGGCATCTACCATCGAAAATTCGAAAACGTGTGAGTTTTTTTTCTTTTTCGTGTGTTAAATTCTGGTAATTAAAGTAAGGTATCGTTAGTTTACCGTTTATATTTTAATTTACCTATTGGAATATTTAGTTTTCATCCAAAAGCACGTGTATCAAAATCGGTGGAATACCTAACGAGTATTTCGGTCAAATGGAAACTTTATTATTTACCCACCTCTCTTGTTTTTAATTCCACAAATTATGATAAGTTACATATTATTAAGTTACATGAGTTATAGTTTGAGTGACAAGCTATATGAGTTAGTACTTTAAGTAAGCAGTGAAAGTAAATACTACAACTCCAGTGCGAAGAATAGTGCTGAGGTCCCAAGAAGTCACTCTACAAGATGGTGGTTCTCCAGGTATAAATTTATTGTATCGTTATGTTCATCGCACACAAAACACCTGAGACACCTGATAAAGAGTGTGACGTCAGATCTTAGCTTCAAATGGATGTATCAAACAAAAGAGGAGAAGCAAATACTTGATGCTAAGCATGACCTTTCTTCGAATGCTTTATGAGGTGCAGCTTAGGTTTATGTGTGCGTGAGAAGACTAAAAAAAGCTAGTAAGTTGATGCCGAGCTATGCATTCATGATAGCATGATACAGCGTATATTTCAATTCTCAAAATATTCTGAAAACATGGATCAAATATGAAGTATGCTTAGCTTGGCTCACACTTCAATGTGTGTTCATAATATACATACGTATTAACATTTTATGTAATTTTCCTGCACTAAATGTTACACACATTTCAAGTAGTAAAATACCCTATTTAACGAAACCAAATTAATTTAAATTATTTTTTGTCAAATTAAAGCTATTCAACGTTCTCAAGGTTGATTTTTTAAGGCCCCTGATCACTCTTATGCTCTACAAATTGAGTTTTCTTGTTTTGTCCCAAATTATTTCTTTAATTTATTCCTATCTACTGACACTTGCTGGAGTAATATTATTATTATTCCTTCAGAATTCTTACTTAATTTACTACCGAGTCAATGAATACACTGCTCATCCTTTTTCGAAGCAATCTTTATCTAATTTAGACTTTCTTCATTCTTAATTCTAGGCAGGACCGAACGAAAACCTCAATCCGCGTCCACTGCACGGAGAAATCATCTTACACGTTCAATGAGGCTTAACTTTGTAATAGAATTAAGTAAAATTTCTGAAATAAAATAATTTGACTAATGAATATGGAATAATTCGTTTCGTTGAGAGACAAAAGATGAAGTGAAAGCTAAACGAGGAAAGAAACAAACCAGGAGCCACGATACGAAACAGTAAGGTTATTAGAACTTGAATAGAAAACTCAATGAGACACTATGAAATAAAGAGCATCTGAGGGGATACAAGATGATAATAATAGTATAACATAATAACGAAATAACTAGGGAGATATAAGACTTTAAGAGGAAGGGTTGTGCAAATTAAGAAATGCATGTGCAATGTGAAATGGTATTTTGAGTAACAGAAACTGTAAGGAGAGAAAAACCTGACAAAGGTAAGCTGAATAATGCGTATACATTTATATATGTAAAATATTATAAATATAAAATTATTCATTTAATTTGGGCTTAAGTTTAAGAACATTATAGTTTATTTGGTTATGAAGATTGGTTTTTTAGTTTTTATACCACCAAATCCATTTTTTCTACGAATCATGCCATTTAATATTAGATATTGAATATTATGTGCCTATCATTAATGATAGGCAAATGAAAGAATAGTACTTACTCCGTCTTCATTGCAGAGGTGATTCTGTGTTGGCCGGTTGTGTTGCAGCGAGGAAGTAAGAGAGGCTTTGGGAGTTTGTTTTGTTTACATATCAATGGTTAGCGGTCTATTAGGTCTTTTTTCGGGTTGCGAGGCCGGCGAAACGTCAGTGAAGGACATTTATGCAATAGGTTTGAAATCGATTTCCTGTTGAAAATGGCTGAATATAGATCGCGGAGTAGCTCCCTATCTTTTCTGCCGCTGGTAATTAATTAAAGCTTAGATATTGATTAGGTATTTTTTGGAAGGCATGGGAGGTGACCACTCCGACGATGCGTTTGTTTCTTGAGGCGCGTCGACGTTTCTTTATTAGTTATTTTTCAAGGTCATTTGTGGAGTTGGAACTCTTTGTTCCGTGGTGGGTAGAGCATACGCGATTGAACTGTCCTTTACCCTCACATAATTTCGGTTTATTCTGAAACTGTTACTGAACAAAAATATTATTTTATTTAGCTCCATCAAATAAAAACAGAATAGCAATTGAATAAACTGAATAGACCTTATATAGTTACCGAGACTATACGTAATTAGTTCGATATGTTTGATTTCATTTAATTCAAAACATAAGATTGTATGACATGCACTTACTTCTCACGGAAGAGGCTGATCATAATAACAGAATGGGTTGCATGCGTCTTAAAGTTATTATTTAGACTGAAGTCTTACAACTAATCATGGATAAATCTCTCATGGTCAACTTGGAATTTAATGTCCACTCTTGGGCAATTGCCAGATGAAAGTCTAACAGTAAACATTTTTATTTGCAGCCTTAGCATGCCTGGATTTTATTTCTGCCGTCGAAGAGCGATTGTGCATCCCAAAGTTTTTCAAGAAGTAATAGAACGGTGGTAGTAAGCGCGCCTGGTTTAGTTTTTTTTAAGTATTTGATCATTATTCAAAAAAACAGCGAATATCAGTTTACCGCATATGGGACGAAAAATAATCATTGGAAATACTGAAAAAAATATCGGTTCAAACATCTCAAAACGGGAATCGAAACCACTGAGAGCTAGCTGCTCTGAGGTTAAGGGCAAATAATCCGAACCGCGTAATTATTTCCGCCACGCTTTGCGCATGCTATTCAGTTCATTCCACGTATTCATCCAATCGTAAGTATGATTGGTCAGTTTGGACGCTCGGAAACAATATTGGCGATAGGCAAAAGAAGAAGTTAAAGCTAAATCATAGTAGATATATGTAAAAACATTTTAAAAATAATACCATTTTCCAATATATTCCTTTACATGAGAAGTTTCTAGAAAATCAGGTGGTTAATTTTCCTAAAGTAACAAAGGAGATGAAGTAACCCAAGTCCCAAAGTTACATGGTGTAAGCCATGAAATTGGGGCAAATTTGAGTAAAATTTGTTTCTAATATATTCTACTATTCCGGACTACAGATGTTTGATTTCAGAGCAAATAAATCCCAATGTTCTATAAAATAACCAATAGACAATTTATTACAAAAGTAATCAGTCATATTTATTTCAATTATGTTACAAATGTGGCAGTTTTCAGCATATATGTTCAAAGCATCATGTATATGCGGTTGTTTTTATGTTTCCGAGTGTTTAAAACAGCAAAAAGTAATATATTCTGCATGTCTTCTATTTTTATAGTGGGAATATAAATGCTTTATATCTAAGTGACGTATGATTTTTGTCAGGTTCTGGGGTATATGAGCTAGAATATGTTCATGAGTAAGTGACAGGAATATTGAGATTTTCTTAAATTTTTAGGATATTTTTCATTAAAAAAATATAACTTACTAAAACAATCAGATTATTTTTTGTTTCATATAGACCACAAATCTTATATGCCTTTATATCTCCTACAGTTCAACTGGGTGCTTGCGATTATTATGTGCCGTAGACATCCATTTTATGGGTTAGCAGATTAATTACGTCAATCCAATAGATTTGTAATAAGACTAAAAAGGATTTCTTGCAAAATTCACACCCATTAAAAATGCATAAAATTACTGTTCAGAAATTTCCCTATTCATAACACTTTCCAAAGACAAGAACGATGTTTTACGTCATGTTCATTGTTTCAAACTGATATAATCCTGAAAAATTGAGAAGAAACGATTTTATGAAGTACTTGCAAAATAGAATCGGATGTCTAGCCTAAATCATGATTAGAGTAATTACGCTTGCGGAATATTTTTCTTTTAATAATGCCATATTTCACTTTGAACACTATTTTTTTCCTTTTCAATCTAGTTTTCTCATCGTGAGATAAAATTGATTCAGAAAATAATTTTTTGAGAAAGGTGTTTTTCGTATTTTTCCCCCACAAAATTACGGCTCATTTAATTCTAAGGGGTGAATATTTTTGACGCCATCCTTCCTCATCTAAACTCACTTAATTTTTCTCCGCCATACTTACATCCGTAATTTCCTCTGACGCTTAAACTCCACTCTCTTTGCGGCCATATATCCCATCCTCTTGCGGTTAACTACAGAAATTTCCTTCCCTTCCTCGACCTTTCCAACCCGTCGGAAGCTCTTCCCTTAAAGTTTCCAACTCAATTTTTTCTCTCACTTATTTCTTAAGTGGTATCCTACTAAAAGGATACACCCCTCTCTCGGAAAATAACGAGGAGAAAAGAGAGAATAAAAAAGTAGTCTCTGAAAATATTTTTGGGTAATGTTTTTCAAACCCAAGAATAATGGCAGAGAATTGACTCGAATTGGCTCGATGCAATCATTTTATGATAATGTAATATGGTATCTGATGACACATTGTACACATTTAAGCGGAAATATTGATTACGGAAATAGGAAGAAGAAGTTTCAATGAGCTATGAAGAGTGATAAGAAAGGAAGACCATTAATTTACTATCCGTTCAGTCTCACTTGCTACTTTCCGGTAGCGTTACTGGATTTCACCCCTTATTACTTAAATAAATCATCGTTGACTAACAGAACGAGAGAGAAAATGTCAAATATTTAGATCAAATCGTTTAGTAATTTTGGTAAAAGGCCCGCAAAAATTGTCCTAATTTCAGAGTCATGCAAGAGTAACCTATTAAGAATCGACAAATTATATTTTTTTGAGGAGTAGAATTACTGATTTTGCAAAGTAAATGGAATTTTATATTACTTTTTTAACCGTGTAAATGTGCTATTCAATAAAATTCGCAGCAGTAAGATCTTAGGAGTACGTGACAAAGAACGCATTTGATTTGTACAAGATACTAAATTAATTCATTGTAACTGAACTTACTACATATATTTTAAAATATTTACGAGCTTTCAGGACTGCAATTGGCGTAAAAAAGAGGACCTAAGGATAGTAATATTTCAAGTTAATTCTTTCGGTGTACCGTGAAGTATGGCGACATCTCTGCAGGTTTAGAGATACAAGATTATGAATCTTCTAGGAAGCTTTATTTACCTGTGCATACGGAGGGCTGAATGGCTTTAATATTCCTGAGTTATTTTCTTACATATAACAAGCATTCAACCTCAGCCCCTTCGCCAGTTTGTTTTTTACTGACACATAGTTTCATAAATCTCAACTATCGTGGTTTGAAACAGTTTTTGTTCCTAGCCTTTCTGGTATTTGAATTAACGATCGGTTAGATACACTCCTGAAGTTAGCTCCATCATAACGTCATCCTCAAACAATTATGTAACACAAATTTTTATCACTAATTTTGAAACTACTTTCATTAGTAGAATTTTTTCACTTTAGACATTTACCAACGTAGCAAATTCATAATTATATGCTAATGTTGCCTACTGAAAACATTGAAAATGTTCCCCATGGAAGTTACCAAGGTATTCTAGATATCAAATTTTCTTTTCGTCCAGAAAATATAATAATGAACTTAGAGAATGCATTCACTCATTTTCATGAAGGAAAGGTTATCAATATAATCGATTTCCGATACCATTCCACTACCAAGGGCTTTCGAAATCTCATCTCCCTCCGAAAACTCAATTCTACTCGGCCGAGAGAGAAATTAATTTTTTTGACAGAAAGCAATCACCCGTTGCTTAGATCAACTTCCAAACTTGTCGCCGTGCTCCCTCAGCCCGCCATTTATCCTCAAAGCTCTGGAACTGATTGAAAACCTTTCCCCAAAATCCGCGTGATATGTTCACCCAATGAACAATGGATGCGTCATGCTATTACTTTTAGTAAGAGAAGATCGTTGGCATGACTAAAATTATAAAACACCATTTACCAGAGAATTTACATGGTGCGCGTGTGCCATTAGCGCTCTAAGGCCCGATTTTCAAGCCGGGAGACAATTTACAAACCCTTACCGTTTGTTCATTAAGAACCCTTTATTGAAAATTAGTCTGTTTCAAATTTACTAAGCCTACGATTAACAGTACATGCGGTTTTGAAAATTCTAGTTTAGCAATTGATTTAAGTGGACTAATAAATTCGGTTGTATCACTGAAAAAAAGGATACCGCCATTGTAAGCAAGAAAAAGATAGAACAAAGCTAAAAAAAATCTCGGACAAGTGCCAAATTCTGGCTCTATTTGGAGGTTGATCGAAAAACCTTTTAAAATTCCAAGAGATAGTCCGAGAAATCGTCAGTCCTAATTCCCCGAGTTATTTCTAAAGGATTTCATTTAAATGATACATGTAAATGCATGCATATACCCGCAACAGTTTTTCCTCCTTCATTTTTACAGGACATATTATGGCGAAAATTTAAATCAGCTTTTCCAAGCAAAAATTTGATTAGACTTATGATAAAAAAAAATAAATGTAAAAATACGGAGAAGGCAAATCGAAGAGTGGCGGAAGAAACAGGCACAAATCAAGGAGATTTGGCACAGGGAGCATTAGAGTGCTAATTTAGGAAATGATACCGTGGCGATGAATTGGCTATGGGCCAAGGGCTTTCCGTTCCATTAGCCATTTCTTGCCTACCGCGCCCACCGCTCCCGTCCCAATCAGCCACAGCTTCTCTCTTTTCAGCCACTGTCGCCCCTCCAATTCACCCTCGCAAAACTATCTTTCCTCTCGTTCACTCCGCCACGGAATATCGTCGTTTCTCATGAATCATCTTCTGCACGGAAACAGGGGTTTTATTAAATGGAGCACTTAAAACCCTTCTCAAAAGTTATAACCAGTCACTCCAGTGAACCTTAGCGTGGAGTTGCATTATGTGTTGCGGAAGGAATTTGCCTTTTCTTTTGCAGAAAAGAAAACATTTATTCTTTGGAGATCTTCAATAATGGTGGTTTTGGAATTAAGCCAAGATTTTTTACTTCAACAGAGGATAAGAAAGCAACCGAATGTTAGTGTTTTATATGGTAACAATAATTGGGATGCTCAGGAAAAAACCTATGTTATTTCTTTGATATCATGTTCTCTATAACGAGAATTGGCCTGCAATGCATAGGCTTATCCACTACTAATTCATTGTAAAATATCCTTGTATTTTAATGTGATTTTTTTATTTAATTTTTAATATGTGGATGAAATTTATGTACGTTTGCAGATTAATGAAAAAATTATTTCCTTAATTAACTTGCATTCATTCTAAAATATTATAGTTATTTTTTATGAATAAATACCAATAGCATTTTGATTTCCATAAATACTTACATAACTAAATTATTCAGATGTGACAGGAATTAATCCGTGCTGCAATGCAATACATAATACAATTAGATATTATCAAATTATGTTGTTACCTAATGGAAAGTTTTATAAACTGGTTTATTCCAGGAGGTTAATCAATATCGGCCATCGAAAAGTAGAGCTTTTAAAGTTTGCAAAATTTCGCCCGAAAAACTTCGCCACTTCTCTATGGATGACCGTTTCTAGGCGAGTTTTGATAGTTGAATGGTCTCTAATTCTTTCACAGCTTACTCGCGTAGGGTCTTCTCTTCAATCGTTTTTCACGGTACCTTCTACTTCGATTATACTCTATTATTGAGTGATGTTCCTTTCCATCAAAAGGTTTTGCATATATTCCTACTATGAATTCGCTTTTTGTTCATACTCAACAGTCATCATTTCTTTTTACAATTCCACGCAATGGTTTTCCATCAATTTTCTAGCCCCGGTGTTTGGGTTTGGGTCCAACACCTCATTAGCAATGTTAATGCGTCGCTGTTTTTGGGCGAAATTGAGCAATTTTGGCAAGAATTTCATGACGACCCGTGTCATGGCCAAATCATTGGCAAAAATATAATGGTGTGACCCAATCGATATATTTAGGTCCTCACTAACTTATCTGACGGTGATTCGACGATTGGCCAATGCTATTTTCTTCACTTCATCAATGTTTTCGTCTGTCTACGCTCCTTGTCGTTCACATCTTCTCGGCCCTCTGAGAACATTTCGTACCACCGATGAACCATGCTTTGGTCCAAGGTAGCCTCTCCATATGCCACAGTCAACATTCGGAATGCGGCCGGGCACTTAATTTCACAAAATTTGATATAGATTCTGTGATTCATTTTTTGGAACAGGAAAAAATCGAAGACAAGCCAAAGCACGTCCAAGCAAAACAGCTGTCAAGAATTAACTGAACATTCAAAAAGCCGAAATTTTCGGCAGAAGTGAAAGACATAAGTAACAACATAACACCACAAAAATCGAAAATCAAAATGCGTAACCCGCGAAAATTCAAAATTCGTGATAATTTTTTTGATAGACCTCGTACATATACACAATATACATAAACATATATATATGATTATATATATTAATATTATATATATATGATTATATATTATATATATATATGTATATAAATATAAATATATATATATATATATGTATATATATGTATATGTATATATATATATATATATATATATATGTGTGTGTGTTTATATATATATATATATATATACATTGTAATTCATATAAAGTAAGTTATGTATCATTACTCCTCAGCATAAATTGTTAGTAATTCTAAATCCTTTCCATTAAAACAGGGAAATTCTATCTAAATACATGCATTAACTACAAATGTTCACGTATGCAATTATTGCTATGCTTGATTGCTCCACCTTAGTGAGAAATTCTGTATTCTGAACGTATTCCATATTTTAAATAAGTAGGAAAGATTTCAAATATGAACATAAAAAAGTTGTTCAATTCAAGCTTATGACGGTTCTTTGGTTATAAAAAGTAAATTGCTAACTATATTTTAAAGCTTATTACACCATTCAGGGTAGATAATATTTAATAAGTCACATAAAACAGCTAAAAATGTGGCATGAGGTAACTAAGTGAAGATTTCGTGTGATCGACAGAAAGAACTACATATAAAACTGATGTTCACTGTACATTCATACGTAATATCTCATTGAGCATTTATTTATTCAAAATCATGAGAACAAATTCTCCAAATTAACTTCCAGACGGGAATGAAAATACATTTCAATGTTCATTACGAAATACATTCATCTTCTAGGGTTCTAAGTATCTCTCTTTTTATTTTTTCGTTCTTTTCCAATCTCACATTACAAACACGCATTAAAAATCGCATTAGTCCTTTCATTTTCGTGGGCAAAATCGCTTAGACATACTCGCTGAAAGCAACATTCTTCATCCTTAAAGCTCTCTTTAGCCCGTCTTATTTTTTTTGCCCGTAAAGCAATCCTAATCTGATTCCCGTGTTTACGCACCGAAAATGCGGTCCGAAAACCCTGGCCTCCCTTCCGACTTCCCCCTTTTTCTCATTTAGTGCCCTTCGTGGCCTCCGCGGCGCAACCGCTACGGGCCATGCTCACCCTCCGCCCCCTATACACACCATCTTGCCCCCACCTTCCTGTCCCCATCTCCGCACAGCCGAGCCTCTTCAAGTCGGAACCCAAGAAAAAATCACATCTCGTAGTTCCCTTTTAAAGCGGATGGGGACTGACAGAAAAAAAAGAAGCCCACCACCTGGCTAGAAAAATAGACCCGCCGTGACGGGACTCTGGGCTGGATGATGGGATGGGAAGAGAGAAACGACATTTCTCACCACCACATCCCGCGCAATCCGCACTCCTGGGGCATGAGACCGCTGGCTTCAAGTTTAACTCAATGAGACCTCTCCATTCGTCGGGAATAAGGGATAGAATTTCATGGCTCCCAAGTCCACTAACTCGATGAATCTCCGCAACCCATGCGATGTTCCATCCTGCTTCGCGCGCAGATTCCGTCCCCGTCCCCTCTCTTTCTCTCAGCGGACTGGACGGGATATCGCGTGCGAATAAAATATCGTACCGCATGACAACCCTTTGCCTTCTTTCCCTCTCTCACACATCTCCCATCATCCCCCCCTAAACCCCTTCCCCATCTCTAACACTAATTCTCAGTTTTCTCTATTTCCCAGTGGACAAGCTCCTGAAGTTGGCCTTCCACTTTCAACCTTCCCTAAACCTTGCGTGCTTTCTCAAAGAGCTATTCAACGATACTGTGTAATGTTCGGGGGATTTTCTGCTATCGTTTTAAGTTTTCAAACAATGAGAGAAGAGTTAGAATGAGCAGTAGATAAAGGAGTTGTTTTTTTTAATTTCATACATTTCATCCTACCATGCATGAAAGAGCGTGTAGAATTCTAATCTACACCGGGAACGAGAAGCAAGCAATGACGCTAGAATGTCTACAAGTCGAAAAGAAAACAACGAAATCATGTTTAATAGATAACCAGATTGCATAATATGTTGGACACAAGAGGTTTCTCTAAAATGAATAAAGACAGGTACTAATACGTTGCCTTTCCAACGGAGAGTGGACTATCAATCAGTCAGCGGTCAGGTAGTCTTAGGAAAAATATCTCAGTGACTCAAGCAGCTCCTTTTAAGGTGCGTCGGAATTTAAACACCGTCGTGGGTTATACGAGTGTTATACTCGTAGCTATGGTAATGATGACATTCTGACTAAAAGAATTAAAAAAAATGATTAATCTAATTCGAATTAGAAAATTCTACTCATCCTTTCCAAAGGCAGATAAAGGAGTATTAATAGGATTTCGACGGAAGGATGCCTAATGTTCGGTTAAGGGATGGAGGGAAATTGATAATATCAAAAGAGAAGACATTAAGAAAGGAATCTCAGTAAGATAACGTCTTAAATAAAGAAGGGTCGGTGGGAAAACGAAAAAAATATAAGAAGGAAACGAGAAGGCAGTCTGCCAGAGGCGTTTAACAATTATTTGAAGCGGCGGCTCCTTCCCTTTCAAGCCACGACCTCTTCTACTTGCTCCGCGCTACGCGCTTCTTCCACTTCCCTTGTCAGCATTTTTTTTAGCATTCCATTTCCGTGCCCTTGAATGATTTCCTTTTCTTTTCCTCTCCGAGATTTTCTCATTTCCAAGCTGCGTCCAAAAGTTTCCTAAACCCCTTTTCTCATTCGTTGTCCCAATTCTGTCCTACGCAGTGAGAACATTTTATCCAATTTAATCCTTGCATTACATCCGTCACAAAAATATCACCTGAATGCGGAAAGTGTGTGAATTAACAGTGGCATTAATTAACAGATCATTCTGGCTACATCCCGCCCGCGACTGGGTAATCGATGTCCTTCAACTGCTTTATTTTAGTGATCATCTCGCTCTACGGAGCTGTAATCCGTATTAAGAATAATCTATCTCATATCTATGTCAAAACCACCGATGCTGAGCAGTTTCATACTAGTAATAACCCCAATCTCCAATTGAGCGTCAGAGAGCTGCCGCGTTGCGTCATTGGCTTTTCTTTCCGTCAATTTTACATTTTGCATCCTCCTCCACACCCGCATCTGAAAATCCATTTGTCATTATTTATTCTGAATTTGATGGTTTGAGGCTCTACTTTGTGAAAATTCATGATCGGTGATTAAAGAAACTTGATATTTTTTCGCCCAAAAACTTTATAATACTACCGGTTGCGACGGATGGAAAGACAAGTGAAAAGTTAAATATAATTGCTTTAATTGTACGGTGGCGAATCTTGATTGATGAAACAGGGGAATAAATGCTCTCAAAGTGAATAAACTTGGTATATTTTACACAAAAATACCTTATAATACTACCGGTTTCGACGTAAGGTGACATCATCATCATAGGTGACACCATGCCTGATTATGTCGCCTATGCGTCGTAACCGGTAGTATTATTAAGTTTTTGCGTGAACAAATACCAAGTTTATCTATTTAGTGAGCATTTCTTCTCCTGTTTCATCAATCAAGATTCGCCACCGTACAATTAAAGCAATTTTATTTAACGTTTCACTTGTTTTTCTACTTTCCATTGCCAATTATCAAATTCCTTCTCTTTGAAAAGCTTCTTTTCCTTACGCTGCTCTTTTTCCGTTATCCTTGGTAATTTTCCACCTCATGATATAACATCCCTAAATAGGAAACTTCCTAAGGTGAACTGCTCTACTAGCTCTAGTTTACCATCGCATATTTTTATGCTCATCTAAGTCATATCAATTCTGGAGAAGCTCATCGCCCCCACTTTTCTCAATTATCCTGATCCTATGTCTTTCACACATTAATCTGTAATGGGCTCAACGATAATGGCCATTCCTTGACGGACTGGCTAAGTAATGCTGGATTATCATCAAATCTGACTTTACTAGTTCCCCACAAACTCTCTATCACTTATCCGGGACGAGACGTTCCTTCTCTCTTTTACCATTTCCTCCGGGCATGGTTTGAAATACAAGGGTGATAATATCCATTGCTGACTAATAGCCCAGCATAACCCTGTCCTTCCTATCTCTTCATTTGCTACCCACATCTTTACAATCTAAAAAATATAAAGATTTCGGACAAGTCGTCTAACCATCAAGTCTGCTCCGTTCATCTGCAATAAAATTAAGAAATAAAATTCAGTTTTTTAATCACATAATTTCCTCTTTCTAATGGTCACCCTTAATTTCCTTTTTCCTCTGCTGTCAAAATGAAGGTTCATTCATGATATTTGGGTCCTGCTTCATCAGCCCTTCTCTATTGTGAACGTATTTCATATTTTTTCTTGTTCCTCGACGGGGGAGTCTTTTAATCCACCTTACAGCCATGCAACTTTTCAGGTACTCGCCAAAAACAGACTAACATATGGCTTGATATTCGAAGGTTGAAGATAAGTCCTCACCTGGCACTATGGCTTCATCTGGGATTTATCACCCTCTCCCTCTCAAGTCTCAACAACCGCGAGGCGGAGACGCAACTCACTCAAAGTTGTGAAACCGGGTGAGCACAATTCGTGTAAAGGAAGATTTTCGTCTTGCGGCTTTCGCTCCAATTAATGTAAGAATGTAAGCGAAAGTCTGGCAACCTTGAACTTCCAAGCTTCTCCATTGGTCTTGCGTGGAGGAAAACTTGGATAATGCTCAGGCACGTATGTGGTTTGAAATTTCTGAGGCGTGTTCAGAAAGCTCTTTATCCTTGCTTTGGATATAAATGAACAACAAACCACACATGAGTGGATTAGGACAGTTAAATAATAATTTATGAAACTGGATCGAATTAAATATTTTAATGAGTTTTTAAAGGCAATATAATTCTACAGATTTTAACAAGGCCCAACTAAGCTGGTTTACATTCTTCACTGACCTTTCTGTTCACCATTGGATTTTATAACGAATTCAGAAAAGAAGAAAAGAGTAGTAAGTTTTCAAACGGTGAATGAAACCAGCTGTTATTAATTATAATCGTCTATTCTTTAATTCTTATTACTTAACATTTTGGTTTTCGGCCTTTTAAAAGTAGGAATTAGAATTTGGGCAAAATATTAATTCCTCAAGACAAAGCGAGTCACATAATCCCTTTAGACGTCAAAACTTACGTCAATTGCCCACCAATGTCTTTTGATATTTAGAGGGTTAGAAATTAGTTTAAGAAAGTTTCTCTGGAGAAAGTTCAGCCGCAAGAGTTAGGACGGAGAGTTCACTATTGCTGCCACCAGCACACAGCCTCACACTTTGTTTCGAGTTCCGTTAATTTGGATCGTTTGGCTCACTATAGTCGCTCGCTGACTATGAGATTCAAAGGAATATCTAGTAACTTGAAGTCTGCAGTGCATTGAGTTTCGAAAAGTGAATATGCCTTTTGGCACAGTCTATAAAGTACTATTTCATCTAATTGAAATGCACCATTTTATTAAATTTCTTTCACCTAAATTTTTCGAAATAAATATAACAAGGCAGTGACTTCTTAAAAAGAGAAGAAATCTAAATACTGAAATTCAAAGGATGTGAACAGTTGCATTCGATTATTTGCATTATGCTTCGCAAAATTCGCAAATACTCCTAAATTCAAGAGTAGTATTATCTTTTTTCCTTTCACCCATTTTTATCATCCAAAAACAATATAATTTTGGGATTCTAGATATCGTCGCAAATTTTTAAACAGAATATTTCCTAAGCAGTTGATATTGCCAATTAAAGTATTAAATGGAGTATTATTCACAGAAGATTACTGTTGCCAAATACAGTTGATTAAATGTCAATAGGAGACTTATCTATTCTCTATGAACCCTAATTTTAAATGCTAGGTTAAAATACCCAATTACTTTTGAGTGATTATGAAACGACTGTGACCAATGAAATAATTTTCTTCTGGTTCCTGTCTCCGCATGGTAATAAAGATTTTTTACAGAGAGCTTTAGGATAATCACTCGGAGGCTTTCTCACCAAATTTTGGTCAACTCATTAAGATGACCGCCGGGTTGATTCAAGTTAACTGGGAGGCATTTCTTCGACAAAGAAATACGGAGGGGACGGCAGATAATGTCAAGACATTAAATACAAAATAACAAGAAGAATGGAAATGAAATAGTAAGTAGTAAATAGTAATGAAATAGTAAATAAGTAATTTTTATAAATTCTTAAGTGGCCTCATCAAAATATCAAGGGTATTTTTCCAGTGCCCCGTCAAGTAAACCTAAAGTTTAAATGCGAGTGCTAGAAGTTTATAGTTTAAATGCGAGTGCTAGAAGTATATAGTTTAAAAATATATATGAGAACATTTTATGAAGTAAGCGTCAGGGAAGAATTTATAATTAAGTAATTGAGGCCAACACATATTTCTATGAATTTAAACATGAATTTTAATGATTCCATAATTGGGAGGCAAACATATTTTAATTCATCAGAAAAATACGTTACTAGTATTTCAGAAAGCAGTGAATATAGTAACTTTCCCCGTTTATGCATAGAAAAAATATTTTACCAGCATTTTCTTGTAAGTCACTCACTGAGAAATACATAAATGACATGATAGTAATAGCAATCGTAGCATGACGCCACACTTTAAATTGGTATGCGTATAATACTTACCAAACCAAATACATTAAACGTGACTAGAATTATTAATGCACGATAGGTAAATTTTCTTAGTTATTAGATTGTATATATTCATTTTACTTAGAATGTTATCGTGCATAGGGCATCACCTGTAAAATCCGGAAAGGATTAGTGATGGTCGGAGAGGAACGTATTGGATTGAGTAATATACTCAGATTTCCCGGTGACGATTTTCCCAGTGACGGTAATGAAAATGCACTGGAAAAAATTTCAAAAGCGTGATCCTAAGAGAAGATTTTTCGAAATTCCATGTTCCCATCAGTGAGGGATCATCATGCTCTTTCCACTTCTGCAGCAGGCTGAGTAAAAGTATGCTTATAGCCCATGGGGTGGAGGATAAATAAAGATATTTTTTCAAAGGGGTGCTGTAACTGCACGTGATCCAATATTGGATGGAATTGCAAATGGGAAAGCAGGCGGAGTGAGCCGAGAATCCTAGGGATGGATGAAGTGAAAAAAAAACTTACGAGTGCCTGTCGCTGTGTTAATGAAGTTACGCTGAGTGCGAAATGAGTGAGAGGGGGCCCAAGTAATGGGAAATTGGGAAAGGGAGACGTGGGAGTAGAGACACGGAGAAAGGCAAGAGTGGGGGTAAATTGGGAGATAAGGAGGGACAAGGGTGAGCTGGAGAAAGGGTGCAAAATGAAGGGGAACTCGAAGGTAAAGATCGGGAACTCGGTTGGAAGGGGTACTGAGACGAAGGTGAGCAGTGGAGAGTGAAATGATGGGGGCTTAGCGCACCTCCTTAGCGTTCTGGGGGAGCTAATTAGAAATTTATCGCCGTAAAATCGACTTAAAATGTGAGCAGTGGGTTGCGGGTCGAAATAAGCTCAAAATAATTCCCAATTAGGGTACCCTTTCAACTGTGAAATCGAAAAATATTTTAGAATTCGTGGCCGGCCGGCATTTAAGAATGTCCGACTATTTTTCCCAGCAAGGGAGGGAGTCAACAGAAAAAATAAAAACCAGTTATACGACGCAAGGTTTAGAAGGTATGCCAGCACTGCTTTACCTCAAACGAAACTTATCGCGCTAAACAACGAAAACCTTTAAGATTCGCAACCTGCAAGATTCAGTTATGAGGTCAGATGCACAATATTTTTATATGAACATTGCCTTGAACTTTAAAAATATATTCGTATTTTCAAAAAAATCAATCTGAATTATCGCATGGAATAGGGTTGTAATAAATATTGAAGATTTAAAATTAAAATTCATATTATCCATGGGATTTAAATTGCAGAACTTCAATCAGTGTTCCTATCAGCCACTCTCTCGATGTTTTTATATTTCTTTTCTTTAACGACTGCTATTCTCTGATTCATGTAGCACCTCGTAAGTCTTCTCCAGATATTTACTTTGGCCTCAAACAGTTGTCTTTATATAGCTGTCATGTAACATGAGTCTACTGTGATAGTCCTTTCTTTAATTAGAAGATTTTATTAAGCTTCTTAATTACTCTAATCCCTGCAGAACTGCATCCTCCTTTATTTGATGCACTCATTCGGCATTTATCATTTTCCCATTGCATCACATTTCCATTACTTCATTTTCTTCAAAACCACTGCTTGGAATTTGTATGGATCACTACTAGAGCCTTTTTTGGAGCGATGTGAGCTAAATATAAGTTTTTACGGAGCTCTTTTACTTCCCGACTCAAATCCTTTGCTTCTGGTAGACTTTTATTTTGATAGCTGTCTTTTTTTCAATTATAGTGATTAATACTTTTAATGTTATATTGAGGTCAAACCACTTATTTCGGTTCATAGATCTATTACGAGAGGCAAAACGGGATATTATTATCTGCCCCCTAAAGTTATTCTTTCAAGAGTAGACCCTTGAAAAAAGCAATTAAAAACAAGTATTATTGACTTAAATTATTATTCTTGACCTTGTAGGTGCTTCCAAAATAATCATTCACCTTGGAAGTCAGGTTTTCAACCCAGCTGATATGGTTGAATGCATTGACAAGAATGTGAACTTCGTCCAGTTAATGGAATTCCATTAATATAAGCGTTACTATGCCCGATAAGGCACTGAATCAAACTGAAGGAGATGATCACAAAATAGCGATAGCAATAAAAAAAATGCCATCACAGTACAGGAGAGTAGACATGAAGTGAAAAGGTACAGGCATCTGTGAGAACAAGTAAATAACTCTTCTTCCAAATTACGTATCTAAATGTGAAATAAATTGATTGGTAATTGATTCAAAAGACCTTCAAGAGAATGCGCAACGCAGCAACTATGCTGGATTATATTATATCGGTGAAACTAGGTATAAGTGAGGATGCATTCATTTGAAGTATTTGGAGATTGTATCTACGATCTTTGTCGAGAAAAATATACCAAATAATTTACGCCTTAGACAGGGATAGTTTCTATGAAAATGTGGTTGAGGCAGGAAAGAAATTAAAATGATAGCTAAGGGAATGGACAAAGAAGCAGTCGGAAAATGGGAAGAATATTTTGAAACTCAAATGGCTTCTGGATTTTAAACCTGTCGTCTGAAAGAGAGAGTTCCCTAACACAGCGAACGAAAGGCAAGATAGTTCGCCGAACTGAAGGGAAGGGTCTGGAAATGTGAGAGCTCACTAAAGCGTCCACCGATGGAGTGGGGAATTAATGGATGGAAATGAGAGGGAAGATACGATGCTGAGAAGGAAATCAGGGGACGAGGAGCAGTTTAGGCGCTATATGTGGAATGCAAGCCCGACCCTTCAATTTGGAATGAGACAAGATGAGATTCGGTGATTGATCAAACAGTAATATTTTAGGATTCTAATGCTGAAATAATCTTATACTCCATTAAATTATAGTAAAAATGACAATTAAAAATACCGAATATAAATAAAGAGATAACTCTAAACTTTTATCCAAAAATATAAATACGATGGGTAAATTATTTTATCCATCTAATTAATGTTGAATTTTTACCTGATTGAGGCTCAAAACAAATTTCGTGGGAATGAATTCCCATTCGACCCAAAAGTGAAATAATGTTTTATAATGTAAAAATATGGCTTTAAACATGTCTTCAAAAAGTTATAGTAAAAGTCTATGTGGTACCAACGCAAGATTGCCAGGTCAAACACAAAACAGCGTTTCCAAAATTATTTAGGGAAACACAGAATTGATTGAACATATAAAAATTAAGATTAACTTAAGATGTTTCAGAAAATAATTACAGTACATAGGTTTTCCGAAAATGCTCACTTAAAAAGGATAAATCTGGTTCTACGTCACACAGTTGCAAGTAAAAGGTCAGTGATAAAACGGCTGATGACAGTATGTTCCGCAAACTCGACAACAAGAAAATAACATTATAGGTAAAATAATCATAGGCTAAATCATATGAGGACATCAGAACAATAATTTTCATTTCACATTCAGCTTAGTGGTTCTCAGGATCATCAACATAAGGACGGAAACCAAGGCAAATAATTATGGAGCGTAGTTATCTACGGCGCGGAAACCTGGTCACTGAAGCAGGACGATAGTTAGTAGATAGAAGTAAATTGAATGCATTTGAAATGTGGGTGTGGAGAAGAATGGAGAAGGTGAAATGGACCGAAAAAAAATAAATGAGGAAGTACTAGGTATGGTGGGTAAGGAGAGGGGTTTTTTGGGAGAAATTCTAAGGAGGCAGAAAAAATTAATGAAGGGCGTATTGATCGGTAGTGGGATGTTGACTGTAATAGAGGGGAGAATGTTAGGCAAACGAGGAAAAGGCAGGTACAGGGTAGGGATGTTGGACGGGATGAAGAGAGGAGGGAAGTACACAGAGATTAAGAGGGACTTGATGAAGAGTAAGTTGCTGCATTGTTTTTTATTAGGAGTCAAAAAATATTTATTTGGAAGTTGTGTCCATCCAAAACTTACCTTAGCTGGAGGATTACTTAAAAAAGGCAAAAAAAATTAACCACTTTGAAATCAGTTTAAAAACCGGGTTAATTCGTGTTAATTGGCGAGATTAATGCTTACCCGGTTTTCTAATTTCCTTCCCCTGCAACTTTCTGTTAAATGTTCAATGCGTTAGAATTTGTTTGCATCTTGTTTGAAAAAAGCTTACGAACTATATAATATAGTTTTCACTGCGCATTCTGCTTTTGTAAAATTATTTCTAGAGAATTATATGTTATTTGGCTTTCCCAATCAGACATTTTCTACTCTGCTCCTCACAAATGTGTCATTCGTCATTAGAGTATTGATAAATATTATTGAAAATGTTGATCAACATATTTTCAAAAGGAATAAAGAAGTGTTCATTAACCAAAGCCTCAACATGTGTGTCTTTACTTATATATAATAGAGACGTAACATGGCCAGCCAAAATGGAAATTTAATTCACCCTATCTGACATCCGTAGTTCCTTCACAAAAAACTCAAGCTTCGTATTTACTCACCTTTCTTAGAGATTACGCGAGAATTGTATATGGTTACAATGGATAGTTATGTCTTTGCTGATCGATCAATTAACAAAGGATAAATAAGATCATTAATTCGTTAAATGAAATCAAACTTTGAGATAGACTGATTTTTTGTATCTTCGTGTTACGTGTTCAGCGTATTTCCATTAAAAATAAATTATACAATATTCAACACGGTAGAGTCATCTTCAGATCGTCATGCGTGTAGAGCGTATTGTTTTTTTGAACCCTAATATGGAGGTAAATGTGCCTGCTAATTTTCCCCTTCCTTTGAATAAAAGAAAAATAAACCGCTAATGGTGAAGATATAACCTAACTAAAAGTGATATAAATATTTAAATCCTCGAGGAGTTGAGTTGAGCCTATTTGACCTCGTCACATGAATACCCTACCGTCCACTAATGAGTATCCTCACAGCTATGACCGCCTATTGAAAAAAAATATTGCAACTCAAGGGTGAAAACCAGATAGTAGTGATGAGGAGATGTTACTCGTGAAAGGAAATGAGGGGAAGTTGCTCGTGGATGGAAAACCTGGCGCTCTCATTAGTAAACACTAAGTCTTTAGAAAAATTCATACATCCTCGAAAAAGGCAAGTGAAAATATTTTTTCCAAAATTCCAAATACCGGATATGGGGCAGGAGTACTAAAGAAACTGTACCAACCCGGGAAAATAAAATAATTCCTCTAAAACTGAGACGATCCATCCCCACCACTCACAACTTTATGCACAGGATAAATCACCCTTTTAGGCGTAGTAAAATATCATAATTCCTGGCTAGTAGCGACAGGTTGATTTAACATGGGTGGCCCATATAGATCATTTGCTAATTCTTTTCTCTATTCTTTACATTCTCCATAATACAACATGTGATGTCCCCTTCGTCGGCTTAGGGTAAAAGAAAATGCCGAAAGGGTAACCATAAACAACGTCACCTATTTTAGGGAGTGACGTAAGGTGGAATGGGGGATGGGGATATTCCCCGGAAGGGTGATGATACTAGCTAAAGAACTACCTACTCTAAGGGACATGGTTGACATTTTTAGCCTACATTCCGGTTCATTCAGGGACGGATAGCATTCAAAAAGCATTTAATTTCTAATTTTTATATTTGTGCCAAAATAAGGAATTATTTTCCAAAATCTAAGCTGATGGCTTGTTGAATAAATGATGAATAACGGTGGTATTTCTAACTATTTTCTGGGTAGACCGAGGTAAAATAAATTGAAGCATTAGTTTGAGTTGTACGTACTGCAGCAGACCATACAGTGACGACAGTCAGCTAATTTATCATTCGGTTTAAGCGAATAAATCCTTTCTAAGAGAGGCAGCTATCGCAAAAAAGTGTCATCTCCAAAGATGTCACGGTTAGTAGCGGCGTGGAACATGAAAAAAAGACAAAAAAATCAGTCTGCTGTAATTTATGGATTGCGTGGTGAGCGAGAAAGGCTGCAGAAACGCGTCACGGACTGAGTTTTTCCAACGGATTTGAATGGCATGGCTAACTTTCCGGACGATAATGGGTCGTGGGTAATCGAGTTCGCGAGGTCGGTGGGCCGATTCGAGTGGAGCGGCGTTCCCCTAGGGCGGACGAGGATCGAAATGTGATGGATGGGGGAGATGGGATAGAGGGAAGCGAAGAATGCAAAGTGAGCGCGTGAATCCAGGGCAAGAGCGGCAGCCAGCGGACGGAAGCCGGGGCCATAGCTCCTGCTCCCCACGCCCTACCCCTCCACCGAAACCCCTCTTCGAAGTTGCAATCCTATAATTACGACGAAAGCGGATAAATGAGCGCCCTCTCTCAAGGTCTTCTTTTCTCTCTCGCCTCCCCTGATTCAAAACTTCCTCGCTCCTTGCATTTCCTCGATGCGCTCTGGTGGCAGCCGCGGGGACTCAACGTGAGCGAGACTCTCGCGGATCGAAAGGAATGGACTGATTTCTCGTAACGCAGTAAGCATTACGTGAGTCTTATCAAAATATTATCTGCACTTTCGCTTAGGTACGTGATATAATCTCAACAGTCGTTTGATTACGACTTCGAAACTACTTGGAAATAGGCTTCGTTTTAGTCTTCGTTTATGTTAGGTGTTGAAAATAATTTTGCGATCAACAAATCTAACTTATTTCTCTTTAAAACATTTTACTCGCAGGGATCTGGTTGCAGCTTAGTAGAATAGCTGAGAAAAATAAGCATCTAGGGGATGATCCGAACAAAATACATGTATTAGCGATCAGAGTTAAAACGTGCCCAGTATTAAATACACTGTTTGAAAGTAGACTAGTTCTGAAGAAAAAAAGGAAAGAAATGTCAATTACTCCAAGCAGTGCGCACATGAAAAGGATAATATTTTTACAGATGTATTTATCTGCAACTACTTGCGTTTTTTTCTAAATCATGAAGAGTAAATGAAACCATAGAAAACCCTCTCAAGCCAACCGTATCTAACATTTTCTTCGATTGTAAAATTTAATGTTTTACATAAGCATGATTGTTGTGAAGTCCGAGGGTTTTCCACTAGATTAGGGTGTCAGCTGTCAACGACATTTCGACGACTAACTCCATCATCATCCTCAAGGCGTTTATGAGATTTCCTTTCACCATTCTCATCGTCTTGGTGTTTTCTCGATTATTTCTTTTTCAAAATACTTGAGTATTCCATTAATAGGTATAGATAAATAAATAATTGGGAGCACGTTGCAGATAAGATAGTTTATTATACCTCACTTATCACCAAAAAATGAGCGGACTCTTCCGAGAAAGTCTCAAATCATTTAAGCGATTTCCCCAGAGATATTGTGCAAATACGGTTGATGATAAAATCTCCACAAAAATAATCTTTCGAATTTGAACAGCGATTCTTACTTACCAGATATATCTCATATTTTAAGCGAAAAAGGACAGGATAGCAGGAAAAAGTGAAGAGCGAGCGATAACCGGAACAAAAGCCATTCAGGAGTTTCCACTTTCAACGGTGGTTGGGGAGCGAAATCTAGCCACAGCAGTGGATGCTATAATTGAAATTATACAATACGCGATAAGGAGACATCCGAGCAGCTGGCTCGCGTAGGAAAAAGTCCGATAGAAGAATGGTACACCGAGACATTTTATGTGAGAGTTTATGGATGCTAGAGAGGGAGAGAGTGTGCTCCCGTGCATGGGAGAGTAATTAAAATTCCACGGTGAATTTCTGCCCGCATTTACATGTAAATGCGCGGGGTTTGGATCAACGCAAAGAATCTCACTGGTGTTGGTGGGTAAGGATTTTCTAAAATATACGATACTATGAGTTTCAATGAAATATACGTCTCCTCTTGAGAATGAGAACAATTTTATAAAATAAGAGCTCCTCAGGTTCCCAATGAAATAATCCTGGTTACTGCATGTCGTTCTGTAAGTTGAATTTATACAGGTAACCTTTACAGATGCAGCTACATGTATTAGCCTGAATTACGGTAATCTTAAGTATAGATATTCCTCTCGTGTTGGAATTATGACGAAATAAACCTAAATATTTAAATTATCACTTTACCGCTTTACAAGCTGAGTTCCTACGGCGATATTTCATAGAAAACCTTTTGTGAAAATCTTTTGGAAAATATTTTCAACTTTATCCTCCATGGCATGTCTCAATAAATTTATTTGCAGCTTTCAATTAAGTTTTTCCAATCCTCATTCAAAAATTACCCACGAAAGTACTGTTACCTTTCCTCTTATTTATCCATTCTATTAATTAAACTGAAATAATAAAAAGTGTGTCTTCCCCATGAAATTCATCTTAAAAGCTGCTGCTTTGCTTCCCTTTTACTTTGATCCTAAAATTGGCCTTTGGCTGTAGTGAATATGAGGTACAAGGGTATCGTTTATCATGCAGGGATTAATGAAGCCCAGTGTGGCCTGGAACATAATATCAATATGAAAGTATTGACTTACATTTAAATAGTGATAGTAATAATATGGAATAAAAGATAGAGTGCCTTTCATTAATTTTCATCTGAATCTTTTACATCAGAAATGCAATCTTGAATAAAACTAGGAACAGAAGTTTATCATACCATCATCCCTGTCTCTCGTTCTACCGACTTAGCAGAGTTCAAGACCGCTAAATTAATCCTGGAAGTTGTAAATTTAGATAGGCATTAAGGAAAAAATGAGGTGAATCTGAAATATTTTAAGCATCTCATTTATAATGAAGCGGTGGATGAGATTAGACGAATTTTTATTGACATTTTCTCCTCATACCGACTGAAGTAATTAGAGTGAAGCCAGATTTTAGGCGGTACTTTTGCCAAATAATAATACTTCAGCAATGGATTTTTAAGAAAAGAATAAGGCTGGTGAACAATAAATCCGTCATTTAATTTCTCGCCTTTTATCGTTCTTTATTATTTGATAGCGATCCACCCAGGACGCTTTAGATCGTATGAGATCACAGACAACAGCATACTGCCTGAATTTCGTACACCCTAACGGTCCACTAACTTACACTATCAACAAACCTCTATAATTATGACCAATTTAATAAATTGAACCGTAAACCCCAACTGAGCGGTAATCTTCATTTATCACGAAAGAGCTTGGGAAATGGGTTATGTTAAAGTAATGAATGACAAGCATCTCATCCCACACTGATGCATTAAGTTTACGCCAATAAACCCACATATATGTTCGAGTATTAATTCCCCATCAAAAAAACTCACTTAATGCTAAAACTACCCTTGCGAACAAAACCTTTTAATCCCTTGAGCTTTTAAGTAAGAATAGGAAACTTCTGCTAACACATTTTGTAATTCCAGGCAGTATAATACCTGGCCGCTTCCTGAGTGTTTACTGATAGGAAATCAACTTTAATTAATATTTATTTTTTATAAATTGCACTTCCCAGCGTTCTATCCTATAAAATGTGCATTCATGTATTTATCCACATGGAGTCATTTACTGAATCTTGGTTAGCATACGTTTGCATGCATGAATTATACTTCATGTACACATTTTGATGCGTAATTTTAGGAATGCAAAAGGTGATTATAGATTGAAGGAAAAATGTAAATATTTTACAGCAAAATTGAAACCATTCATTTAGCAGGAAAAGAGACGAGTTGACGTACTCAACGCGTTATTCAATACAGCCAATATTGCAAATTCGGGATATCTCAGTGAATACTAAATAAAATATATTTTATTATTCAAGCAACAGTGGATAAAAATACTAAAACTTATACATAAATACTTTTTTCAAAAAATTGAGATCAGGCAGGCAAAATATAATTGAATGAAGATGAAAAGTGCAACTAAAAATCAGAGGCGTAGAATAGTTTGACGTGATGCATAACTGCTTACAAATTAAAAAATACTGAAAGGAAATTACAAAATGAACCTAGATGGACACCAACACAAGGTTTCAAATATTTGTAAATGGACGATTGAAAGTTCGAGTAAAACTATTTCAATCTGTAATTGGCGCAGCTGAAAAAATATATGGTCGAAGAGCTAAAATTAGTACAATCAGCATCAGTGCAAAAATAAAGAGTGAGATAAAAAACAATTAAGAAGGAGGTTTGACTTATAACCTTAACTATTCCCTCGAATCAAACGTTAAAATGCATTTTTAAGGCAAGGCATTCAATAAAAAAGAATACGGTCCTTGGCAACTCATAACTCTCTTAAACTCCAATCTACGTTTATGAGATTGTATGTGTTTTTATAGCCTTACTTAAGTAGCATTAGAATTGGTTCCAGTCTCGTGATAGCAGTAGCCATGGAAGTTTCTCCAAGTCCACATTTCATTTCTAAAGGCAGATATCATGAGAACGGAAGTTTGAAACTAATTCTGCAAACAACATATGCTATTACTTTAATATTTTAGATCGTTTATACTCCGAGATTCTCGGTCCATTCAATACCCTCGCTTTAAAGATCCACGTCCCCACACTAACGTGCCATAATGAGCGTATTCCTCATTTTTATCTTGCGGATAAAAGTCCTTGGTTGGACGGGTGAACAAATTACGCACGCTGCTTGGGGAATAGCTTTCATATTTCGGAGTGTGATAGATAAAGTCGGTCTAAGATATCTCTTAATTGGTACACAGAATGACTCTTTCCACTCAGCAGTATGGTGGCCGACGAAGCAGAATACTTTCTGAAGCACAATTAAGTAAGAGTCCTAAGAGCAACAGCGTGGAAAAGAAATTTCATTTCGCTCCTTGACTTCTCTCGCAAAAGTTTAAATGGGCTTACATGCAATAGCGGTGGCAAAGAAAAGTTGTGTATCGAGATGAATTCCTATGCTCATGGGAGTGAGAATGGGTTTCGAAGCATCCCATCACCGCCAACGGCAATTCCTCTGCGCGCCGAAGCATGAAGTTTTATCACACCTCATGAGCACGGTGAAGACCGTATCCAAGTAACACTTAATGGTGACGATAATTGACCTCATCTTCCATTCAATGCTTCACACTAGGTTTGATACTATACTATAAAACGGCTAACTGTTCATATTGCACGGAAGGAGTTATTGGATCGAAACGATTCGATAGATAATTTGCCGAATAGATTACTATGGATAGCGAAATATTGAAATAGACGTTTTGAGCTTAATAATGGTTGAGTGCTCATCCAATATTTCAGGCATTCAATTATACTCTATCGCATGCGACATAATAAATAAAGTATCTGTGTCTTATAAAGAAACCCCTTACAGAAAGGTAGTAACACAGTCGGTGAAATTTTTGACGAAACTGGTGTTTACTTTGTGCGCAGGTAATTAAGTATGAGCTAGTTTGAAAGAGAGTGGTAAAATAAAAATTTGCACAAAAATCAACAAATGCATGTTTATTGTTTGACATCCAGTTGAAAATATCGCTCTCTACTGCCCTACTGATATCGAATGCTATGGATTTGTATCAGGAATCACATTAGTACGAGGGCCATCCGGAAAGTAGTACCCGTTCGTGCCGCATGAAGTGCTGACGACGCGAGTAGCCGCTGGACGAGGTCAGATAGCTTCAGTGGCTTGTCTGCCTTCTCTGAGCCAAGTTGCGTGACGCTAGCATTGCCTGTGTTGTTTCTGTGATTGTTTACAATGTCTAAAAAAATTGAGAACGCCGCCAGTTGTGAAGTGAGGGCAGTGATTAAATTCCTCAATGCAAGAAACGTTCGCCCATGTGATATTCATCGCCAATTAAAGGAGGTGTATGGAGACAATGTAATGGACGAGTCGTCTGTTCGGCGGTGGTGTCGCAACTTCAACATGGGGAGGGGGAACACACACGACGATGAGCGTTCGGAGAGACCGTCTGTCATTACAGACCAACTGGTGAGCTCAGTTGACGAATTCGTGAGGAACGATCGGCGCGTCACAATTGATGACATCTGTGAGCATTTTCCCAATGTTTCTCGAACAATTGTTCATGAAATTGTTAAACACCATCTGCATTATGCAAAAATTTGTGCAAGATGGGTCCCTCGCGTATCTCAATGAGCTGGCGGCGAAGGACTATGCAGCAGGAATACAGAAACTTGTCACACGTTATGACAAATGCCTTAATTTGCTTGGAGATTATGTTGAGAAGTAGTTTAAAGTATCCTCTTTCAAATAAAATTTTTTATGTTTGTTAATATTTACTTTTGTGTCTTTATTTCACGAACGGGTACTACTTTCCGGATGACCCTCGTATTATTAGGTAACCTACTGTCTAGCAAAAAAAATAATCCTTGTTCAGTCTGTCCCATATACACTCCTTTAAATTGATAAAACACCACGGTTTAATACATATCTTTCCAAAATGTTCACATAAACGGTTATTTAGGTCAGGTTATACTTAATTGGATATTCTGTATCACAAATACGGTTGGCCCTACCTTACCGAATTATACCAGGTTTTCGATGTATAGTAAGAGGAATTAAAAAATTAATTTATTATGGCACTTTACAATCACTACAAAGAGCTTTAAAACTAAAACGAAGTAATTCTATCATGGGAAGAATCAACTCCAGCCGTACTCTTAGAGTGCGGCTGGGGTTGATTCTTCCCATAATATTCATACGGCCGCAGTTACCGTTCGTTTTATTCACAGGGAATTCTAATTTTATTTTAATTTTCATACACAAATATATTGAAAAATTCTGGTGGCATCGGATTTGAATGTGTTTTAATACACTTTAATTAACTGGAATATAACAGCACTTCGAAATTGTCAACACTGAATTTTGAATTTTAGAGAACATACACTTAGATAAGAATATTGCCAATGTGCGGGCGAGATCAATGATATTTGCTCCACGTAGGGTCGCCCAAGCGAGGTGGATAGATCGAAAGGTAGGAGTCAGGTGAAAATGCTCGCAGCAACTATCCTTCAGCAAGGAGGCTGCAAGGTTGGCCATTTTAAAATGGTGTCAGATTAAACAAAATACTTTAAGGAAGGCAACGGGACACTAACTCAATTACGTATCCCGAGAATATTATCATGGATACTATGGAGACTGGCAACTGCGGGAATCAATCGCATCGACCGTGCGTCGTGCCTGGTAGCGAGAGAGTCAAGGCTTCCGTGGACGTTACCTCACAAAATCCTAGCAAAATGAATGCGACAGTAACAGCATAAGAGACAGAATTAGACCCAACTAGCTAAAATGGAGACTTGTAATGATGTAAAGTTCAGGAAATTTAGAGGCTATACCTGTAAAGCGAGATATGGAGAGAGAATGTAAGTGGTCTGTTCAAAAGGTTCTAGAACTTTTTGAATAGCGCCCCTCCGGTTGGTTCATTTTTAATTCACTTGAAGTCGTGTCCGCAAAAACTTTCCTAGTAACTACCTTTGACTACTTTGTTTATATCTTGTTTTGTTGATTAGTTACGACCGTTTATATGAAGGGGTGTTCTTGGAGTACGGTGAAAAAAAGGATCTGCGGAAATGAGCTATTTTTGAAAGAGTAGCGTTTTCTGTGAAATTCTGCGTGAAACTCTACAAATCCTTCACAAAATTTTTTGAGTTGATTATCAATGCATATAGTGATGATCCTTTTGAAACGTCCCGCGTTATGAGTAGTTCACCCCGTTCAAAAAGGGGTGACAAAAAGACGACGAGCGTTCCGGAATACCATCAACGTCGACCATGACCCCCACATCGAGAAAGTGAACAATCTCGTTCTGCCAAAACAACGTTTGACTGTTAGGAAACTTGCAGAAGAGTGTGCAATCTTGATTGGTTTCTGCTATGAAATCCTAACTGAAAAGTTGAGGATGCATCGAGCCACTGCCAAATTCGTAACTCGCCTGATGACAGCAGACCAGAAACAACATCGAGCTCAGGTGTGTCAGGAACTGTTTGATCGAGCTGAAGAGTCTAAAACTTTCCTGTGTAGGATCATAATAGGTGATGAGTAATAGATTTATGAATTTTATATCTAAACAAAAGTGCAATCTTCACAATGGATTGGTGAACCCCCCCCTCCAAACAGCTCGACGAGTTTGTTCGAATGACTACGTGATTTTGACTGTTTTTTCGATATAAAGGGCATGCATTTTTTCCATGAACGTTGTGCATCATAAATAGCTACCTAAAGGTCAGGCAGTCCACACAAAGTGCGATCTAGGGGTTATGAAACGATTAAGAGAGGGAATTAGGCAAACGGACCGAACTTTGGAGGAGCGGCGAGTAGTATTTTCACTACGACAACGTCTCAGATCATTTATCTCTCAGAGCTCTGAAGTTTAAAGCCAAAAACAAGACCCTTGTGCTTCCCCACCTAATCTAATCACCAGACCTAGCCCCATGTGACTTTTTCCTGTTTCCGAAATTAAAAACCCTGCTCAAACGAAAAACCTATGTCACCATTCAAGAGCAAGAGAAAAATTTGATGGGGGAGCATATGATCATTCCAGAAGAAACATTCCAGGACTGTTTCAAACGATGGAAATACCGTTGGGATAAGTGTAAATGTTAGGGAAGGGACTACTTTGAATGGGACTCTGACCAATAATTTGTTAGTGAGGTATTTTTTTGTAATAAAAAAGTTCGGGAAAATTTTAAACAAACCTCGTATAGGTATCTTAAGGATGTGAGAGGTGAGATGAAAGGACAGAAGGGATAGCGAGAGGTGGCAGGACAGAGGGGACAGCGAGATGTGGCAATAATATTGAACAAAAAGAAATAAGCGTAGCGTAGCGTAGTTTGAAGGAGCGTAGTAACCATAGAGCACTCGAGGGAATGAATACTATTAATAGAAGTAAAAGATAAACCAACTTAGCCATTGTTTAGATCTACATTGCACCAAGCAAACGGGGGATCGAGATGGTGCGGTGGCTATCGTACTGGCTTCCGACCCTGACCCGGGTTCAAATCCCAGCGGTGTTGAATATTTTTCAGTGGTATCTCGATCCAATCCCTACTTGAGGTGCTTTGTGGAGGGCACTTTGAGTGAGTACACCGTCCGTCGGATGGGACGTTAAGCTGCGGGCCCCTTGACGCCTTTCGTAAAGAGCAGGCTAATGCCGACGCCGGGTTTCTCTCCACCCTTCATCCTTTCCTGTCCATCCCTAATGGCGCAAATGACCTCAGCTGTCGGTCGCCTCCCCTAAATACTACTACTACCAAGCAAATGTAGGGATGAAGAATCAGTTTGAGGACATCATTTCTGATGTTCTTGAAGGAAAACATTTGATAGTAATGAGGGAAAGGAACGCGAGGATAGGCGAAAGAAAATATCGTAGTTACGTAAGAGAACACGCTATACAGGCGTAAAGATTGACCGTGGAAAGAAAGCATTATAGTTCTCCTGGAGACAAAGGTTAATCATAATGAATAATTAGTTAGCACACCACAAAAGACGTAGGTATACATGGAAAATATCATGAGATTCAGATAGACATCAGAATATGTTAAGTTTTGGCACAGATTGACAGAGTGATTCATTCTCACAGTTTTATGGGGGAGAATGCGGATTAAGATTATCATTTAATAAAAAGTAATGATAACAATTTAGTATTGAAGTCTAACGGCAGATTCATGAGGATGAATCAGGAAAAGAGGATTAGGAAATGGAATATAGAAGAATAAACCGGAATGATAAGAAAGGGTGATCAGCAGGATGTAGAAAAATCTAAATGTGAGGAAAGAAACCTGGGTGCCAGCAAAGAAGAATGGAAACATAATAACAAAGGGGATACAGGAAAGTTTGTTTGAGGTAGATAAATCTTAAGTTTACCAGTTAGTTAAGGGTTTTAAAACATTGCTGAATGCATTGGAAAGTCAATGCGATAAGTATGGGAGAAGAATAACTGTAAAAAACAAAGATTATGCATTTTTTGAGGAAGAGGCAAGTTGAATTAAATGTTAAAATAGGAGTTCATAAACTAGAACATGTGGAATAATGTACATATTTCGAAAGTGCTTTAGATGGAATAATACTTAGAAATTAATAAAATATTATTTTCTAATACATATAGGCAGGAGTGCCAAACTGCTCTTCAAGTTACAAGATTATGGAATGATAATTAGTTAAAATAATTCTCTACTTCTCACCAATATCAAGTTTGAAAAGTATCGTTTAACTGTACGACCTCCATATTCATGAAGTAGGTTTCAGTGGATTTCAATGAATATTAATTAATATTCTTTGAATTAATTTATAAAAATAAAATCAATACAATTGTACTGCTCGGCGATAATTACAGAGAAACAGCCTTGAAACAAACCTTTTAAACAAAATTGAAGGTAATATTTAGATTTATTTAATAAGGAAGAATATAAAAATGATTTTATTAATTGCAATCAGCTGATGATTTGACAAAGGAAGATTGTAATGTATTGAAATGATATGAAGGAAATACGAGTGATTCCAATAATGAACTAATTGCCGCCGCATATTTTCAAGTCACGTGGCGTATCTCGAACTCAAATGTCCCTTGTGTAGTGTTTGTGGAATACGCGAGTGACAGTTTTTTTATTTAATGCCCTAAAACGGAAGAGAAGTAGAATTAAAAGGATTCAGACACGTAGTTAATGTTAAAAGAGAAGCAAACGTTCAATGGTTCAAGGAAGAGAAAAGAAATAATCCAGGAATTGGGGAAATGTGGTGAAAATTCCACATTACGGGCAAAAATTAGATGGGTGCGAAGGTCATAATAGGATTTATTTATTTTCTCCCGTAACTTCTTGGTCTCCAAACATACGTATTTTCCCCGAAAATAACTTATTTAAAATAATATGCAACTGAGCGTTACCTGCATTTAATTTCGAGTTGAATATTCTGAATGTTTGAACTCTATATTCTGTAAATGAAAATGTATGTCTCAATTCATTCTCTTTTACTCTTTTTTGATAAGCGGACTCAGTCAAAGCGATGATACCACGTTTTCCAGTTATCCTAATGCCTAGGGTTAAAATTTCGACTTAGACTGCGTATTTTAATGTTAATGATGGTTATATGGGTTATGGTCGGTAAGTTCTGTGCTCGAAAAATATTATCGACCATATTAAAATAATATCATATGCTAAGTGTAAACTGAAGGTTTAAATCCTTATTTCAAATATTCAAAATATACATTTTATAAAAAATCTTTCAAATTAAGTGACATTCCAGGAAATTTATCTGAAGTATTACTGACTGACAAAACGTTTAAGATAATATGGAATGAAAATGAATTAGATAAAGTAGATTGAATAACGCCATTAAGTGATAAGAATCTGACAAAGCGATAGTAGAGTGAAAATATTTTATTTATTGTTATTAGCTTTGTGTTGATGTTTAAACTGCAAAAGTAAGCTTTAAACCTAATGATTTTTATTAATATTCTTTCAATGACTGAGGGATGCAGATTCAGAGAAATGTGGGAGATGCCGTTTCAGCGTCTTTAACGAAGTAATCCACTAATGTTCATTATAATGCAACAATATCAAGTTGTAAAAATCATTCGCATTGACCGAGTGAATGCTTTTTACAACTTGAAATTGTAATTGAAATTAGAAATTTTAGTATTTTGAGGGATGGAGGGAAATTAAAAAAGGCAATGAAAAAAGAAAGCAAAGATAAAATTAAAGCGTGTGTTTCATAACGTAAAGAGAAATTCCAACAATTTTCAAAATGTTTTGGAGTATTTAGGGTAAACAATTTTTTTATTAACATTAAAAACAATTCTTTTGTCAGAAACTTTAACGAACTCCTTATAGAAATCCTTAAGGGGTAAAAATGTAAAACAAAAAGTTTAATACCTTTCAAGGTACGAATTTATTCATTTTCAATTCTGAGAGTTGGAATATCTGATGAAAGTAGCATCTGATTTCAATACATTTTTTAAGGGAAATATGGTAAGCTATAAACATACGTCCAAGTTTGTGGTCCACGGAAAAACTGAAAGAGAAGTATATTTAAAAGGGAAATGAAAACGAGCATGCAGGAAAATTTATTAAAACTGTAATGCGAGCGGAAAGCTCATTAAGGCAAGGGAAAATCTGGATAAAAGGTGTAGGAGAACTGGTTGAAAGAGGAGGTTGAGGAATGAGAGAACGGGATGATGGCGACACCGTATGAAAATTCGGCGGTCTCGAACTACAGTGCAGGTTTCAGGAGGAGCAAAATGAAGGCATAGAAATGGGAGAAGAGGTTGAAAAGGAACGCGTCAGAATGAACAGAGAAATGAAAAGGGGACGTGATAAAAAGAGGAGAGTTCAGAGGAGAGGATAAAAATACTATCTGACAAATCCACGCCTTTTAAGGACACGTCATCTGTGTTCACGTGGTGCGACAAAAAGGGGAGAGGGCCGGCGGGAAGGATGAAACGGGGGATGAAAAACGACGAGGGGGAGGAGGGGAAACGAAATGAATCCAAGGTCTGGATAAGCCCCATATTACAGCATTTTGGCGAAGCATCCGACTGGCGCAACCCACATCCCCCTCTCCCCTTTGAGGCTGTACAACAACTTTTTTATATTCTATTCAAAATAGCGTCGGCGGCGGAAGGAGACACCGGGTTTAAGATGGAGATTTTTCCTTCTTCCCGGAGAAATGGAGTCCCCTTCTCCCACCCACGTATTGAAGTGTACACAGCTCTATATTTTTCAGGCTCCAAAGGGGACAGGAAATTAAGTTTATCTCCGAAGCAAGTGAAGGAAGTGAGAGGGTGGGCATTGCAGAAATCACCGCTAAACGGAATTCGGCAGGAAGCGATAGAGACATGAGATTTTCTGTACTTGATATTGAAATGTCTGATTTTATGAAGCGGTCACGTTTCATAAAATCAGACATTCGGTCACGTTTCAAAATAGTCACATCAGGAAACAGTGAGTTCATCAGAGTTGTGTAGACAGTTTTACGAAGGAATGTTGTTGCACTGGAATTACTTGATAATATAAAAAGTGTTTAACAACCTCAAAAACCTGTTGTCGAAGAAGTCATTTGTATTAAAATGTACTCCAGTTACCAATTTTATGCAGCAGATAATTTTTAGACACCACTAATTACAGCAAATTTGGAAATTTCATAAAAAATGATCGCAAGAATCAATGTCTTACTCAAAGTTTGATTCTCGTATTTTCTGTCAACTTGTTTTTCCATTAAACTATTTCGAACGGAGCAATAAAATATTGAAACTAGTATGTTAATAATGCCATTAGTTTATCCCCAGTAGTGTCAACAATTAAACTGCAACACTTACTTGATAAGTCTTTAAATTTATTTTTGTACTCCCAAGCACGTCAAAGCGGGGATGTAGCTCAATTACGTATTTGAAGCATGTTCGGTGGAAATATAGTATACTTCCTTTCCGTCCTAATCATTTAAATTATTTAGAAGCGATGAAGAGGAAAGAAAAACTTTAGTTATATTTATAATTTGTTCTCTTAGTTAATAAAGAAAATACTATTACTATTGCTTGTAGGGACTTGCCATACCATTAGGTAGAGTGATTACCGGAGGGCCCGGGTTCGGTTATGGGTGACGCTTCTGAGTATCCTCTAATTCACAAAAGCTGTTTGGTAAACTACAGACGACACTGGGAAAAGAGCTCCCCCCCTTGTCTATGGATTTCTCGTACTTTTGGGGTATAACTAGGTGAGCTCTACTCTCACCTATCGAACCAACCTTCGGGTTTATAACTGTGATACTGATGGGGGTATTATTTTCGGTATTCTATTCTTTAAGATAGGTTAAGAATAGATACAGGTTCTACAACGATACGTTTCGTGGCCTCTCCTAATTAAACACAACCTGACATCCGAAACTGCAACATACCCTTCTTTCATTCGGCATACTTCCTTCCTCCCTTCATTACTTTCATAATGCTTATCCTATTCATACTACTTCCTAACTTCCTTACGTCCTCCCATCTATCATAGTCAACACAATACAAATTTATTGTCACCACTTTCGGGGCAGAGTATAACTAGTTTGTTTAGACATATTATGTGCATGAAAATTTTCTTGAAATAATATTTTTAAAGCTTATTTTTATTTATTAATTACGTAATCCCACTCATTAAAATTCAACTTTGTACCGAATATGGCAGATTCAACATTTTCTCCCCTCGCTCCTTAACTCGCTCATCCTCTTATCTTCATTTCACTTGAGAGAAACGTTTGAGATCTTTTATTCTTTACCTTATGCTTTCTCGTCATCAGCAAATTTTCTCCTTGGCATTTTTGCTTAGAAAAGCATGGGTCCGTCAACACTACAAAATTAATTCAATTTCTCAGTTTGAGAATTGGCTGGTGAAACGGGACTAACTCAATCGATATGAAATGCCTGCATATAGGTGACCATTCTAAAATCCTCTTGACGTCAAATACTTAATTTCTTAATTTTTTCATTTAATCCGAGGAGAATAGTAGAGGGATTGACCATGGATGGCATTGGAAAGAAACAAAAAAAAGGGAATGATGAAAAGGTGCCTCAAATAAGAGACCCGTAAAAAAAATCTTGTGGTCACTTTTACTATTTATTTGTTTCATAAAATGACTATATTATGTAAAAATCTGAATTTCTTAAATGAAAAACAAGATAAATAGTGGCGGTAAATGAGTAAAAAAATACCGCAGTTACAAAAATAAAAAACAAAGAGAATGAACCAATTAAGAACAATCTACAATGACTGATGAAAAGTTATTTTTTTACTAGTAGAAACATTTTTGAAATTTACGCATTTACTTTGAGAAAGCTTCACCCCAGAGCCTCAATTTTATTTAATGAAAATACTAATAGCAACCAAAAGTTAACGTTGGTGTTCTTTGCTATACATATATCCATTTGTACCTAATAATAAAGCATATTTTTACCGTGAAAAATTGTTTCCTTGGCACTCCCCATTGTAAATTCTTTTTCATTTAGATAGCCTTACGACATTTAACAAAGACTTTCATAGCAATGGTGATTGACAAGCCCTCCTTAGCTGATAATTGTTGAAATGAAGTCATTGATAGGTATATCTAAAACACGATTAACAAAGATGTAATCTAAACTAAAAAATTTAAATAATGCAAATATAAATTTAAACTTATATATATATTAATTTACTCACATCTGTTTATTTGACCCTATGCTTAATTAGTAAAAGGTTGTCTCTAGACGATATTAGCATAGACTATATTTTGATAAAAGTTGAAGGGCTCGTAATAAAGCTTTAAATTTCCAAATTTTACTTTATTTAAACGTGTATAGGAGATTTTCAACACTATGTTAACCTTTATTAATAGTCAATATTCATTATATTAACAATATTAATCCCAAACACATTCCATCTGTATTTGAGTTAACGTTTTTAAATGCTATTTAAATACTTGGAAGAAAGAGATAAGATTATTAGGAATCATTTGATACACTTTGGAGTTGGCCATGACTAGTACCATTAAGTTCAGCAACACTCAGAGATAGAATTCATATGAGTTTCCAGTCTGTAGGTACTCAGTAATAAATATTTGTAAAAGTTTTTAACTCTACCGAATGAAAATCTCTTTCCCTACTAAGTCCTTTACTTGGAGAAATGGCCTCATTGAATTTTGAAAATGTACTTTCTTCCTGATAATAAAAAGAAATCGGAAAAACGTAAATGTTAGATCAGCACCCTGACATAAAAGTAACTTTCGATTAGCTAGTGTGCATATAGATAGGTGGAAAAAGGGGCGAGAAAGTAGTTACGGTATGTGCTATTTTCTCTAAGAGATTTTATTCTACAGTGGACAATGACACTTTCATACGAATGTTTTTCTATAAATAGTATGGCGATCCAATTTGAGAAAAATAAAATATTTGTAATTTGATACAAATTTCATATTGCTTTAAGTACCATTAATTTACTACAGTTTCTAGTTGGCATTTACGTAAAAAGGTGAATCACTGCGTATCGGAAGCCAAGCAGGTGGTAAAATCAGCTTTTTCCTTACGATACTAACGTTTCCTTTCAAACGACAAGAAATATTATTTCAATGAAAACCATAAACACAGTAATCAACCCGAAGGTCCGTTTGATAGGTGATGGTAGAGTTCACCCAGTGCTAAGCCCAACGGCGTGTGAAATTCACACATCAGGGTAGGGGGGCCAGTTCCTTTTCCTGTGCCGGTAATGGTTTCCCAGGAAGATCTGGTACCCGAAAAATCACAAAGCTTAGATGTAATTTCAATTATCTTTGAATATTTATTCCGTTAGATGTTTTGTTTCGAGATCTCGCTGGACAACTTGCTACATCACCATTTCGTCTATAAATTAGTTCATAAAGCTTTTTTGTCGTTGCATGTCTATTTTTAAAATAATTGTTCGTGAGGCCAAAGTGTTAAGAAAATATAATATAGCGTAAAAAAATTGATTTTGAGAACTCTATTGAAACCGAATTATGAGAGAAAAAGGCGAATGAGAGGTTTAAATAATTTAATTTAGAATGGGATTATCTGTTTCCGAAAAACTCATTTGCATTAATTCTGAAAGATTTTCAGTTTTTTAAATATTTTAGGGTCACTTTTAAGTTCCCATAACATCATTTAAATACACACAAGGGAAAAGAAGGAAAAATAACAGAATTATACCCATTAAGGTGTTATTGATGGAAGGACTTTTTTTCGCTCTCAAACATTGGACTTGTTCGGGTACGAGCCCGTTTGACGTCGTCGCTGTAACATTTTGCCCGTTTACCGACGTCGCTGCTATTGTTACGGGAAATAACCGAATGTTGCATGTGGACCAAAAATAAATTAAATAAAAATCGTGAGAATTTGGGATCGGTTGAATCGTTTATCCATTTAAGGCCGGATCTGCGAATAGGGGAACGGAGGAAAGTAATAAAGGGTGGGGGATGTCCTATGGAGCATTAAAGAGCGTTTCCCCCTGCCTTTCTCTCTTTATATCTCTGATCTTATCCTCCTTCGATCCACACCCCTCCACGAATATCATCCGCTAGCTTCGTAATTTCCTCTGGACCGCGCTTAAATTTTCGAGGGACAAGATCCCAAAGATATTAACAAACCGAGATGAAAGTATTAATGAATGAGTCCAATGGATGTAATACTGCAATTCCTTTTCCCTTGAATGCACAACAATGCGTCATCGCGCAGTAGAGAGCCGAGGTTAGGCAATTGAACGCTGACCATTGACTAGGTCAACTGGGTCATACCTAAAGGAAAGGTCACGGAAAACATAAATCAATGAGAATTCAAGTAAAATGCAATACTGGGTTCTATTTTTTAACTTATTTATTATGAAGCACTTGAAATAATTTATTTTCTTATTGTAGTTACGATACAATACTTTCTTAAGTATTTTCATGTTGATTATTTACCGACTTAATGGTAGATGAAACCAGAATAGGATGAAGAAGTTCTTAGCCTTCACGAATACAGCTGTCAGAAATTTTGTAGGTTTGAATGAATAAATGTTAAGTATTATTCTCAATCCAATACACGTGTAACTTTGCTTGTCATCAATGCTTACAAACATTCAAAGTCAATGCTCATACATATGTGGCTATAAGAGATAACTGAGGCACATAAATATTGAAATTATAATTTAGAAATCGTTTAATAGTGTAGGGAGATAAATTCTTTTTATCTGCTCTGAGAGGACTATTTATAAGTGTTCTAATGAAGGCAGCAACTATGAAACGGCGACCAGGTGAGTAATGCAACTTGATATTCATAAATGATGTGCCTTATTTTTAGGTAGAATTTTAAGGAGGCTATCGCAAACATCAAATGGGTTGAGTTTGAGTAACTCATGCAAAAAAATTGAGTTGGAGTTTGGAGTTTTTATTAACATTAAGATTTATAAGTATGTATATTATTCGTGTGGCATTTTCAATAAATAAACTGATTATATAATTAAAAAATTGATTTATTATAATGCCAATAAGGTATGCACATATTCCAGTGTTTGAAAGTTACCCGTCAAGACTGGTTGGTAGATAGCGGCATTGCGTAATTGGTGGCGTCAAAAAATAATAGAAATAGATTAAGTTTAGAAAGTATAACTTTTTTAGCAATAAGCCAAACTGTTTTGGTTAATAACTTTAATACTTTTATTTGACCTGATAAATAAACAATTATCATGAATTTTAAGAACATGCAACAAAAATAGTTCACTTTTGATGATTTGTCACTTTTTCGGCCAGTGAATTCTTCGAAATAAGTTCCTTTCATTATTTGTTCGGAGAATATTAACTCATTGTTCTAAGTTTTCAGTTCCTGGTTATTGAAATAGTTGGTGAGCCTCAGATATACACAAATACACTGTTCGCTTCATTTTACTTGATAGTCAATTATCGTCTCAAGCCCTTCACCACAAATGACTCAGAACTGAAAATTACATTCAATTGAAGAACAGTCTCTTGACGGTATTGTAGGATTAATTGATAACAGATGGTCAAACAACCTGAAACGAAACCAGGTAAAAAGTTTAATTTATAAATAAATAGCATTATGATAATAATAACACGTATTGATAAAACCACGAGTCTTTACAATTATATTTTTCTAAAATGTTCAACTAATCCCAGCGTCTTCGTGGTTCTCACGGTAACCTCTTCTAAAGGAATATATACCAGACAGGAAGGCAAAACTAAATATTGGAAATGCAAAATATGATTGGATTAAAGGAATGAAGGCACAAAAAAGAAAAGGCTTCTCATGCTCGAGGACGTGGAAAAGACTCCAACATTGAAAAGGACAGGCTTCCGCAAGGAAAGTTGGGCACGACGGGGGGAGAAAGTGGAGATTTTGAGGAAAGCGACGAGATGAGCGAATTGGGAAGGCAGGAAATTAAACAGGGACTCCTCCGACCATCTCCTCCCTCCGCATCATCTTCCGGGCCTCTTCCGCACTTTCTCTTCTAATCTCAAATTCGCCACGACATCTTCGTCCCTTCACGCTACTCTCTCTCTGAGAATTGCCACAGGTCCATCAAATCGAATTTTCTTTACGTCGATACTCGGGTATAATGAAAGATTTCATATTCCTCCGAGCAAGATAACTTAAGCAACAATTTGTATTGACAATGGCGAGAACGATTTCCTTCATATGTACGTATTCTGAACTTTTAAAGCCTCCAAAAATATCAAAAATTTAACTTCTGCCTGTTGGACTGAGGCGAAGAGTGTGTCTCGATCCAGTTTGAAGGAGGCACGATCAATGGAAGTGACAAGAGTTGTGATAGTGGAGAAGCACATCGATGCCCTCTAAGCAAATGGCTGGCTATTAATTCTCAATTTACTGAAGTTAAGTGATTTTTAACTAATTCTGACTCATATATGCGACCTAGATGTAGGATCCTCCCTAAACTCACTTTGGTGGAATCAGAAAATGACGGCGGCTGACTTCGCTATCAAATATCCCGGTCGCCCTTATCGTATCACTCATTTTAAATCTCACGCTCGAAGAATGCACGCAAGAATGCTCGTCAAATCATTGCTACGACTACGTTTGGATATGAGTTTGCTTTTCGTTGGGATCAATCTCGCAGTTGCAATCTAGTGACGCCACTGGAAACATTCAGTCGTCGAAGGAAGATCCCACGGAGCTAATCAACAAATACCTGCCCGTAAAACGGAACTTCGCCACAATATCCGACCTATCGCAGTCATTACGTGCATCCTCAAGGCTTCTCTATCATTTCCGAACCTTCCTCCGCCTCCCAGCCGTAAGTTGAACCTCCGTCTTCGTTGTTTTTCCCGCATCTCTCTCCCCGCTTGATCTCCCACCTTCGCTCAGCGCGGTACTCTCATGGGAGCTCGCTCTCCATTTCTTCTCATTTCCGTTCCTACCTACCTCATTCCCGTCTCTTCCACCTTTAATACTTTTTCTCTCCTCTACCCATTCTTCGTCTTCACGCCCTCTTTCAGTCCTTTTGCGCAAAATGACTTCAGTGACAGTGAACGGAAAGGGAAGTTTTAGGGGTTGGGTCAACAGCGATGGGTTGAAAGTTTGTTTTTTTGAGTACAGGCTGGAATAAAATTCCGTCTTTGGATAACGCCGCTGTCGCTGGATTCGGTCTAAAGCTTTTTTGAGAGCAAAAATTGTGTTTAAAATTTTGTTTGTTATTTTTAGAGCTCGTAAATAAATACTGCTTCCGAATCGCGAAAGTTAATTCTGCCCTTGGTGGTTCAACAGTCAAGAAGCATTTTTTTTATGGTAATGGAAAAATGAAAATTACGGCCGCTTTAGATCTCAGTCGTTGCAAAGAAAAGTAATACTTCTCTTTTAAAATTATGTAATTACAAAAACCTCGAAGAGTCTCGGTTGAATATTGAACTGAGTTTCTAAGCTCCCATAGAGTAAGAGGTGATAAACTTGGAAGCTTATTTTTAGATTATTCTGAGATACTTAATAATGATGCCTTTTAACCTATTAAACTTCAGAAAATATTATTTTTTCAATATTTTTATCAGGCGTTAGGATTGAAGTGCAAAGACTATTACAACTTTAACAAATCAAAGCAACCCTTGGTTCTATTAGCAGATGTTAAATTATATACTATATGCAGATGATAACTATTATATTTTGCCTCTAATACTTTACCGATGACTGAGAGTTCTTTCAGTTCATGTAAAATGTCGAATAATATTATCATAGCTATACACCAGGTACCGAGAAGATAAATATTCAGCTATTTTTATGCATTAAAAATCATGTTCTGGAGGCTTAAAAAATATTTGTTCTGGCAATCCAGTATCAATCAATTAATGGCTATAATGACCCTATGTGATACTGTTACTCGGGCTTAAAATTCAAATGCAGAAATTTGAAAGTGTAAAAATCATTCACCTTGGACGATATTCGGCCAAGTGCTTTAGCCAGTTGAGCTAGCGAAGTGCTCTCTTACACTCCAAGGAGGCGAGGCGAATGATTTCACACTTTGAATTTTCTGCATTTGAATGCATATTAGCGGATGACTCCGTTAATAGTTATTGTTGCGGCATCTCCCGTAGCTCTTCGAATTAATCTTCTAAGTCTAAACATTCGAAGGGTAGAGGAAATAAAAATAGCCTATTCTTTCGTTTTTCAAACAATATTTCGCATCGCAGCAACCTTTGTGGAATGATTGACTTAAAATATTTGAAGTGAAAGATAAACGTTTAGCCTATTATTTCGATATTAAGAGTACAAGGAGAAAGGCCAATAACACCAACAATACCACAGATCGGCATAGTTTACGACTGCTTTTTTACAGAAATAGGACCCTTGGCGGGATCATATCGGCAAATATTATTATTATATGCACCGATGTTACTGTCATGTGCATCTTTCTATGCATTTAACATTTTTTGCGAAAATCGTAAAAAAATAAAAAAACGAGTATGAAATAATCAAGGCTACTTATGTGAAATTAGTATTTATGAAAAACAATAAAAATTAAAAATAAGAACAGTGGTAAAAAATAGAGAAAAAAGTGAAATAACAAATTCAATCCAACTGCAATTTTAAATATTTTTCTTTCTCCCGAGGCATGTTGAAAGCTACTTCAGAGAAGAAAGGAATGGAAGCTGCAAGTAGTTGCTAAAAAAGAAGAAACATTAAAACCACGAAATAAGGATAAAAGGTGTCCATTTCCTAGTTCAGAATTTTCAATACAACATTCAATGACTAGCGCACGGTACATCGATGAAATCATTACAAATTCGGAGCCCTTATACAGTTTCTGTGGCCATACCAGTGATGGTAACCAGTGGTAATGCCAGTGATGATATCAATGATATTATTGAGACAAAATTTTCGGTGCTAAGAAAAAAATAACTATGATCCATAGAAAAGAGAAATTAAATATTCACATCTGATAAATAAATTTCACAAATAGTTTTGTAAACACATTTTTTTATATTTCCAAACGAGTGAGACTTTGAAATTAAAAGCAAGAATTTAAAATATTGACCCGTGAATGAGAATTCATCTTCAGTAAAAAACTGCTTAGTTGGTACGACGAAAAAGTAGAAAACCAGAGAAAGTAAATAAAGACTTTCAAGTAAGATAGCTCTCAGAAAGATTAAACTGAAGTTAGCCAAGAGGAAATTTCGCTCGTTTTGCCATGCAAATGGAGAGGGTTAGAAAGACAAGAAAGAAGAAGGATGAACGAGTTGCGGGAGTAAAAGTGAGAAAGATAAATGGAAAGAGGAACGAGAGATAGTAGGGTGAGAGGGAGGGAGGGAGTAGAAGCACAGAATGGAGTCATTGTTAGGTGTGGGGACGAAGTGTCGCGGGAGATGGGGTACTGTGGCGGACTTAGAGAGTTGAACTAACGGGTCGATGGACGCGTCTTTCAAAGCCACAGTTCCAGGGACGGATGGATACGTTAATTCCGAGAGTCTACTGTCTCTCTCTCTTCTCTTCATCCTATCCCTCACAATTATTTTCGCCCTTCCATCCTTCATAATTTCCCGTCGTAGAGTTTGATAAATAGTTTATGCATGAATTCCATCTTCCTGAGCACTAATATCTCATAACCTCTGTCAGCACATGAATGTTCACCGTGACATATTACACCACTTGTTCATTGTTACACGCTTAATGAAATACGAATCCGCCAGCATTGCGTCATTTTCTTAGCGTTGTTCTCTGTTGACGAAATCCACCCACTCGTAAGCTGGAATTAACGTCAGCACATTATTGTTTCATTTGTGCGGCTTTCTCTCTGATATGACCACATGTTTCGCCATTAAGTATCCTTATTGCAAATTTAATATCCTTAGTAGGTTTAAACATTAAGATGAGTTCAAAAGTGGGTAACTACACGATAATTAGCACGCAATAACGTAGGAATGCTGTAGAATTTACGTGAATTTCGATGATTCATTTTTTCCAAGAAATCACTTAAATTAGGGAAACTTATTTTAGTTATTATGCTATTTCGTTACCATCCACTTTTCCCCACTCTTAAAATTATATAGATTTAAAGGTAGATTTGGCTTACTTTTTAAGGGCCTTGAAGTTAGGGAGGTTTTCTTTCGGTAGCATATGCTTTCCTTGGACTTTTATCGACATTATATATTTTCTATATTTTGCAAACAGTGCCTAGGACGTTGCATTCTAACGTGCTCCGAACCGGTATCATAGTGGAAACTTCAGCTCGGGCATTACAGCTTTGCGTTAGGAATTATGACGGAGTTTAATTGAAATAAGTCATATAAAATAAAAGGAAAAATAATAATGAAAAGGGGAAAACTCTAATAATGAGTTTGATGAGCACCTCGTGCCATGACCGTACAATTTTTACGCAAAATATTCTCAGTTTCTGTAAAATGTCTAGTTCATTTATTTTTGTAATTTGAAAAGTCTTAATTATGTTATTGAGGGAGTAACCATTTTAAAACTTCATTCAATCCTGGTCAAGGTGAATGATTTTTACACACTGAAATTGTGGCATTTCAATGCACATTTAGAGGATAACTCAGTTTAGAATTATTGCCGCGGCATTTCCTGCAGTTTCTCGGATTCTGACTCTACTTTAATATGAGGACTATGAGATGCGTTCTTATCTTACAATAGTCCTGCACAAAAAACATGACTTCATTTAAAGCAGATTTTATTTGTATACTGACCTGAAACAGGCATGCTGTGATTTACTAATCCAAATTACTTGCATGCATAAAATTGTAATCACATGAGAATGCGCCGCACAATACCTATTGCATTATATTTTGGCATTTTAAAATAAATGAACGTTAAATTTGGCTCTTAATTATACACTTAAAGTATAAATTTCATTGAGTTGTAAGTACTCTTGTTTGTAGAACATTCATTTCATTTGCGTCTAAGTAATTTACAAGCTTATTCCAATATTATATGCCCATAGTTATCTCTCCCACCATTAACATTGGTGATATCTACGACATCCGTCAGCAAATCAATAAATGCACAGTGAAAACTGATATACGTAAGTATCGTCAAATGGGAATTGATAGGTCTTATTTCTCATGAATAATAGGGTAGGTAGCACCGCAGAATTCAAATATCTCATGCACTGGATGCCTTCTCTCCAAAAAAACACTTAAGTTTTCATTTACTGCGGGTATTCGTCAACCTATAAGATTTGTAAATTTGTTGATTTACAAATGGAAGTATCACTCTCAAAGGAAATACATAAATTACAGCTGAACTATAGTTCCTCAAATTTTAATTTAGCATATAAACGTAGGCGCTTATTCTTTATGGCTTTCTTGCATACCAGACGAGTATGAAAAACATTTCTCTTGAGCTCATTTTCTATTTTGTAATAAGGTTATTTTGAGCAGACTCTTACACAATTAATGCTTATTAGAATCAATCAATGGGTAGCGGTAGTGCAGGGGGTACAGCGTTGGACTACTGACCAGAGGGTCCCGGGTTCGATTCCCGGGACAGGCTCTCTGGGCACCTGCAGCTCCACCCAAGCTATGTGATTTTTCGGGTACCAGATCTTCCTGGGAAACCATAAGCGGCTTAGGGAAAGGAACTGGCCCCCTACCCTGATGTGTGAATCTCACACGCCGTCGGGCTTAGTACTGGGTGAATTCTACCATCACCTACCAAACCGACCTTCGGTTTGATTACTGTATTTATGGTTTTAGAATTAATCAAGATTTGGAAGGTATAAGAAATGCTCAGAGAAAGTCATGAAAATATTTGTTAAAATAATAATAGTCATGTTCATTGTACAATTTTCCTCGATGTTTTATATTAGTAGTCACCAATGTATGAAAGGATAGAGAAAAGTTTGTCATATTCGGACTAAACCACCATCCATTGATCCTAATCATCTCCCTCGGGGGTTTCTGGTGACTAATGAAGAAATCGATCCGCCATGCAACGAGGAAGGTAAGGGATATCAGTTAAGCCTCTTAGATTCAATCCGTTGATACTCATCACCATTTAGATATTTTTTTACTGTTATTATAACAGTGCATTGGTTTTCCGTTCAAGTAGTCATGGCACTAAATGCTTTATTTAAAAAAGGAAAGCCAATTTTGGCGCTAAAAATCGATACTAGTAATGTTCTCACTCTCTCGAGGAACTTCGACCTAAATGACGCACAGGTCATAAAATAAAGACACGTCAGGATCTATCAAATATATAAAAATCACTCAATGCATTTCCAATAGTTTCCAATGTCCAACATGATTGCTTCGATTTATTTCGTGGATCCATTTTCGTTTTCCTGAAATGTTGGCTGGGGTAAGATCACCATTGATAGCAATAATTTTCCATGAAAACTGGAAAAATCCACACAAAGAAGAGCTGATTACAATATAAATCAATCTGCTAATTAATTTTTAGCTTTTTATATTATTGCGCGTTTTTCAACGTACAGTAAAAGCTGATACATACATGGAGAGGGCTGAGGGTAGTGTTGAACTTAATAGGAACAGATAAAATCAGTTTTATTATTACATGACTCCGCTTTAGTTGCGAGGTTACCCTTGAGGTTGCAATCAGAATTAAAAATATTACATGAAAGTAATTGGCAAAGCAGTAAGAACTTGATAGCATTATAATATCAAGTAAAGAAGGATTTAATAGACGACTGAGTTGATGAAATGCACCTTGAGTAAAAATCAAAAAATATTAATAATAATATGGATGGTGTAATATGGATTTGAGATGTTGTCGTGGGAAATAGTGATAAGCATAAAGAGGAAGGGAAAGGAAATAAAAGTTGAAAAATGAATGTAAGGGGAAGAGAAGAAGTAAAATTGAATGAGGAGAGAAATGTGCATTCAGGAGATACCGAGTGGTAAAGGGCAGTTGAAGATGGTCGTATAAAATATTGGGTAAGCAAGGATGAGGGAAGAAATCAATTGACGTTTTGGAATTTATGAATGGAGCTTTAAAGTATACAGACCTGAAAAAGAGATTCAGTGAAATCCAAGATATTTAGTGTCGCTCTAGGTAGGGTTGAATAATAAACGGGAGGGAGACTAATAAAAAGAAAAAGCTTGGTTGAAGATGGAGTGTGAAGATAGGTAAAGTTTTCAAAGAAAGGGTAAATTTATGGCACCTTATAGGAAGGTGAAAGCCCTGTCAGGATGTATGAAGGAATAATCCTTGCAAACTATCAAAAATAACTCAGGAAAGTTATCAACTGAACCAGGAAACATTCAAAGGAGACGAAAAAAATACAAAGAGGATCTATGTGATAAAAATATCAGCTCAGGAACCTTAGACATAGAAAGTGAGTATCACGTGGATGGGGACAGCTTAAATCCAGGCATATTTGATGGCGAGATAGAAAGGGCATTGAGGAGTTGAACTCAAATTTGGCCGCGGGGGTAGATAAAATGCCAGCGGAAATACTGAAAGTTTTAATAAAACGTGAAAGGGCTTTTTAAAGGAATATCTTTTAACTAAATATTGTAAATGTTTCAAATACGAAGCTGTAATGTTAATTGATAATTTTCAAAGCAACTTAAAGAAAAAAATTACCAATAAAATTATTATACTTGTGCATGCATAATTATTGTATAGATAGTGAAAGGGGAAAACGTTAGGACGGTACATTAAAGAGAGAAGTGAGAAATTAGTTGGATAAATCTGTGGTAAATTGGGTTACACAGGATAGCTTCTTAACTAAAATAATTAAAACTGATTCAAGATGAATTTAGGGGCTGCAGTTACCTATCTTCGGTTGAAAACTAATGATGATGAATTAGTTTCCAGGCACCGTCATTTTATCATCTGCTGAAATTGGTTGATTAATATTTCACTGGATGGAAATGCGTAAATTATTGACGAATAATACACCACTTTCTTTGAAATTTTAGATCTTTAACCCAGGGAGGTAATATATTTTGAACACGAAAATGATCCAAAATATGAGGACCAGGCTAACCATATTCTCTCTATGCTCTCTAGGGATCATAATCAGATTACTAACAAGGTATGTTTTGTTATCTATCCATTGTTTTATATCTCATTCTCTTTCAGAAATAGAACTTCTGGAGTTCTATAAGTTATTTTAATATTGGGTTCAGTATAAATGTTCTATTTCACTGGGGTGTAGCTTTGTGAAAGTTTTTAGGATAGAGATAATATAATATTAAACATTTTTTGCACATTGCTTATTAATGCATACCTCAAAAAGAAAGATAATGTTTAATCCTTGATGACGTAATTTTACATCAAAAGCCATTTATTGTTTCAGGTTAAAATGCCGCGAAAATTGGGCATATCACTCAGCCTTTCTGGTTGCCCTGAGCATCATAGATTCAACTAATGTGAGCGAAGTGAAGTGGGAAGTTGGTTGATTATTTTTTTTCACAGTTTCGTTTTTATTTTTTTATTTTCTTTTAGCTCATACGTTCCTCTTAGTGATGATAAATGCTTCCTTAAAATTTATTTTCATAGGTTCAAAGAGATAATTGTATACAGATAGTTAAGACAGTGGAATAGAAAAGGAGAAACCGTCATGTTATCCCAGCAAAAATAGAAGTGAATCCCTAGGTTCTTGATAAAAATATTTTCATTCAAGAAGCTACAGTGCAGGTCAACCAATTTGGTGAAGAATATTAATATAACTGAGTAGATACTTAGAATAATTCGAGATACAACGGACAAGTAACAGCTCTAGTATACTTTCATTTATCAGGAAAAACTAAATTTTCTTGTTTTCCGTTCCTGCGCCGTTCCATTTCTTGTTACCGAAGTCAGCGGCGACCCAGGGGAAGAAAACCCGATGGGAGTGTTCTCTCATGGGCGGTGTTTCTGGGATGGAGACAAAAAAGTCTCTGGGAAAAAAACCAGGATTCCGAGAAGATGTGAAGAGCGGGGCATTAAGTATTCAGGAAGAGTTCCACTCATGTACGCGGTCAAAAGCAAGTGGGGTATCCTGGAGAGTTAAAAGGGAGATTCCTTATCTCCAGCCTCCGCCCTCTGTCGAGAGGCAGAGGCGTCAGCAACAGGATATGCTCAAGCGAAAGGCGAGCGAGCGACCTACTTGCTCTTCCGCGTCTCGTAACTCTTTTGGTCGGTTATTTTTTTATCGCAGGTTTTTGTCAGGAAAGGAGTCCCCTTACAAGCACGGCAACAAGGAGAAGAAAGATGATATAGAGCCCCGCGGTGAGCGATTATAGACTCTTGTCCCGAGAGAAAATTGTAGCACAGTTTGAACAGACCATTCAGCCAGTAAATGCACACGGACGAAACGAATGGTAAAGAGACGTTTTTCATTTAAATTTGAGCGTGGAGCAGACCTTCATAGGTTAACTGATGAGGGGGCACTGAAGCAGGTTAAGAGGGAAAAGTCGAATTTGTGAGGGAAGGAAAAATCCCTAGGGTGGGGCCTAAATGTGACTGGTATACGATATAGGGAAGAGGAGTGCTATTTCACTTCACTCTTGAGGTATCCCACTACTGTCACAACTAAACAAAAATTTTACAACAGTACAAACGAAAATTTTGCATTTAAATTGCCAATTTGGAGGGTAGGGGATGGAACTTAGACCAAACTTAGGGAGCGACCATAGCTGCTGTTGTAAAATCCGCTAATCATGTTATTTATTTAATTATATTTTTAAAATAATCATAAACGAGCTTGAGAGAAATTAATGACGACGACTCAGAATCAAAGAGATATCACGAAAAATAGCAACAATATATGGATAAAGTATTGATTGGTAAGACTCAACATTGCGAACAGTCGGGAAGAAGACTGGCTGCTAGAAGACTGGATTCTTTTTGGATTTGAACGTGAAGGAAGGTAGGGAGAACGATCTTGACAGAAAGGAAATAGAATGGGTGTTGGTATAGTAGAAGAGGTAGGCTGGAAAGTGAATTACAGATAAGGCACAAAAGGTGACTTGGGAATACAACGCTTACGGTTGCTCAAGGAGGAAACGAGAGGGAGAATACCGTCGAAAATAGAAGTCCGAAATCATGAAGACCTACGGTGACAAAAACGAAAATTCTCGTTCAATTTTATATCTTTTGTATGCGTATTCTTTTTTCCCGTTCTTTAAGGAAGTAAAATTCAATTTAAATCAGCCATAGGCCAGAGGACTGTGTATTTTTAAACAAGTTCAATGAATTTTAATTCCATTTTAATGTAAACATGTTCAATGAAAATTAATACGAGGGTAGGCTGAAATATAATGCACACATGCTTGTAGAACACAAATAAAAATGAATGGCAAAATCGGGAAAAAATTATATTAAAGTAAAATTCTTAAGTTTCAAAATCATATATCCATTTTTCAACATATTCACCGCTTAGGCCAACAAATTTCTCCCAACGTGTAACAAGTTTTTTCATTCCGTCACTGAAAAAATCTTCCGACTTTTCTCGATTCCAGGGCTTGACAGCTGCCTTCACCTCATCGTCCAAGGTTTGATGATTACCCTTGAGGTGTCCCTTGAGGCAAAAAATAAATATCGCAGGGCGCAAGATCGGAAGAATAAGGAGGGTGTGGAATCGGTTCTAATTCCAGATCGTAGAGCCTCTCCATTTGCGCGTGAGGTGTGTGGCCGAGCGTTGACAAGTTGCAAGATTATTGGCGCCAGGCTGCCTTTAACACAACAAAGTCGACGTCGGGGGTATTTTATAGCCCGTATATACTGAGAAGAATTTATCGTTGCCTCTCGTTCCAGAAAATCAGTCACATAAACTCGGGTAGCATCCCAAAACACTGTCAAAAGAAGTTTTTTTGGGAATGGTTGTCTTTTGAACTTTTTCACCTAAGGAGAAGACGGACGATTACAGTAGACGATTTACAGTAGACGATTTACAGTAGATCTATCAAAAGCATCGTCACCATAAACAGCCTTTAAACGACGATGAATCTCGGTAGGAGTCACTTTTTCAGCAGTTAAATATTCGATAACAGCACGCTGTTTAACTCGCGTTAACATAGCCGTAGAAAACGTCTCCATACTTCCGCTTCTCGAAATACACCGGATGAATGAAACGACCTCAAACCCGCGCATGAATGTTGAAGGGGAATTTTACTTCCACATTCCACCAGGAGTGCTTCTGAAGGCCATTTTGTTTGTGGTCTACAAGCATGTGTGCATTAGTTTTCAGCCTACCCTCGTAATTAATTTACATAGGATTATGTTGGGATAAACTGGGGATAATAATGAAGTATGTTGAGTTGCAGATTAATAGGTTTGCGGATGACAATGCTACAGGCAGTCAGTTAAGTGATGATTGAAAAGTTTATATTTCTGCAATTTATTTAAAATAAACATTAAATATGACTACAACAATTTCAGAGTGTAAAAATCATTCGCCTTGACCGGGATTCGAACCCAGATCTCTTGATGTCCAGCTTTAGCCAGTTGACCTATCGAAGCGTCATCTTACACTCTAACTCGAAAATTCCAATCAAGGTGGTTGATTTTGCACTTTGAAATTGTCGCATTGAAATGCATATTACTGGATGACTCCGTTAAAAGTTACGGTTGCCACATCTCCCGCACTTTCTTGGAATTAAATATGAAAGAAAACGGTCGTTAAGCTAGAGCAGGTGAAACTTTTAACGTAAGAGTATATGGTATATGATATTTTGCAAGGAAATTTGCATCGTATGAAGCATGCATAGAGTAATTTCAGTATGAAAATAAGCCTTTACAAATAGGAATTTCACTATGAGAGTAACTTTGGGAAAATAAGCGTAAGGGTAAATCGTAAACACTGATTTGGCGCATTTTGTACTATGGTTCAATGATATTTTTTTAAGATAAATAACGAGCATAAATTGGGATGGGTACAAAATGTGTGCCCGGAGACTAATTGGCATAACAATCTGAATAGAAAAAAGACGAACAAATAAGTTAAAATGCTATGAGAGAAGGAAACTATTGGCTAAAATTCTTAAATGCAGTAAAAGTGGAGGTATTCGGGGCATAATATTTTTATAGTCAAATTATTATTTTAGTATACTGTATCGCAAAAATGCAAACAGAAAATGTATATTTCTAAATTAAACTTTTAAATTCTGCAGCAAATAAATACGTGTTTATATTTCCACTGTTCGATATAAATACTCTCTAGCAGGATAAACCTCAAACCTTTTTATTTATCCGCCTTAATCAATATTTGCAATTGGTAGTAACTGCAATTTTCAATTACTTTAGAATTGTAACTTACTTGCATATGTAACGGCTTAGTGCATTTCAAAGGTTAAGAGTAGGCTAATGCCGACACCGGGTTTCTCTCCATCCTTCATCCTTTCCTATCCCTTTCTAGTGGCGCGAAAGCCCTCAGCTGTAGGACGCCTCCCACTCAAACTACTAACTACAAGATGATACATGTACAATAAACTCAACTTTTTTCAGAACTAATTTTTAGCAACATTCCTCAAAGTATGGCTGAGGGTTCCCCAATAGGTCCCCAGGAATCGAGCCCGAGCCCTCCAGTTAGTAGTACAACGTTCTACCCTGGGAAGGGCTGAAAATGGGAATAAAAGTGGGTAGCGAGATGATTACGGTAGTTAGGTTGACAGATGATTAAGCAATAGTGAGTCAAACATTCAAGGGATTGTAATTATTATTGTGTTCTTTACAGGAACAATGTAAAAGCAATGGAATCAGGAATGAACTCAATGAAACAAAACTAAGGAGATTCTCGAAGTGTTTTGGAAAACTAAGCTGAATATTAAAGTAGGAGGACATAAACTGGAACAGGTGAACCAATCCATGTATTTGGGCGGTATTTTGGAGATATTTGAGGAAGAATGCGTCAGAAAAAAAGATAACTTCAAGTACAGGGTTGCACCCAAAAGTGGTAGGACTGATTTTTTTAAAAGAATTTTATGCCGACCCCGGTGGCGGCGGGGTAACGTCCTCGTCTGCCATTCCAAGGGTCGCGGGTTCGATTCCCGCCTGGGTGAGTTTCCCTCCATCTAGGGCTTGGGTGTTTGTAAATGTGTCCATTGAAATCGTTGTTAATAGTTCGATGTAAAGGCCAAAATGTGCTGTTTTCGGACTTATACTGAATAAATAAAATAAATAAATAAATATTGACGATATACTTACATCGACTTAATAATCTTCAAAGTATGCTCCTTGAGCTGCTACACACTTAGTATAACGTTGCTCCCATTCCCCGTACGCCCGCTGGAAATTTTCTTTGGGGATGCCGTTGATGACCCTCGTCGAAGCCTCTTGAACGGCCTTTATCGAGTCAAAACGTCGTCCCTTGAGCTGTCTTTTCATCAGGGGGAAGAAGAAGTCCGGTGGTGCCAGATCGGGAGAATAGGGCGGGTGCGGCAACGTGGCAACGCCGTATTTGGCTAGGAGCTGTCTGACGACGAGCGTGCCATGGCAGAATTTTCGGCACCATCTTGGCGCACACCTTGCGCATGGCCAAATCCTGTGAAATAATGCGTTGGACGTTGGATGCAGACAGACCCAACTGGTCTGCAAATTCTTCACTGGTTAAGCGTCGGTCTGTGTTCATCAGTGTCCTCACTCTGTCCACATTCGTGTCGGTTCTTACCGTCGACGGCCGTCCGGAGCGAGGCCGTCTTCAACGAGCTCCCTACCCTCTTTAAACAACTTGTGCCACTCAAATACTGAGGAACAGCTTAAGGCAGTGTCCCCATAAGCCTGCTTGATCATATCGAGGGTCTCAGTTTCCGTCTTCCCGAGTTTCGCACAAAACTTCACGGAATAACGTTACTCTAAATTCAGATTCATTTTGTTTTTCGACGCGGACAAAAAACTTGCTTCACTAAAAACGGTGTCCTCACTCAACGACAGCCCGCAGGCGACTGAGGTTGGTGTCGGTCTGTTGCTAAGAGCCCCCTCCACCCTACCCTGCCAGGCAGATCCCCCTCCACAGCTCCGTTCGCGCCAGAGAAAATCAGTGCTACCACTTTTGGGTGCGACCCTGTAGAATGGAATTGATTGTAGATAAGCATATGAAGAAAAGATTTTTTAAAACTTAAATATAGAAAAGAGTGATTTATGGATGTGGGGCTTGTCTTTGAGGCAAGATGATGACCAAGGGCTGGAGACTTTTGAGAAGTGGGTGTGGTGGAGACTGGATAAAATAATTTGGACGGAGAGGAAGACACACGCTGAGGTTTTAAATAGGTTGAAGGAAAAGAGGAAATTACTGGAGGAAATCCAAAATGGTAGTGGTTCGATGAAACATCGATAGAAAGTGGTACATATATGTCTGTTGAAGGCCGTGATAGAAAGGAGAATATTGGGTAGGCGGGGTGGAGGATGAACAAGAGTTGGCTTTATAGAAGGTATGAATGCAGCCATATTTCGCAAAGAAATGAAAACATAAATCGCAAGTTCCTTAGAATTAAACATTCCTTAGGGATCGACTAATATCAACCTTTAAAATCGGCGGAATAGCTTGATTCATGATTGATGTTCAAACCTTGATGGATTCTACTCATTTATTTTGCTTCAAATTGTGGGTACTGAAATATCTTTTAAAACTTAGATGTGCCGAGCTGCAGTTTACTCCACCTTGTTCCGAGGAATAAATCCATTTTAAGCAAACAAATAAATTCAAAAAGTAGGAAACCGCAAATCCCTCATTTTAACAATAAATTAGTAAACAGTGAATTTATTTCATTGCTTTAAAACTATCTCTTTCTGTTTCCGATTTTTACTGTCTGTATAACCTGGGAAAGAGTCAGTGCAAATTATTCCCACAATAGCCGAGTACACACGCATTGACTCCCAATTTCGACAACATCCTTTAATCCAGTCCTCCTCCTACCTCTGGCGATGGGAAATTTCTCATTTTAGCAGAAAGCGCATACGCTCCATCGTCTTTAAATCGGTTTACATTTCCAGGTCGCGAAAGGGGGACCATATGAGGAAAGTGAGAGATAGAGAGAGAGGGAGTGAGAAATAGGGTTTGTGGAGAAGGCGAGCGTGGGAGGAGAAGGATCTGTGTGCGTCGTGCTTCATGGGCGCACTTCTTTTTACATACCTGGTACGCGCTTGAATCTTATCGCAGTCCCAGACTTCCCTTAGGAAACTCCGAAACCCGCATCGCTTGCTGGGTTGGTGAGGGAGGAAAGCAACCACTTACTGACTCCCTTTCGACTCGCGGTGAGGCCGGTCTTTTCAGCGACCACGCGTTGGTGTGAGGAGGAGAGCGGGTTAGCAGCGGCCCATTGAAAGGGTCTGCGGTCGGCACTAAAAGATTGCCAATGCTTCTGACACCGTTCTGCGGTGAGCTGGAGAGTAAACGGAAGTTCCCTACCAGGTCTATGTGAATTTATTTCGGGTTTGGGGAGTCTTTTACCTCTTGGATGAATGAAATAATTAAAACTACGTATATTATTTTCAGCCGAATGAAAATTATGAAGTATGGGTCGGTAAATTGGTATATAAAATGTATTAGGAGGTCAAATAAAATGTAATATAAATGTAATTTCATGACCACCAGAAGAAACCTCATAGACAAATACTACACGTACATTTGCATTTTCTCCGTAATGAGTTATTATACTTTTAATTTTGACGATTTGTGCTGGTGTAAATCACATTCATTTCTTTGAAATACCTAATCCACAAATCTTATTCAATTTTAATGCGAATATATTTGATGAAAAAGAGAAGGAATAAAAATTATTTTAAAATTATCAAAAAAATGCAGGGATAAATGTGATGTACAAATTCCGTAGAAACGCATAGTGCACACTGCATTTAAATTTAATAGTTCAAGAATATTGGAATTTTTAATCGAGAAACTGCGGTGTATGAAGAAAAAATTCATGCGTAATAAGCCTCCCCTCGAAATGAAATGTGGGATATCACATATCTCGGATTAATATATTTGAGATTTTTCCCCCTAAAAAAATCCCAATCTCATTCGTAAAAACATATAAACACGCACTGAATTTGGGAATGTAGTCCAAACGTGCACAGAGGATCTCGAGCGTGTAATTTCTGTGAAATCATGAATTAATTTTGTTCATGGTTTTTGCTCCTATTCTGAACGCAAACTAAATCAAAATATAAGCGTGGTCGCATCTGGCAATAAATTCAATAGTTATTCAACTGTGATTCTATGGACTTTCCCGGCATATTTATGCCAAGCACTATGTTTTAAATTTTAATTGCTAACCAACACTTAAGCCAGGTTACGAAGCCCACACATTTTGGGCAGTATTTTGGAGAAGACTTTGCGCAATTCTTTCAGTGGCAATGATAGAGTGTCCTTAGCCAATGGCCATTTACAAAGCGAAGGAAACTGACGACAGTAACTGTTAGGTATAATGTCGGGAAAAGATTGGAAATAAACTTTTAGAAATTGAGAATAATATTTAACAATAGTTTTAGCAAGCGTGATTTGTGTGACTATAAAACCTGGTCTCTTGGTAAAGGAGGATTCGTAAAGGCTAGAGTATTTTGTGGTAATAATATGGAGAATAGAGATGAAAATAGGTTGATAGTAAAGTAAGATTGAAGAGGACATATCAGATGCGTTCAAGGTTGTTGAGAAAATTTTGGAGTAGGCAAAAACATAGAAAATAGGGATATTAAGATGTATTGTTGGGTTGAAAGTGGTGTTAGATCTTAGAAATTAACGTAAAAAAAGTCCAAGAAAAAGACGAAAAGGATGATTTTATGCAAGATGATTGCGAACATGAATACACAAAAAGCTGAAGTAGTATTATAATAAGTACAATCAAAAGTTAGGTTGGGAATAATCACTTCAGAACCATGACAGACGTTGTATTTTTCAGTCACCATCCCAAAAGTAACATTAACCCTTGGATTATGGCAATTAATGCAATTTTTATGCATTTTTAAAATAAAAATTTTCCCGTAAGCTTATATACGCGAGTACCTCTTCAAATCTGAATAGTGTATATCATATTACGAAATGTACTTCCATTAACTTCGGATGGATTGCTTAATTAATCCAAAAGCCACCTCAGATGAAGGACCTTAAATTAATATAACAAATTAGTTATTTTTTTCATCACATTACCGGTTCCCTAAGGGAGGGTAGCACATCGTTGAAGCCGAAAGTTTGAGGCATTTAAATCGTCAGCAAAATCAGTCCTACATGCGTAGATTTGTAAGTTACTAATTTCATCAATGGTGCTACTGTACAAACAGGAATTAATTAAAATTAAAATTATTTGTACAAACAGGAAGCAACGCAAATGCCCCGTAATCAATCCTTAGTTCCATAAATTTGCTGCTTACGTGAAGCATGAGTGAAGGAGCGCGAGGGCGCATCGGTCTCACCATGTCGCGTAAAATACGATGAGATATCGATTTCACCCGTCGCACGGATGAGTTTTCAGGTGGCCACCCGCTCGTTATGACGGTGGCGAGGGGGAAGGTGCACGGATATTGGGTAGGCCGTCTCGATTTTATCGCGAAGGATGTCAACAGAGAGGCCGCGATGCACCCGAGAACAATGGAACTATCATTGAGCGCGTAGATTTACGATATTTGGTTCAGCCTCCGGTATTATTACGACCTGAGCAATTTAAAAACAAAAGCAGGAATTCGCGAGGATGATGTGACCTAGAATTATCGTGGAAAGAAATCTGAGCTATGACGAATATAGAATGATATCCCGAAAGTGTATCGATCCCTTAATATCTAATGAGTACCAGCGGGTAACATTGTTGTTATCAAATGCAGCTGAAAGGTGGAAAGTGCATTAGAAAACTATTAGCGTGGCATGCAGTTAGGGTTTAAGTGCTAATATCGGTGACGAATAAAACATTTTAATGCATTGATCCTTTTCTAAGAAACTTTTGATAGACGGTTATTTTACGTACAAAATTTACCTGTTTGAAAAAAGTTATTAAATTATCCTATGAATATTAAATATTGAAATTCATTATTAGTGTCAGGTGGTTACTAAGAATTATTTTGATTAAAAAAGGTCCCAAACTGTATGTGTGTGTGTGTGTGTGTATTTTTTTTGTGTGTGTATGTGTACATACATAAAATGTCATTTTTGTGTTTATGTGTACACATATAAGATATATACTTGCATACATATACATGTGCAGACGTATACCCCACACACACAATTATCAATTTCTAAAGTCGGTTTGATAGGTGATGATACAATTCGCCCAATGGAAAGCCCAACTGCACATGAAATTCAAACATCAGGGTACGGGGGCCAGACCCTTTTCCTCTGTTGCCTATCTCTGACCTACTGACTGGAGGGATATGGTTTGATTTCGGGTGATGCAGCTGGGCTCCCTCAGCTTCAATCTGCATTGTTACTGCGTGCCACAGCTAATTTATGTGGCAGGGATGATGACACACTGAGCATGCGACATCAAAATGAAGTCTTTCTTAACTTTTAGGTTCAAGGTATTTCTGTAAAATTTCAGGGTTTTTTTACTGCGAGGACATATGACATTTAAACCAAGAAAATAGTCAATATTTGCGGATTTTAAAATGTTGGGGAGAAGAAGGATGGAAAAGATGAAGTAGATAAAAAAGAAAACAAAGAGCAATGGTGGAGAGAGAGAGAGAGAGTTTTGATAGGAGAAATCCAAAAAAGGTAGGAAAAATGCATTCAGAAATCACCGCAATCATTTTTCAATCAATTCTATTCGTGAAAAACATCTGCAGAATCGCGTGCTACCCAAACAAAGGAACTGTGTAAGCACATAAAAAGGCCTTTAATACGTGTTAAATCCAGTACAGTTGTATGGATAAATTGGTCCGGCAATGTCGTTTTTAGCCGCTAGTGTATATATATGGGAAAAGCACTCTGGGCACCTGCAGCTCCACCCAAGCTGAAGTGATTTTTTCGGGTACCAGGTCTTCCTGGGGAACCATAACCGGCACAGGGAAAGGAACTGGCCCCCCTACCATGATGTGTGAATTTTCACACGCCGTATAGGGCTTAGTGCTGGGTGATCTCTACCATCACCTACTAAACCGACCTTCGGGTTGATTACTGTGTTTATGGTTTATATATATATATATACACACACACACACATATATAGATGATTTCGTCGAAGTAATACGGAAGTGTTGAATAACAAACTTGGACAGCAGCAAACAATAGAAGAACACATAAAAAGAAGACTCACACGTTATTTCTTGATAATTTCGACGGAATTTAGCTCCGTCTTCATCGGAAGAAATAGAAGTACTAAAGCTAAATTCCGCCGAAATTATCAATAAATAACGTGTGAGTGTTCTTTTTATGTGTTCTTATCTTGTTTGTTGCTATCTAAGTTTGTTATATATATATATATATATGTTATATATATAACATATATTTATTTATTTATATATATATATATATTGTTGTTAGGTAATCTACCGGTTAAGGTAGGTTTTTGGATGGACACAGCTACTAAATAAATATTTTTTTGTGATTCCTAACAAAATACAAAATCCAATATTTTACTCTACATCAGACCCCTCTTCATCTCTGAGTACTTTCTTCCTCCCTTCATCCCGGCCAACATCCCTATCCTGTTCCTTCCTTTTCCTCGTTTGCCTAACATTCTCCCCTCTATTTCAGTCTTCAACATTCCACTGCCGGTCAATACCCCCTTCATCCGCTTTTCCTGCCTCCACAGGATTTCTCCCAACAAACCCCTCTTTTCGCCCACCATACCAAGTACCTCCTCATTTTTTTTCTTCTCTGTCCATTTCACTGTCTCCATTCTTCTCCAAACCCACATTTCAAAAGCCTCCAGTCTACGTCTATCCTCCTGTTTTCGACCACGTTTCCGCACCGTACATAGCTACGCTCCATATCAAAGTTTTGACGAGTCTTTTCTTAATATCCTTGCTCAACGTCGCAGTCATCAAATCCCCCCTCCTTGTGAAAGTCTCTTTGCTTAGCGCAATTCTTCTCCTTACGTCCCAACTACTTTGACCATTTTGGTCGAAAACACTTCCGAGATACGTACACTGTTCCACCTGCTCTAATTTTTGCCCTCCTATTTTAATGCAGAGCTTAGCTTTTCTTTTTCTGAAAAACTGCATAACATTTGTTTTAGTTATGTTGATTCTGATCCCATATCTGTCGCACTAAATTTCTAATTCACTCGGCAATGCTTTAATCCCTAGGCTGACTGACAAAATAAAGCTTGGTCATAAGCAAATCTAACTGGTTATACGAATTCCTCCCCGACTTTTATTCCTACCTCCAGCTCTTTCCATGCCTCTTTGATCATTTCCTCTACATACAGGTTGAACAGTAACGGTGATAATGGACAACCCTGCCTTACACCTCTTCCTAACACTGCCCATCCGCACTCCCCGTTTCCTACCCGCACCCGAGCAGTCTGAGACATGTACAGGTTGCGGATTAGCCTCCTTTCACTCCAATCTATTCCTATTTTCTGCAGAATACTCATTAGTATTTCCCCATTCACTCTATCAAACGCTTTTTCGAAATCTACGAAACAGTCAAATACCTCCTGGTTGTATTCAATATTCCTCTCGATTAATAATCTCATTCCTGCAATGGCATCACGCGCACCTCTCCCCTTCTTAAACCCAAACTGGTCATCCCCTAAGAATTGATTGGCCCTACTCTCTATCTTTTGTTGATGATCCTGAGAACAACTTAAGCTGCGTGGGATATCAAACTTATTGTCTTGTAGTTCTCACGTGATGCAGCTTTTACCTTTTTCGCAATAGGAACTAAAACTTATCTCACTAAGTCTTCCGATCAGAATCCTTCCTCATAAATACTACGAATGAGCCCATATAGCCTCTTCCTCCCACATTTTCCTAAGCATTTCAGTAGTTCCGCGGGAATGTTATCCACCCCCACGGCCTTATTTAGTTTCATCTCCCTTAATGCCCTTTCTATCTCATCGTCGAGTATGCCTGGACCTAAGCTATCTTCCTCTACGTCATGTTCCTTTTATATGTCTAACATTGTTGGGCTAAGTTCTTTAAAATACAGTTCTTCTATATACTCCTTCCATCTCTCTTGGATCGTTCCTGTGTCAACTATTACCTTACCCGCCTTATCTCTAACTGTTAGCATAGATCTCTCTTTCTTACTTCCCGATAAAGATTTAACTTTGCTATACAGCGCACCAATTTCACCCTTCCTCTGCAGACTTTCCATATCCTCGCACTGCGTCTTCCACCATGCTTCTTTTGCTTTATTTGTTGCCCGCCTCAATTTATTGTTTATTCTTTTTAATTCTCCTATTCCTCTTCCTAGACCGGTCTAGGAAATATTTTTACACTCGTGATTTCACAGATGTAAATGATAATCAAAACGAAGGAGCGGGATGGCGCTAGACAGCAAAAACACAGAGAACAAATTACAAAAAGACACTCCGACATATTCTAAATTTCCGATGGCAAAACTTTGGCTTCGTTCCTTCCTTCCCCAGAGGAAGGTGGTTTGACCTCCGAAAATTGGTTTGCGCAAAAAGCAGTCGTCAGTTGGCTTCGCGACGCGGCGGGAGAAAGGTACGTCGCCGGTATTAAAAAGCTGCTTACAAGAATGCAAAAAGTGATTGATCGTCAAGGCGACTATGTAGAAAAATAGATAAATGCTCAAACTCTCCAATGATGTACCCGAAGTTGGGAATAAATTGGTTTTTTCATGAAAAAAATAGGATACCTTATTTTTCGAGTCGCCGTCGTATATATAGCCATACAGGTATATACGCATAAATACATAGGCAAACAGGTAGCCGATGGAATAATAAAGACGCACCACCGATATAAAGAGGCGTCCAAGTAAAATGTCGGAAAAAACGAACAAGTGAGGCTTGGTGGCCATTGATACCGGTTGGGGTTCAAATAGTTTGAGGGGGATAGGCAAAAGGGGGAATGACGGAGCATTCGTTGGTGAAGTGGACCAAAAGAGCGGGGAAGGAGATTGAGATTGAGGAGTGAGTTGGCATGCCTGAAAACGGACATCCCGAATCCGGGCGGATGTAGTGGCACTAGATTTGGGACGAGAATCGAAGGGAGAGGGTGTGAGGGGCATAAAATTCCGTCCTCTGCGGTTGGTCGGGATAAGGGACGTTTGCAATGGTAGAGGTGAAGGAGAGGTTAAGCAAGGTTTTGCAGCGGCCGTGAGGGGAATAGCGAGAGAAAGCGGAAAAGGGACGGGAGATGAGAGAGGCATGGGTTGACTGGCCCTTTGAAAGGGAACGCTAGGTGTGTCCCCATCGACCATATCCCCCTCCACTCTCCCCTTCGTCCTCTTTCCGCTTTCCCTCATACACCCGTTCTTAGTTAAATTTTTTTAAGCTTTTTTTTCCATCTCTCCCTCGCGGCCTCTCAACCCTCCCCTCTCTGATGGCCCTTCCTTCTCTGTGCCTCTACTTCCCCCGCACTTTCACCTATAAGATCACCAGCAAGCCTCCTTCTCCGCATTCTACCCATATTTGGACGTCCCGTACCACCCTCCTCTACATCTCACGTTCCCGGCGAGAGTGGAAGGTTGAGGGATTGAAGCAAAAGTGGGTAGGATTTTCGTTCAATGCAGGGACAAGGTTTTCATCCCTGGACCGCTCTGTAATCTCCAGTAAGTTTTGGGACCCTCTCTGTATTGGCTTTAAAGGCTTCCATCCTCAGGTCTCGGCAGTGTTATGCGGTTCTGGTGAAATTTTGATTAAGGTGCGTTCCAACCTCTCTTACGACGTGTTATTATCATTTTTAGCACCTCTTTAACGCTTTCCTGCCAAAACTCATCTCAAAGTTAAATAGTTGCCACGCAAACAGCTACAAGAAACTTACGGCAGCTTGAGAATCCTCTTCTATTGTTATTTCAGTCAATTAGTACTCCTTTAATCAAAGTTAAATGCGAAGTAAAATTTAATTGTGTCAATCCTTTGATTAAGGATTATATTTAGAGAGGTTCATCATAGATTTCCTACTGCATGGGCTTATTTGAAATAAGATTTGTTTTACACATCTTAGAACCAAAAATAGCATTTAAAAACTCTCTTTTGTATTTTGCCGATAAAAGTATCATATATGATAATTATAAAGGGTGATACTTAGGTATAACCTTTTGGTTTTATAACATGAGAATAAAACAGGTCTGATCTTCTTTTTAATCGGCGTGTGAGCATAAAAATACATTAGCACCGTCATGCCTATCCAATGAAAGCCTATTAAAGTCCCGAGTTGGCATATCATGTTTTTCCATTAACTAACTTTGAAAAACCTATGAAATATATAGTTAATTTACTAATTCTTTGACTGTTTTCGGTGAATTCCTATCTGATACAGATAGGAATTCATCCAAATATTCACCTCAATACTCGTTCCAATGAACTAAGGTTCAAATGAATCTGTCGGAAATTTCCCGAACGAGGAATATGATGATTTCATACACAATAATAATAAATAGTATTGCGTATGTAGTACTAAGGTGTGGTTAGCTAGTTAAAAATTCATCGGAAGGAGGGGCAACAATTCGATCCTGGGAATGAGGTATATTCTACGTACATGGCCTCGTAACGCGAGGTCATGTACGTAGACGGGATGAAACCTTCAGATTCAGAAGCCTTGTCTAATCACTGCTTTCCTGAGTATCAGTTGCTCATAAATCACATTAAAAGTTTCAATTCCCTCTGAATAGCAGAAATATGTTAGAGTATTTTTAACAGAATACTTTGCGTAGAAAAATAGAATACAATTTACTGAAGCCAATTTCTCTAAATTTATTTATCTTCTATATTTGTCTATCTAATCTTTATTTCAACAATGAAAAAAGTTTTTTCACTTTACCATGTTAACTCAGATGCGCGTCATTTTAAATGGGCAGATGCAAAATGCTGACGAATATAATTTATGATTAATCAAAATTAGGCATTTTTCTAGAGAAGATACATTTCATTTATATGGTCATTAAATGAAATGATAGCTGGTGGCAATGCTAATAATTGCGCTACTCAAATTTTCTAATTAAAATACAATTGTGAAAATTGCAAAATATCAACATCACTAACTTTAAAACTATAAATTTCAGGAAATAAACTTACAGAATTACCAAAAAATCAAATGGAATAATAAGAATTTTGATTATATCACATTTCTATAACGTTGTTCACAAAATAAACCAACCAAGTAATTGGGCTTCAGAAGGCGTTCGTGTTCATGAAGTAAATTTTTGCTGCCGTTTCAGCGGTCAAAGAAGCTCATTTTGTCATGAAATCAAACAAAAAGTGATTATGTTAGCCATTTACTAAGTCTAACTACTAACCATAATGAAATAAGTTATAATTTACCACACCAATATCATCAAATAGAACTCTGAACTGCATTCCATTGCATGGGTAAACAGAAACGAAATAAATCGTTTCAACCTCTAGTCCATTGGTTCACAAATTCGGGTGAACCTTTCGTTGATAAGTCGAAATATATTTCTTTTTTTCCCTTAGGGTGTACACATTTATGTGTATTTGCTTGACTAATACACATAAACACATACAAAATGTATTTCCCGTGGAAATACACCCCTCCTTCCTCAAAGAAAACTTCGACCATTATCTTTCTAATTAGATTTCACGACTAAGAAATGTTTTGCCCTTTCAAAAAATGGATTAAATACATTTAATGATTCTAATTACACTACCTCTTCAAAAATATGACACATTATCAAATAATCAATCAATAAAAAAATTAAGATCGATGCGCATTAATATGCTTACGTTATTATGAAAACATGTTTAAGGTTACTAGTTTCATTAAATTCAATTAATTTCCGGAAATCCAGTATGAAGATTGGACTTCACATATAAACGTTGTTAATATTAGAACAAAGCTAATGGCACACTTGCTTCGAGAGCACGAAAAAGCAAGAGCATAATAACACAAAATAAGTTTTTACCTTCGCAGAAGTGATCGTTGAGCGCCAAGTCGAGCTCCAACCCTGCTATTCCACTTGTTTCGTATGATATTTAAAGATGAAAAGTCTATCACACCTAAACTAAAAGTACCTGACGTGGAAAACATTCACGGCTTAATTGAACCACTTTGAACTCCCACAGGAAAATTCAACTGCAGTCACTGGCTTTTACACGTCAACGAGGAATGTGTATCGCGCACTCCGAATTCATAATAAAATACAAATCAGAGGACAGTGCCAGAGGTCAATGTTTCTGCCTCGTCGAAGAAAAACCACGTGCACTTACTTAATGAAAGCGTGCTTCACTCATGTGGAAATGCATTATCGAAACACCGTTACAACCTAAATCCAAAAAAACGATTTCGATTTCCGAAACAACCGAGTAACCAAGTAATCCCAAGACTCAATGAGAGATGCTTCACTCTGGCAAAGGATGAAGTATCCTGAGATATGTCCTCTCGCCTGACTCCTTGCCGGGCCCTCTAAACGCCGGATGCCGGAGGGTGATTTACGTGGCGGCGAAGGCTTGCGGAATCGAACCACTCCACGGACCCCTCCCGGTGGAGCGGGTGTGAGTCCCAAAAGCGACTGAGCACCGATACTGCGCCCCTCCTCATTCAGCGCCGCTCCTCGGCAGAGGGGAAGGTGAGGGCAAGGTGGGAGGGGAAGGCGTCGTAGGAAAAAGAGGGGGCTGCCAGGACACCTAGGTGTCGGAAAAGAGGGAGAGTAGGGCGGGGTGGGGGAGAGAACAAAGCTCTCGTTACCATAAGCACATGAAAGTTTGCGGCCATTATTTCACGTTCACCAAAATACAACAATCAAGGAAGACATTTTCAAGGGCAAGGACTTTGCCTCGGGTCTCCTCCGGATCCAGTCGCAAAAAGTCCGGGAAGCTCGTATCCATTATCGGGATCTGGATCTCCTACTAATGAGAAGGGTTTATACTTGTTTTTTACGAGATTCTGCGGGAGGGTTATAAGCAGAGCCCCTATGATTATCTCGATATGATCATCACCTTTGCCTAGTTAATTTATTATTCATTCTTATTTTCATTCAAGAATAAAATATTTGAACTTACAAAACACTCATTGGACAATAACATTTTTTATTCCAAATATATTTTTCGTTTCTTCCAATGCCTTCATAAACACAATTTTCCTTGATTATATCAAGCAGGACCTTTCACAGCAATTATTTAGAATTTTTAACAATAAATAACTACCAATTTGGCATTATAAGTGTATTTTGACTCTTTATTGTAACATTAGATACTCTTAAGCATGCGGTTTTTTAGATTCAGGATTAGGCCTTTAATGGACCAAACTTAAATGCGGGGATCGAGATGGTGTGGTGGCCGCGTATTCGATACCCATCCAGAGGGCCCCGGTTCGAATTCCAGAGGCTTCATTGTTTCCTTCCCATCCCTAATGGCTCAAATGACCTCAGCTTTCGGCCACCTCCCCTAAGACAACTACTCTGTTAAACGTAAATACAGTCACAAAATGTAGCTGTGTTCCGATTTAAGAAGCTAAATACGGTATAATAACGCTCGATCAGTTGACAAGTTTGTCAAAATTGGCATATGATGATGGTATTATCGCACTTATTTCATTCCCGCCATTTCAACCTTAAATTGTGAATGTCAACAGTTGACATTAGTTTCCAAGTAGACAGTATTAGTCGTTATAATAGTAGAACACCACACTATTTGATATTAATTGATGGGTAACGACATGTAGCTCACTAGGCACCTTTCCGTTTCTTTTTCCTTCTCCTCACCTCATTTTCCCCTCGGTCCAACCAAGTTCTCCAGTCTATCACCCCTCCACCCACTCTTTCGCCTTTCACCGTCTCGCCTCCTCGGTCCTTCCGTCCTTCCGCTGAATAAAGTGGTCGTACCACCGAAGATTCAATTCTCGAGAGATATTTTTGTTTTATATGTACTCTACGTTTTCATGTTTTTTATGTCTGTGAATCCCAAGCACTTGATAAGTGTTTAATAATGACTTACAGAACTTTTCCATAAGTAAACACGCGCACATACCTATATTATATATATATATATACATATACATTTTTTTATATATAGTTGTATACATACATACATGGAGCATATATTCAGGTTTCTGGTACAGCGGCCGGATTGTCATAAGTAAAGCTCTGGTGGGGGACGCCTCACCGTATCATTTAAATGTGAAATAAAATTAACTCAACGATCTTTCATCAACTCATATAGCCTTAATGACGTTTCCTAATTACAAACTACTCGTATTCCTATCATGTTACAAATTTGGAGTACACGTGCTCAAGAATTATATCACCAAGGTGGCTCGGTTGTACTTATAAACAAACCCTATGACCGATTTAAGTGAAAAAATAGAGACTCCCATTCGAAATATTTCCTAATGGACGGGGGTGTCCTGGGTTGGGTTATCTGAGTCCTTGTGTAAATAGAGTCGCTCGATTAAGACTCAATAGCAAAGAGATATTCCTGCAAAGTGAATCAATGAACAGTCTCAGATTGAAAAAAACGCCGTCATTTTGCAATAATTTCCAAAATAGATGGCTATTTATTTTCTTGCATTAATTATGGCACTAATTTGCTATCTTTTGGATTATATTATTCATTTAACCATGCTGTCTGCTTCAGTATTAAGCACAAGTATTAAGAGATAATTAACTGATACATTTAGAAAAATATTTACTTTTGATAAAGAATCATAGTTAAATACATAAAAACGTTCATTTTGGTGTATATGAAGGTGAGTTTATCCTTCCTGGAGCTTAATAGCTTGCTTATGTTAAATAATTTTCCTTGTCATTGTCATAATCTCGTTCAAAATTTACCAATCAAATTTAGCATACGACCAAAACAAGCTCTCCAGGATTCGATATTAGAATAGTTTATGAATATCCTCTTACACCAAATGAAGAGTGATCAGCATTTTAGCAGGATGTAAGAACTCCATAATACTTTTGTTCGTCCATATGGATAGAATTGAACATGGTATTCCCTATATGCATACTATTATCTGTTGATAATAACTAATGAGGAACATTCAAAGTGAAATATGTCGCACATAAATCATTGTACCCGAATATTTAAAGGTATTTCTCATGAAATCAGTAATTTGACAATAATGTACGATTGTAAATAATGAAAACTGAATGGGTTGATACAAGGTTTTTCTTTGCACAGATATTAATTTCACATATTGACGGGAACTTGCGCTAGTCAATAAGCATTGAATATCAACTGAGACCTCGTAAGTTACCTTCAAAAATGTTCTGGATGTCGATAACGATGCTAACTTGTAGCTAGAACCTGGATGCCGAAAGAAAACTAGCATTGCACAGCATACCTATACAAATAGAATATAGGTGTTTTGCCGCTAAACCTAATTTTGCTTCACTTCGTTCCATTGTGATTTTTAAATCCAGGAAGCTCCGCTACGTTACTCTACAATGACATACAGTGAATGAGAATCAGATCGTTGATCTCAGGATCAGGACAAGAATCAATGAGCAGGGACTGGCAACGACGAAAGTTAAAGGGGAGCAATTATGAATGCAAAGGAAGCACCACAGCTTATAAGTGATTTCTCCATCGTTGAAGAGACGGAAAATGGCAAGATATTGCTCTCTAATTCTAATTCCCAGACACACTTTAACTCCATCGAGTGCGTAGTCACTTGGCATTGAGTGCTTTAAAGTGAGGTAAGCGGGGCAGACAAATGGAAGTGGTAGGGGGCAAGGTCATTAGATCATAAAATAAAAAGGTTGAGACGAGCAGTTGAGTACCGATGGTCGTCCTCTCATTATGTGCCGTTGGAGTGCGAGAAGCAGGTGTACTTTTCCTGAGGGGCCCAGATCTCATAGCGGTGTGGGTATTAGCGGAAAGAGTCGACAAAGGACGAGTGCAACGTATCGTGTACTGGGAATGCAAGCTCCGGAGGGACAAGGGTGGTGGAGTGAGAGAGAACCGGAGATTCCTTGGAAATAAGAAAAAAGTTTCCAGAAATAGTTTTATGTCATCAAAATCCGTATTCGTCATGTAGAAACTCCTAAAAAAAGAGTTCAAAAAGACTTATTCCAAGGCAAATTTGACTGCAAGCAAGCTCTTTGAAATATGCAGGAGTAAATAAGGCATGGATTAGATAACAATTCGATCAGATTGCGATTTCATGGCCTCGTTATGCATCCGTAGGACAGTAACAGCAATCGCAGAAATGTGTGCGTATTTCAATGAATTTGAAAATTTTAAGTGTCAGAAATTCGGTTAAAATTGATAGGAAAATAAAAGAGATCATTTTTAAACTACCTTAGAACTAACTTACCTTTCACTCTTTTTCAAAGTCGAGTTTTGTTAATAATATAATTAATGTACTTTAAAATATAGTATTTTTACACGTGACGCCAGAACGGTTCGTGAGAGGACAGCATGGTACATTATGGCAAAATGTCGATAATACTTTCTGTCGATACACTGATGACAGCATATAATTGGGATTGCCTAATTAGTACTTAATCTAAGAAATATCTCTAAGTTGAAACTTAGGGAAATAAAGATAGAAAATGTCGGTAAATAAATATAATTCGACGATGTATTTTAACATATCAATTATTGTTCTTTTATTTTACCTATAGCGTATAGCTACTATAAATCGTTTGACGGGTATTTTAATACCCTTCAGTAGTGACGATAAAAAATATATCCTAGCTTAGTGTATCCAAAAATATTTTTTTAAATAATGACACATTCTATTTGTGATGTTTTGCCATTTCTCGATAATACGACATGCGAGTTTTTGCCATTTCTGCTGACAATTGGACGCTCTTTAAATTTCATCGACACAATCCGAGGGATACGGATACTTTGTATGCCTATGGTCTTGTCCCAATGTTTCCAATATGTTCTCACATAACGGTTTTTGGGAAACATTGCTTCAGAATTTGGGCCGAAATTTCGGAAAATGTGAATACAGCATTCCCCTCTGTTGTTACGGTGATCGTCTCCGCGTTCAACAATTATAGTGGTTTTGGTATAGAGATAGAGAATGGCATTTCAAACAAATTAACTCTTCAATCTTATTGATGGTTCATTCAATACATATAATAAAAATATAAAATTTTAAGAACCCTAATGGAAATCGCTTTACTAATTTTTAATAAATTGTGTTGGGAAAACTAGGACAATTTCACCGCCGTGACTCTGGCTTCAATAAGTAAGAACCATTTTCCTTCCATTTGAAAATAATATCGCCGAGGAATTAGAGACTTTGGGAAAAAACTTTCACAAGACAGTTGGATATTACTTAGATAAACTACATGCGCACACTTTTTTCTTGGAAATGAAGGAATAATATACTTCCACTGATAATTAAAGCGTACTTATTGCACAAATATATTAGGACCATGCATGCATTTCCATTTGCTATTGCATCGTAAATGTAAGCACCTAGTGCAGGTAATTTAGTTTGGAACCACGTGCAGTCACGCAGTGCATAAGAATAAGTATACAAATTTTAACCATTTTTACTTTTCCTTTGTTTTTAACTCTGGATTCTAACCACTGCTCATATTGTGGTAACGACAGATGATCCCAATGAGCACAATTTGGTAGTGAGATCTAAATTTCAATGGATTTAGGGAAGAGCCAGAAACCAAGCAAAAGTGAACTCTCAAGCCAAGTGCGAAACATAAAATAATGCCGAGTGAAACTGATATTTTGGGATGGGAAGGGAGAAAAGTGATGGTAACAGCTCGAAGGGAGAGTGATTAAAACTCTAAGATTAAAGAGAAAAGTTAATTTATTAAGAATACATGACCTAATTAAAGAAGAGAAAGATTATAGAGCTTATTCTATTGCCATATTGAATTTAGAATGAGGCATAGGCCAGGATAGTCGATACTACTTGAATACTTTTCATGCTGGGCATGCATTGATACCACAAAAATGTCTGATGAACCTTTGAATCCTCTTTAATTCTCAGAACTGACAATTTAGTAGAACTGGTGGATACTCACTTTTGAAATTTCATCGTTAATATTTAGTAAAATAAATCCTGATACGTTTCTTGAGCTCAGTCAATTAGCGTGTGCAATCTGATGGAATATTTAAAATGTTAAATGGCTTCAGAGTGGAATCTGTGAATTTGGTAAAACAATTAGCTTCATCCAAAATATTCACCCTTATAGTTTTATCCCAATAACTCTCTGTTTACTCCCTGAAAACGGTGAAATTGCCAAATATTATTTTTGCGCTTTTAATTGGGGCGCAAGCTCAAAATAATACAACTTCCCGTTCCTTAATTGTTCATATTTAATTTAGGTTATTGAAACTCAATCATAGACTTGAAACCTTCCGAACGTCGAGAAATGTTGAGAACCCCTACAATGACGTGTTTTCGTTCTTACTATTATCATGAACGTTCGAGAAAAAGACAATTATTTAAAGTCGTCACTTTAGGAGCCAGTTTTTTTAAACATTCAATATCGTTAAAAATTCACCAAAATTGTTAAATACCATTAGCAATTTTTGAGATCAAAAGATCAAAAACATTTTATCAGATGAAATTTTATACTTGAAAATATTGTATTTCGTAGCGTAAATGCCAATAATTTTCAAAACTCTGGATCTGCTACAGGTTTCTGAGGAATATATTTTTGAATTGACAATTTATTTTAAAATAAATATTGATTATGCTTCAAAAAGGATATTTTGCCTTAAAGAAGCAGGGTGAGGCTTTTTTGATAGCTCGAAAATACTTAGTTCTATATCTTCCAAGGTAACTAGCGCAATGTTTGCTTCCTTAATAATTTGATATATTTCTCAATTGTAGGATCTAGAGCAAGAGATATAGTGCAGTGTCATTAAAGGTGAATTGGAAGGCACGTAAGATCGAATTCTTAGCTATATAAATTCGGTAAGGCTTGAGAACGTAAGTTGGAGAGAGAAAAACAAATGAAATGTTTGAATATTTGGAGACGGAAAAGAAGCTCTTGAGGGTAATTTGGAAAAGGTGGAATACAAGACAGTTGATACTAAAAATATATTGTATTAGATACTGAATGGTGAGATGGAAGATATAATGATATAGGGAATTAATGACGGAATAGGGCGATTAAGCATAGGAGTCACCTTCGCAATTTATATTTGGCGTACTAAAGGAATTATTAATAATTTAAGGTGAAAATGTTTTATCAGAGAGAGCACTGGTAGTTTAAAAGAGAATTATTGCAGCTAACAATATCGGAAGAACTTCAAAATCTCATTTACCTGACAAATAAATCAGCATCAAAATCTGTACCTAGAGAACTTGAGTTACAAAATGTAACCGAGTTCAATACGAAAAGTCAGTGAATATGGAAATATAACAGGCTTTAGCGGAAGGAAAGGAATGAGAGGTATTATGGATTGGGGAGACAGTATAAAAGTAGGCATCGAAAAAAGTCAAAAGCGTGTTTGGCCGCGACGCATTAAGAGCTCCTTAGAATACGACAAGGCGAATAACGTTTGGCCCGAGGCCAAACCTTTCCATTCCATTACGCTCCTTCCGCTCTCCCCCAAGCCTATCTTCCTTTCCTCCTCCCGTCTTCCGCTCCCTATCTTTCGATTTCACTCCAACTCACACTTCTCTAAGTTCCCTATTCACTTTTCACGTCACAGAGATAATATTCCGTCTCCAGAGACCTATTTCTCCATTCCTTCTTTTCCAATAAAAATACCAACCTTTCCCTCGAGTACCGAAGAAATACTGGTGGGAACTGAAGCGCGACGGCACCGAAAATGAAACATATCTCTGAAAACTTTCAAAGGCCAAACGTTTGGTGTACCTGGATGCCCTTAATTCAAATGGGCTCTCCGAAATATTTTTGTGTGCGTATGATGTAATTTTCACCGCATGATGGCCCTTTTGAATTTTGTGAAGGTATCAAATTATAGATCGTGGAAAATATCATTAGCAATACATATGACTTAATATATAAAACAGATACGTTTTTTTCAGATATGACTAACATTTATTATTAATCATGATATGAAATGACAAATTCCTTGAGTAATGTTTTTGCAAAGGTTTCTCGGTCGTGTAAATTACAGCCTGAATGATCAAGGTATCAACGCGGTTGCTTACATTACTGATAATAGTTTCATCAGTAGCAGCATCAGTGCAGCTAACGTCTAGAGGCCTAAGTGTCAAAGCGTTAATTTTGACCGCCCTTGACATCATTTATGAATAAGAAATATCGTATCTCTTCCGTTGACATACTGGGTAATTTTCAAGAGAGAATTTTACGTTTTTATTATTTCTTTTGAAAATATTTTTGGTAAAATATAAGAAATATTTTTGTAATTTCGTTTAGCCATTCTATAAACATAATTGGTGACTTTCGACAGCTGCTTCGTCGTCAGAAAGGTTTCCGTCCAATTTTCCGCGTCCAACGCAGTATGCACCTTTGGGAACAATGAGGCCTGCTAAGGACGCGAAAGGTCGGAAAAAAAACCTTAATGACGGCAAAAGTAACTAATATCAAACATCGTCGCTTGAAAACCTATATTTTTATTAACAATATATCCTAAAGTCGAATTATCTGTGATTAGATTTCCATTTAGTATACATCTTTAAGTTGGCATTTGAATTAACTAAAATTTAAACTTTACCTTCATGGTTTGCTCAAGAAATTGCGAAATTTTTCGTCGAAGCCCAAAAGTTTATTTTTTTAATCAAAGGTTATCTATCCACTTAAAAGTATTTCGTTTCGAAAAATATAATAATGGTTGTTATTTTTGGTATGTTTCAAAGTACAAAATAATTAAATATTCTATTCTGCGTTTTTTATCCTGTAGCTTATACAAATAACACCACATTTGTGTTTGACAGGCTAGAAGAAAAATCGTAAGGAGCAATATTTAAAATAAGAATGGCCAAACCCACTAGGATCTATCGGCTGCGTTGGCATATACACTTGCATATAGAACATTTTATAATTCGTGGACTTTGGTTCAAATCTCCCGCCGATTGCTAATTTGGAGTGATCGAACACAATTTGGAGGAAATGAAATATTTCCCTTAAAATAAGATTAGGTTTTCGGGATAATGATTTATAACATAAATGGCTAGTAATATAGAATTTCATTAAAATCTTTTATGGTTTTTAGAATCTTTTATGGTTTTTTATGGTGTTTGCATGAATTTTGTCAGCAAAAAAAGAAGAGAAAACATTTGATTCCGAAATGTATCGTTAACAGTGAATATAAACGCTCTAATTCAATTTTACATTGAATTGACAAAGTGGAGATAAAATTTTGCGCACGATTAAAGTTATTCATTTATCATTAAGTCCTTTGGAGTTAATAAATTTAGTTTAATTTACAACTTCCAACGGTTTTCTTTTGAGATAATAAGTCTGGTTCATTAATCTTTGTCAGTATTGGTGGAACGCCTATCTTGCTACGCATTGCCACTTGCTTTACAAAGCCAAGTACAGTTTAATTTAGATTTAGTCATTAATAAGGAAACAATAACACCTACTGACCAGCTTTTAAGAATGTTCAGAAACGGTTTTGCTCTTCTCACTTGTATTTTACTATTTAACCACATGTAGTTACAGTCAGTCGGCGTGTCGCAAATTAATTGGGATTGGGTCTAAGTAATTCGTAGTATGAAATTGGATGGATTATTAAAGTAATGTTTTTAATTTCCAGGTCTAATCTACTTCCGCGCTCATGCATTGAAATAAAACGAAAACACCTTCAAACGTCAGTGATGAACACATTGGTAGTGCGTCGCAACGTATGCACAGGTATGGAATATTTTCCTATTAATATTTAAGATAGATTTTATTTAAATATATGAAAAGGAAATGACAACAATATAATATCCTCGTATTTCGAAGTATTTTTGACTGAATATATATTACGGTTTGTCTACTATAGTTCGTGCGCTGGAAAATATATCCATTCGTGACTTACAATATTACGTCGACCCAACAATTACGTCGATATTGTGAACATATATCCCATATATGATTTTAAACCGTAACCGGTGACAAGGGGACGTAAAAACAGACGCCCGTAGCCATAATATGAGAGAACTAAGGCTTCGTAAGAGAGTTAGACATGGATACGCCCCTATCTTGAGCTGTCAGGAGTGTTGAGGTGTTTCATTGGTTATGGTATATTCCATCGAATGCTTCCCTCATGGAAGTAATTGTTTCCTTTCGTTGATTTAACACGCACATATAGACTCTATTGACTCTGAATGCTCTCTGAAGCTTTGAGCGGAAACTGATCATATCTTTCGGGCTTAAAAAAAGTGTCAACCTTCGTTTTGGATGCAATACGCAAGCGTAGTAGTGTTGGTAAAAGTATAAAAGAATTTTCAAATAAAAACTAAATACTTGTTCGTATCAAAACAACCAATATGCTTCAATGGCCTGGCCTGATATATCCATACATTTATTCACGTAAACATATGTGTATATATATATATATATATATATATATATATATATATATATATATATATATAATATATATATGCTTTCGTAGACGTAACACGAAAGTGCCGAATAGTACAATACACAGTAACACACAATATAGAAACACAAAAAAAGAACACTCACTCGTATTTTCTTGATATTTCGACGGAAACAATCCGTCTTCCTCTGAAGATATAGAAGTAATGACTGCTGGAATTGTTGAGGTGAGGGGTGCGAGAGAAAGGGAAGGGGGCCAGGGGAAGGGGAGAACGGGAGGCGAAGGAGGGGTGAAAGGAATGGTTGGGGAGAGGAAAGGGAGAGGGAAGGGGTGGAATTGACACAAAATCGGAAAATAGAACAACATGCTCACCGCAACTATTGCTACATACGAGACTCATGTTTCAACCTACAAAGTATTGATAAAGACCACGCAAGTCAAAAAAAAGGCCACGTACACCAAAACTCATTCGAAAAAACACAGTGTCCACCCCCCGATATGCTTTGCTTCCACAAAGTAACAATTTTAGGCCACTCCCATCAGTGAATGACATTGAGGCCCGGATGCTGATAGGCCATACAGATGTGAATGAATGCCATTTCAGGAGTTTTTAATTCTATAGGGTTATCGGATGTGGGAAGGGACGCTAGGACGGAAACATTGTAACACTGGTTGAAAGGGGTATTATGATGGGAAGCATGTTTAGGGATGGGGAGACCTGCGGACGGGGAGGAGGGATTGCACGAGGCGCGGTGGTTATTAATCCTAATGTTAAGTGGTGTGGAACATTGGCCTATGTAAAAGGACGGGCAGAGTTTACAGGTAAGAAGATAAACAACATTCTTGAAAGTGCAAGAGGAATAGGGGAAGGGCGGGAGAGTTAAATGGTGGGATGGAGTGGGGTGGAGTGGTGAAAATAGGGCAGGTTTTGCATCTTGCTCGACGACATGGAGTGGGTATGGCTCTGGGGGTGTGAGGGGATTTTGAGAGTGGCCTGGTGGATTTGAGGATATCTGCTAGGTTGGCGGGACGTTTGAAGGTGACAGAGGGGCAATTGGGAAGAAGGTTGGAGGAAGTGTTGTGATTTTTGAGGATGGGGAATAGGTCTTTGAGGATGAATTTGAGAGACTGAATGCCTGGGAAGTAGGTAGTACAGATTGAGAGATCATGGTGGGAGTCTGTGGTTGAGGCAGGCTTGGGGTGTGTAGGAATGTTTAAGTATTTTTTATGGAGGAGAGAATCAGGGTATCCTCGTTGGAGGAGGGAGTGGTGAAGGCTGTTAAGGTATTTGTTAAGGGATTCGGGATGGTTGCAAATGCGGTGACCGCGGATAGAGAGAGAGTAAGGGAGGGAGCGCTTGGTATGGGAGGGGTGACAACTGCTGTAATGAAGGTATTGCTGCTTATTAGTAGGTTTGGTGTGAACAGAGGTAAGGAATTTGTTGTTACTGAGGGAAATATTAACATCGAGGAGGGTAATCTGAGAGGATGAAATGGTCGAGGTGAAAGACAGAGATGAGGAATCATTGAGTTGGGAGATGAAGGAATTGAGGGAATCTATGCTGTGTGGCCATAGTAGAAAGAGGTCGTCAATGTATCGGAGCCACAGGAGGGGTTGCAGAGGATAGTTGGAAAGGAAATTCTCTTCCAGGACACCGAGGTGGAGGTTTGCATGAAGGGCTGAATCTGCTACCCATGGCACAGCCCTTTATTTGGAGGTAATGGTTATTGTTGAAAGAAAAGGAGTTGCGGGTGAGAATGAAATTGGAAAGATCAATGAGAAAATCGGTACTGGGGATTTGAGGGGTAGGGCGTTTGGAGAGGAAGTAACGTAGGGAAGAAAGGCCTTCTTGGTGAGGAATGGATGTGTATAAGGAGGTGACATCGATTGTAGCCATAATAATTTGGGTGTCAGGAGGGAGTGAAGTTGAGTGGAGCAATCTGAGGAAGTGGTAGGTATCTTTTATAAAGGAGGGTAGGGAGTGAACTAAAGGTTGGAGATAGTGGTCCACGAAGGCGGAAATTCTTTCGGTCGGAGAGCTACGAGAGGAGACTATAGGGCGGCCTGGGTTGTTAGGTTTGTGGATCTTAGGAAGGATGTAGAAGTGAGGGGTGTGAGGTTGGGAAGGGGAAAGGAGGGAGATGTCCCTGGGGGAAAGATTCTCCTTAGGGCCGTTGTCTCGGAGGAAAGCGATTATTTCTTTTTGGAATGCGGGGTTAGGGTCAGCAGGAATATGTTGATAGGAGGAAGTGTCGGAGAGTAATCTGTTGCATTCTTGAAGGTAGTCTGCAGTGTTTAGGATTACAACTGTCGAACCCTTGTCGGCAGAAGTGATGACTAGGTTGGGGTTGCGTGTGAGTTTTTTTAACTCAGCTAATTCGGCCGGGGAGAGATTAGTTTTCGGGTTTAGAGATTTAAGGAAAGAAGGACTAGATGTTTTGGACAGGAGAAGATTGATAAAGATTTCGACCGGATGATTTGGAGGGAGCGGTGGAGGCTCAAGGTGGGAAGGCGGCCGGAACTTGGTGAGGGCGCTGTGTGTGTGTGTGCGGGGGATTGAGTGGCGGGTTGCATCGCCCAGAAATGTCGCCATCTAAGATTTCTTGCAAAATTGATGACGTCTGCGAGGATGGTCACGTGATTAACCTTGGGGGTGGAGGAAAAAGAGAGGCCTTTTCCCAGAAGTGAGGTTTGGTGCTCGTTCAGCGTGGTGCTAGAAAGGTTCAGCACGTGTTCGGCAGTATCTATTGTTTGGTCGGCCGGCGGGGAAGGGACGGATTGAGAAGGGTTTTGTTGGTGGTAACGGCTCGTGGAATTCCTGGTGTTGGTAGGGAAGGTGGGGGTAGGTGGAAAATAGTCGCTAAATCCGGTTTCTGTAGGTAAAGGGGTGGGGGAGGAGGGCTAGGTTTGACAAGTTGGAGAGGTAAGGCAAGGCCTTGGCGGAAGTAAGAAGTGCAAAGATTGGACAATTTATTTAAGGCTTTTCTGCGTCGGAACTCAAGGGAGCGGAGAGCCGATTTAAGGATACGGTTTACATTCGGGAGGAGATGTGGGGAAGTGAGAGAAAGAATGTTGATGAGGGAATGTGTTACAATGTTTCCGTCCTAGCGTCCCTTCCCACATCCGATAACCCTATAGAATTAAAAACTCTTGAAATGGCATTCATTTACATCTGTATGGCCTATCAGCATCCGGGCCTCAATGTCGTTCACTGATGGGAGTGGCCTAAAATTGTTACTTTGTGGAAGCAAAGCATATCGGGGGGTGGACACTGTGTTTTTCCGAATGAGTTTTGGTGTACGTGGCCTTTTTTTTGACTTGCGTGGTCTTTATCAATACTTTGTAGGTTGAAACATGAGTCTCGTATGTAGCAATAGTTGCGGTGAGCATGTTGTTCTATTTTCCGATTTTGTGTCAATTCCACCCCTTCCCTCTCCCTTTCCTCTCCCCAACCATTCCTTTCACCCCTCCTTCGCCTCCCGTTCTCCCCTTCCCCTGGCCCCCTTCCCTTTCTCTCGCACCCCTCACCTCAACAATTCCAGCAGTCATTACTTCTATATCTTCAGAGGAAGACGGATTGTTTCCGTCGAAATATCAAGAAAATACGAGTGAGTGTTCTTTTTTTGTGTTTCTATATTGTGTGTTACTGTGTATTGTACTATATATATATATATATATATATATATATATATATATATATATATATATATATATAACACAGATAGTTCTACTCTCTATCCACGTACACCGAATTTGCAACACCACAGCCACTCTCAACAAATACCTTGACAATCTACATCTTGCACTCCTCAAACGCGGTTACCCAGAAAAGTTACTCCAAAATAAAGTCCACCGTTACACCCGACCACACACACCACACAATAACAAGCCCACATCTGACGCAGGCCTCAACCTTTGCACCACCTATTTCCCCGGATCACACAGACTGAAAACCCTCCTTAAAGAACTGTTCCCAATTTTACATGACAATGACGCGACCTCATCCTTACTACCCCAATGCCCATCTATCGCATACAGACGACCCGCCAATCTCAAAAACCTTCTGAGATCCACCAACCCTTTGGCGCCCCCCTGTGATAAATATCCCAATATTTCCCCAACTTGCAACCGCCCCCGATGTAAAACCTGTCCTCTTATTATACCTACTCCCCTCTCCCTACATCCCCTCATTGCCCCCTCACCTCGTTCCCACGCTAATTGCCTCTCAAACATATTATTTATCTTTTATCATGCAAATATTGCACTTCCTTTTACATAGGCGAATGCATTACCCCCTTATCCATCCGAATGAATAATCACCGGTACTCCTGCAATTCTGCCTCACTCTCTTCTCTTCCTATTCCTTCACACGCCAACTCCCACAACCTTTCATTCGACCAGTGTTTTTCCCTCAGCATCCTAGAATCCCTACCTGATTCAGCCACCAATATAGAGGTGAGAACTCGTGAATCCGCCTACATAGTAGCTTTCCGTTCCTTCAAAATTCCCTCCCTTAACCGCCATATTTAATTTCCCTCCCAGCATTCCCTCCACACCTCCCCTCCCCGCCCATACCTTTCCCCCTCTCCACAGCAACAGCATATTTTCAGTCTCTCTTGAAGAAGGCCTCTGAGAGGGCCGAAAGCTCGAACAATTTACCATGTGAGTGTCCTTTTAAATGTTGCTATTCTATTCTATTTGTGTTATATCGTGTCAGCCCATTATTGTGCCGCTCGTGTGAGTTTTTCCGTACAATCGTTATATATATATATATATATGTATATATATATATATATATATATATATATATATATATATATATATATACATATATACATATATATATATATATATATATATATATATATATATATATATATATATATATATATATATATATATATATATATATATATATTTGTGCATACTGGTTTATGAAGGCATATATATATTTATTTTGTTAATTATTTATTTATATATACATGCATACACACACACATGTGTATATTTCAGACATTTGCATTCAAAAACGATAATTTGAACTCTTTTTGGTGAAGATGTTTAGATATTTTTGATCAATTTAGGTGTCAGAGTGGTAGCTATTCCCGGCCGTTTTATGGTCGGTGGTGAAATAGAAATTCTTGGAATTCCTAACGCGGATAATCAGTGGATTACGAGGATTTCTAATCTGAGCTCCTTGACAAGTGTGCTTTCTCATTCCTTCTTCCTTCTTAATACATTCAAGTTTCAACTGCTTCTTTCTCGCGGAGCCTCGAATCAGTGGATGTAATATTATAAACTTATTACTCAATCTTCAAAATCAAATGTTGAATAGAATATGCGCATATTTTGCGTGTAATGGTCAGATACAAATATTATAATATCAAATATCGAAAAAAAATTATTTAAATAAATACCTCTTTAAGTGAGAAACATTTTTTGCTGTCATTATATCGCTAAAATTTATTTTTAAAACTTATTTATATACTTATAGTTTGATAAGAAACTAGAAATAATGGATAATTTTTGGGTGGCTTTACAATGATAGACATGACTTAAGAGCTCATTCTTATTTAAAGCCCTGAGGGAATAAGTACCTTTTTGCGACGACAATGAAGTCAAGAAAGCGGGTCCTACTCACTGACTCTTTTATTTTTTTGGATTCCTTACACTCACCTTTCCCATTTATGGATATTTTTAGGTTTGTTTACATTTGGGGTCGTACTGTACTCTGTAGTTTTCAGCGGAAGAGGATCAATATCAACCGCCAGAGTGGGAACTATGGAAAGAGTTAGGAGAGAGAAAGGATTCTTCGGAGCGGGAAAAAAGGGGTCTGAGAAAGAACCAAAAGATAATGCCTATTACATTGTATTTCTTGCACCAGGGACGGTGGAAAACGGATATTTACAGGAGAAAAAGAAGAATGAAGAGTTGAGCTTGGAGAGTTAAAAGAACCGATATGAGATGATGAACTGAGAAGAAATTGAGGGAAATAAGGTGGTAACGCAACTGGGGGGGAAGATTACGATGGAAATCATGGTCCCACGCGCACAAATGTAGCATCTGGAAGCTAATATTTCGCAATTTCGTCGTAAAGAGAAAGAGAGAATAAAAAGGAACTAAGGGACAGAGGATGCCCCTAGAAACAAAGACGCAAGAGCTGACGGGTCATGATCAACAGTCTGAGACGGAAAAAGGGAGAAATGGTGAGCAATTACAAAGTTATGGTATTGTGAAATGGAAAGGAGGAGCATATTGTAGGAGGAAAAGGAAGTGAGACACTGCTTGAGGATCGAGCCGGATAAATGATGTAAGAAAAAAGTCATGAAATCAAGTTATGCGTTACAATAGAACCTAAATGAGATAAATAAAAATAAATGTCCTGGAAGGAATGCAAAATAAAGAGCTAGAAGGTGCAGATGAGAGAAAAAGACGAAAACGAGAGGCTTAGAACGAGAAAAAGTTGACAGAAAGGAAAGTTGAGGATGTATGTTCGAGTGGGAGGAAAGAGTAGAAAAAGGATAGAAGAAGAGTAGGAGTCCTTCCACTTTATACTTTTGTAGGGAGAAAAGTGGATAAAATGAGAGTGACGGAGTGTCCCTATAGAGACGCAGGAGGAGATAAATGAGGGAGGAAAGGAACAGAATGGAACTTTACGCCTTTTTTCCTTTAGGAGGGCCGGGAAGAGGACGTCGAGAAAATGAGAGTGATGTAGAAACCCCGCGGAGGTACCCAATCAAGGCGAGGACGACCAGAACACGCCCTCTGCTCTTTGATATAAGAAGGGAGAGACTCTTATTTGTAGGGTTCCGAGAGGGAAGAAAGGGAGGAGAATGACGAGGGGACAACCCGTGGGGAAATTCCGGACAGAGGGAATGCAGGTTTGGATTCTCCATTCCGGCACAGGTGGTCGAGATGGGGGAAGGCGCAACATCGAAGGGGAAGACAAGCGATGGAGAAAAAGAGCAGGAGAGAAAGAGCTACGGAAAAAGCACAGGAATATAATTGAGAGAATTAAATAGAGACGGCAGCGTGGACCAAAGATAATGGAAAAGGAAATAAGTGTGAAAAGGCGCATAATATCTATTACAATAAAAAATTTGAAAAACTAGAATTACAAAATATATTACGATAAAAAAGATAAATAAGGAGACTTGTAGATAAGTTATCAATCGCTCAATTCCTAAAGTTTTGCTGAAACAGCCATTCAGTCTATTTTTCCTCGGAGTTGACGGAATTGTTGACGGAATGTATTTCAATTTTATTTTCTAGGTGAGAACTTCACAATGTGGCAGTCGATAAATCAATAGAGCATCCAATAGATAAACCAATAGAGTTGAATTGATTTTGAAGGAACGGTTAATATTGCCGTCAGGCGCTGGCTCGCGCCCTTATGGTCTGACCTCTGCCGCAATGGGACCATCACATGTCTGACGTTACTGCTGCCCATCATTAGAATCCTCCCTTCCCACTCTGACGTATCCTTCTGGGTGGTGCTCTCACAGGGGCGGAGGTAGGGGCTGCAGATACCGCTGGGCTATCCTCCGATTGCACCTGATACCTGTTGGAGACGGGGATGAGGTTTGCCTTCGCATCTCCCATCCCTCGCCGCAGCGTTAACTTTCCCTCGCTACTGCACAAGATAACCTTCAAATCCTTCGGCTTCCGGAACGGCAACTCTCCCCATCAAAGGATCGCACTCTGGGCGGCCTCTCGATCACTCCGCCGCACGTTATATTTGGACGAATCCGTGCGGCTTCATTAGCGCGGCAAGTTTTCGCAACTCCACCCCCGAGTCAGGCCCTCCCGCGGAAGAGCAACCTTTCCGTCAACCTTAGACCGAAGCTTGGTTACGATAACCTCCAACGCAGCGATACGGGCCCTTAGGGTCACGCACTCACCGGCGCAGGCGCACATCGTTACAGAAGACTCAGTGGAATCCACCCTAATTCTACCGAAAATACTAAATTTAATTTTAAAAGCGCTGGGCTAAAACAATGATAGTTAAAAATTTAATAAATAAAAATTTCCTTGGGCTCAACGAAGGCTACTTTATCGTGTAAACTGATGTCACTGACCTGCTTAAGTAACAAAAATAAATCCACTAGCTACTTAAGATAATGGATAAAAACAAAATTTGAGATCGATTACAATGTATGAAATACTGTTAGGGTCTTCCGTTTCAAATATGGCGGCGGGTAAGAGCTATAAGATAGATAATTGGTCTCTCTGTTCCCAAATGAAGCGGCTGCAGAGATCCGATGGCAATGGAATAGACATTGATTCAGTTAAAAATACTATGTATAATGAAATGGGAAAAACCACCATCATTTTCAATGTAAAATTTTATTTTAAACTAATTACGGTTTGCCTTTGGTTTAAAATATCTGGCGTGATCCTTAAGGAGAATAATTTTCATCAATTAGACTATTGATTACTCGTTTAGTGGCAGTTTTTGCAATCTGGGGGTCTTGAATACGAACTGAATTTTCGTATAAATTCATTTTTCATATATTTGAATGAAATGTAAACTATTCTCGAAAACATTATTATTAGGAAGCGATGTGTAACAACGAAGAGTTTTACAGCAAAAAGGATAAGATGAATGACCTATTGATTTTAAGTAGTCTGCAATGAATCCAGCCAACCATAATTATAAGATCCAGTCAGTACAGATCAGCGGTTCTAGCAACACTTCTACTTAAAGTATGACACGTGTTGCGAATTCGTGAGGTTTTTCTCCTTAACTTAATCTTATCTTTCAAAGATAAGGAAAACGTACTAGGGAAAGAATCAGAGACATCTGAAGTTCAGTGCGTGAGCCGAGACTGTATGGCAGCAGGATTTTAGAGCAATATATTTACAGTAAGTAACATTATTCATGTAGAGTGTCAATTCAATTCAGTTATCTCATTTGCCATTTTTGAAATCTATGCGGTTTGAACCAACGTTAACGGAAATACAGAAAGTTAAACCTGGATTATAACTGCCAAGCATTAGCATTGAATGCACGAAAAAAGAAACAAAGGCTTTGTGTTTCCACAGGAAAGAATTTATTTTGTCAACTAGTTTCGCTACACTGTAGCATCATTTGGACTGGTTACAAAAAGTATGTACTCATGTATATATATATACATTTTTAGGGTGGCTATTTCTTCATCAAGCGCTATCAATCATTGCCATCAAGCGTCGAGGATGTAGTCAAAGCCCGGTGAATCATTAGGTGGAAAGCTGCTGTTTTTTGGGTTATCTTCTTTTCGGTTTTTTGGGCTTTTTTAATGAAATTTCACTTAGTTTTTCCTCACTTCTACGAATGAAACCTGGAGATATGGAGTCAAGTCTTGATTCCGCTCCGGTATTCAATTTTTACTAAGGGAATTTTTTCGCATTCTTACACTTCTGGTGGCCCATGCCCCTCTGGGGGTTCAATAAAAGTTGTCTTTGTGTGCAAATATGTTTCATCTGTCATGAGGCTTTTGAACTATATAACCACTTAGATTTTCATAGCATTCATGACTGACGCTGGTCTCTAGCAAGTTGCGTTTGTGTTAGAGGGTGGATTCCTTCGTCAACCTCTCGGCGATAACGATAATCCTTGGGCGAATGAGAGTTAATATTTTCATTCTTGAATGCTCAAACATTTTTCCCATTAAAAAATTTGAACAATATAAAAACGACGAAATACATTGCACGTAACTTACTTTTCATGCAGCCAAAAATAATGCCTTATTAATTAAAAACGTTGGGAGTGATCGGGAAGAACACGTGTTCTATAAGCAGATATATTCGTTCCAGTAAAAGCTGATGGGATTTAAGTTGGTAAAGGCAATTTTATAGCTGTTCATTGCAGGAAACTCCCACAGTGGTTTTGTGGGAGGATCCTTTCGAAAAGTAGTTCAAGCGGAAAGCGACCTAGTAAAGAGGAAAGTAATTATACTCTCGAAAAATAACTGTGGAATGAAAACGATAGCTGCATATAGTCGCCTGTCACTTTCTTCTATTCACTTTATTTTCAAAAGTCGACTAAATTTATTGAAACGTGAAATATGCCAAGGGTATTGCAACTTATATGAACTTTCCTGAGGTACGAGTGTTGTTTTTAAAGAAATAATAGAGAAAGCAACAAAATCATAGTATTTTATAAGGATATGAGATCATTTAATAATCATGAAGAAAGCTAGAACAAATTTTAAAATGTATGTTCCTCTCATACTATTATGGTTTCAACAGTAGCCCAGTATGGAATTTGTACTGCTTTTTCGATACACGTTTATTTCCTTCTTTTTCCTAGTGAGAGATTCGTTTAAAACAACACATTTGGTTTCTTTCCTTGTGACGCTCGAATCTTTTTCGGGACACAATATACATGATTAAGACGCTAATAATATAAATTAATGCATTCAAAATATCTTTCTACTATGGCCACACAGCATAGATTCCCTCAATTCCTTCATCTCCCAACTCAACGATTCCTCATCCCTGTCTTTCACCTCGACCATTTCATCCTCTCAGATTACCTTCCTCGATGTTAATATTACCCTCAGCAATAACAAATTCCTTACCTCTGTTCACACCAAACCCACTAATAAGCAGCAATACCTTCATTACAGCAGTTGTCACCCCTCCCATACCAAGCGCTCCCTCCCTTACTCCCTCTCTATCCGCGGTCACCGCATTTGCAACCATCCCGAATCCCTTAAGAAATACCTCAACAACCTTCAACACTCCCTCCTCCAACGAGGATACCCTGATTCCCTCCTCCATAAAAAAATACTTAAACATTCCTACACCCCCAAGCCTGCCTCAACCACAGACTCCCAGCCTCTCTCAATCTGTACTACCTACTTCCCAGGCATTCAGTCTCTCAAATTCATCCTCAAAGACCTATTCCCCATCCTCAAAAATCACAACACTTCCTCCAACCTTCTTCCCAAATGCCCCTCTGTCACTTTCAAACGTCCCGCCAACCTAGCAAATATCCTCAAATCCACCAGGCCGCTCTCAAAATCCCCTCACACCCCCAGAGCCATACCCACTCCATGTCATCGAGCAAGATGCAAAACCTGCCCTATTTTCACCACTCCACCCCACTCCATCTCACCATTTAACTCTCTCCCGCCCTTCCCCTATTCCTCTTGCACTTCCAAGAATGTAGTTTATCTTCTTACCTGTAAACTCTGCCCGTCATTTTACATAGGCCAATGTTCCACACCACTTAACATTAGGATTAATAACCACCGCGCCTCGTGCAATCCCTCCTCCCCGTCCGCGGGTCTCCCCATCCCTAAACATGCTTCCCATCATAATACCCCTTTCAACCTGTGCTACAATGTTTCCGTCCTGGCCTCCCTTCCCACATCCGATAACCCTATACAATTAAAAACACTTGAAATGGCATTCATTTACATCTGTATGGCCTATCAGCATCCGGGCCTCAATGTCGTTCACTGATGGGAGTGGCCTAAAATTGTTACTTTGTGGAAGCCCACCCTCACCCCTCCTTCGCCTCCCGTTCTCCCCTTCTCCTGGCCCCCTTCCTTTTCTCTCGCACCCCTCACCTCAACAACTCCAGCACTCATTACTTCTATATCTTCAGAGGAAGACGGGTTGTTTCCGTCGAAATATCAAGAAATAACGTGTGAGTGTTCATCTTTTTTTGTTTCTATATTGTGTGTTACTGTGTATTGTACTATTCGGCACTTCTGTGCTACGTCTACGAAAGCATATATATATATATATATATATATATATATATATATATATATATAAAATATCTTCGAAATGGAACGCTCTTCGGCGACACACAAATATATAAAAAACGCAGATGTAGATTTTTAGAATATAGAGACACAAAGAAAGGACACTCACAATTTGTTATTTTACGTTTCGACAGCACGGCTGTCGTCTTCAGAATGGCGTTCTCGGGGAAGAGCGGAGAGGATGTGCGGGGGAGAGGTGGGGGAAGGAGAGGTAAAGGGACCAATAGGAAATGAACAAGGGGGTGGGGGGGATATGTAGGCAGCCAATTGATGCATTCAGTGGGCTTGGTTCAGCCCGGGCGGTTTGAATGATTGGGCCACCCAGATATGCGCCATCTCGCGGGTTCTCACTTCTATTATACTCGCAGATTTGGGAAGGATTTCAATAACCGAAACAGAGAAGCAGTCGTCAAAAGATTGGTTGTGGGAAGCGGTGTGAGTAGGGATGGGGTAATTAAGAAAGGTGGGAGATTTGGTGGAATATCGGTGGTTATTCATGCGGAGGGAAAGTGCGGTCGTGCATTCGCCCACGTAGAAGGCAGGGCAGAAGTTACAGGAGAGGCGATATATAATATTTTTTGAGGTACAGGTGGCGAGTGGTTGGGAGTTGGTACTGAGTGAGGGGGAGGGTCTTAAAAGATGACAGCATTTGCAGCGTGGGCGGTTGCATGGTGCGGATAGGGGCGGGGGAGAGACGGGGGTGCTTGAAGTTGGATTTGTGGACTTAAAGATGTCTCGCAGGTTCGACGGGCGTTTAAATGAAACAGAGGGACAGTGTGGGAACAAAAGTGATGTGGACTGAGTGTTATTGATAATTGGGAAGAGGTCACGGATTAGATGTTTAATTTTGTGTGTTCCGGGGAAGAAAGTGGTGATAAGATTAGGGCATTTTGGGCGGTTTGGTTTGGGGAGGGGAGTGTATTGTGTTGACGGTTTGAGGATTTTACTGTTTAGCAGTTTTTCGGGGTACCCACATTTTCTGAGGGATTCATGCAGCTGGTCCAAGTATTTCTGTTGGGAGGGGGTGTTATTGCAGAGACGGAAGCCACGGATAGAGAGTGAGAATGGGATGGAGCGCTTTGTGTGAGGAGGATGGCAGCTGTCGAAATGAAGATATTGTTGCTTATTGGTTGGTTTAATGTGGACTGAAGTGTGAAACGTATTGTTTTGGAGGTGAATATCGATATCTAGGAAGGTAATATTTGAGTCGGATATAGAAGAAGTGAATGATACTGAGGAGGAGGAGTTGAGAGAGGAAATGAAAGAGGATAAAGTTTCGCGTCCGTGGGACCAAAGGAGGAAAATATCATCGATATAGCGGGCCCAGAAAAGTGGTTTTAGGGTTTGTTGTTGCAGAAAGTCGTGTTCTAGTTTACCCATAAAAAGATTGGCGTATGCAGGAGCCATACGCGTGCCCATTGCAGTGCCTTTTATTTGTAAATATATTTTGTCATTGAATTGAAAAGCATTTTTGGTAAGAACGATTTGGCTTAATTCGAGGAGGAAATCTGTGGATGGGGTGTGTGGTGTGGATCGTAGGGAGAGGTAATGTTTCATGGCTTCTAAGCCTTCTTTGTGGGGAATGGAGGTGTACAGAGATGTGACGTCTATCGTGGCCATGAGAATGGTTGTGTTGTGCGGAATTGGGATTGAGTGTAGACGTTCCAGAAAGTGGTGCGAGTCTTTAATGTAAGAAGGGAGTGAAGTGGCTATCGGTTGAAGGTGGTGGTCTATTAATGCGGAGATTCGTTCTGTGGGTGAGTTGATGCTGGAGACAATAGGGCGTCCGGGGTTATTGCTTTTGTGTATTTTGGGTAGCAAATAGAAATGGGGAGTCTTAGGATTAGGTGGTGAAAGAATGGATATGTCTGTGGGGGAGAGACCTTCGTTGGGACCGAAATTGGAAAGAAAAGAGAGAATATCCTTTTGATAAGAAGGGTTTGGGTCTTGGGGCAGGGGGGCATAGCAGGAAATGTCATTTAATTGGCGCAATGCCTCGGCGTTATAGTCTACTTTGTTTAGCACGACAACGGATGACCCTTTGTCCGCCGTCGTGATTATAATATCTTTATTTGACGTTAAACGTCTGAGAGCTTGTCTCTCAGAGGGGGAAAGGTTGTCTGGTGGCTTAAGGGAATCTATGAATTTTTTGTCGGAAATCTTTGTCAGAAGGAGATTGATAAAGATTTCAATTGGGTGGGCGAGAACGCCATTCTGAAGACGACAGCCGTGCTGTCGAAACGTAAAATAACAAATTGTGAGTGTCCTTTCTTTGTGTCTCTATATTCTAAAAATCTACATCTGTGTTTTTATATATATATATATATATATATATATATCTTCGAAACGGAACGCTCTTCGGTGACGCACAAATATATAAAAACACAGATGTAGATTTTTAAACCATAGAGACACAAAGAAAGGACACTCACAATATGTTGTTTTGACGTTTCGACGGCTCGGCCGTCGTCTTCAGAATCAGAATCTGAAGACGACGGCCGAGCCGTCGAAACGTTAAAACAACATATTGTGAGTGTCCTTTCTTTGTGTCTCTATGGTTTAAAAATCTACATGTGTGTGTGTGTATATATATATATATATATATATATATATATATATATATATATATATATATATATATATATATACACGAAAATAAGGACGCAAAAAAGAAAAAATACTCTTTTTTAAATACAACCATAATTGATTGGAACCAGTTGCCTGGAGGTTTGTTTGAGCTCTTACCATCCAATTTTAGAAGTTTTAAGTATAAATGTAAAGCAGCCACTTGGTAATAAACTTCATTGTAGTTATTAAAATATTGTTTGTATGTGATGTCGATGGCATTTTGTATGTGATGTGGAAGTTTGTTTGTATGTGATGTGGAAGTGTCATTGTATGTAAAAATATTTTGTCTCTTATCTGTTTTTATAGTGCGTGTATGTATGTAATTTTCGTTGTAAGGGTTATCTTTGACTAAACTTGGCCGTTGCCACCAGGAAAATCGCCTTACTGCAACGTAACTGTAGAATAATATATACATATATATATATATATATATATATATATATATATATATATATATATATATATAATTATATTGTATATATTTACACATAAAATATAAATAAATAAATAAATAAGCTGATTCATGCATGCATACTTACCAAAGCATGGTCCCTGGAGAGCCAGTATATTACTGCTAGTAAATAATTTTGGTGATTATACAAACCTTCAGTGACTTCTTTCTTGCTTCAACTCTTCATTAGAGTTTGAAACGCCATCATCCTGAATCCGACACAGAAAAGGTATTAATAATTACATGTTTTAGGGCTCAACTATTATAATTAATTGATTGATGCTGAAACAACTTGATATCGATAATATTTTTAAAAAGGCTCCAATTTTGCGAAGAAACGCCCGAAGGCTGCTCAGTAAAGTATAAGTATATATTTTTAATAGCTCATATCATTGGGAAAAAGGCAATTTCATGTTTTTTGTTAACATAATGTAGATTTAGACCAAGCTTTATTGATCAAAGTCCAGTATCACAACAGCGATAGCTGTTGCAAGATAAAACACACAGTGAACACTGAAAATCTTGAAAAAATAACCGGCAGTTTTTTTCCTCAAATGCGGTATAGTCGTGCCTGTTTGGAGAATCGTATCCTTTTGGAGCTAATTAATGCCATGAAGTAAGTCAGCAAGTAATCTTAAAATGTACATATATGTACATAGATAAAATTAGCATGTAACTAAACATAAGTTGCTCATTGTTTTTACTAAGATAGATGAAAATTGGTCTTCGACATGCTTGCAATAAATGCGTATGTTTTACGCGTCAATAAATGTTATGTTTAAATACGTATGCGTATTTTCAAAGACAAGCATGAGAATTACTTGAATATAGCTGGACACCTTTATCGCGTATCATTTGGTAATCATAGGTTTCAACGTAGCGTTTAGCATAATACTAATTACTACAGCGGCCATTTCCTAAGAAAATAAATGAGCTAAATGATCCTTCTTGGAAAAATAGCAAATGGAGCTATGATATTCCTTCCAACTTTGTGCGTTTACATATTAATTTATAATCATGTGTTTATTTTCCAGCGGCGATTTTCAGAGCATACTTCTAAGGCCAGAGGCTCTTTCTAAATTACTATGTCAGAGTCTCGTATACAAGACACTAGCCCATCCAAAGTGATTCCAAAATATGATGTCATAGGTAAAAAGGTCGCTCATATCTATGAGTTTGATCGTTACATTATCAACTCAGAAGTGGTTTTTATAAAGCAAAACAACAATGTAGACCTGCTGGAAAAAAGTTTAAAATGCCTAAGATTTAAAGTTCAGCATTTCCTTAATATACGGAGCGACCAAATGAATGAAACACTGGATAAAGGTAATTCATCCATATTTTTATGCCAGCTTTTGCTTATTTTAAGTATTTACCATAACAATTTGCAATGCTATTTTTCTTAGTAATTAACCTTTCTGTGCATTGCGATCAACAATGTGTGAATCTAGATTCATAACAATTTTCATGACAAGTTGAGAGTTTCAGTGAGATTTTTTGTTTTTAGAGACTAAATACAGCTTGGTGATAAGGCATAACAGGTGTTCGATAGTTTTGCAGTTGAGTAGATGGCATGAACCAAAAATTACGTGAATATAATGGTTGACTTTTTTAATATTAGTATGTTTGGTACCCTGTAAGCCAAATGGTAGGTGGAAGGGGGTGAATTTACACCAGACTAATTTTGACCACTACCGCGGTCGGATGAAGTTATTCCCATATCCTTCGTGGAAAAAATGACATCTTAAATCTATCTGTTGTACTCTAAATCTCTCTAATTTGATTTACGCTATCTCTCCTACCGGAGTACGATAGGGTTAATATTACATTTTCAACTTCACTGCTACAGAGATATCCCTCCAATCTATGCAAGACATTTAATTTGTAATTTAACCTTTCCTTCGTGAGTGATTTCTAACCTAGCTCTTCCAATGTTTTGTTACACGACTAAGTTTATCATTATAACGTTTTACAAATCTAGCTCCTCTAAGCTGCACGCGTTCCGATTCAGCAATCAATCCAACTTCATGAGAATCCCATATACTAGCAGCATATTCTACATGAGGCCTAACCAGCGAAATATAATATTTCTCTTTGACGCTTTCATCACATTTACGAAGCACTCTTCTAATAAATCGTAATTTTTTGTTGGCTTGTCCACATATTCCTCACATGTGTTTCATCCAGGAGAGATCGTGATTGAGGATAACACCTAGGTATTTAATGGAATCTAGACATTCCATTTCGATGTTTCCGATGCAGTAGGCGTTCGGTAGGGAATTACTTTTTTCCAAAAATTCATCGCTACACGCTTTTTTTTCTTAATTCGGATTGCCAAATGTCGCACCAGCGCTGTATAGCGTTTAGGTCATCTGCTAAAGCTGCTTTATCCTCAGAAATACGGATATTTCTGTAAACCACTACATCGTTGGCATTTAAACATATCTCATTAGTGACTACGGAGTCAATGTCGTTAAAGTAAAGAAGGAATAAAAGAGGTCCGAAAACACTTTCCCGGGGAACACCCGAAGTGACTTATCCAGGAATCTCAGAGATCTCAGGAATTCGGTCCATCATTGTATCATTTAATGGTGTTAAGATCCTCTCTATGAATCACAAAGGTAGACTGCATGATACGCTTATATACATATAGTGTGTTTATCATGCACAGCATATGTACTATAGCAGTTCACATAAGGCAGGCTCTGAGGTTAACTTTCATTTAAGTGGGTTATTATTAACGGTATTCTACTGGTAAGGGTAGATTTTGGCTGGACACAATAACTAACCAATGCTACGTTTCTAAGCCTCACACGGCATAACCTGAGCTTAAACTATAGTATACTCTTCTTCAATCCCGCATACTTTCCGCCTCCCTTCATTCCTTGCACCTCACCCATTCTTTTCTACTCATACCTCGCCTGCCCCCTTCTCCCCTCTCTCCCATGTATCACAGTCGTACTCGAAATTGTGCCCATCATAGAATTGTGAGATTTCCTCGCGTCCTTTCTCAACGGTTGTACTAACGAGACACCTTCACTTAAATTCCTATCCCAATGAAGTCAGACAACCGCGTAGCCGCCTTATTCAGGAACAGACTCCCTTTTGTCTGATCTCTACCCGTCGACCTACCTTACATGTGTAATCATAACAGATTCAATCATCAATGGGCCAGCTAGTAGAGTCTAATGGGATATTAGATGGCATAAGTTCTTCCACCATTTCAAGGTTTAAGGGTAGGGGTTCACCAGGTTAATTATTTTACATTTCAGCCCAATCAAAATGTATGATACCTACTTCAATTTCTCGTAAAGCAAACAGTATGGACGAATCAGTTAAGATTTCTCGCGAATCTACGCTAGAGAAGATATTAGTGAATGTTCTCGAGAAGTTTATTCTAATTATCTCCAAAACCTGCACCCATCCTCCCGCATGGACAACGCATAATATGCGTTCAACGCGTGGCACTATCATATTTAAGTATCCGTATTGTGACTAAGCATACAAATTACTGTTAAGGGAAGCGCAAAGCGAAAGTGTGCATTGAAGTACAAGGACGAGTAGTGACTAATACTGTATTTATAGGACCAAAAATCATAATCAACTGTATTCATCACCTAAATCAATCCCTCCTAATTAAACTGAGATATATATCATTAATAAGCATTTTAGGGAAATTATTAGAATGATTTCGAAGATTTGGAAGAATTCACTTATATTTGTTCAACTATATTTGTTGAGGGTTTAGTCTGAAGGAAAAAGGGATATCTCTTTTCCTGATTTAGAGGATGCACATTGCAGAGATTTTGTTGAAATGACGATTGTGCTTAAATCAAATTATTTCAGTGCAGAATTTTAATCGGAGTTTGGGTACAACAGAAAGAGCTTTGTGAATTTTTTCCAGATGCATACAAACATTGAAGTGGGTTAGAGAACGAGCGCCATTGGGTAAAGAGCTTATGCATATTTAGTTATTGATATTTAAAAGGTAACGGTAAGAAAAATGCAGTTTTTTAATTCTACTTAATTTTTTATAGTCGTCTTATAAAGTTTCCGCTGCGGTCACAATCCCATTTAATAGAATAGCTTTCCTGGGTAAGGGAGATGAAGGTAGTGCGGGGGGGATAGAATTTAATTATTCGGGGAAAAGAGGTCCAAAAAATTGGATGGAGCTTAAGGAAAGGGCAGTGAAAACCTTATATGTCTATTAGTTGTAATCGTTGCATTTAATGAAATAGGTGTTGTAGTGTGTATTGAAACCCTGGTAGTATGATTAAAACATTAATTAGAATGAAAGAAGCTGCGTTTTTCTTTTCGCAATAGATAATTTCCACAAGGTTAAGCCTGATATTGCGAACCTTAAAAGGTAACATCTGGCATTTACAGTTGCAAAAGGTACTGAGGAACTGGCATGTCTCTGGGTGTTCTTTCTGACAGCCCCAATAAAAGATTGCTACCGATGCTACAGTGGATACTTCAATCTGGAAAATGTATGGAAAAAATTCACTGCAAATAAATGTAAAATATTATTTGGAAAGCCAAAGATGTTCTTCGTTCAGGTATGTGTTCTATATTGACTAAGTCACAGTTGATATGACTTTACATAAGGCTAAATAATACTTAGCATTAGTTTTTTCTCACAAGGTGTTTCATAAATGGAGAATTTTTTTGAAAATATCGATCGCTCTCAGCTTAATTTTTTGGCGGCATTTTCCTATTAATTGATCTTCCATTAAAGGTCAAAGTAGGTCTTCCAATGTCACTAAAATTCATTATAAATCTCTAATTTAATTAAATTTAGTAACTAAGAGTATAGACTCGTATTTCATGATTCAGGTACCATTTAGTTCACCTGATATCGCAGGATGATATGGTTCTTGAAAAATGTTCATTGAACACCAATGATCCTCTTGCGAATGCAGTATTATAGAGTGGTTTTCTCTGTTTCAGACCACGGTCAACACAATGGATTCTAATTACTTGCCCTTAATGAACTATCTGCCACCTGAAAACAATAGTATTAATAGTATACCTGTCTCTTCAGATATCATGGTGGCATTGTTTCGAAGGGAAGGTAAGTGTTCATGAATGTGATTATTATTAACAGCAGTCTACAGTCATCGCAGGTTTTGATGGACACAGAAACTACCCACTGAATTGTGTTCAATTCCACATACTCCCCTGCTTCACTTCATACCGTCTAGTCTATCGTTTTCCTATCGCTTTCCCAATATTCTCCTTTGTTTCACAGTCTTCAGCATTACATCACGCTTAAAACCTTTTATTTTTTCATTTTTACCCATTTTATTTTTTCCATTCATCGTCACGCCTACCTCTCAGAAGTCGACAGTATGGGCTTGCCCTCTTCCCTCAATGACCTAGTATCATAACCTTACAGCCTTTTGGTCACCAAATCTCTTATCTTCTCCCATGCTTCTTGACCTTACACAATTCTCCTAATGACTTTACCACGTTACCTGATTCTTCGCCTGAAACATTTCCTATTGTCGGCGCAGAAACATTTATACAAGTTCTATCCCAAAAGTAGTATGACTTTTCTTTTTCCCTGATAGACGCACGGGCAAGAGGCGGTTTCTCTGGCTGGGTTCGAGGAAGTGGAATCTCAGGAAAGTGTGAAAGCCGGCGGCAGTTGGCTCCCAATCTTTGCGGAGTGCGGATTGTTCCTTTGTGAAACCCTATTACGTAACCTCATTACGTTCCGCCATTGGTTAGACGACTAACCAAACAGTTATTAACCCGGTTTATCGGTGAGAGAAGAGCTCACATAGTGCCTAGTCCAATTGTACATGTGGAATGCTCATATATTGGTAAGGTGACCAGTGCCTTTCTTTGTGACATCGATGGTTACCCAGGAAAAATTGGTACCCTGAAGAAAACACTACTCAGGTGAAGTTGAGGGTACCCAGATGCGTCCCCGGGAATCGAACCCTCACCCTATGGTCATTATATCAGCGCTCTACCCACTGGACTACAAAGTTCCAATTTCTAATTTTTTTTCTCTCTTTCGACACCGACATATGAGAAAACTCAGGCCGTCCTGCTCAACCGGTAAAAGGGCCTTGGCATTTCCCAAATGAGAGTAATTTAGATAAATAACTCTTTGGCCGTTACTAATATAAATCTCTTAATATAGAAGACCGAAATTCAGCTTCCTTAGGCCACCTTAAGAAAGTTGCCCATTTCGAAATGTATATTTCTAATAATTTCGTATAAGGTGCATGTCTAAAATAGATTGATTTTTGATGAGGTTTAAAATTAAATACATATTTAGGTTGAATAGTGGGATGGGATAAGAGCAGAATTCTTGAAATGCGTAAAAGAAATTACGAAATACTAAGCACACGCAGTGCACTAGTCTGTCTTAGTTGGCATTCATAAGATATATTGTTAAGGGAGATATTCCTAAAAATGAGCCGGCGATTGACTGGTCCACAACTCTGCTTAGGATGAGAAGTGTTTAGTAGGGTATTACCATTTACTGATTAAATTTAAAAGAGCTTCATACATTTTTTGCTGCATGAAAAATACTGAAGAAAATATTTACCGTGTACAGCTCTATGAATTCTTGCATCTTGGATTTAATCTTTTTTTTACTGTGATCAAGAACTCGACATAAAGAGAATTAAAACTTATTTGATTCAATTACCTATCATTTTATACCTGTAAATAATCCGCAGTCTTAGTTTAAACCATTAAAATAAATAGATACTTGCATTCCTCACACACTGAAGTTATTTTCTTGGGTTTATCTGACTGTACGAGTAATACTTGTGGCATTCACTGAAACTAATTTCCTATTGCATAAGTGATCGATTTGAATCCGTTACAACTGGTATAAATGACGTAAATATTATTTACATTTAATAGTTTTTGAAGTCATTTAATGAAACTAAGTACATATAATCCTCAAGCCATTAATAATGTAATGACTTCCCTCTGTCTCCCCAGGTGAATTACGTTTTACCCTGATCATAGATGCATTATAGATTTGATTTTCAATAGGAATAACGTTACATTTTTACGAAATGGCCATAGAAAAATTTAATAGCAAATTCTGATTGCATTTTACTAACATGAAAATGGTGATCATAATTGAGAGGAAAATAAATTTTTCTCTTTCAGAAATGGACAACTTTTCTATTGGACAGTTCCTTTACGAAGAGTGTAAAAACAAAAAACCTCGAAACATTAATACAATTATGACTTCAATTATTGGAAGAGGATGGAGCCAGACGCCAAAATTTAGCTCCACCTTCTGCAAGCTTTTGTACCTGTAAGTTCGGTTACGCTAAAACCAATATTAGGGCTGTAATAATCTGTACCAAGACGGGCCGAGTAGTAAAATCTGCATTATCCAGGACAAAAATACCTGGACAGTAATTACTGACGCATTATTTTTTTATTTAGGCTATAGTTTCTTGAAAATGATGAATATTTATTTGTACTATCCATCATTTGAAAACTTTCATACTGTTCATAACAAATATATTTATAGTTTGAACCGACTACTAAATTATTCCTCAGAAAGTGATGGGATAGAAAGTCTAAGAATAATTAGTCTAGGAATATATATTCCTAAATGAATATAACTTTCATAAAAATCCACGAATAAGTCGTACTAAATATGCACATTGCTTTTTGCAAGTGAAATGGTGTTTGTCCATTGGAAAGGTTTTGAGTGATCAGTTAACCGTTCACTTCTCTTTCCCACAGCGTCACTTGAGGGCGGTTACCTCAGAAACCTCACGTGCTGATATCATAACGACTTCAGTTGTAGTTTTTTTTCGGTTCCAAACTCAAATTTTTAACATCAGCCGTTTTGCCTTTGACATAAAATTTGCTTGATTTTTTTTCACTTTCAGATCTTTTGAGACTGAACCTTCTGGATCGATTCCCCAAACAACCGAAGTTACTTCCATCGAAAAGTACAAAATATCCGGCAAGCGTATGGCCTATTCCTTCATATTTAAATACTTTTTAAATATCGGATATCTATCGGGAGCGGAAGCAGATAAGAAAAAAATAGAAGAAGCAATGCATGAAAAGGGATTTATATATGAGGACTGCAACATAAATTGGAAATTGAAGTCGGCAGATCTGATAAACAAAATTAAGGAAAGTTAGTAACCATTAAAACTTTCAATATAGAATTAAAAAGTTAAATAAATTTCAGATCGCCTGTCAGCTATGGTCACTAATAATATTTATTTCAACAGTATTTTGCTCAATAAAATGAAATAAAAACTCCTATATCCGTAATAAGTTATCAACACTCGTCCCGCATTAAGAATAAAATTTGTTTCATTTCCCCACGCCCGTCCACTGCAAATCCCCCCCTTACCGTCATTGGTTCCTTTAATTGTGCTTTTACCCCCCCCCATTAATTTTCCCTCTTGAATTCACCTCATTTTTCCCGTTTTTTTGCCCTCTTTACTGCCATTGGTTTCTCAAGTTTTTGTCTTTACCGCCCCCCTCTTTCGCTTATGGTATATATTGAACGTTTGTCGGTTTTCTGATTCACACATAAACTTATGTTGCCAGTCGGTTTTTCCTTCATTTCGCTGAGGAGGGCTGCATTGTAGCCGAAATACGCGTATCCGACGCACACTCTCTTCTTTTCCTGTTTTTTGCTAACTCTTCTCAATTTGAGTGATATTCTCCCAGTAGTGAGGCTCTTTTTGAATGTGTGAGTGATTGTTTTTCCGAGTGCTTGTGAGTGTGTGGTAGCTCTGTGTTTGTCCCTGGTGTGGAATTTATTCTCGTAAATAGTCACGGATAGTGTACATCTATTCATAAACCCAGGTTTCCTCAACGGAGTCCCTTGAACTCTGTCAATGATTCCAATTGGGTTTGAGTGTTTGGGTGTGTAGTTGGTCACTGGCGAGGTAGTAACATTCCCACAAACTACTGCAGAAGGGTGTCCTGGTTGAGAGTTGTGGTTAATCACTGTCGTGGAGTTTCTTTTCCCACAAACCATCACAACAAATTTTGTTTTCATTGCGGAACGAGTGTTGCTAACTTATTACGGCTATAGTAGTTTTTATTTTATTTTATTAATTTACGAGGCCGTAGAGCTCAATTTCTTTTATTATTTTTCTTTTGAACTAAAATTATTTCCGATTTATAATTCCATTAGATTTAAACACACAATTCTTTACATGGCTTATAAACGTTGAAGAAAGAATTCTTAAGCCTATTTCAGTATATTTTTCGTACTTTCTTAACATATTCTATACTTAATTTTAGTACCATAAAACCCAATAATGATATCATAAAATAAAAATCCATATACATATGAATATTAGATGGGAAATGGGTTGGTGTGGTAGCTAACGTGCTGACTTCCCACCCAGAGGGCCCGGGTTCGACGGATATTTTTCAGTGGTATCCCGATCCCTACTTTAAGTGTCGCTGTTGAGAGCACTTGAGGTGAGTACGCTATCCGTCGGATGGGACGTTAAGCTGCGGACCCCTTGGCGTCTTTCGTTAAGGCTAATGCCGACGCCGGGTTTCTCTTCACTCTTCATCCCTTCCTATCCATCCCTAATGGCGCAAGTGGCCTCAATTGTCGGTCGCCTCCCCTGAAAACTATTAATATTGCACTTAAAACTTATTGATATTTTATTTTATGATATTTCCCATACTGCAGCAATAGGTGCTCCGTGCTCGATAACGTGATAAATTATTTTAAGTTTTAAAAATATTGCAATTACAGTTTATTAAAATATGATTTTACTTTTGACAGAATATGGCCCCAGTAGAGGGACCGTTGCGACTTTATAAAATTCTACTCACGAAAGCACGTTAGAAAGCAACGAAACTCCTAAAATTCGATACATTCAATTTTCAAAAGCAATTAGATGTTTCCATTGAATATTATTTTCCTAGCACAGGACATGATTTAAATTCAAATCAAATTTTTAATATTCCGTTAATGCGATCATTCTTGTCTCTTCTTTTTTATACTTACTGGTTCATTACTAACTTTATTTAGTATTGGTTCATGTAATAATAATATACGCTTCACTCAACATTTTTGTTGCTCTAATACTTTATCATATTTTATAATCTAATAAGGATAAATATATATCAGTCTGGGAAGTAATTTAGGCACTACCATAATTAGAAATCTAGCAATTCATTGCACGTAACTTTTTTATTTTTTTAATAAGGGTGATGACACTCGCGGAGGGTTACCCTTAAAACAAATTTCTCAAAATACTCGTATAATCATGAGCCTAAATTTTTACCCTAAAATTTCTGCCTTTTTTTCGTTTTTCAGTCGCAGAAAATAAGGAGGAAGCCGAAAGTGTTATAATTTTTATTTCCACTCACGGAGCAGGAAATGGCAAGTTCCACGCGTATGAGGGCGAGTTCACAATGAATGATATATGGAAGCCATTTCAAATTAAAGATGGATACCGAGGAAAACCAAAAATCTTCATCATTGATGTAAGTACTAGGCAATATAATCAAACGCGTTTCTAGCTTGCAATCTATTGGACAAAAAATACGATCGAAAATATTCCTTGGCTTTATAGATTGTTAGATTGAAACATTAATATGTATTCCGCATTTAATAAATATGATCCCGTCGTTTGGAATCAATGAAAAACTCATCTTCCCATTTACACAGAAATTGAAATTGAAGGGAAATATGGTAAAAACTATCTACTCTTTCTCATAACCTACATTAACTCCTCATTCCCGCTGACGGACTTTGCATGCACCTTTGGTCCCCGTTCCAAACGAGAAGGTTAACTTTTTCCACTTTCCACATTTTCCAGTAGGCGGGATAACGAATGAGAAAGAGACTGCTAGAGCCGGTCACTTTCCCTTTCGCAACATACGTATGATCATGCTTAAGTTCTCCCTACCATGTCCTCTCTCAATCTCATGGCCGGGAACTCGGCATCGGCGAGCGTTACGTCTCCCACGTTCCTCGTTAAGGCACTTTCAGAGCAAATATGCGTATTGAAGATCATCTCGTACTTGTCAGTGGTCTCCTACATTTATGAAATTAAAGTACCTCTGGACTATCCACCCTTCTTATTGTAATTCCTTCCTCGGAGAGAACCAGCAGACCCATGTGCTCCCCATTAATTTCCTTCTTGTATGCTTTAGGAGTGTAGTTTTCAATTTCCTTTTACAGTATCAGGCCTTTCAATATATTATTTACCTCATAGTCTCCTTCCCTTCCCACCTCTCTCTCTGTATGAGCTTACTGAGGTGCTCTCAGTAGAAAACGAGCGTATAACTTTGCGACTTCCTCTTACTGATCATTTCTCTCCAAATAAACTTGAATATTTCATTCTTAAAATTAAATTCCCATCAAAGTGACTGCAACATATACAAATATCTTTTTGACAACATTTCCGTTTCGTTTTGGATGTTTTCCCTAGTTTATTTACCTTAGCTAATCTTCTTTTTCTTAAAAAGGAACTTAGAGACGGCTAGCTTTCTCTAAGCTCTTTCTGGTGAATGGGGGTATCTCATGCTGTGAACCAAAACGTCCGTAATTTTCAAATGGTTTCCCTTTACAATTTTTAATTCCCGCGTAGAATGGTAATGTATTTCTTATTTAGTGAACTTGCGGCCCTGCTGTTTATTTAATGAATTAAAGCAATCTGATAAAATATCCTTCCCAAATAAAATGTCATAGGTATGGGGTTAAGATATGTTTTACATACGTGTGTGCATATATAATAATAATAATAATACTTTATTCATTTTAAAAATGGTACAACCATATTAAATGTCGTCAATATAAATATTATCTAACATATAAACATAAGTTCTTAAATACGATGAAGATTGTCACAAAAGAATTCATCCAATGAGTAAAGTGGGTGAGCAAGTAACCAGGTATACTATATACCCTATTCTTGAAACTCTGGATACCATCTGATTTCAACTGAGTAGGCAGATAGTTATACAGTCGTATGTTCATATTGTGAAATGTGTTGTAAGTTGATGACAATCTACAATAAGTAGTATTTAGATTCGATTTACCTCTTGTGGAATAGTTATGGAGGTTGGATCTTAATTGGTAAGTTTCTAGATTAACTTTCACATGAATCAGAGCCTTAAAGATATACAAACAAAATACAGTCATGATTCTATACCTAATAAAAAAAGGTTTGCAGGAATCACGTGGTGGTATATTAGCAAGAGAGCGAATAGCTCTCTTTTGCAGTAGCAGAATTTGTTTAACATGAGGGGAATGACCCCATAACTCAACACCATAATTCAAATGACATTGAAAGAAGGCATGGTAAAGTGTTAAACGATACTCATTTGAAATGATAAAGTTGAGCTTTCTTAACATGTAAACAGCTTTACTAAATTTATTACAGGTCTGACTGATGTGAGTCTCCCAATTAAGTTTTGTATCAATATAAATTCCTAGTATTTTAGCAGTTTCAATATCAGTTATTTTTGATTTAAGACTGCACACAATATGCTGAGTTTTGTTAGTATTTAATTGTAAATGATTAACATCAAACCATTCCTAAGCCTGTTTTTGGGTAGCGCTAGATCGTAACTTTGCATCTTCTGGATGTTGACACTTTTGCACAAAAGTAGTGTCATCAGCATATAAAACAGATCTAGGTTTCATATTACAGGGCAAATCATTAATCATGATAAAGAAAAGTACTGGGCTAAGCACAGAGCCCTGTGGTACACCACATTTTACTTTAAGAGCTGCAGACCGACAGCCATCAAGTTCAACCAATTGGTGGCGATCATCCAAATATGACTTCATTAGTTTCAGTGCAACTCCCTTAATACCATAATATTCTAGCTTTGTTAGTAATATTGGATGATTAACACAGTCGAAGGCCTTACTAAGATCACATAGTGTCACTGAGACTGATTCCTTTTCTTCAAATGCATTAATGACATAATTAACTATGGACTCTTCTGCCAAAATTGTAGATTTCCCAGATCGAAAGCCGTACTGGGATTTGGAAAAGAGATTATTTAACTCAAAAAAATTACATATTTGATCTTTCATAATAGCTTCAAAAATTTTACCAAAAACGGGGACTATGGAAATGGGGCGGTAGTTAGCTAAATCATCTTTATCACCTTTCTTATAGACAGGTACTGTTTTGGAATATTTTAGAGCTGTTGGAAAATCTCCTGTCTCAAAACATAAATTGACTAACATTGCTAATGGTTCCGCAATGAGCACAATAATGTCCTTTATTAGGGAGTTAGAAAGACCATAAATATCCTTACTGTTGGATTTTTTAAATTTTTTAACAGTCGATATAATATCAAGTGGAGTAACAAAATTCCATTTAAAATTTAAATTATTTGGAGGAAGATTTTGCAGCATATTACCAATATTGGCAGCATCAACTTTTCGAGAGAACAATTTGTCTTCAACAGCTTTTAAGAAAAAATTATTTACAGCATCTGGGGTGAAAGGAAGATTTTCTTTTCCATTACCATGACCAACTTCTTGATTGATTACACTCCATGCTGCCTTTTGTTTATTTTTTGCATTCAATATAAAATCCTTGTAAGCATTATTTTTTGCACACCTAACTAAATTATAATAATCTCTTTTGTATTTCAAGTAGGCTTCTTTGTCATGCTGGCTTCCACTGGTTTTGTAAGAGTGGTAGTAACTAAGTAAATCATTTCTAAGAGCTAATAACTCCCCAGTATACCAGAGATTTTTTTTATTTTTAGTGGGGATAGAGTTTAGAATTTTTTTAGGAAAGCATTGCTCAAAAATGCCTAGGAAATTACCTAAAAAACTTGAAAAACATGTTTGTTCTACAGAGTCTGTGCAAAAACCATGCCAATCAATACAAGATAGAAGCAGTTGGAAACTCTCTAAACCTTCTATTGTTATGGGCCTCACGATTATGGTTTTACCTCTATTTGGATATATCTTTTGAGTTATTTGAGTATTAAAAGTGAAGCTTATACCTTGATGGTCAGATAGGAGATAGTCAATAACACTTATACTGTACAGTTCAGGACCATAATTGGTAATTACATTATCTAGGCAGGCAGAAAGTCGAGTAGGCTGTTTGTTTATATATATATATATTTTTTGTTGTTTGTCTGTTATATGGCTAGGCTGTTTGTCTATATATATATATATATATATATATATATATATATATTCTTGATGCAGAATTGCAATTAAATAAAGTAAAAAGTAAAAATATTAACCAAAACACAACTCACTTCAATATTACGGTTGTCTCAGTCACCTTCGTTGGGGTACAAGGGGTCACCGTACAATTTGTTACCTGCTGCGCCACGCTATTTATCGAAGTTTCCTCTATTCCTTAGCGTTCATTAATCACCCCAGAGAGACTAATTTTATTTATTCCTCTAAAAATTGGTATGTAAACAAATTCTCTCCTACCAACTAACTCTATTCTCTCCTCTCAATGTCCATGTAAATAGCGTGTCAACTTAAAAGATTCTCACCATTAACGTATGTCGCATTTATTTTTTCATAACTTGAGGATGCTGGTTTCGCAAGTACTAATCAAGTATGCTGATAGACGCGTGGAACTGATTAAATTCTATAAATTATTCCTTCAAAAATTACCTTAGGCCTAACTGTAAATGGAAGTGTTACCTGCACAAACTCTCGTGATTCAATCGTATAGTAATCACTAGAGCTATCGTCCTTATAATGATAGTGTTAGTTTTTATTTTAAGAAAGTGAAACTCTCTGATAATATAACATATATCTTTGTGTGAGGAGTCATTTACTCTCTGCAGACTGCTATTTTAATTTAAGAAGAAATTGAAGTTCATAAATGATTAGGGTTTGTCCAGATAAAAATTTTCATTCACTTAAAAAATTAATAAGTCCACAATTTACTCTTTGTTTACTTGAATTTACTTCCAGTCAACCCAGAGGGTTACTGCGAATGATTGATTACAAACAAACAAATTGTTTTCAAATAAACTCACATTTAATGAATTGATTTGAAAACAATTTGTTTTGAGAAATGTTGTTTTACTCGTGTAGTGTTGCCGGGGAGAAAATATTGAAGAGGCTGCATACACACCAAAAATGTTCCTTTCCAAAGAAGTAGAAAATAAAATGGAAATCGAGTCACCAGAGGGAGGCAAATCTCTCAATGAAGAAGTCGAATTATCTCCCAAAGTCTTGCCACAGGAAATGGTGACCAAAATATTTCGAAATGAAATGAATTTCAATGTCCAAAAATCAAGTGATAAATCACAATACAAAAGAGCACAAGAGGAAGCAAGTCAAAATAAATTCAATGACGAATCCAGCTTGCCAATGGAGGAACAGCTTGAAGAAATGTCAGATGATTCAGATATAGTCATTGGACTAGCAACAGTGAATGGTGAGTATAAATATGTACTTCTTCATTATTTCCTCAATTCTTACTTGGGCTGTTTGTATCTGTGACCTCCATGTATGAAATCGTTTTCGAGCAAAATTCTATAAAAATGTGAAAACTCTTCATGAGATACTCGGAAACTAGTAAAATTTTAAATCATAATGGGATTATACTTCCACTTAAAAAAATGTTAGACTAAAGTCGATCAATGAGATGAGGTTGATCTGTGGTAGGATAAAAAATTTATTTCGCTGCTAAGAGAAGAGAGCGATCGTCATGATTTGGAAATAAGTAAAATTATGAATTGCAATGATAATTCTCTTTCCACTTGAGAAATACTAAATTTAAGTGATAAGATGACGAGGGTTCGTAGAAGTTTACAAGAATATTTCGTACCTCAGAGTACACATTCCAGAAAAATTAAATACATTATTATGAAGGAGCAATCAATTCTCCGGAATGTCTTCCTTCTCTCAGTGAATTGGGCGCGGCAACTCGCTCCGACTCGCCACTTCTGATTCGATCTCTGAATCGTCTCTCCGGTCGCTTCCTGAACAAGAAAACTAAGGATAGGGCAAAGAATCGAAATTCACAGCCCCAAGTGATAAATCTTAGATAAATCTGAAATAAATCTTCCGGTCAGTCATAAAGTTTGCCTCGTGAGTCACAAAATGTGCCGCTCACTTCGTCACAAGGTTGGTGTAAGGACAGATTAGAGGACTTGGCTCTTAAGCAATCAGCGACCAGAAAGGCGCTCAAGGCTATTTAGCGCGTGACAGTTATCGTATCGTAAACAAGATTTACCTCTGCGGCACCTCTTGCGATCTTGCGACTTACCTCAATCGATATTTGTTGGTCCGCGGCGTGACATTTTGTAGTAAAGAATTGAAGTCGTGTATCACGACGTGGACTAACTACTACCTTGACGTGGTGGAAGGGCTTGTGCGTTCAGATGACCCCTAGAGCTGCGCTGACGGGTGTAATGATAATTGCCCCTGGTAGGGTCACCCATGTCAGATAGGTCGAAGGTTAGGAGCCAGACGAAAGGTAGTCCACGCAGCGTCTGTTCCTCAGTGAGGCGGCTGCAAAGGCTTCTGACCCCAGTGGAGAGGCCATTGAGTGATGGTGTCACGTTAAAAATACAATTGAGGAAGGCCACGGGGCAACCGCAATTATCATTCTCAAGAATAAAATGATAGGCTATTGTGACGTTGTGCTTGGCGCAGCGTCACTTGCCCAGTTCGAATACGCGCGCCCCTCTCGCGAGCCGTAGAACGGCGGGGCGCTATCTGTGGGCGCCGACAATGTATGTAAGAAAAAAAGAAGAGCGGGGCGCGCCGCGCGCGGAGAGTGCCGGCCAACACGTGGTAAGGAGAGTTCGTTGTGAGATGTCCGAGAGAGAAGGTGGTGTGCTATCATCGTCGAGTCACCGACAGCCTGCGAACACCGGGGGTGCGCGTGCCAGCAACCGACCTCGCCGTGTGGGCCCCCCGCAGGCCCCGACCGGAACATCGGGAGCCAGCAGTCGACAGCGAGGCGGCCATCTTCGGCTGCAGCCGAGCGGCCACCCAACATCGTGGCCCAGCAGGCGTCGGCACCGCGCGTCATGTTTGCTTGGGAGCGCCCACACCTTTTCTTGTGATAATAAATAGTTCTTGTGAAGTTTACTCGTCGTAGTCCATTTTTATGCGCCTCCTTGCGTCCCTCGTGATTTCAGCTGAAGAGCCGCTGCCCACCCCGGGGCACATAAAAGGTGAGCGAGCCCTCCCCTGGGACGAGGAGTGTGATGGGCCAGGTGACAGCCAGCGGCGTGACTCTGCGGCTAGCCATGCGGCTAGCCTGGCGCCCTCAAAACAAGTAGAGTCGCGGCCTCCCTTGTCTCGCGGTATCGGGGAAAATTTATCTATGAATTAAATACCGCGTCACAAATGGCGCCCAACGTGGGGCAGCCTTTCTATTGTTGTGCGAGAAAAGTGACAATTATATTTCGAGAGTGCGCATGAGGCGCGAGTGTAAAATGGCGTCGCGTCGGCCTTGACGAGGCAACAATGGTGTGAAGGAGAGCGAGCGGAGTGATACCGGCATGGTGTGCATAGCGTGTGTGTGAGCGGGAACGATGCGTGAGTAACATCGCGCGAGCGCCAGTTATTACGTACAGCTCTTTCGCGAGCGGTATACAATTTTTCTATTTGATTTATAAATTAGTCATTTTTTTTCGCTATACATTTTCATGAAATAAAAAAATTTAAAATTCTTTGTGAGGGAAGCAGTAAATAAGAGATTATAATTTCTACTCAATCTTTTGTACTTGAATGTGGTTTGTGCGGTTGCTTTGAGTGGTTGCTTGGCGTTGAGTGTGGGATGAAAGCTGTGAACATTCCCGAGGCGACTTGTTTCCAGTTAAGTTGCGGAGGGACGATCGGTTTCTAAGATTAACTACTATTATTGGCGTGAGGGAAGCTCCGTGCGTGGCCACGTATCCCCAGAGTGGCAGAGGATCCTTTGAAAAGAGGAAGTGGAGTTTGTAATTTTTGAATTTTGAGGTTAGGTTATGCTTTTAATATAGAATTCTGATTTATTCTACCCTATTTGTTATAATAACTGTAGAACAGGGAAATATCTTTAGATTAGGATTAAATTTTTGCAGTAAGCGTATTTTAGGTTAGGTGGGGCAAATCCTTTAATTATTCAATAGGTTAAGAATTATCTTCTTCCTAATTTACAATGGAGGGTGGCACTGGATTTTTGGCGAGATATCAGAGAGATATGAGGGCACTGCTACGGCATTCAGCGGTAAAGGCAGAATTTGAAATAATTAAGCAAATGAGTGAAGAAGAGGTGGAAAATGAGTTGTCAAGTAAAGGACACTCCTTGGTAGGGCCACTCTTAGTGCGCAAAGAGCGATCATTGCGGGCTAAGCTTCTTTTGGCACAACCACGGTTAGGGACACCATGGTCAAAGAATTGGACGAGGATGTGCAGCCTGACGATGTAACCCTCTCAGGAGCTTTATACGCCTTAAACTGGGACGAAGACCTAGATGCAGGGCGGAAAATGAAACGAGCATGCAGTAAGGGGCATAAAAAGAAGCACATCGAGACGGAGAAAGTTGCCGCAAGCGACGGAGAAATTAATGAGGAACTGAACCCCATTCGGACCATTACAGCAAACGCAGCGGGGGGCCCTCAGCCCAAACTGCCGCTGATGGACTCATATGATTTTCCGCCGCTGGGGGAAAGGAAAGAAGCGTCAGATTTGACCAGAGAAAAGGAAAAACTGCGCATTCTGCCTTCGGAAGCGAAATCAAATCAGAAAGAGATACCAGTACAGAGCGACCGCAACTCTGAGGAAATAAAGGAGTTGCGGAGTCAATTGCAACAGCAGAACGAGATGATCAACAACCTAACGGATGGAATTAGCCGAATTTTACAAAAATTGGGCAGTGAGAAGAACGATAAGGAAGTGAACTTGAGAAAGGGTTCCAAGAAAAAGTATCGGAGGGAAATAACATCCACTTCGTCATCTTCTTCAGAGTCGGAGGTAACGTGCGGGTCGTTATCTACTGACAGCAGTGATGACTCGGACGATGCATCAGGGGACGATGGACATAGACAGAGCATCAGCTATGAGTTGGGAAGGGCCATAACGAGACCTACGTGGTCTAGGCCTTCACAGGCGAGAGACCAGGGACCGGGCTTTGACGGAGCTTGTTATTCCTGCGGAGAGTCGGGACATAGGGCAAATGCGTGCCCGAGAGTCCAGTGTTTCAGCTGTGGCGCAAGAGGGCATATCGGTGTCAATTGCCCCAGTCGACAGGGTAGGACACGAGAAAAGTGCCAAGCGGGGAGTCGCCTAGCCCAAGCGGCTTCCCCGCAAACCAATCCGTCGAACATAAATCGGCTGAATTAGATTTAGATAATCATAGGAATAAGTCGATTAGGTTAGGAAATGGTGATTCGATTTTGGAAAAGCCGAGTTGGACAGCCAAATTCTGCGAACCAAATTCGATCAAGGAAGATGTAAATAGTGGAATAAGGGTTTGTATAGAGAAAGGAAGGGAGATAAACTCAGATGGGCCAGATGAAACATCTGCTCCTGGGTCGAGTTGGACAGCCAACATCCACCACCCATCTGAGGCGTTGGCAAAGATCAAGGATGAAGAAATCTACAGATCGAGGTGGACAGCCAACCTCTATCGATCTGGCCAATGCAATGGAGCTATCAGGAAAAGCTCTCCAGCTGAGCAGTCGAGACGGACGGCCGACCTCCACTGCAAAGCTGATATTTGCTGTCCATCCGTTGATTTCGCCGAGCCGAGCGGGTCAGCCCGTCTCCGCCCACCAAATCAACCGCATATGGGGCAGAAGGCGCATTGGTCGACGGAGTCAGCTCCGCTCTGCCAATCCGTTAGGTCGGAAAAAAGCGAAAGGGTCAAGTCTTTGGTAGGATCGAACAGGCCAGCCTGTCTCCAGCCGCCAAAGCAAGCAGAGAGTGAGAGGCCTCAGAGCATCTCGTCGGTGCCACAAAGCCCGCCGAGACATGCGTGGAATGTAGATTCTGCCCAGTCGCTTCACGCGGGCCCGAAATCAGAGCAGGAGAGCGATTATGAGAAATTACCTCAAGTACTGTTCACTCTGGATCGGTTTTGTTCCGACAAAGGGACGGGCCGGAATGAGTCGAGTGAGAGTGTGATATACCCTGTAACCATTGAGGACAAACCTGATAGGCTGTGTCCGGTTCAGGGAGGGGGAGTCGGCGTGGAGTCCACGCCTAGAGTGAGTTTAGCGAGTGTGACGGCAGAGAATAGAGACCAAGTCTCAGTCCTGTAAAAATATGTTATGGTGAAAGGATATTTTGTCTCATGTTAATTAGGGATAGTAGCATAATTCTAAGGAGTGACATGACCCATTAAAATTCTATGCTAATCCAGCCAACTCTAGTCAATTCATAATATTATTGCTACTTATCTATTATATTATAAATTATATAACAATTTGAAATTCCTTGTTAAATAATGGCTTCATGATCAGTTTCATAAAAAATTAATGAATACTGTGTATTTTCTCATAGGAAATATTTCTATCCAAAATGAAAAAGGATCGCCTTATATTCAAGAGCTGTGCACGCAACTGATTGAAAGTAAAGATGAATGCAGCTTATTGGACCTTATGACCTCAACAAATTTCCAAATTGCCACAGGGGTTCCAATAGAAGGTCGTTCTGTAAATGGTCACCTGATGCCTACATTTACTTCATCACTGAGAAAAGATATCTGCCTATAATGTAACAATATCCAATGGATCCCAAGTTCTGTACAAAATTACTAAACTTTTATTCAAAATATTTCCAGAGTTCCTGTAGTTTGTTTTAGCATGTTATTTTTCAATAATATGTACATATATTCATGGGATGGGTAGTTCAGTGGGTGGAGAGCTGGGCTATTGACTGGAGAGTCTGGGAAGCCTCTATGCATGCTAAGCTTCACCCAAGTCTTATGATTTCTTGGGTACCAGAGCTGCCTGGGGAACCATGGGCAACATGGAGAAAGGACCTACCCTCATACCCTGATGAGTGAATTTTATCTGGTGTTAGGCACGGTACTAGGTGAGCTCTAACCTCGCCTATCAAAACAATCTTTAGGTTGATAACTTTAGAGTTTGTTTTATATTTCCAATTCCTAGTGATTTCCTTTGTGTTTTATCTTTATGTTAGGGTATTTATTTACTATGTTAACATCAAACCATTTTTATGGGGTATTTGACATTCTGTTGATTTTCTGAACATTTAATCATATAATATATAAATGTAACAACAAAATATATAAGATATATCTTCACCCAAAAACTGATGGCCATATTTATTTGACATACTGGAGTATATTCTCCATATTACTGAGTGTTTCCAAACAATTTTAGTGACTTTATTTATAGAAACTGAAATAATGAGGAGTTATTTGTTGTGGTATTACAATTAGCTAAGTTGGTAGAGCATTTAGCTCTGGCATCCATGGGGACTACATTGATCTGAATTTCTGAATATCAGAGGTATTTGAGAAAATACATCTGGCACAGGAAATGGACCTGCCCCCTCTTCGTTGGCAGTCTGAATTTCACTGTTGCAATACTTTGCACCAGTTGAGCTCTCTACTTCACTGTTAAACCAACCTCCAGGTTGATTGCAATTACAAGGGTAGGGTAAAAAGTAATGCACACATGTTTGTAGACCACAAACAAAAACAAATAGCAAGATCGCTCATAGCACGAGCAATAATAGCAATGCCCACGAGGTGTTTGGATGAGCGTTGTCATGTCTCAAGATTGTTGGCACCAGGCTCCTTTCAATACAACAAACTTCATCCTTGGATATTCCAACATGGTTTCCAATATGCTTTTGAGTGATTCGCCAGTCATTTTGGATCTAATACTCGACGATTTTGCGATTTTTATTGTCTGCGGCAGTGATTGGACGTCTGCATCGAGTTTCATCAACAATTATGGCTTTTCCAGGCACGAAACCATGAAATTTTACTACCCATCGATTTACAGTAGACCTCTCAACAGCATCGTCACCATAAGCAGCCTTTAAATGACGATGAACCTCAGTAGGAATCACTTTTTCATCAGTCAAAAATTCGATAACAGCATGCTGTTAACTCACGTTGACATTGCACTAGAATACATCTCCATACTTGCGCTTCCTGAAATACGCTGGATGAATGAAACGACCTCAAACCTGCACATGCTTGGTGAGTGGGGATGTGTTCCTTCCACATGCCAACAAGAGTGCTTATAAAGGTCATTTTTTTTGTGGTCTACAAGCATGTGTGCATTAGTTTTCAGCCTACCTTCGTGTCTTATTTGTTGTCCTTAATTCATAAATGATGAATCAAAAAAAGTTAAAATAAATTTATCTTTTTAAATTGCCAATTATATTGACATACAGAGAGGGAAAAATGTATTATGTCACTCATTCCTGTGTCTAAGAAACTTCTGTCTTTGCTCTTTTGCCCCCAACTCTCTTCTACTGGTTGTCAGTTAATGGATATTAGAACATATTTTACACAAACAAGACATATGTACCTTCCATTCACTTTTAAGTGCATTCCACTCTCATACTTTTATTGATAAAAATAAAAGGTAAGGTCATCTTTCTCTCTTATATTCTTCTCCCTTGGCTCCCCACAGTGGAAAATTTTGAGACATACCTTTTTCCAAAGTTCACTGAACTAACGGGTGTGATATTGCACGCACAAAAATTCTAAAACAGGATTTTTGCTTTTCTCAATAGTTTCAGCCTCAACTTTGTGGAAGTTCATTTATTAGGATTTTTGCTTATTTATTATCAGACTCATTTCTCTTATATAATGTTATAAAATGTGTACTGGGGTATATCTTAGTGTTTACAATGCTTTAAGCATGCTCAGATATTTCACAGCTTCAATAACTCCCCAAAATTCTAAATTATAGCTTTTTACTTCTAAACCCCATTATTAGAAGTACCTACATGAAATCAAATCATCAGTTTTTTGCCTTATTCTGCAAGTCTTCCAATTCTTCTCCCACTCATTTAAAAATCCATCCTCAATTTCTCCAAGACCACCAAACTCAAGATATTATTTTCTACTCCAAGGGAGACTTCAATACCTCTCCTAATAAACTAAGCTGACTACTTCTGATTCTGGGTGAAGGGCCAGTGCCCCAGATGTTCAGCTATTTCCTCTTTGTCCATCCTCTCCATCATAGTTATCTTCAATCTCCTGCTACATCCTCTCACCATCACCTTAAATCAGAATCTCAAGCACACCTTCCACAGATCTCTAACTGGAGTCCATGCCCATTTGAACCAATTCAAACCTTCTGAAAGAAAAATACCCGATTTCATGAAAACATAAGCTTCCTTTTATTTATGAAAAATTCTAAGCACCAATGTGTTACAAAATAAATGAAGATAAAAATTTAAACTTAAGTTTTCTAGCAATTGGGAAAACCAAAAAATGTAACTGATTGGAAAATATTGAAAAAATTAAATATTTCCAAGTTAAGGCAAATTTTTCCTTTAACTAACCACAACTTCATATTTTCCCTGAATTTCATGATTCATTTATTCACAATCTCGTCAGATAAGAGAGTAGTTTAAGAATAATATTGCACCCATTTTCAAGGTGTAAACTCAACATACAACTTTCCAAGTAAGCTACCACCAAGATCATTACTTTAGAATAGAATAAAACTAGTCTATTATGTAGTTGCTTCAAAAATCTTTTTCCATGAAATATAAATGTCATAGTCACTAATTATATTGTCTTCAAGAGGCCAATAACAGCTCCTAGATGGACTGAGCTACACCACAGTTTAGTACCTTCCATGAATAAGTTTCCTTAAACTGTAGAGCATACAATTTCTCCTTGAATAATTAAGCAAATATTTTTAATGACTTTTTAAACTATATGCATGAAAGCCATTATTAGAAAAAAATTCATCTTCCTTGTCATTCTAACTTATACAAACTAACTAACATATGTGGGTTCATTATTATTTATAGGTAAATACTGCTTATGAAATTAAATAAATAACTTGGTAAAATTATAAATATCATTTCAACTTACTTCTCACAATTATCAACCATTGCTATCTCTTGAAGGCAGAGGAAGTGTAGGCTCAATGTCATAAAGTATCCATCGTGCCATCTGACCAAAGTATGTGTTATCTTTCAGCACAGACTGCTCATCAATCAATGCACCTGAGTTGATATTTGAATGTGCTAAATAATTTCTATGGCGACTAAGCAGGTGAATAGAATAAAACCCTTCTTTGCGCCACCAGGATTTTTCAGCAACATCCTATAAAAAGATACAGTCATGATACCTAGAGAATACCCATGCAATATGCTTGGACAGCATATATGAGTAATCAAAATACAAAATAAATTTTCCTATTATAATGATAAGAAAATTTTTCATTAGAAATCAAGATTTAAATTATAGATTCAATCAATATTTTCAATGCCATTATGAAACAAATTGAAAATGTAAAAACCTATACATATATATACATTGGAAGGCCCATAAGCACCAAGCTTGACCTAGAGATGGTGGTAGTCATTTAAAATATCACTGCATTAGAGAGTGTGCAATCTATAAAGCATATGTTTCAAGTTTGAAGATGCTACATTGTTTGGTTTTTGTTTGGCAGCCATCAATAGTGAACATTTTCAGTGAATTTGTGAAAATGGAGAAAATTGGTCATCGATATGTGATACAATACTTTTATATGAAAGGCCTCAGCCCAACTGGAATTGAATAGAACTGGTTTCCACTCTGGGTGAGCCTGCTCCTTTGTTTACAACAGTAAAACATCGGGTAGCAGAGTTTAAACAAGGCCATACAAGCTGTCAAGACGACCATCAAATTAGTAGACCAAATGAGATGACGACTCCAGAAACAGTAAAGAAAATCCACCAAGTTATACCCGATGATCGTCGGCTGAAAGTGCATGAGCTAGCAGACCTAGTAGGCATTACAAAAAGTGCAGTACCTATCATATTAACTGAAAATTTGGATATGAGAAAGCTGTGTGCAAGATGGGTGCCATGTTTGCTCACACTCGAGCATAACCAGTGTCATGAAGTTGTTTCAATTGAATGTTAAGCAAAGTTTAACAGCAACAAAGCAGAATTTTTGCACCATTTCCTAAATATAGATGAAACATGGGTCCATTACTTCACACCTGAGGCAAAAGAACAATCAAAACAATGGATTCAAAAGGGAGAACCGTCCCTAAAGAAGGCAAAGATCATTTCATCTGCAGGCAAGGTCATTGCATCATTTTTTGCACAAGGAATAATTTTCATTGACTATTTTTAAAAAGCAAAAAATTTCAACAGCGACTATTATGCAAACTTATTGCAACATTTGAGCGAAGAAATTAAGGAAAACCGGCCGGCATTTGGGCAAGAAGAAAGTGTTGTTTCATCAAGACAATACACCAGCTCAGAAATCCGTCATTGCAATGGCCAAAATTCATGAATTAAAGTTTCAATTGCTACCTCATGCACCCTATTTCCCAGATTTAGCCCCCTCAGATTATTTTCTCTTTGGAGACTTAAGAAAAAAAGCTAGTTGGTCAAAGATTTTCCAACCGTGAAGAAGTGATGTCGGCAGTTAATGGTTATTTTGAGGAGCAAAGCAGTTCTTTTTATAAAAAGGGTATCAAACTTATTGAACATCGCTGGGAAATGTGTATAGAGCTGAAAGGAGATTATGTTGAAAAATAAATGCATTTTTTCCAAACTTTTTGCATTTTCTTTGTTGGGTTGGGTACTCCTGAGATTGCCCTGCTATATATTTACAGTCACATCTTTCTATGAATAATACTTCTATTATATAATATTTCATAAAGAGAGTGAAAAATCACAAAGTATTTTATTTGACTATTCTAAATGTTAACAAAAGCCAAAAGGACAACTCAAAATTACTATCAACTGTCCAGGTTTATTTTGAGATGAAAAAAGCTGTATAAATATTACAACTGTCTAGTCTATGCTTTGACTTTACAAATAATATTTGCATCAATATGTTATAATCTGTTTCAAGGTAGGAATATCTATCACCCTGAATACCAATACTCTTCAGGACCAACAATATTGACAATTTAACTCCTGAATAACATCTTACAGCATTTTTCAATAAGAAAGATTTTACGCTCATAACTGATTTGCTTTATTTTAAGCGGTTGGAATGCTTTCAGCATGTGACTCGACATTAACTAGCATTTATTTCACTGAAGTAGTAGCACATAACCATCAAAAGAGTTTGCATTGGTAATAATGAATTAACTGAATTCCCATTTTTGCAACTCTTACGGCTTCAGTCTACAATTTCATTCAAATAAGAGTTCTAGCACTTTCGGTGTGGACAAAGTTTTGAAAACTCTTCCATTTTGGGGATGTTTGATATTTGTTGAAATAATTTACTATTATACATTAGCTTATATACAGGAAAATTTTAAGCAAAAAACAACATGCACAGAGTGAATACTCATTCAACGTTGGTTGTATTTATGCTGGTGATGCCATTCTTGGGAGTATGAATCAACCTCAAAGGAATAGTTCAGTGTATGCTATAAGACACATAGGTGTATCATCTGCCTATTTGAAGCAGGTACACACATATCACACAAATGTGAGTCTTCTGCACTCAATGTATTAAGCACTGATTTAATAGGAAAAAAGTAAATTTTATGGAAGTGAGAAGTTCATTCCCAACTCATAAATTGAGCACAAGATATGTCAGTTAAGGTAGAACAGTTTTAAAGAAACTTCATTTGATGCCATCTGGAGATGTATACTATGATAAAGAGCACCTATTATTGATATATATCGTATATTCTGTAGCTATCACAGTCCTCCTTACCTGTTTACTAAATATCTGATGTTAAGATATTTGAGCAATAAAATTAAGCATATGTCAAAAATTATATTAAATATAAGTGCAGTTAAAGGAGGTGCACCTTTTGCTGAATAAAGATCAGAGCCTAATTACTGCATCATCTCCAATTGGAATCTTAAATTACCATATTTCTAACCTTTGAGGATGAGTAAAGTTGCTCAGCCAAATTATGAACTCCAAAAAGTACAGGAACACGATGAACAAGACTAGGATGGTGAAATAGTATTTGTTGAGTGGGAAGCTGGCCAGCATTGTAGTACCATAAACGAGGTCTATATACACGATAACTCTCCAACCAAAGACGTAGCAGTCTGGCTTTTGGATGAGCCACAATCACCTATTTAATTGAAGTGAATATGTAAGTTTGTGGAGCTAAATACAAAGTATATTAGGACATTTAAAACACAAGATATCATTTCAAAAGTCAATAGTTCTAAGAAGATTTTCCACCATGATTAACAGATTTTTATTTCAGTCTCATTCATTCAGTGAGATCCCTTCACAAGTCATACGGCGAGAGTGGTAAGACACTCACCAGAAAAAAAGAAAGTTTTAATATGTCAATGTTTGCCTCTTTTAGTTGTGGTCATTAATTAGAGAGGGACAAAATTATTAAACAATCTGATTGATGGCTTATATCCCAATAATTACCACTATGGTTGAACTTGGGGGGGTTTCTTTTCTTTGATATCAGTCATGTATTTTACTTTGAACTTGCTGTCACAATAAAGGCAACCAGGGCACCTTGTAACCCCAGTCAGCTTCTGACCTTTGGGTACACTACTTCAAAATACACTGCAACATCATAAATAAAATCACATGAACTTCAAAATACGTGCTTTACTTTAGTGATTTTCCTTCCTATAGTTTGATAATAAATGATGTATTTCAAAACCTTCTTCAAGATATTCCTAGACTATACCCACACTTTTAATTTTATAAGTAATTCTTCCACCACCACAGTTATTTTAAACCCCCATTAATGACAAAAATTTTCATGGACAGATAACATTGTGAACCAATCCCGAATTTCCCCAATTTAATGGCTTCTATAACAGTCTGCTTCCATTTAAAAAATAATTTGAGCCCAAAATCAAAAAAGAAACTCCAACTTTAGTAAATTGAAAATGTATATTCAACATAGAGCTTCACTTCATTTAAGCCATATCTATATATTTTTTAAATTATCATACATTTCTTCAGAATAATTAATGGACAATATGTTTAATACCATCATCATGAAATACTCTGTCTTTTGGCAGATCCTTGGCATCCTTCATAAGCACTATCTCAAGTCATCTCCTCTACCATTCCCATTCTTTCAGCTCACCCAATACCTTATTTCTTCTCCGTACTCTCCTACAATTAGATAGATATTTAATTTACTGGTGTTTTGACAGTATAGGTCATTTCTCCCTCACCTAATCCTTCCTTCCACCATTCCCTCTATGCTACATCTATATGTCTTCAGATTTTAGAAAGATGCTTACCCAATTCTTTTCACTTCTTGTCACTATCTCTAGTAGCCTCCTCTCATCTCCCATATGCTGTAAAACCTCTTCAATCCTCACTTTTATCCATCCATTTAATTTTTTCCAATCTTCTCCATGCTCATATTACAAATGTCTCAATTCTTTACTTGTCCCCTGAACCCTTATTATCATCAACTTCAGTGTTTTAGGATTTTCTCCAAAGTTATTCTCAGCTCATTATTTAGTTTTCTGTATTTCCTTATTCCTTCTTTACCTGACATCCTTTAAGTTCTCCTTTCTTCCATTTTTATAATCAAAGCATCTGCCACCCATTTTCTCATACTTCTCATGTGCCCAATCAGTTTCTTCTTCACTTTGTTTACTAAGTTTTTTTTCATTCTTATCCAGTTTTCTTACGTTGTTTCACCGACCTTTTTGATCCTTTCTATATAAATGCCTATTTTCTCTCCAAAAGTGAAACTTTTCCTATATTGCATTTTTTCTCTTTCTTGCCATTTAAATTCTCTTCAGTTTGATGTCCATCCCTGCCATCACAAAAACATGATATTGCCAAGCCCTTGTTCTGCTAAACATACCATATTTTCTGGCCCACAAGATGCACCCTGATATTTCAGGTTAGAATTCACAAAAAACACTTTGAACAGATGGAAAAGAATCAAAGTATTTTGATGTTAAATGAAGAAAATTGAAAAGTAACTTTAAAAATTTAGAAGCTACAGGTATATCAATGTTTATTTATCATAGAATCCCATAAATTCTTCATCATTGCTCCTAAATCATTTCCGCAGTTTTTTCTTTTGGGTTGTCACTTTCCACATACCCAATGGCATTTTCACTTCATTATAGCGCAGTGCTAATTTCACATCTTGAAAAAGACATCATGATACCTACTTTTGACTTTCTGATGGAAATTTTTCAATCACATACACTACAAATCAAGAGCCATTTCATTCTTTCTGTCGGTGAGACAACATGAGTCGGTGCCTTTTGGTCTTTCTTTCAAAGTCAAGTGCCATTTTCAGTGGAAGCTTTGACCATATAGGAGCACATAATTTTTTTACTCATATCTGCATTCACTATAACTACCTTCTGCTCCCTCCAGTCTTGTATCATCTTCCCAGTTGGAGATGAGCCTAAATTCCTTTAAGCTGCCTTATTTCCATATTCTGCTGGGTAATTCATGACTTCAAGTTTAAAAGCAATGCTGAATGATAATCTTATATCTTAAGATCCCATTTGGTTATTTAAATTTTAACTTTTAAAGTAATGTTTAGTTTTCGTTATTTTGTTGATATTGTAAAAATTAGCTTCAAAAGAAACTATTTTCTCTACCTTTACAGCATTCTCATACTACTTAGGGTTCAGTGCCTGAAGACTGAGTTCATTGGTAAGGATTCAATGTATGAATAAGCATAGGGTCGACATCCTCATTAGACCGACAAGCATGTTTCACGGTAGCACCTCATGTGAGATGTAACTAAACACGCTTGCATAAATTTATGATTTATTTGGAATTTTTTTAGGAAGCACCTGCGTTCAACAAAATATTAAAACTCAGTTGCTTACAACTAACTCAAAACAGTGATATTTTCAAAATTTGTGATCAAGGCAACCATTTTTTATACCTGATGCGGAAAAAATTCTTAAAAGTACATTTTTTCACCTTGCACTAATAGGTCAAAGTTATACCCATATACCCTTGTACATCCAGCCCATGAGATGCAGGCTGATTTTAGAGCTCATTATACACATATACATTCAAGCACAAAAACCTGCCAAATGGCAAACATATATACATTCACATGGATATAGATATAAGGAATAGGGATAGTAACCCACAGTTCCTGTCCCTATCCTTCATGACATTGTATGATTTGCTTTCCCTAATACCCTTTCCTCTTGTTCCCTCCTCCATTTCTTTGTTGATGGGTGAAACAACTTCCGAGTGCCATCTCCTGGCCAAAGAATAGGGGCATTTGGTTGCACAAACCCCCAGTGGATTTCATGGTATATTCCACTTCCTCAATAGCTCAATTGGTTAGAGCAAAGGCCTGGCTAGTTGAGAGATCTGTTGTTCAAGTCCCATTACAGGAAACTTTTTTGTGATTGTGATCTGCATCCTTCCACTTTCCCCACTAACCCTGTGTTTTTCTTTTATGGGTGTCCCCATCTCTTTTCCTCATATTTCTATCCATGTGAATACAATAGGAAAGACTTCAAATGTTGGTCCCAAAGGACTCACCATACTTTGGAGGCAAATTCTCACCTCCTGGGCAAGAGGGTGCCCTGTCCCCTAATTGTTCAGTTGCCCTACAAGAGGCTGTTGGCACTTGGTAGAAGGTTCACTTTTTACCCTAGAAGTTGTTTGGTCATCATTGTCTTGTTAGTTGAAACAGGTTGCACCATGTGAAAGAGAGGCTATTTGAGGGGCATCCTGCCTCTTGTTTGCCTATCATTACCATATTTCAGTACACCATACAAAAACAGATTCCTAACAATAGCAAAAATCAATGCATAGCAGTAAAATAGAAGGAAATAATCAAGTTTACTTACAATAATATTTTGAAAAGCAGTTAGCTGTTCCTGCTTACAGTAACACTAAGGTAAGTGATAAAACTAATAATACTTAATTGGGCGATAGTGGCTACAAAAACATTGACCCCATTGTTTTAAGCCATTAGATTCTGATATAACTATGGCTGAATATAGCATAAGAACTTAATTTTAAGATTTTAATGCCGACCCCGGTGGCGGCGGGGTAACATCCTCGTCTGCCATTCCAAGGGTCACGGGTTCGATTCCCGCCTGGGTTAGTTTCCCTCCATCTAGGGCTTGGGTGTTTGTAAATGTGACCATTGTTTTCATTGTTAATAGTTCGACGTAAAGGCCAAAATGTGCTGTTTTCGGACTAATATTGAATAAATAAATAAATAATCATTTTACACAACATGGTTGAAAGGTGTACTCTCATTTCCTCATTAGTTTTCAGACCATAGTATTACCCTAGATCATTGCAGAAACCAAATTCAAGCAGGGGATGGAATAAATATTTTAATCGCAAAATAAAATATCTGTAATACAGAATAATTTAAATCTTAGTAAATATTTCTACAAATACTTTTCAATCCCCAAACTTAACAAATAATTTTTAAGAATCTCTCTCTTCTCTGAAAATGAGGACAAAATACTGGGAACCATACAAACCTGTGATCCAATGTAACCATTTTCAGGCCAGCCAATGGCCATCTCAAAGTGCCTGAATGGAGTGAAGGGCCGAAGAATTAGAGCATCACCATCCAATGTCATTCCACCATACTTTTTAAGAAGATCAAGACGAGCAACATCAGCTGCATGCCAGACTGAACTCAATCGCTGGCCATATACATGAGTAGGACGAGATCTACTGATCAGCTTTACTTTAGGTGGATACATCTTATTTCCAGTGATATTAATAGGCACCATTTTAGTTGCTGTCATCAGGAGCTGCTCCCAATAATGGCCAGTGAAAGTTCCATTTTCAGCATCAGTGTGTAAGAAGAGCCTATGAGGGCGCTGAATCTTAAGGTGAGGAATTAATATTAATATTAGCCTTAAATGTCCAAAATTTCAGTTTCCGTTGCAAAACCTCAGATACATTCAGATATACATAATAAAGAATAACTATATGAATTCATTTTCTACCAGAAGGGAAATTTTCAGGGAAAGAGATGAAGTTACTTTTTTAAAGGAACATTTGAATATTAGTGCAATATTACAATGATGGCACCTACCTTCAGGGCTGCCATCATGCAGAGGAAGGTAGTAAAATCCAATGAGTTCCTGCCAAACAATACAAAGTGAACCAGATTTGGAATAATGGGAAATGGTGCTCCAGTGTAATTGTCAAAACCATCAAAAAGAATATCTCCATCAGCTAATGGGTCCTGGAATATCTTAGCATTAATGGGCTTGATGACACCACCATTCTTATTCACTTGTACCATAGAAATGAACACCATTAATAGAGATGATGGCATGAAAATAACAATGATAAAGGGAAATAATGAATAGGTCTTCCATCCCATGTTTATGTTTCCGAGATATTTCCATTTGCACTTCAGTGGGTCGTCAACCTAGAAAAAACAAGAGCCATAGTTAAGAATCTACAAGTGTATGGTTGATATATGGAATAAGAACTCTGTATTTTTATAAGCATCAACCAAACTAAAATGGTGACTTCATCAACATTTTACTGGTGTGTTCTCTGGAGGGTAAGTTCAAAGATTTCTGATGGTATGTAGAGGAAAGAATGTTATGGCAGCATTTGAAAACTAGCACATAAATCAATGAGGAAGCTTTGATATAATACTTTTTTTCATATTCTTTTATGCTTATACCACTTCTAAACAATATCAACTGAATAAAGGTTATATTGGTGGAATGGTTTTGGTATCATTGTGCCTTAATGCATCTGTAAGTGGCACTCTGGCTGAAACCTGCACTATTAGCTCTTTGTGATTAAAAGGGTCCTGATAGCTTGCATAGTCCTTGAACATGAGGACACATCAACAGCGTAATATGAGCAGTTCTTTGCAATGTGAAGACTGAAATATACTGAGTAAATATATACTAAAAACAGGCTTTTTCAGCCAGAACAATCAAAGAATATATGTGAAGATCAAAAGCATTACAGTTTCATTTAGCATAGTGAACTGAATATTTTTAGGGAATATTTTTTGTGACTAAATGGTCAAATTCAACCAATGTAAGAATGCATGAGTAATGATATGTATAACTTATAAAGAATCAAGTCCTCCATCATGCAGGAGCCAAAAGTATGCATTAAGAACAGCAACTTATATCAACTTGAAGCTAAGCAAGGCCCCTTGTGCATGAAATTCATTATTTGAAGATATTCTTAAAATTTTCCTATTAAAACAAGAATTCATAAAGATGGTTATACAAACAGGAATGAAAGATCATCATTATTCATCATGAAGATATTCTTTAATGCTATTATAGCACATTTTACGTAGCAGGTAATGATTGGAGTGCATATTTTGCACTTTTCTGGTATGGTTAGAATAAAATAAGACATCAGTCGCAAATTTCCCTGGATGATTTTTTTATAAAGGTATGGCATAAAGATAAGAATAGGGGTAAAAAGGCTAGATACATTAAACTAAAATTATCTAAATCAAAAAACTGTTTTTTTTATTTTGGAAGGAAGCATAGAAGCCAATTGTGGAAGGAAGTATTTATTTAATCATCAACATTAAAATATCTACTGAACTCATAAAAAAATATTAGATACAGAAAATTAATTCTTCTGTTTTAAAAGAAGATTTATATCAACTTAATAAATTTATCAAATACTTGAAGAGTTATGTCTGCCCCTTATTATGGTAGGATAATTAAATGGAATTAAATCAACAATGGTGAATATCTATCACATTTTTAGAGATGAAAATCACGCTGCATTGCTCTTCTTTCAGCTTACGTAAGACAAACTAATAAGTACCTATTCATCGTGAAATATGCACAATCGAGGAGATTAAGGTTGAACCAGAATTTCCAACCTGGCACTCGTATCTATACTAAATAATTCCCGCACCACCACGATGTCTCCTTTCTTCCGGGGGCTATTTGGTGGCTAACTCATTTGCACACAATTTTTCAAAACTGTTAAATATATGAAAGACTGAGAATATCGCAAAACAAAGCCGTGGTTCCTCTAAGTATCCTTAAATGACTGGAACTCTGAAAGTTCCAGGCGAAATTGGCCTTCACACGAAATAAAAGAAGGGAGTTTTATATACAGGTACGAGAGGTGGTTCATAAAACCATTTAAAACCAGAATAACAGGCTTCGAGCCGTTGCTCTGAATGATAGGACGAAAGCGAAGAGATTTGCCAATCAAGATCAAATTGAACGTTATAGTGTTTCATAAAGATATTTACGAGAGAACCTTACCATTGTATAAGTTTTAACACTCACGGAAGTTTACAAGTACAGTCAAAATTTCATTCTCGCCATTTTCGATTTCTATTTTTCAATCCCCTCGGATTGTTCATGGCTCCTACCTCCCTTGCACTCAAATTTGCCGCAGCTAAAAAAAGTTACAACATGTTCAAAATAAAGACGGTCCAAAATTCGCGCAAATTGTCAAGCGTTCAATATACTGATGATTAGGGTCTGATCCCAAATATTTTAATGTAACGTTTTCTCTCAATCAGTGAACGTCCTCAAATTGAACTCTCTGCGTTGCATTGCAGTGTATATCACCTTTCTTCCATATGGATCATATTCCTTTTAAATATTAAGTGAATCATACTTCTGCGATTTATGAGCGCTCTCTTAAATGTCGCGATGGCTAGGGCGGACTTGTAAATTGAAATTTTAATGGTAAGAGGGCAAACGCGTAAGAAGCTATGAAATTCAAATAAAGCTTTTACGTCCATAAAATGAAGGCCTTCGTCTTTAATTCTGCTTTCGGACAGTGCCATCGCTAGTTTAAGTATGATAAGAAACAACAATAGGTTGGGAAAACTCGAGGAATGCAGCCCATGCATATACGTGAGCTGTACAAACAGAAATAAAGAATCACTCCGAAAACCACATTTGCTGCTGAAGTTGTAATTAAAGGTGTTTTTCCCCAGTTTATCTAAATCGTGAATATTTCATCGGTGAGTATTTCAAGCTTGACGACTTACATCGAGTAAACCATTCATAGCCAAGATGGACCTCTCTTTGGCAGTAAAAGGAAATATACTGACGTATGAGAAAGAAACTTTTCGGTAGCTAAACGAGTTTTGAGACGAAAGAATATTTCGCGTCGAAAGAAAGCGTTCATTTGATGAACGCGCAACACTGACGACTTATCTGAAAAACGTTTTCGTGGCAAAAGTATAAGTTAAGACAAACAAGGGACTACCGGGAAGGGAATTGAGAGCGGTATTCGTAGGTGAAATACTTTCCGAAACATTAACCACTTTCATTTCCAGGCTCCTTTCTGCCTCCGCAATGCCGATTTCCTTCAATTGGATCTCTGTAATTCTTCTAATCGGTTACTATAATATAAAATTTCCAGGCAAATGGGTGAATTATCGTTAGTTTTTCTTATCAATATAATATTTGAGAAGAGGTAAACTTTTCGTTCTTCAAGAGAAAAGACCATCAAACCTTTTTCATGCAGAGACAGAAACATTTTCAGACTGTCACATCATGTGAAAACTTTCTAATTTATCCCTTTACTATCCCAATAGCACAGAAAGTTTAACTTTCTAGGTGAAAATCACATCCAAAAATGATATTTCTGTGCTTTCTATCGTTCAGTTCCAAAGTGAACATTCATTCGACACGTCACACCATCCATTAGGTCCACAGAAAAACACTAGCAATTACACAGTCGACTATTTTTAACGACATAAGGCTTCGAGCCACACTTCGCTAAGTACAGCAGGGTCTCATCAGCACCAGGAAGAAAATAAAAGGAAACACAAAGACCAACGGTATGGGCACGCCAGGCCAAACAACACCCTCTCTCGCCTCCTGAACGGAACGTAAACAAAAACAAAGAGGGCGGATACGACAGCCGCACGCGCTGTCGAACACGTCACAAGCTTTCCCCTGGGAAATGCACCCTATGTGCCCCCGTTGCTCGGAGACTTACTACGTCAACAACTGTGCAGTTGATTCGGCTACAGCAAGGTTTATCGCTCCCGTAGTCCAGAAAGTTTAGTTTTCAAGACGCTTATTCGAACGCCACTCGTGCGTGGTCGGCAGAGTGGACTGGTCGCCTCCTCTTCCCAAGGTGAACTGCTTCCAAGAAGAGCGCGTCAGGGCGAGAGAGAGGAGGGAGGGTGGGCGGGGAAAGTTGGGATTTTAGCTGCCAGCTATAGGGAGGAGTCACAGAGAAGGCATTGGGGGAAAAAGGAAAGAGGGTGTGAGTAGTAGCGGAGGAGAGGGGAAAAGAGAGGCGTGGGAGGAGAGCGTTCTAACGTATTTGGCCCAAGGCGCATGGGGATGCGGCAATAGACACAAAACTCCCTCGCCCTCTTGCGTCACCGTCACCACTGTCATGGCCATGGAGGTCTTGCCGAGACAAAAGATAGTTAAGCGCCACGTTACCTCAACGCGAATTCCTTCAATGCCTCGAGGCGAGTTTTTTGATGACGCGATTCTCAAGTAGTACGTGTCAGGAGAATGAACGTCTTCCGTTTCTTTTTGACGGGAAAGACAGAAGAACGAATAGATTCGCAAGCGTTTTCAAGAAAGTCTTGAGGCAGCTTGTTCGAATAGTGCTAGGGTGAGAGCATTTAAATTGAACGAATGGCAGTGACAGATGCAAATCCATAAGAATGTTGCTACCCTTGGCTGACTATTCTCATAATAGGTGAAAAATTAATGCAATACGAATACATATTGATTTCCCGTTCATGAAGCCAACGCTGTTGAATCAGACCTAGAATATATCTGTAAATGACAGTCTTTGATAAACAAGTGAATTTTACAATTAACATCAGTGATAATGCCATAAATTTTAAAGAGAGAATAAAAGACGTCAGATGGCACTTCCTTGAGGAACCCTTGATTGATTTTAACAGAATTAAAGCTATACCATCTTTGATGACCCTTGGCATCTAGTCATTTAAAAAATCTTTCATCCACCATATGGTATTTTTATCTATCCCATAGGCTTATCAATTTGAGAGTAGCTTGCGATGAGATGCTTTGTCAAAAGATTTTTTGAATTCTAGAAAACCACATCAACTGGAATATTCATACAATATTTTCCCAAACCTAAAATAGCATTTAAAGAAAGCAGAAGTTGGATCTTCTATTATCTACCTTTGCAGAAAACATGCTCATTTTTCATCACAAATCCTGGCCAATGACATTCCTCACTATCAAACGAACAAATATATATTCCATGGCCTGTTCCATTATCCTGTTCAAAAAGTATCGCGAATTTTGAATTACCGCGGGTTACGTATATTTGATTTTCGATTTTTTATGGCGTTATGTTGGTACTTATGTCTCTCACTTATGCCGAACAGTTCGGCCATTTTGAATGTTCAGTTAATGGTTGACAGCTGTTTTGCTTGGACGTGGTTTGGCTTGTCTTCGATTTGTCTATTCCAAAAAATGGATCAAAGAATCTGTATCAAATTTTGTGTGAAAAACGACATTAAGTTCGCGGACGCATTCCGAATGTTGACTGTGGCATATGGAGAAGCTACTTTGGACCGAAGCAACGTTTATCGGTGGTACAAAATGTTCTCAGAGGTCCGAGAAGATGTGAACGACGAAAAGACGCGCGTCAACAAAAGACGAAAACATTGATGAAGTGAAGAAAATAGTGGAGGCCAATCGTTAAATCGCCGTTAGAGACGTTGCTGAGGACCTAAACATATCGATTGGCTCGTGCCATTCGATTTTTACCAATGATTTGGTCATGACACGGGTCGCCGCAAAATTCGTACCAAAATTGCTCAATTTCGACCAAAAACAGCAACGCATTAACATTGCTAATGATGTGTTGGACTCTGTCCGCGGGGACCCAAATTTGCTCATAACAGAGGGTTATTACTGGTGACGAATCATGGGTTTGTGGTTATGACGTGGAAACTAAAGCTCAATCATCCCAATGGAAGCTGCAACTGGTGCATTATGAGTTCTTGCCACAGGGTAGAACGGTAAACAAGGAATATTACCTACAAGTTATGCGCAATTTGTGCGAAGCAATCCGCCACAAACGGATTTGTGGAAGAACAAATATTGGCTTTTGCACCATGACAACGTCCCTGCTCACACACCGTTACTTGTGCGCAAAGTTTTGGCCAAAAGCAACACACTTATGATGCCGCAGCCACCGTATTCCCCAGACCTGGCCCCCAGTGACTTTTTCTTGTTCCAGAAACTGAAGAGGCCCATGAAAGGACGACGGTACGCTACGATTGACGAGATAAAGACTGCATAGAAGGAGGAGCTGAACAATATCACAAAAAATGATTTCTTGAAGTGCTTCGAGGATTGGAACAAACATTGGCACAAGTGTATCATATCTAATGAGGATTACTTTGAAGGGGACAAAATAGATATTCATGAATAAATAAATAAGTTTTGAAAAACACAAAAGTCGCGATACTTTTTGAACCGACCTCGTGTGTGGGAGCATTGATAATTAATCGTAAACAGTAAAAAAAATAAAAGCTTTGGGTCCACATGCCCATCCAATTCTTGTGCCCAGATGATGGGAAGGCCGAGACCTCCCCAGTCATCAGTACACAAAATCCATGTGTTTTTAAGCTGATAACTGTAGCAAAGAAGATGTCAAAACATAAACTGACTGGTAGTTTAGGAATTCCAGGATATTTCGAGGACAGGGAAATTAAACAATATATAGCAAGAAATATAGAGAGGAAATATAAATGTATTAGAGTGGTATGAGGTGATATTCAGTAATAGCCAGGAATAAGGATGGTGGAAGGCCTAAGGAGGAAAGCAGGCCTCTCCATAATATGGTCGGAGCAGGCAGGCTTTTAAGATGGAATGTCAACCACCCATCAGACCCTTTGCCTCTCATAACAGACAACATCCGGATTCATTTTTCAAACCACTTTGCTCGACCTTGAAGCAGCATTTGATCAGATTTGGACCCTGGATCTAATACGTACATAATCCACAGACCCTTCCTATCCCTTGATGTCTAACCAAGATAATTCAATCCTTCTCCAGCAACCAACCCTCCTTTGTCCATCTCCATTCCACAGACTCCGACCTCTCTCCAAACCTATCAGCCTTCCCTCAATGGGTAACCCTTTCCCCTACCATTTTCAATCTTTTTGTAAACGACAACCCATCTCTCCCCGAGTCCCAACTTTGTGTGCAGACGATACCACTATACTGACTCAAGGTTCAAATCCAGAAAGAAAAGCCAACACACATCAAAGCCAGCTTGATGGCTTCAAGGACTGGGCTAAAACATGGAAATTAACTGTCAATACAAAAAATTCCAGCCGTGTTATCTTTTTGAAGTACCTGAAAGCCAGTGAATGGTCAGAAATATGCAATTGCAACACAATGATCCCTATATTTCAGATAGTAGCAGTCCTCAGAGAAAGTATAACATGGGCTTCACACATAAAAACAACTACCATAAAGCAATTGCCACTTCTGCTGCCCTTCGCCCACTGATCTAATTCATTTCCCCCTGCACTTAAAAGCAAACTGAATTTATACACTGCGATCATTTTCCACTTCCTTTCCTATGCCCCACCATCCTGGCTTAACACCAAAAAACAACCCACCTCGAGTGCATCCAGATATGAGGGAACAAAATAATCTGGAATAGCATTAACGCCCCTTGGTTCGTGAGAAACAAGGACATTTATTGCGATCTTAATATGTTCCTTACATTGCAGCTTTGCTGCACAATTTTGAAAAAAAGCTTCAGGTTATAGATACCCAGCAACAAAATTATGGGATTATAAAGAAAAATTCCCACCATATATAACCAGGCTACAACCTTAACTTGGTGGAAGGGCTTGTGCGTTCCGATGACCCCTAGAGCTGTGATGGCGGGAGTAATGAAAGTTACTTTTGGCAGGGTCACCCATGCCAGATGGGTCGAAGGTTAGGATCCAAACGAAAGGTGGTACACACAGCGCGTATTCCTCAGTTAGGCGGCTGCAAAAGCGTCTGACCCCCAGTGGACGGTCATTGAGTGATGGTGTTACGTTAAATACACTATTCACGAAGGCAACCACCTTCTTTAGTATTCGCAAGAATATAATGATGAGCAATTAGAGAACATGAGTCCTGGCAACTACGGGACTCGGCCCAATCGCCCGTTGTCGTGCCCAGCAGTGGGAGAGCAAAGGTTTCCGCGGTCGTCATCTCCTGAAAGCCTTGCAGAGAACACCCGACAGCAGCAGGAGAGAAGACGCAGAAAAAGAAGACAAAATTAATTAGAATAGGAACCTCGAATGTTAGGACAATGTTGAGGACAGGCAAATTAGAGATTAAAAAGGAGGAGCTCATACCCCGCAGAGGCAGCACGAGCACTCTGGCACGAAGATATGAACGCAGGTCGGTTAGTTTTCGGACACACCTTGTATAGAAGAAATAGGTGGTAAAGAACTGAGGCCAACATGGTTAGACGTGGAAAAAGAACATTACGTAGAGGAAGATAGCTTCGGTCCAGGCATACTCGACGATGAGACAGATAGGGAAGGGTGAAATCGGTGCGCTGTACAGCAAAGTTAAATCGTTCTCGGGAAGTAAGAAAGGAAGATCTATGCTAACAGTTAGAGATAAGGCGGGTAAGGTAATAGTTGACGCAGGAAAGATCCATGAGAGATGGAAGGAGTATATAGAAGAACTGTATAGTAAAAAACATAGGCCAACAAAGTTAGACATTGAAAAAGAAAATGACGTAGAGGAAGACAGGTTATATCCAGGCATACTAGACAATGAGATAGAAAGGGCATTGAGGGAGATGAAACTTAATAAGGCCGTGGGGGTGGATAACATTCCCGCGGAACTACTGAAATGTTTAGGATAATGTGGGAGGAAGAGGCTATATGGGCTGATTCGTAGTATCTATGAGGAAGGAATCTGGCCGGAAGACTTTGTGAGATCAGTGTTAGTTCCTATTCCGAAAAAGGTAAAAGCTACATCATGTGAGGACTACAGAACAATAAGTTTGATATCCCACGCAGCTTAAGTTGTTCTCATGATCATCAAAAAAAGGGTGGAGTGCAGGGCAAATGATCACTTAGGGCACTTAGGAATGGGAGACGCACCCCTGATGCCATTGCAGTAATGAGATCACTAATCGAGAGGAATATAGAATACAATCAGGACGTATTAGCATATTTCGTAGATTTCAAAAGGCGTTGGATATAGTGAAATGGGGAAAACTATTGAGTGTATTTCAGAAAATAGGAATGGATTGGAGGGACAGGAGGCTAATCCGCAATCTGTATATGTCTCATATTGCTCAGGTGCGAGTGGGGAACGGAGAGGCCGGATGGGCAATGTTACGAAGAGGTGTAATGCAGGGTTGCCCATTATCACAGTTGCTGTTCATTCTGTATGGGGAGGAAATAATGAAAGAGGCATGGAAAGAGCTGGAGGTAGGAATAAAAGTCGGGGAGGAATTCGTATAACCAGTTAGGTTTGCTTATGACCAAGCTTGCTTGGCCAAGGGATGATCAGTTTGGGTTTAGGAAGGGGAGAGGCACCCGTGATGCCATTGCAGTAATGACATTATTAATCGAGAGGAATATAGAGTACAACCAGGAGGTATTTGCCTGTTTCGTAGATTTCGAAAAAGCGTTTGATAGATTGAATTGGGGAAAACTAATGAGTATATTGCAGAAAATAGGAATAGATTGGAGGGACAGGAGGCTAATCCGCAACCAGTACATGTCTCAGACTGCTCAGGTGCGAGTGTGGAAGGGGGAGTTCGGATGGGCAGTGTTAAGAAGAGGCGAGGTTGCCCACCGGTGCTGTTCGACATATGTGTGGAGGAAATGATTAAAGAGGCATGGAAAGAGCTGGAGGTAGGAATGAAAGTGGGCGGGGAATTCGTAAAATCAGTTAAGTTTGCTTATGACCAAGCTTTATTATGTCAGTCAGCCTAGGGGTTAAAGCATTGCTGAGTGAATTAGAAATTCAGTGCGACATTTATGGGATGAGAATCAATATTAATAAAACAAAGGTTATTCATATTGAAATGTAATGAAATAATTGACTTTGTAATTCCACACACTTTATTTAAAAAACACGACCCAGATTTCGACGTTGAACGTCATCATCACATAGAAGCACGCTGGCTATATATACCTTCTGATCATAGGAGGGGGGGTTGGTCAGAGAGGGAGGTTGGAGGGGTAAAAAGGTTACAATGTAGCTGGGAAGAAAAGAGAATTACATTTTTGACTTAGAAGAGTGGTAGGCCAAGGAGTGGGGAGTGGGAGGGATACAAAATTTCGTCGGCAAGTTCATCTTTCCAACGGACACATTTCAAAATTTCTAACTGCTCCAAAGTATCGAGCCTTTGACCTTTTCTTCAAAATGAATAATTTTTGTCACAAAGTCACTGTTGTGGTCACTTTCGATGAGGTGCTTTGCAAAGAGGGATGTTATGTTCTTATTTTTTACACATGTTTGGTGTTCTTTAAACCTTTCTTTAAATTTCTGTCCTGTTTGCCCAATATACTTTGTGCTACAATCCGAGCACTTTAACTCATACACTCCACTCCTCTCGTTTTCGGGGACTTTGTCGTTAGTGTGAGAGATCAGGTTCTTAAGGCATGAATCACGGTAAAAGGCACATTTAATTTTTTCTTTAGGAAAACTTTTAATTACTTTTTGAGAAATAGTCCCAAGATATAGTATTCTCCGCCATTTGGCAGTGGGATCTTTTAAATGTTCGGGGTTGTAAATGTGGCTTAAGGCTATTTTTGTAAGTTTATTCCGGTAAAATTTATTTATTAGATCTTCTGAATAACCATTGTTTACTGCTAACGTTTTAATTACTTTAAGCTCCTTATTTAAATTGAATTTTGACATAGGGATAGCGGTTAAACGGTGGATCATTGCATGAAATGCCGAAAGCTTTTGGGTGAAGCAATGCCTTGAAGAGGAATTAATTAGTTGGTCTTTATACATATCTCTCCTAAAAATGGAATACTGTAACCCGTCTTTGTCTTTAGAAATGGATAGGTCGAGGAAATTCAGGGAACCTTTTTCCAGTTTTGCATGCAGTTTTTCAGAAAGAGAAAGGCTATGCTCAACATTAAAATAGAAGGGCAAAAATCAGAGCAGGTAGAACAGTTCACATATCTCGGAAGTGTTTTGGACCCACTCGATCAAAGTAGTAGAGACGTAAGGAGAAGAATTGCACTGGGCAAAGAGGCTTTCACAAGGAGGAGGGAGTTGATGACGGGGACTTTGAGTAAGGATGTTAAGAAAAGACTCGTAAAAACTTTGGTATGGAGCGTAGCTATGTACGGTGCGGAAACGTGGTCATTGAAGCAGGAGGATAGACGTAGATTGGAGGCTTTTGAAATGTGGGTGTGGAGAAGAATGGAGAAGGTGAAATGGACCGAGAAGAAAACAAATGAGGAAGTACTTGGTATGGTGGGCGAAGAGAGGGGTTTGTTGGGAGAAATCCTATGGAGGCAGGAAAAATGGATGAAGGGCGTATTGACTGGCAGTGGGATGTTGAAGGTTGTAATAGAGGGGAGAATATTAGGCAAACGAGGAAAGGGAAAGAACAGGATAGGGATGTTGTACGGGATGAAGGGAGGAAGAAATACTCAGAGATGAAGAGGGACCTGATATAGAGTAGGATGCTGGATTTTGTTTTGCTAGGAGTCACAAAATGTTTATTTGGTAGTTGTTCCCATTCAAAACCTACCTTAACCGGTAGACTACCTTATAAAAAAATGGGAAGTACTCTGATAAAAGCTATTTCGTGAAAAAAGTCTTGTAATACATCCTTTGAGGTTAATTAAACCTACATGATACGTTAATACATGAAAAATGGATCCGTGATATTATCAATTCGAATGTATTCCAGGAAAAATTTTCCATTTTGGTGATTTTAATGAACCATGAAATATCAGTGCCATTTTATCCTTTAAGTTATTCTTTTCCGAGTGGCTGTTATTGAAAGCCTAACCAAATTTCCTCCTACATTATAAGGACCTCATATGCCCTTAGGGATTACTTAAAAAGATCAGGTGGCGTACCTTCCTAAAAGTAACTATCTTTTAAGTAAGCACTAGAGATGAAGAGGGACCTGATTTTGAGTAGGAGATTGGATTTTGTATTTGGTTAGGAGTCACAAAATATTTATTTTGTAGTTGTGTCCATCCAAAAACCTACCTTAACCGGTAGATTACCTTATAATAATAATTATAAGTATCCGAAAGTTGCACTTATCCCCTCCCACATACCCTTACCCTAACCAAAATAATCAATTGCCACGCTTTGACCTAGTGAAAAAAACACCATCATCAGTCTCCTGTCAGAAACGGCCATACTGGTCAGGAATGACAGACAACATCCACCACAATAATTAGGGCAAGGCATGGCAGGAGAGCAAACATGGGGTAACAATAACTAAATACATGTGAAGGCCTGACCTAGACAGGATGGTAATTGTTTGAAAAACAATACTGTATTGGAAAGTATGCAATATATAAAGCATATGTTTCACATTTGAAGACGCTGCGTTGTTTAGTATTTGTTTGGCAGTCATCAATAGTGAACATTGTCAGTGCATTTGCGAAAATGGAGAAAATTGGTCATCGTTATGTGATACAATACTTTTATTTGAAAGGCCTCAGCCCAACCAATATAAAAGCTGAACTGGATTCTACTCTGGGTGAGTTTACTCCTCCGTTTACAACAGTAAAATATTGGGTAGCAGAGTTAATACGAGGCCGTACGAGCTGTTAAGACACCATCGCAATGGTCGACCAAATGAGGTGACGACTCAAGGAACGGTGTAGAAAATCCACTAAGTGATACTGGATGATCGTCGACTTTAAGTGGGCGAGCTAGCAGGCATAGTAGGCATTTCAAAAAGTGCCGTACATCGCACTTAACTGAAAATTTGGACATGAAAAAGATGTGTGCCGCGTTTGATGACACTCGAGCAAAACCAGTATCGTGAAGATGTTTCGTTTGAGTGGCAAAGTTTCAGAACAATAAAGCAGAATTTTCGCACCGTTTCATAACTATAGATGAAACATGTGTCCATTACTTCACACCCGAGACAAAAGAACTATCAAAACAATGGATTCAAAAGGGAGAACCGGCTTCAAAGAAGGCGAAGACCATTTCATCTGCAGGCAAGGTCATGGCGCTGTTTTTTTGCGCTTGAGATTATTTTGATTACCTTGAAAAAGGAAAAAATATCAACTGTGAGTATTATGCAAACTTATAGCAACGTTTGAGCGAAGAAATCAAGGAAAAGCAGCAGCGTTTGGCTAAGGAGAAAGTGTTGTGACAATGCACCAGCTCACAAATCCGTCATTGAAATGGCCAATGAAGGAGGTATCGTGGTGGAAATAATGACACCTCCTAACAATTAACAAAGTTTATTGTGCTCAGAAAATTAAAACCTTGATGAGGCGATTGAACAGTAATTATTCAGTACATATTCGGCCGTGCGGTGGCGAAGCCAGGAGAGAATCCTTCACCAGGAAGCAGCGTCCTTGGGTTGACCACGATGGCGGCGCGCGTGACGGTCCAGAGCCAGTCAGAGAGAGAGTGAGAGTGTCAGTGGCTCTGGCGGCGTGGTTGCACCCTGGCGGCGGACCCTGGTGGCGAACGCCGGAAGCCAAAACACTTGCCGGCGAAGGCGCGTTCGCAATGGCGCTCAATGATGATTCAAGTGTTGAGCCGCCACAGCCAAAATTCACGAATTAAAGTTTCAATTTCTACCTTATACACCCTATTTGCCAAATTTAACCCCCTCGGATTATTTTCTGTTCGGAAACTTGAAAAAATAGCTCGGTGGTCAAAGATTTTCCAACCATGAAGAAGTAATGTCGGCAGTTAATGGCTATTTTGAGGAGCAAGACAGTTCTCATTATAAAAACAGTATCGAACTTAATGAACATCACTAAGAAAAGTTCATAGAGCTGAAAGGAAATTATGTTGAAAAATAAATACATTATTTTCCAAAATTTGTGTGTTTCCATTGCTGGGTCGGGTTCTTCTGAGATTACCCTCGTAAAAAAATGTCCAGAAGAGCAGTAAATGTAGGACAGTTAAGCCATAGTACAATTAATAGTGAAGCAGATTCAACCATTATAATCATAATATACCTGTCAGCAAGTGGTAATGGGAAGAAAAAGTAATTAGAAAGTTTATATAAAAGGCTAGAAAAAATAATTGAGAAGTGTTGAAATTGAAACAATAAACAGAATGATGACTAAAAATGTGGTAGATGAAAGAAGAGATGAGAGGGAATTAGGAGAGTATAGTTTAGAACATGAAATGGCCACTGAGACAACATGATCCAGCTCTGCATGAAAATGGGTTTCATAATCACCTTGTTCAAATGCAAATTAAGGCATTCATATAAAATGCAGGAATATATTAGATAGATTAAACTATGCTAGATCAAGATTTTTCATCAACGACTTATAGTTTCCTCAGAAAAAATTTGAATTCAGTTAATACAGTGGTTTCGAAACTAATAAAAATGCAGAAATTGAGGTACAGAAGTTTAACAGGAATAAAATGGAAGGAGTCTACATGAACACAAAGAGCAAAAGGAGCAAAAAAAAAGAGCATGAATAAAAAGGGCAAAAACAAAAAGTATTGTAGGAGGATATATAAAGAGATAAGTAATAGACTTAGGTACCAGAATAATAGGACAAAAGAATTATTTTGGAAGACAGTGGTAAGAATATGGAAAGTTTACAAAGGGAGAGTGAATGAAATTAGTGCACTGTTCAAGGAAGGTAGAAGCATTATCAGGAAGCATGATGAAGAAATCAGTGCAGACTATTAAAGATATGGCAGGGATATTATTAATTGAACAAGGAAACATTCAAGAGAGATTAAAAGAATATGAATAGTATTAAAATGGTAAAAAGAACAGCTCATTAGGCATAGATATAGGTAGAGAATATCATGTAGATGTTGATAGCTTAGGTCCAAGTATACTTGATGGCAAGATGGAAAGGGTAAAAAGGGAATTGAAATTGAATAAGTTCATGGGGGTGGACAACATTTCTGCACAACTACTACAAGGTTTCGGAAAACGTGAGATGAAAAAACAAGCTTTAATGGACTAATTTTAGCACAGAGGGAAGAAATGTGGCCAGGAGAGTTTATGGCTGCATTACATAGGTCAGGAGTAGAATGGAGGACTGGGTGACTTATCTTCAACCAGCACATATCTTAAACTGCCCTGGGTGCAAGTGGTGGATGGGAAGTTGGAATGGGTAGTGTTGGGAAGAGTGGTAAGATGGCTGTCCATTATCACCCAGGTGTTTCAAATGCATGTGGAGTGTATGTTAAATGAGACTTGGGAAGAACTAGAGATAGGAATGAAAGTTATTGGGGAGTTCATAAATTTAGTTAAGTTTGCAGATGATTAAAATTTAGTTATCCAGTCTGACAATGGGACACAATATTGGCTGAGTGAATTGAAAAATCAGCATGCCTGGCACAAAATGAGAACTCAAGTAAACAATTCAAAGGTAATAAGGTTTTTGAGTGAGAGGGAGGTTAAGTTGAATTTTAAAATAGGAAGTCAAAAACTAGAACAGGTTGAACAGGTTACCTATATTGGAAGTATTTTTGACCAAAATGGTAGTCACGGGGCATTAGAAGAAGAACTTTTTGGCAAAGAAATTTCTTGAAGAAGAGGGAATTGATATAACGGACAATGAGTAAGGATGTTAGGAAAAGATTACTGAAAAGTTTTATATGGAGTATGGTTTTGTTTGGCATGTTAACATTAGCATTGATACAAGGTGACAGTCATAAAATGGAGTCTTTTGAAATATGGGGATGAAAAAGGTGTGATAGACAGAAAGAAAAACAAATTAAAAAAGACTAGCCATGGAGAGGGAGGAGAGAGGATTATTGGACAGAGTGAAAGATGGAAGGATGCACATATGTTGAATGGTAAAAGGGTATATTGTAGTGTTTAGGGTCGAGTTTTACTTTGTTAGGAGAGACAAGGAAATCATTGTTATTCAGTATGTGTCCAATCAAAACCCATCTCGATTGTTACACCACCAAATAAATACTGACCTTGTGGTTTAGCTGGATTCAAATTGTTTTCTCTTTCCGTCTTCCAGCATTTTCCAGATTTTGGCAACTGTATGCTAAAAATCAAACTTGTCTATTAAGGCATGCTCTCTGTCTGTTGAAAAAAATTTTTTAAGACAAGTACAAAACAGAATTCAAGCATTTGCTTCTGTTTTATTCTGTATTATTATATTTTTCAATTTCTTGAAATTTTAATACACTCTCATTACTTTTAGTCCATTCAGTATACCTTGAAAGCATAGATTCTGTGTGTGACAAATGTGTGCATGAAGCTGAGAAAATGTTTCATTAAAATTTTGCAAAATATTATATCTTATTTAGGCCTCAATTCATGTCAGCTTATACTTACTTCTTATGCCATAAGGTGACTCGGCTTATTTATTCATTTCATTCACATCATCCTACCTATAGAAGTTTGGTTTGTAATGGCGATTAACTTCTGGAAATCACAGTAACTTACTTTGGTTGGAGAAACTGTTTTCGGCAAGAAACATCCTGATCTTAAGGAATATCCAAAAGCTGTTACCATTGTGGATTACTATCACAGGAACCTCAGATTCTACAACTTTATTTTTTTGTCTCAATTATTTCTGTCATTATTTACTATTCAACTTCTACTTGTCTTCATTCTGTCTTAAGAATGCAATAAAGACACTCAACACAACTTTAAACAAACATATTTGTGTGAGTAGGTTAGTGTATGCAGTCACAAAAGTATACATATACAGTTAAACAATTCATGAAACTGGCAAAGAAAATCATATTCTATTGGCTTGTCAAAACAATTGTTGGTCTAACTCATATTTCAGATATTGCACCAAAATGTTATAATGCACTAGTGGTGACAGAAGAACTTGTACCTTGGTTGTAGAGCCAGATAAACAGGGAGTAAATTTCATCCCAAATATTGGTGTTTCACAGATGAACAATAAGTCCCTAAATGGAGGATTATGAAATAAAAAAACCATAAGCACAGCAATCAACCCTAAGGTCGGTTTGGTAGGTGCTGATAGAGCTCATCCATTAAGCCAGACAGGGTGTGAAATTCAAGCATCAGAGTAGGGGGGCCAGTTCCTTTCCCTGTGCCAGTTATGGTTTCCCAGGAAGATCTGGTACCTGAAAAATCACATAGCTTGAGTGGATCTGCAGGTGCTCAGAGAGGCTTGCCTATCAATCAAACCTTGTCCCTCTGGTCAGGAAGGAGTCCAACACTCTACCCCCTGGACTACCATGACCCAAGATTAGGAAATATTATTATTTATTCTTCAAGGAGAAAGTTGAGGCTTCAACTAGCAAAATATTTGTAACTTTTCTCAAAATGCCAAATTCAGTACCACGAATTGTTCAAATAAGAGCTGAATTCAAATGCCAGGTTATTTTCATATTATGTGACTTGATTGTGCTTTTGTGTTCTTTCTCATTTTGTTATATTTATGTCAAAAAAATCTTTTGCATACTAAACTGTATTGAACTTTTATCAGGTTATATTAATTAAATAATCCTAGATTCTCAAGATGTAGGAAAGCTAAGTTAAACAAGAAACCCTTAGTTTATTTGATCATGTATCCAAGGTAATCTTAACCATTATTTCACAAAGAAATGAATCCAACATGGAGACAATATTCTCAGATCAATTTGGATTTGGGAAAGGCAGAGGAACATGTGAGATTAGCCTAACCCTCAGACTGGTTTTAGAAAAAAGGGTCATTAAGAGCAAATATGGATAAATTGCTTTCATTGATTTTAGAAAGGTCTTTGATATGTTTGAGAAGATTCAATTGCTCTGAGTGCTTCTGTGTGGGAAAGGAAGCAGGTGTTAAATACAAGGGTAGGAAAGCAGCATGGAGTAGCATAAAGAATAAAATGCAGTAATAAGATGCAAGGAATACCAGCAGGAGGTGAAAATATGGCTCATAATTCGACAAGGATACTCTCAGCCACCAGTCCTTTTAAAAACATACATTCAGAGATGATTAGAAGAGGTAAGGAAAAAATTGAAGAACAGAATAGGTGAGAAAGTTCAAGGAGAGAAGGTTGATATGCTAAGGTTTGCCAATGATGTCGCACTCAAGGGAGAGTGAGGAAGAATTTATTGAGACATTGGAAGAAATGGAAGCAACAATTGGAAACTGGTACAACATGAAAATAAACAAGAGCAAAAACAAGCATTGCTGGTTGGCAGGCACAGCAGAAGAGTTGAGCTGGCTTTAGGGTGGGTGACACTATAGAGAGTGGTAGGGGAGTGGGATACCATTGAATATGTATAACAAGAGGGAACTATTGAGCCTTATCAACCAGGTTAAGACAGTGTTCAACATGGGATGCAAACTCTGCACATCTGCTACAAACAATTTAGAGATAAGGGAAAACCTATTGATGCCCTTTATATTAAGTATACTTCTATATGGCAGTGAGACCTGAAGGAAGGAGGAGAAACAGAAGAGAAGAATGAAATATATTTAAAAATGGTGTTACTCTACAATTCTGAAAATACTATAGGTGGAGGGACTCACAAGCAAAGAGGTCCCTCAGATGACTAGAGAAAATGTCTCCTTGGATTATTAAAGAAAAGAAAAAGCACATGGATGGAACTTATACTCATGCACAAAGGTTTTGTTTAGGGAATACAGAAGGGCTCAGTGGAAGGCAATAACTACACCAAAATGAACTACATGGGGCACTTGGCAAAGGAGCTAGGATTTCAATCATATGGAGAATTCAAGAGACCAGCCAAAGGTCACACAAGATGGAAGACTGCTACTAACCAATCAAAAAGTAACCAAATATGTAGACTTGTAACCAAAGAAGAATAATTTTGTTCTAGGAAAGTTCCAAAAGTGGAATGTTGTTCGCAATTTTGAAATACCATGTCCTCTGAAAGTTACCAAGAACCAATCATAATATTCTTGTATTAGATAAAACTAATGGGGAACTAATTCTGGATTAAGTTTTAGATTAAGTGCTGGATTGAAGGAATATGTAAAATTGCACCCACCCACCAATTTTTAAGTGCTATGTTTTCTAAATGTTACCAAGACTAATTCTAATATTCTGGATATGTACAAATTAGTCAGGTTCCATAAATTGAAAAGTCAAAATCGGAAGGAACTGAAGCGCTCATAGTGGATGTATCAATGTTTTAAAAATACCCCTAGTGAGAATTTTCATGATTCATCAGGTACTTTGCAAATTTAAAATATCAGGCACTTGCATTGGTAGCAGGCATTAGGAAGAAAAACACAGTCATGTACAAAAACATTTATACTACAGTAGTCTAAGAACTTAATGAAAAACTTATTTAAAAAACTTCTCATGCTAATTTTTGCTAATGTTGATGCAGTATTATATTTTTTTAAATGCCTTAGGACAATATTTTCTTGCTATTGTCTCAATATGTAAATTATTAGTAATGGATAAATTTGGGCAACATGCAAGGATAATAGTTTTTTGCCTATTATTCCATTTTGTTTTACATGGAAGGTTTTTAAAATGCTCCTCCTTTCCTAAAATACCCTGTGCACTGGCCATAATACTAAGGTACTAAATATTGAGTCTATTGAGCAAGTAAAGTTATAATTATTATGAATTATAAATTCTACAATGCTGATTTTGATTTGAAAGAAATGAACTGCATGTTATTAAGAAGATCATAGTCACTCACATGGGAAATAATGAATTTTTGAATAAGCCTGGGCTAAAAACCTGACCTCAGTTTGTTTCCCATAAATTCTCATCAATCAGCATACAATTATTACTCTAGGCAGGCATTTTTGTTACATATCAGTACTTGTAGTAATGATTTCAAAATTTATCCATATAATATACGTATATTAATTATTATTAATGTAGTTATATTGCTAGATTCAATCTAAATCCCTCTGTTTAGAAATTGGTAAAATTTTCATGCATTTATTAGATCAAGGACAAAATCCTTGCTGCAACCAGTACAAACAACATATTTTCCTAGTTCTCCTATTTGATTTTATGCCTAACACAGAGAGGGTTGGGGGTGTTTCTAAAATATAAAAATTGAAGGAACAAAAAATCGACAAAAAACACGGAGGAAATTGCAGCATATTGAAAAAAATCCTCCAGTGTGTCTAATAGAAAATAGTTCCGTCTGAAAGATCGCAAGATAGAATACTGCCTAATAGCTAGTAAGTAAGAGCTCTCTATCTGTGAAGTGGTAATTAGGCAAATGAAAGTTCAGATATGCATGAGATACTTTCCTCCAAAAGAAATGACTTCAATTTATGCAAGTTTGTGCCTTGGAGGGTGACGAATGGAGCCACTCAGACATCCAAAGCACAGTGCAGCGAGGTAAATGATAGAAATTGAAAATTAATGAAGGTAAGCAATGAGCGAAAATGACTGGATTTTGGGATGTATCTAAAAATGATAAATTCAGCATGCAGATAAAACGTTCTTAAATGCCCCTAATTTCGCGACTGTGGAACTGGTTCCCAGGTTATATGGAAAACTTTAATATTTGAGGAAATTCAAACGGATTTGATGCCAGCACTTACTTTGAAGCTTCACATTTCCTCATTCCTTCATGGTGTCTTAAATTACTACCAATATCCCAAGAATGTCTCATCATCATTTAAATATTACAAGAGGTGAAAATGATGGGTTTCACTGAATGTGATTGACAGAAAAAAGTGATATGGCGTTTCCCATAGCCACCCGTGGCCAAGGAGTACATATTATCCCTCCTCGAAAAATTCATAATAACTCCCTTTTTGAATGATGCATATGTTTTGAGATTCCTTAAACGGATAGCCACGCAGCGGCGACTGCATCGACGGTATGAACGTAAGATCGATTATTAATGCTCAGGTTTCCGGGATGATTCTACACACTAAGCTGCTCAGCTTTCGAGCGATCCTCAGCCTTGTTTTTCTAGTGTTAATTGGCAATTTCTTCAGTGTTTATACTGGTGTCTTCAGGTGAGAAACATTTTGTTATAATAAGCCTTATGGCATATTGCCCGATATCGGCGATAAGTAAATAAATACGACCATGCAAATAAATATAATTGAAATTTAAAAAAAATTAATGCTTAAAATAATAACACACCAAAAAACGAAAAGTTGATAATTATTTTCATTCATAATGATAATCATAGCAAAATTGTGCATGATAAATACCGATTACAGTGGGATCATCTGATGATAACTGTACCTTGAATTCATTATTCATTTTAACATTAAACAGACGCGGTAGGCTCCACATTGTTTATAAATAAGGTAACCATTGAAACGATTGTTGATTTTATCGACAGAGGCTAGAAAATGAAATTGCAATACCGTTCCATGGGAAACACGAAATTTTGTGAAATTAAACAGAAAAGTCCTTCGATATAGCGATGAATTCTAAATTACATTGGTTGTAAACGTAACATTAAATGAGTCCGTCCAATATGAAGAGTCAAGAACGCAAAGAAGGAAAACCTATGAAGGCCATGGGATCAAGCCGAGCGTCTCCGTCTAATAGAACGACTAAGAGGACAGCAGCGGAGCAGGAGAACGCATCTGGGCAGACTTCCGACTGGTGGGAAGCTAAAAAGGTCGCGCTTGATATGTAAGTATAATTGCTTCTATGCTTTCTTCGACTTAATTGGCGCATTACTTAGAATGCGTTCCAATTCTCGCCTCAAGCGCCTGCCTGTCCATCAGATTGCCGTTTCGTTTCTGCATCCTCGATTCGCAAAGAAGTTGGTGCGTCCACCAACCGCTTCGACTACTCTGGGTTGGAGGGCTTGTTGAGATTTTTTTGGTGGATGTATGCTCTCTACAAAGGGTGTTAACTCGAGTTTTATAATGAGTTGACGCGAGAATTGAAACGGTTGTACTTTAGCGCGATTTTCACGACATTCTTAGGCTGAATGTTAAATATTTATTCTGTTCAGCTAATAACTAAACCAGTAACTGTGATCTGAAGCTCCATTATGATATCTTGTAATTATTTGGAGAAACCAGAGTGCCTTTTAACTGTTGAGTACATGTGTTACTCTAAATATAATGAAAATACCTTGATTTGACCTCATTTGGTGTGACCTCATTAAAGTTGAATGAATGTGTAAAGAATTAAACTTGTAAAAAATCTATAAAATACTACTTCCATCGATACAACTTTTACGTTAGATAATTTCGCAGTTTTTCTCTCTCATGCCTTCGGTCAAGTTTGAGTCTTCAGTTATGATATTTGAATGGCGTATGGACAATATTACGAGTATTCCTCGAATTGTAGTACTTCCTCGTACCCGTTTTTTACATCTACCAGTCACTTCATAGGTTCTCTAAATATGGACATCAATATTAATGGAGCGCATCATACCCACATTCTGTACACTGAGAACCAAAGTTTCAGGCCTTACCTCGTACATTGCTCAATTGATTTTCTTAAAATACATTTTTAGTGGCACGTTAAAGGTAAGTTTTTTGTTATTCCTACATTTATTCCACTATCACTTTGCTATTCCACATCAAGAAAGCACATAGTCGGGGAGGCACTATGGACACTTGCCTAAAATGCCATTTTATTTAGCTATGAAGTGAGCGAAAGATCTTTTTTTTGTCTCGGGATCTTCATTACACCCAGCCACAAATATATATTTTTTGCAAGACCTTCAAAATATTTTTTTGGATTATCTCGTTTGAGTTCAGTCAGGTGTATAAGTTAATTAGCAAATACTCTATTCATATCTGTTGCTCTGCTTATTCCTCATCTCAGCCTCGTTAAAGAGTTCATTTATAGGGAGCTAAAAACACCTTTAACCAAATTTTTAAGAATATTAGATTTACATTGAATGTAATACTAATAATTTATCCTCTAGGATGAATACATTTGAGAGTTTCAGCGGTATATTTTTTCATATTCCAAGAGAATATAAGCCTAATTCGGCTTAACATAACGTACTTGCAGGCCCCCAAAAGTGCTTGCAAATATTTCAGGATTTTATATTACGGATCGTATGTATCCGTGTTTCAGTAATTTAGGCAACAAATTATCAGAAATTATAAGAAAGGGAATTTAAAAGCCAAGAAGTGGATACTTATTTCAGATTTAATTGTGATAATGTTGCACGCTGTAGTGCAAATAAACATTTTACGATGAAACGAAAGAAGAGACTATTATGATTACAGCTAACGTTCCACTCTTTGCCGGCTTCTCTTAAGGCCAACTCACGCGAAAAAAGTTTTTTTTTCATTTTGGATCCTCTAGGGCTTTATCTATATTACGTGCACGTACGTAGTATACGGGCACGTGTATTCATAATCAGTGCGTAAGTTAATTTTTTTGGCATGTTTTTTTAGAAAAAGTAACTTTCACACACATTTTACAATTTGTAACTTTTCTGCTTCATCTGGCTGACTCACAATAAGCCCAATAACGAAATCACTTCTTTTTTATGATTTTAAGTAGTACCTACCCCAAACTACTTACCTTAATTAATGAAAAACTTCATTAATTTCTTATTCGCACAGTCGATCTTCATTTTTATGCGGCAGTATTTTTCCATTTTCCCAACTTCCAATGAAGACCATCCTATATGTTGATAAAGGGTTTCTTTACTTTCACGCTTATTTAATGGCTGGGCATAAGAAAGTTTTTCTTTTGATATAAGAGCATTTTGGCCTAGATGTCATCCACTCTTGTCTCTGCCAAGGGCTAATTATTATTAAGTAATCAACCGGTTAAGGTAGGCTGTGAATGAACCCAACTACCAAATCAATATTATGTTTCTCCTAACAAAACACAACCAATAATCTTATTCTACAACAAGCCCCTCTTAATCTCTGTATACTTCCTTCCTCCCTTCATCCCGACATCCCCCCTTCTTCGTCCAACATCCTTAACCTATTACTGCCCTACCCTCGTTTGCCTAACATTCCCCCTCGAACAGTCTTCAACATCCATTTGCCGATCAATACACCCTTCATCCATTTTTCCTGCTTCCTTATGGTTTCTCCCAACAATCCTTTCTCCTCGCCCACCATACACTTGCACTTGCTCCTTTATTTTCTTTTCGGTCCGTTTCACCTTCTCCACACCCACATTTCGAAGCCTCCAGTCTACGTCTATCCATCTGCTTTAATGACTACGTTTCCGCGCCGTACATAACTACGATTCATATCAAAGTTTTGACGAGTCTTTTCTTAATATCCTTGCTCAACGTCGCAGTCATCAAATCCTCCCTCCTTGTGAAAGTCTCTTTGCTTAGCGCAATTCTTCTCCTTACGTCCCAACTACTTTGACCATTTTGGTCGAAAACACTTCCGAGATTCGTACACTGTTCCATCTGCTCTAATTTTAGGCCTCCTGTTTTAATTCAGAGCTTAGCTTTTCTTTTTCTGAAAAACTGCATAACATTTATTTTAGTTATGTTGATTCTGATCCCATATCTGTCGCACTAAATTTCTAATTCACTCGGCAATGCGTTAACCCCTAGGCTGACTGATAAAATAAAGCTTGGTCATAAGCAAACCTAACTGGTTATACGAATTCCTCCCCGACTTTTATTCCTACCTCCAGCTCTTTCCATGCCTCTTTCATTATTTCCTCCCCATACAGAATGAACAGCAACTGTGATAATGGGCAACCCTGCATTACACCTCTTCGTAACATTGCCCATCCGGCCTCCCCGTTCCCCACTCGCACCTGAGCAATATGAGACATGTACAGATTGCGGATTAGCCTCCTGTCCCTCCAATCCATTCCTATTTTCTGAAATACACTCAATAGTTTTCCCCATTTCACTATATCCAACGCCTTTTGAAATCTACGAAATATGCTAATACGTCCTGATTGTATTCTATATTCCTCTCGATTAGTGATCTCATTACTGCAATGGCATCAGGGGTGCGTCTCCCATTCCTAAGTGCCCTAAGTGATCATTTGCCCTGCACTCCACCCTTTTTTTGATGATCATGAGAACAACTTAAGCTGCGTGGGATATCAAACTTATTGTTCTGTAGTCCTCACATGATATAGCTTTTACCTTTTTCGGAATAGGAACTAACACTGATCTCACAAAGTCTTCCGGCCAGAGTCCTTCCTCATAGATACTACGAATCAGCCCATATAGCCTCTTCCTCCCACATTTTCCTAAACCTTTTAGTAGTTCCGCAGGAATTTTATCCACCCCCACGGTCTTATTTAGTTTCATCTCCCTCAATGCCCCTTCTATCTCCTTGTCTAGTATGGCTGGACATCTTCCTCAATGTCATGTTCCTTTTCAATGTCTAACTTTATTGGTCTATGTTCTTTACTATACCGTTCTTGTATATATTCCTTCCATCTCTCTTGGACCTTCTTTGTGTCAACTACTATCATAGCCACCTTATCTCTAACTTTTAGCATATATCTTCCCTTCTCACTTCCCGATAGTGATTTAACCTTGCCGTATAGCGCACCAATTCCACCCTTGCTCTGCAAACTTTCCATATCCTCTCCTCGTCGAGTATGCCTGGAACCAAGCTATCTTCCTCTGTATAATATTCTTTTTCCATGTCTAACCATGTTGGCCTAAGTTCTTTACCATCCATTTCTTCTATACGAGGTGTGTCCGAAAACCAACCGACCTGCGTTCATATCCTGGCTGCAGAGCGCTCGTGCTGCCTCTGCGAGGCATGAGCGTAACCGAACTCTCTGAATCCCGTAGTTACCGGCCGGTCGCCTTGAGTCGCTCGTATATTCGTCCATCTCTCTTGGATCTTTTCTGTTTCACTAATTTTCTTACCCGACTTTTCTCTAACTGTTAACACAGATCTTATCTTTTTACTTCCCGATAATGTATAACCTTCTTATATGGCGCACCAATGCCACCCTTCCTCCGCAGACTTTCCATATCCTCGCACTGCGTCTTCAACCATGCTTCTTTTGCTTTATTTGTTGCCCTTCTAAATTTATTATTTAACTCTTTGTACTTCCTTTTGCATAACTCTGTGTTTACATTCTTCTATTTTCTTCTCTCGTCCATCTTTTCAATCATCTCGTCCATGACCCACGGTTTCCTTGTCCTTTTTCCATTGATGGTTCCAATAGTGTCTTTTGCGGCTTTCGACATCCCTTTTTTTGATACATTTCCATTTTTTCTCGATAGTAGTCAGCTCTCTTCCCTCATTTATGGTTTTCTTACAGTCTGCTGATACTCCTTCCTGACAATCCAGTTAATGCTTCTACATTCCATTTCCTAACCCATCGTCCCTGCCTTATCTTTTAGAAATGGACGCTACACTTCATAACAAATAAATTGTGATAAGAGTCGACATCCACTTCCAGGAAGCCCTGGGAATTGATCACACTGCTTCTGAATCTGTGTCTAACCATAATATAATCTAACTGATACAATTCTGAGTCATCTGGAATTTTCATGTATACCTACGCCTTTTGTGGTGTCTAAACCAAGTGTTGGTGATGACTAAATCCATGACTAATTCCTCCAACCTAAACCGTAGTCCCCCACCTCATCACCATCTCTTCCCTCGCCTATCGTCAAATCCCAATCACCTATCACTATTAAATGTTTCTCTGCAAAAAAAACCGATAATGTCCTCGTAATTGGTCGTATACCCTATCGACTTCTTCCTCCTTATAATTGCTTGGTAATAGGTGTACCTGAGCAATTCCCAAGGCCGTCTGTTTTGCTTGTACCTCTACTACTATTATTCTATCCGTTGCTTGCTCTATGTTGACTACGCTTCTTCTTACCTTTTTGATCAATATAATGGCAGCCCCTCGTTGGCTCTCGTGCCCGCCGTTGTATATTATTCTATAATTATCACTCCAGTAATCCCCGCTTTCCTTCCATCTCATCTCGCATAAACCTAAAATATCTATATTTCCTCTTTCCATCTCTTTTCCTCCTTTTTATTCTCTAATTTGCCTGTCCTCAACAGTTTCGTAACATTCCAAGTTCCTATTCTAACTAATTTTGTCTTCTTTTTCTGCGTCTTCTGTCCTGCCCCTGTCGGTTTTGCTCTGCAAGGCTTTCGTAAGATGACGATCGCGGAAACATTGCCTCTCCCAGCGCCGGGCACGACAACGGGCGATTGGCCCGAGTCCCGTAGTTGCAAGGACTCATGTTCTCTATATTATTCATCATTATATTCTTTGGAATAATAAATGAGGTGGTTTCCCGTTGCCTTCCTTAATAGTGATTTTAACGTAACACCATCACTCAATGACCGCCCACTGGGGTCAGACGCTTTTGCAGCCGCCTAACTGAGGAACACGCGCTGCGTGTACCACCTTTCGTTTGGCTCCTAACCTTCGACCCATCTGGCATGGGTGAGCCTGCCAGGAGTAACTGTCATTTCTCCCGCCAGCTTAGCTCTAGCAGTTATCGGAACGCACAAACCCATCCACCACGTCAAGATTGCAGTGCATGGGAGGGCCAATCGTTAATGATGCTCTCAAAATCTTCGATTGTGCTCATTCGAATTTTAAAATTGGCCTCATAGGGTTTTCTTCCCATGATACATCAGTTGATTTATGATAGTCAACCGTAGAAGCTATAGGTCATACTTGGACAAAGTTTTTAAACAGAACATTTGTAGGATTGACGAAAAATCATCATCGCCACTGGGCCACGGTGCCCATTAAATCACAATATCAAATTTATGGTGTAGTTGCTTTTCTTCATATTACGTATTAACGTATTGAAAACAACAGATTATTGATCTTGCGATCATTGGAGGCAACAATGAACCTAGGAGATGGAAAATAATACTCTTTCAATTAATATTTTTCAAATATCAAATAATGGCTAGTATAGAAGACTATGAACTAAAGTAAAATTTTGAGATACGGCTATCATCAAGGATGTTCTTCCTCGGTGATAGTAATACTCCAATTCAGCCAGTCAATATAAACATAAATTTATCACCAATATTTCAATCACATTTTGTACCATTTCTACGGCCATAAAACTGAAATTATGCGCTAGAATTCAGACAGTATGACTTCATTAAGACCGAGCATTGTGACGATGACACCAGGGACATCGACCTACGACCCGTCCAAACGTTACGATCAGTAGTCATACAGTCCCGAATCAGGGCACAATGTGTCAAGCGCTTACACCTTTTGTGAAAACCGCTTACACATTCACTTTAACTGTTAGCACATTCAGACCGTAATTTATTCCGACCGAAATATTTAGGCGTAATTTTATTGATATCGAAAATAGAAATGCAATTCATCGACTACTAAACTTAAAAGAGGCATGAACTTGTAGGCGGGTTACGACCTAATTTTCCCCAACATCGGCTATCTTTGGCTGGGGTTTGAGAATTGATTTTCTAGGAAATACTGGGAAGGTACACGGTCTGTGAAGTCCAAGCTTTGATTGACAGGTTTATACGAGTATTTGGAAGCCGAAACACGCAATCCAAGATTCCTTTGATTGGCGTTGTATGTTTACGGAAGCGTTTAACTTTCTGGAGTTCCTCAGAATTTTCGAAGTTAGTTCTCTGATACCGGTGTTCAAGAACAACAATTATACTATCAAGCAGCAGTCACTCTTATGATTCGTCATCTCTTCCGTATCAAAAATAATTACGTGAAAATAAAAGATTTTTCACAAATTGAACAGGATTTTATAAAATAATATGCCTTTTCTTATTTTGAAAAAGACAAATCATATTATTGGTGCGTTTGATTATACTGGGATTATACCGGGCGACAACATAACTTCCTTTTTTAAAATGTGCGCCAATCAGACTGTAGAGGTTGTAGCTAAGTAAGAGTGGTCTCATTCAACAGTTGAGGTTCTACAGTTCTTGCCCCTCCCCGGTCAGTCGCCATCATGCGCTGGAACAGTGTGGATAGTGCGTTTGCCGTCGAGGCCTAATGGATGATCTGTGATTGCAACCCAGCGGGCCTTCCGAAGTCGCTTATATGTTGCCCCGTTGGGCCCTGTTCCGGACCGGAAATTAATTGTTACATGGTAATTGTAGTAGGCCTGCAATAACATACCTAACGATATATTTCATGTTTTTTTAAAGAGCTGAAAATAGTAACGTGATTAATGCCGCGTTACATTTTGAAGATTTCGGAACGAACCAAAGAAGAGTGTCTTTAATCTAATTGAATTTAATCAAAAGATGTAATAACTTACAGAAATGGGCTATTTTGTGGACGAATAATATTGGAGGCTATACAGGTTCATTTTGCATGCGTTAAAAATAATGGTTGTAAGTACCGAGAAATTTGAGGGGACACGTCTGTTCTGGTTAATGTTAAATTAAAGACATGGATTTGAATGAAATGAAGCTAAATTTAATTTATTTTGTAGTGGAGTATATGTATTAGTTACTTGAGGAGGGCATTCTCAGCAGAATCAATTATAAAGCATATCGTAATTATACAGGATTATAAATGTATTTGGAAAAGTAAGGTGCGGAAATTAATCGGAGCAACATTTTTAACAATGTTTCGCCTCTCATTAAAAGGGACTGTGCATAAAACATTCAGGGAAACTACATTCCCATATTTTATAGCGTTTTCCCAAGATTTAATTGAAATAATGAACGATTAAGTTAGCTGTCGAAAGAAATATAAGTGGATTTTTCCACCAAATCCCCCGATTTTAAAGTTGTGGTCCACTTTGGTCAAAATTAGCCCTTATTAATCAATAAATAAATAATGATCAGGCATGCTTTGTGATAATAAACGTTTATAGTTTCTCGTATTGATAATGGCCGAGGTATTTATAAGTGAATACTTAAATTAAATGGTACACGATGAGCTAATGGTGAAAATCCTAATCACAAAGTGTATTATTGTCCGCCCCTCAAATTACCCTTTCAAGACTCTCACGTAGTAGTCGTGGAGGGATAAGCGTATCTACAAAAAGTACTAAAACAACGTGTATTTGTGGTTAAAAATGTATCATGGGCTCTAAGTAAATATTCCAGTTGTTTCGGTTATGCCTGGCAATTAATCTTTTGCCAACACCAGGAAAGTCAGTGAAGTAATTCGAAACAGATTTTCTTCATTGCCATTTTTTTCTTTGTCAATAAAGAAGAAATATGTTCCGAAATCGTAAAGCTTACTCCCCTATATTTGTAAGTCAAACTGCCCTATATACACCAATTTAATGAAACGGGGCATCACAATTTCAACACTGCCGTAGTCCCTGAAGCAAAACATATGCATAAATACGTAGGTGCTTTTTAAATAATTCAATCCTTCGAAAAAAATTCTAATAAACATTTAAAATATTGAAAATTAAGTTAATCACGCAAATATAGTTCAAGATGGTATCAATAAATAGTAATTGATTTTGGGGTAAATTTATAAAAAGGCAAAACAGTAGAAATTTCTTCACACTTTTAAAATCAGTACATTTATTATATAATTTAATAGAACACAAATCACGCACTATCTCATGAAGGCTTTTTTATACTATCGAAATTCGACGTGAGGCCATGTATCCTTGAAAAAATAAAATTGGGCGATGCTTTAAATGGATTGAAATTAATTTTACCAGGGACCTTTGATATTAAGCATAAATGAAATCAATGAGAGAGATATCTCTGTGCAGAAATATTTGGTTGATATTACTATCTAGTATGGTTTTGTATTCATAAAATGTATATTATTAGATTAAGAATAGGCGGAAAAGTTACCTTGACTTGAAGTTACATCGACTTGGAAAATGCTTTGCTGGAAAAATAAGAAATGGCAATAGAAAAAAGAAAGGTAATAGCAAAAATATTTAAGTATAACAAAACAATTAATCGAGATTTGTACTCGAATTAGTGATTTATGGCATTTTTTGTGGTGTATACTATCATATATACTCATCACTTGGCTTCGCAAGCTAAAGTAGTTATGTAGAGATTACAGTAAAAAGTATCCTTATTAATGAAGATGTATTATTAGTCAATTCTCAAATTACTTTTGTGCTCAAGTTCAACAGCAAGAATATTGACGTTTACTACGTCCAAAATAGTTTGAGATGTATTTATAAAAACATGATCGTTATCTACATATGACCTTAACCTCCAGCACCGGCCTACCAAATTGATTCTATTTCAAAAACTTTGTTTTGTTGGAGGGAATGAGTTTTGTGCATCCGAACTTGCATTCACTGTCTAAGTTAGAGACGTCTCTTTACAATTCAACAGACTAATTTCTGTACCCGTCAGCGATGGGCATCGCATCGTAGTTTTCTCATTTAAGGCGATCGTTCGGGAAATTAGCGTCGCTTGGTCTAAAGTGGGAAATCAAATGAAAGAGATTTTCGAGGAAGGGAAGTAAAATTTCACTGGGAGATCTATGAGGCAACAGGTTTTTCGAAGGACGTACGTATCGAATCGTCACGGTCGTTCGCGGAGGAAGCAGTCACCTTTGCTAAATTACGTAAAACGTCAAGGAAACGCAAAATAGGTTGGAACACCTCTTTGGATAAGACATCGCTTTACTTATTTTAGGAAAGGTATACTTGAAGAGATCAAGCATGAGCGGCTGTGGTAGTAGGAGTCACATAAGAAACAATCTCCACTCTTACAAAGACAAAGCGAAAATAAAAGGAGGAAAAGGTTTTCCTGCGTTCTTGTTTCAAAACTTTGCACTATTTTCCCTTTTGGCTTTTATCGCTTTTAAGAGATTAAGTCAATGCACAATTAAACCGTATCAATCTGAAAAGAATCAGGTACTTCATATTTTACAAGCATGTAGTTTTGATAATCCATATTATCAAGTCATTTGCCCATTTGTTATTGATTTTGTATGAAAATTCTGTGAGCATGATATTATCCTATCTAACAGCCAGTTTTAAAGTCTTTAAAACCTTCTCTAATCATTATCTCGCACTCGTCAATACTTTTTACAACCTTTTTAATGAAATAAATCTATCAATTCAATTCAGTAAATCAAGGTATTAAACTTTCCCCAAAATGTAGGCCATATGACCATATATTTACAAAAACAATGCTTGAAAATTAAGTCATTATTATTTAGCCTAGTACCCATGCAAAAATTATTCAGATGAGAAATTATTCTCCCACTAAAGTCTCCCCACTTTTAAGAGATTAAATCAATGCTTGGAAGTTGCGGAGATGCGATATTTGGCCTTTTTCATGAAGCAATTTTGAAAGTAAAATATAACAAAGAAATTATTTTCATATTCAATTGCTTCCCCTATTTTCTGACATAGTTTAAAGGGCAGCAACGGGAAATGGGCGTGAGTAGGGATGAGTCAAGTCTCATCGAGAACCATAAATTATTGTCTTTAGGAAATGTTGATAGAGCAAAGTACAGAGAACCGCGAATCAGACAACTGAGAGCAGTCGGCCTTCATTCCATTGCTTCTTTGTTATTTAATATTGTATAACACGAGTTAATATTATGACTGGGTTTAAATATTGATTTTATTTCTAAAATAAAATTGTAGGATTTTAGGGTGCAATCTCCTCTCCTTTGATCCTAAAATTTTCTTTAACGTAATCAGGTTAAATCTAATGTACCATGCCTGCCATAACCACTAACAAAATTCACCGTCTCAACGTTTTCCTTTCCTCACAAATTTGTAAACATAAATGGCAATGGGAAACAGAGATAAATCCTATCTTAGACCACATTATTTGTAAAAGTTTACGGTTCGACCAGCATTACTTGAATGATCTCCGCATCGATATTTATGAGTAACGGCCATATTTTTCGAATTCCACGCTGTTGCGGATGAGACTGATTTTTCATCTATTTGTACATAACATTCGACCACGACTTAAGTATGACAGCAACTCTGTCCAAATTCACGCCATACTTCCGACGTCTCCGCCATCGCCGTTTCCACCCAATTTTGTCCACTTCCACATTCTCGTATTCCGCTTCCCCTCAAACTCCAGCCTCTTCCATTTCGAATCCAATATGTTTTTCACCTGCCGAATTCTCAGCGTTTGGAAAGCCATTTGACCTGTCAGGTCACCTTTTCTTCAAAATATATATCGCTTTCAATTCTGTTTTATTAAAAAAAAGTGCCTTTGCTCTTTTCTGAAAGACAGCTATCTTGTCATGACCAAGGTACGAGCAGACCTGGCGTGCGGAAAATACATTTAAATTACAGCGAACATTTTCTTCAGACTCGATAGACATATTATAATTCATTATATTTTTTGTTTAGGAATGAGAATGTAAATATATCATTCATAATTTAAACGCTGTGCTTATATTTTTCTTGATGCTCCTGCTATCAACTCCAGCTCGTCGAATAAGAAATTGAAATCAATGTAATTGAATGAGATTAAATCAAAACGCAGCTTCTGGACATGCCCTCGTTATGAAACTATATGTGAAAATATGTTTTAGGAGTTAGAAGCAAAATTTAGAAAAGGGCGCTTTTCAAGCACACGAGGGGGGACCCAAAAATAACAGGAATGTTGTTATAGATTCTGTAGTTCTCAATATATTTATCTTAAATTTTGTTCACCTCCAAAGTATTCCCCATTGACCACAATGCACTTCTCCAAACAATGCTTCCATTGTTTGAAACATTTCTGAAATTCATTTATCGGGATGTCCTTTAGGCCTTCTAGCGATTTTTGTCTTACCTCCTCCACAGTGTCAAAACGCTTTCTTTTCAGGTCCCTTTTGAGTCTGGGGAACAAAAGGAAGTGACAGGGAACTAAATCTGGTGGGTGTGGACAATCGATGTCATGCCGTTTTTTGTCAAAAACTGCATCACGGAGAGGGCGGTATGAGCCGGCGCGTTATCATGATGGAAGACATACCATTCACCTGTGGACCAAAGATCTGCTCTAGAATCCTCTGAATTGAACTCCATGACACTTCAGACATCTCACAGAGTTGATCAATGGTTCTACGATGGTCTTCACGAATGAGAGCATTGATTTTGCAGACGTTTTCGCCTGTTCTTGATGTTGAAGGGCGGTCTGAACGGGGTTGGTCTTCAATTGACATTTCACCATTTTTAAAACGTGTAAACCACTCGTAGACTCTGGTTTTGCTTAGGAAAGCTTCCCCAAAAGCAGTCTTGAGCATTACAATAGTTTTCGTGGCCGATTTCCCCAACAGGAAACAAAATTTCACTGCAGCGCGTTGCTCCTGATAATCCGCCATCACGTTTTTCGCCGAAATGAAAAAAGTTGTTTCACTGAAACAGCTCTCATGGACGGAGCAATCCAGTCACAGCGACGGCGCTGCGCATACTGACGCAGGTGGCGTGAGCCTGACGTACGACCGGCCAAACAAAGGCTTCCCCCACTCTCGCTCCCCACCGCAGACCAATTTCCGTTACTTTTGGGCCCCCCCTCGTAGGGTGTGAATACAGAATATCTTTAATTTATTCGGCAACTAATTTAAAACTAGTGCATTCATATCTGCCAAGTAACAAACGAGAAAAGATTTAAACGATCTTGGTGAAAACAACGAAAAAATCAACGAAATCCATGAATCCAAGCCTTATCTCCTCTCATAATTGAAATATTAAGAGAGCAAATTCTCATAATTTATCCACCTCTTACTTAGCTCGCAACAGTGATGACGTTCTGCTGTTTACAGAAGCATTCAGGTCATAGTTGATCAAAAACTACTCTGGACGAATAGTCCGATATAAAATGCAAAAATATTCCGAACAGCAAGTTCATTTATGATGAACGAATGAAATATCCAGAGCACCATGCCTATCAAGAATATACTTAGTCTACGTATACGAGCTGTATACTTTGCGTGGCTTCGTGCTGTTTCCAATAACAGCTTGAATGAATGGCCTATAAAAAATTGAAGATCATTAAATATGACATAGAACTGCAATAATATATATAACGATAATGGATTAAATGATACAATAAAGACATTTTTCCTGAATGTCTATAAAAAGCTTGTTTCATGCGAAAAATTCTACGTTCACACCTTATCTCTATCTGTAATTAAATTGCTGGTATTTATTACAAAGAAAACATTTCAGGTCGTCAAGGGCCTTAAGGTTATCTGAATTCAAAATGGCAGTAGTTGAAGAATCTTATTTTTTCCCTCATCTAACTCGAAAATTTCCTTATGTCGAAGACATATAGCTCCTTTTTTCCGCTAAGCATTTCTTTCATCTTTCAAAAGACACGGATAACCCTTTCCGTAAATAACTGGTTAAATTTTCGAAATATTCTCCACTGCTACTCAAGTTAAATATAATTCAAGAAAATATATATGGTAGCTTGAGGAATTTTCTGGCAGATATCACGGAATGCTCTCTATTACGATTTTAATGGTAAGAATTCCTTTCAGTCAACGCCAGGGGATATATTATGAATGATTAGATGCATTCTACATTCTATTAACCCACAAAAAGCTGCAAAGTGTTATTTATCAAATACCGAGAACGTTTTGTGTGAGGGCGAATCATGTCGAACAGAACAAAACTAAGGTGCCTTTGAAATTGACTGACAACATTAAGCTAGACTTATACACTAACTTCTACACATCTCTTCTTATCCTACTGACGGAGATTTCTCTATACGATTGTCTTTGGATCAGCCGCTATTTCCTGAATCAAGAGGGAAGTACACACCTATTTAAGTTGGCTGAAAGGGTTGGGCAGAAGGAATGAAAAATTTGAGGGACAGAGGGAAGTGTTCGGGTGAGGCGAGCGGGTGCGAAAAAGGGGTTGGAAAGCATTTGCCGTACCATCCACCCCATTCACTCTTTTATCCCATTAACCGTGCCCCCACTCGCCCTCTCCTTTCAATCGCTCAACCAAAGTCCACCCACCAACCCTTCTAACCCCTTAATCATACCCCTTCCCGACCAGAGACCATCACTCACTCACTCCACGTCAATTTCAACTCCCCGCTCTCCTTCTCTCGTCAACACAACGGCGGTGCCGTGGGTGGGAAATGGGTTGAGGGGGCGAGAGGAGTTGGATGGGCTGGCGAGAGGGAGACCATACGTGGCCGAACGACTGCGCCCTCGCGTCGGCCGTAACCAACACAAACGGGCGAGAAACACACAAGCACACACGAAAACACACTTGCAGGCGAACATTCACCCGTTGCACCATGACGCGCCCCCTAGATCTCTAAAACCCTCCTACCTTCGTGAAGCTCCCCGAATCTCATCCTCTCTCATCCATCTAAACCCACTTGTATTTCTTTCTATTTCCTCTCTTCGGCTTACTTCTATCCCTGACGCCTCGGTATTTCCTTTAAAAAACTTTCATACACCAAGGAAATAACCAATACCTGTATGACAGATACCCAACCCCATCATGGATGGACTTCGCGTGACGTCCCACACCTCCCTCTTGTACCCCTGAGTTTAGAGGGAAAGAGGGGGCAGATGGCGAAGGTAATGGGAAGAAGAGAGTTTCAAAGAGGGAGCGGGTGTGAGAGGGAGATTTCTAGCGGTGAGGGAATTGAAGGGGGGATGCAGAAGTAGGGAGGGCGTCAGAGGGGGGGAGGAACGAGGTTAGGGGCGTGTGAGTTGCAAAGGCGAGGAGATAAAGGTGCTAGGCATCAAAAGTTCTCGCCACCGTCCGCGGAGCGGGAAGCGATCAGGACGGCGACAGCCCCCATTGACGGCGGCAACGACGAGGGACCCAGGGGTGACAACCTTTAAGAATTGGTGGCACAGAGGCCTGGCGGCCTTAATTTGGAGTCAGCGAATGCGGTCCATTCCGCTCAGTGCGCACTGCATTTCCGGCATATCCAAAAGTGGGTATCCAAGGACAGTCACCACGAGTTTACCATCCGCATTCTGCAATTTGCTGTTCCTCGTGAAACCTTGCGAAAGTGAGTTTTCTTTAAAGGTTTTTACAATGCGAGACCGTAGATTAAGCAAAAAAAGACTAAGATATATCGTTTATCACCATTTTGCCTAAAAGCAATCGATTTTATGGCTTTTGTATATTTCATTAAGCCTTGCAAAAGATCCTCAGGCATCGCTAGCAATCTCATTTAATGCTCAAAGCTGCACCAAAGCTGTAATATACTGCCCGAATTTCAGATGCCACTTTGTAATGAAGGATCTCAGGCTTTCCCGGCGAATAGTATTCAGGAATTTTTCTCGGGTTTCCAACCGGGTCAGGTTTCGGAGTACCGACGTTTCGATGGCTGACTCTGCCATCGTCTTCAGGGTTGAAGTGCAGAGCATGGAAATACCCGGCAATTTCCATGCTCTGCACTTCAACCCTGAAGACGATGGCAGAGTCAGCCATCGAAACGTCGGTACTCCGAAACCTGACCCGGTTGGAAACCCGAGAAAAATTCCTGAACACTTTGTAATGAGTTCTCTCGTCACTGACATCGCTGTAAAACTTTCATAAAACAAAACGTAGCATTTTTATTTGGTCATTCATATTTAGTGGAACCGATTCTGTTCTTTTAATTAGTTTTACGAATCTAGATTATAAGGTTAAGTGATTAGGGCTACTACGAAGAATATTAATACATGGACTGCTTTTATGATATTTTCATAGCGCTGAATGAAAAGCAATAATTCAGGATAAAGGGAACAACTTTTATAAATATATATATACGAGGGTCATCCGGAAAGTAGTACCCGTTCGTGAAATAAAGACACAAAAGTAAATATTAACAAACATAAAAAATTTTATTTGAAAGAGGATACTTTAAACTACTTCTCAACATAATCTCCAAGCAAATTAAGGCATTTGTCATAACGTGTGACAAGTTTCTGTATTCCTGCTGCATAGTCCTTCGCCGCCAGCTCATTGAGATACGCGAGGGACCCATCTTGCACAAATTTTTGCATAATGCAGATGGTGTTTAACAATTTCATGAACAATTGTTCGAGAAACATTGGGAAAATGCTCACAGATGTCATCAATTGTGACGCGCCGATCGTTCCTCACGAATTCGTCAACTGAGCTCACCAGTTGGTCTGTAATGACAGACGGTCTCTCCGAACGCTCATCGTCGTGTGTGTTCCCCCTCCCCATGTTGAAGTTGCGACACCACCGCCGAACAGACGACTCGTCCATTACATTGTCTCCATACACCTTCTTTAATTGGCGATGAATATCACATGGGCGAACGTTTCTTGCATTGAGGAATTTAATCACTGCCCTCACTTCACAACTGGCGGCGTTCTCAATTTTTTTAAACATTGTAAACAATCACAGAAACAACACAGGCAATGCTAGCGTCACGCAACTTGGCTCAGAGAAGGCAGACAAGCCACTGAAGCTATCTGACCTCGTCCAGCGGCTACTCGCGTCGTCAGCACTTCATGCGGCACGAACGGGTACTACTTTCCGGATGACCCTCGTAGATAACCGTAAGCTACGTAATATTTTGTAAAAGAAAGAAAAGAAGTCATAATTTAAAAACTAATCTCAATTAATAAAATGATAGTAAAATAAAAATTAACTGATGATATCCATTTAATCAAAATTAAAGTAGTCCTCATTAAATAATTTCCATCGTCATTGGTCACGGTCATTCATTGAGGCTTATTCATGCTTCTTACCGTTAAATTGATCAAAGTCAATAAACTGACGGTCTTACGCTAAAAAATTGCATATTGCTCTTTACTCTACACCAGAATTTAAATGAAAAGAAACACAAATCGGTGATTTTTTTCTCTTTGTAGATCAAAATTTTCTGTTTTCTGTCAAACTGTTTAACGAAATTCTACCGAAGAAGAGATATTAGCATCATCAATTAATGCAAATAAGGGGATAAAACAACGTATTCTAAGTCATTTAAAATAGGTCCTAATAGCCACTAAATATTTTACATCACCACTGGAAGAATTTTTTATCTATAACTCTGACTAAAAATGAATGGAGGATTTTTTTTGTCCATTCTTAGACATCAAGCGCTTTCCAGATGTGGCGCAAATGTTGAACAGAAACATTCAAGCAATTTGGGCTGGGCGAAAGAACTTCGAAGGACATAAACGGTGTGACACCGGGCACGAGTTGGATTACAACGAAGGAGACGCGGAAGAAACCGACGACTGGCAGCAAAACCGTTTCTGCGGATGAACTGCCTCATCGGTTAAGTCATCATGTGGGCAACTTTGGACCTGCTAGTGCGTCGTGAGGCCAGGGGCAGGGACTTGAGCGAGAACGTAGAGGAATGGCTGGAAGGCGTAAACCGGAAGATCGTGGCGGCGTCTGCGGACGGTGACAGTGAAGTCAGCGACAAGAAGGGTCGGAGGAAGAAAACCAGGTGTATGGGAAGGCCCGTCGGAGGACAGGGAGAGCCGGAGGATATGGAGTCCTTCACGGCAACTCGAGAGGAGGCGCCGACGACCAGGGGAGCGGATGAGGGCGCTGGGGAAGAGAAGGGAAACGATGGCGCGGAGGAGGAAAGGGGGAGCAGCAAGGGGACACGGACGTGGAATCCTAAGAAGGGGAAAAGGTTAGAGATCCCATTGCCTTCTATCTCCACGCTCACATCTTCCCGCGGAAATCCTATTTTGGCCACTCCTATTCCGTGGATAATCGACAGTCGCTAGGGTGTATGCAGGCTTGTTTGAAGCATTAATTTAATCTGATGGGCTCAGGTGGTTCGCGTCATGGTATACTACAGTACCAGGGTCAAATTTTTCTTGCAATTTGGTTACGAAGGGGATCGAATCGAAGCGAAAGTTGTAGGATCACAAGTGACAACTAGAGCGAAAATCGCATATTTTCTATATTTTACATATTGCAATTAAACTTAGATTTATATAATTTCAATAAACTACGGTAACAATATATCACAATACTAATACTTTGAGGGGAACTTTAACACATTGAATGTTATTCTGACAACACCTGAATATTATTCTGTTTCTACGTAATATACCATCTCGCACGTTAATTATTCAATTAATGTATCAATTACAATGAAGAACAATAATTTATCAGACAATCAATGGCTATATCGTTACGTTAATACTCTTGTTAATCAATGAATATGGATATATTTGTTTAGTATTTTTCTCAGTATTCACCAATAATGCTTCCTACACACGGATAAATTTTTGGCTATTACTTCGTGGAAGGTAAACAAATGAAAAAGAAAAAAGTAACCCAGGAATGAATGAAAAAACAAATACTAGAAATTAGAGGCGTTCATCAGTTATTCATCAGCTCACAATGAATTTTTGAAATGAAGATTTTCCCCAATCTCCTTTACGATTCACCTCCATTGGGTCAAAATGACTATTACATTTTTTTAAATCCCAGAATCCTTATGCCTTCCTGAATTATTTATTTACCCGTCCCTTGTTCAAATCTATGTTATGTTTCTGAAAGAATCCCCAGATTCACATTCATTAAAAACATGATAATTACAGCAATTACTTTAAAGCATGTGAGGTGAGTGTGAATTTGTGTTTATTCAGCCTATGTCAACATTTGGTCTTATTATTTCATTTCCTGCGTTTTTATTTATCAAAAAGAAGCATTTTATACTACTTCATTTTAACTGAAACAGTCTAGGTTATACCTGCTGAATTTATACAACCTATATCTTTAAAAATATTATATTATTCCCTAAAACCCTGAAGTCATATAAAGATATTCCACAATTTCAATAGCTCTGCCATGAACAATCGCATTAAGTTGTTTATTCATATGCTATGGTCGTTTGTGTAATTAAAGATGTTAGCTAAGAATTTCGGAGAAGAATGAGAGTTGAGAGAAACTTTGTCAATAACACTCAAATATGCGAGAAAAATCCCGCAATCCCGCCTGATTATTCAATCAAGGAGGTGATATCGAAATAGAAGATCTTTGCTATGGGTGATGCGGATTAATACTGTTCTTCCATAGTCTGAAATGCTCTTCTCGAAGGCATAATATGATAGATTTTATGAATATATCATCTAATATTACAAGATACAGACTGATCACTGCATTCTTATTAGTAGGCATATTATGTCTACGCTGATTTTTTAAAAGAAGTCGTCCAAAATAAACTAAAGTTATTCTAAATATCAGCACTGAGTAAATTATGTTACTTTCCATCTATGACGAAAGAGCTGTCGAAATAATTTTTCTGCTAATATTTGTAGTTAACTGCTCTTAAAAATTCCATCTCAAATAAGCCGTAAGAAGGAGTTCCTACTTCAAATTTACGTGTATATTGACAACGCCATGTGCATAAGTATAAATACTTTTGATATGAAATTAGTCTCCGATGGACCTCAATAAAAATTTAAGTGACTCTGAAGATCAAAAAAAGCTTGCTTAGAAAAATGACCTTCACTGCGCCACAAAGCACTATTTCCAAAGTGAGTAATCAGAAAATTTGTAGTTTAATTATCATTGAACAAATTAATTATGTTTCAAAAATATAAATCAAAATAATACTTCGAGACTCCAATAGTCAGTAAACTTTTGATTGTTTCTGGTTTTGAGTTTCATTTACTACAGGGCAATAACTTTTTGATATTGACAAAGGGTTTTGACAAGAAATGACAACCATGACGTGAAATTAATCAAATTTCTGGTAATTACAAGATGATGTTAAAATACATACGAATCATATAATGAAAGATCATTATGAGGTCAATTCATAATTGCTTGAATCTATTGTATATCAGGGAACGAATTTTAGCAGCAAGTAAGTGTAATTATCACTGTGAGAACGTAATAATGGTAAGTATGGACCTCTATTTGGCATGACGACTTTCTCTCCATGGGGAGCTAACAAAGACGACATTTTTCTCAAGTTTATCAAATTTTTTAGGACTTCAAAAGATAAAGTTAACCGAAATTCCAGGAACTAATATTCACTACTCAGGAAACTAAAAGAATTGATTGCTTCATGACGTGATTTAGATTAAATTGGGATTTGAAATTCGTGAATCGATTTCTATGGATATAAACTCTTTCAGGGACCCATCATAAAATTTTAATATTCAAATTAATTTATAACTGAGGTCGAAAAGCATCTAAATTTAGTGAAAAAAATGTCAACTTAGGCCATTCCTGACATTTTTTTACGACGTAATTCAGACAAAAGGAGAACTCATTAAATTTGTTTTCATTTCGTCATCCCATCGCAACGATGACGATCTAACAGTAAACCCAATTAAAGACTTCATTAAGGTTTATGGAGAAACCTTTCGTTTTTATAGGAATGATACAATGATATATAAACGTAGGTTCTGAGCGACTTATTAAATTATGTCCTTCTAATTTTAACGTTTATTTTAGTGTGCTTTTTGTAGATTTAATTGGTTTTTAAAGTAAAATCGGTTTATTTCTTTAATAGCGTAAAAAATAGATCAAATTGATTGTTTACAATACGAATCTATAGCTTTGATTTGCTATTTTTCTGGTTAACACGACCAAAAATTACTTTCATATTTTTGACTTAGAGTGATACAGGGTTCGTCCGGAAGATAAGTGTACTGAGCTCAGGAAAAAAAATTTATGACACGTTTACATATCTTAAGCTAATATTCCTCAAAATAGGACCCTTGTGAGTCGATACACTTGTTCCAGCGGCGTTCCCATTCCTGGAACGCTCCCGCGAAGGCATCATCGGGAACCTCTCGAAGACACGTCGTCACGGCCTCTTTGACGGCGTCCAAAGTCCCGTATCGCGTTCCTTTCAAACTCCTCTTTATCTTCGGGAACAGAAAGAAGTCCGGTGGTGCCAAGTCCGGGCTGTAGGGCGGGTGCGGCAGCGTTGCCACGCCGTGCTTGGCCAAGAAGTCCGACACGACAAGCGCGGTGTGAGACGGCGCATTGTCGTGATGCAGCCGCCAGATGTTTTTGATCGCTGGCCGGACGCGGGCGACTCGTTTTCACTATTGTTTTTGGCACATTACACTGCTCTGCTATCATCCGAACACTAAGACGACGATCAGAGTTCAGTACATCGCGAACTTTTCGCAAATTTTCGTCGGTGAGTGTCGTTGATGGGCGTCCAGGCCGTGGTTCGTCGTCGACCTCTTCTCTGCCCTCCACGAATATCTTGTGCCACCGAAAGATCATGTTTCTGGACATGGCTGACTCCCCGTAGGCCTGGTTAATCATACCGACAGTTTCGGTAGACGATTTCCCAAGCTTTACCGCAAATTTGATGGAATAACGCTGCTCCAAAAACTTCGGCGTCGCGTTCCGTGACGTGGGTCGAGCGTGGAGGTTCGCGTTAACAGAGCTCCTCACTACACCACAGCTCAGAGCCGACTGCCTTTTTCAGCGTCGCTTGCCAACATACCCCCCTTCAATCGCAGCCCGCCAGAGCGGTGCTGGGCGCGCCTGGAGCGGCGGGAAAAAATCAGTACACTTATTTTCCGGACGAACCCTGTACAAATATGGTATTAGGTGCATCATGTTCGATAAAAGAGAGCTTGAATAATTGGCAAAGTTCCAGCAGTTTCAATGCTGCACGAACGAGTGAAGATATCTTCATCTATAAGTTGGTAATTTTTATCCGTCCCCGCCATTATCTGCGAAAGGTTTTGACCATATAGATATGACTTAAAATGCAAGATTTAAGATATCTGAAAATATATTTTTATTCTTTCTCCACGCATCAAAATAATACGCTAACGGGGACAGATATTCGTTTTTTTTCTATATTCGACGGCTAAACTTCTATTCTTTCGATATTTTAACGTTATGATCTATTTTTTCAAATATCCAGTAATTTTTAAGAATGCCATATTTTCCAGTCCCTTTTCCGTTCTAAGGCTACCGTAAATTTTTTCCTTAAATGGAATGACTGGTTATGGTATCACTATGGTATTCGTATTACCATGTTACTTTTACTTTAATTAAGAAAAGTGGAATGAATAACGTTTCACTTCTTTCTTTGTTGCATACATCAAAACTGTTGCTGTACAAACCAAAATTTAATGACTGGCTACATAAAAATTTACGTTTTATTAGCAGTTAAAAAGCAGTGCGTTAGTGGTGCTTTAATATGGATTTAATAATGCAAGTTTTGGTATTTTCAATTTACCGATGAATTATGTAAACATACGTATATTTCTAGGCAGAATAATGATATTATTCCTTAATTAATACTGATTAAAATAGAGAATGTTAACTTCGAACCACTTTATTAATTGATTTTTTCCAAGCGTTAAGTTGTGAGTTGTCGAGCAGCGAGTCTCGTGCTTCTCATTCCTCAATGATAAGGTAAAATACTCCTTTTTTAAGAGCAGAACCTGAAAAATTACAAATCTCATAATATAACAGCGCATTTATTTTATTAGTCTATTTTACATTCCACAAGTATTAATTCTGATAACGTGATAAAGCTTAAAACGCGACATACTACTATCGCTGTCAAAATACATAAAACAATATATTTTAAAGTGGATTCGGTGAGTTTCTTTGTGAAATCACTGTACCATGATAAAAATTTTTAATTAAATTAAAGGGGCATTATAGTTGTTTTCAGACCTTACGGGCATGCCCAGTTAGGAAATTAGGCTCGTCATACGGAAGGGAATAACTACAACCTTGACAAACAATAATTTTTCAGGAGAAAATGAAAAAATATGAGAATAAGAGCTATTAGGACATGTTGTAAGAGAATTAGCGATATAAAGAGAAATCCGCTTTTTCTTCGTAGTGAAGCGAAATGAGTTACGTCATTTACTTGCTAATTGCGAGGGTTCTTTATTTCCAGGCCTCCCGGATCCTTTGTCAAAATCCTTTTCATATTTTCTTCTCGGTTTAAATGACATTTCAGCAGTCAAGGATAAGATCGAAATTTTTTCTTGGTGATTAAATAAAAGAGCTCAATTAAATCTGTCTGAAATTCTATTTTATATTTTTTGGTTTAATTTTTTTCTTGGATAGAATAAATCGAGGAACTTGGAAAACTCTTACCTTAACCGCACTTCAATCCAAAATTCGCTATTGATCACTGACATCTGATCTTCTTGCACAATGATAATATTTTTGTGCTCGGACATAATCATAAAATATGAAATTATGTTCTATAACTGTTGTTTGATACTCTTATTTTCAAAAATATCGTAGTATGTGGTTATGAAAAATGTTCTTGTGGATATCAGACGCATTGTTATATAACCATCCAATTAAGCGGGCTAATTTATTCACAATTACTTGTTAATTCTCGACTTTTAACGTTATTTTCCAGACTCAAAGCGTGCGAGGCATAATTTTAAAATATCATAACCGTGTCTATAGTTCTCATTTAGCTACACTCTATGTCTATAATCTGATATCTCTAAAATCATTGAACTAGTATAACTAGAATCACAGCTATCTAGGGTTCATCACCTCCTTCAGTAGGAAGGGCTCGAAATCTATCTATCTATATATATATATATATATATATATATATATATATATATATATATATATATATAGACACATTTAATGTAATTGAGGAGAAACTGAGCAATAGCTTAAATATGCTTAAATATACAGAGCTAACAAATAATAATTGAAGATTAAATTAGAAGAATAGCTTATCACTTACTGTTAGGCTAAAATGTGATTAATGGGCGTGTCGCTATATTTCAAAAGCCCGTTAAATATTTTCTTTGAAAGGGTTGCATGAAAGGGTATGATCGATCACCATTGCAACGTTCATGTCAAAAATTCCTTTCCTGAATTTTACAGATTTTAATTTGTTTTTTTAAACTGGTAATCAATAATTTATACCAACTCATTTTTTTTCCAATGCAGTAAATATTTCCTTATGTATATTGTTATTATTTTATGTCATCTGAAATATATTTGCAGAATTTATAATTGATTTTGAACACATTTTGAGGACCCCCTTTTTTACGCGCGTATTAACCTTTTTACCTGAGCACCTAAAAATCAATAAAGCAAGCTCTCTATTCAAGTAAGCCATCTGGTGACTTTAATTTGGACTAAGTCTCAAAGTTTTAGCGCGTTTTTCAAAATCAATGATACTAATCATTTCAATCGTCAAGTAATTAATACTAAAATTACTTGACTTCATCTATTTTTATTTGCTGATCGCTTGTACAAAACTTATTCCTACATCCCTATCGTCGGATTTTATACATTCTTTTTTTAATCTTTCACCATCCGATCGAATATCTGTCAATTAATCATACTTTTGGAGAAAAATGACAATGAGACAATAAAAATTTAGACTATAATAATGACTGTATTCATTAATTTCACACTGACACTTCCTTATCATTTAATATTGAGAAGAAGTAGGTTTTAGTATTCGGGTAAATTGTTAAGGACTTTTCACAATATAACATTGTTAAAAATGAAACGATGGACTGGATTCATCATTAGTAATGCCATCAGTCTCATTATTTGTTGAGATGTTACCATTTTGGCAATTGTGCTTTTTCAAAATCTAATCAAATTTATTTTCTCATTAATTTTTCCTCACCTTTTTTGTAACTGTTTTTTCATATTTTTACTTGTTTAAAATTTTACTTTCTCCATCTCTCTCACAATTGGCTGGAATATTTTTTATCATCGGTTAAAAATTGATACATGAGTACAGAAAAGAAGTTACAATAATATTAGTTCATCTCCTCTGCTTTACGGTGCAAATTGAAAAAGTTTCTGTCCCATCCCTTTCCTACACGAATGACAATTTTTCTATCCGCTTAACTTTAGGGCACAGAGGGCAAACAGAAATAAATACAAAGGAGGTTCTCCCACCATTCATTGAACAGCTTAGGCAAAGGTTTTGGCCAAATGCGAACCCCGGATGACGTTGAATAATGACCCGCGAAAAGGGATGCCACAAGAACCAGCACAGAACGCAAGTTAGCGGGGGAGCAGGAGAGCCACCGAGGAATCCCTAGAGCGCGTGGGGGTATTAATTGGCGCTCGGTCTTTAATAACGCTGCCTTGGACGGTGAGCGACGTCCCACGCCGCAAGTGCGCAAACTTTGACATGACTCATCGGACCCTCCGCCGTGGGCTAGGGCCTCCTCCGGTTTGAGGTGTCTTCATGTTTCTCCCGAGGTTCGGAGCCCCCGAGGGTGGAATGGAGTGTGGTGGGAGTGCGGTAGGAAGGATAGATGTCCTAGTTTGGAGGTTGTTGAATGGGAAGACGGATGTGGTGAGAGTATCCGGACATGAGGCAGATGATCCGGGGAGGACGTTGAGGGAGAGGAGGTGTCTTGTCGTCCTCTAAATTGCATGAGACGGAATGTGGACGTGCATAGGGTGGGCGTGGAGAGAGCAGAGAATAAAATCTTATGGAAAGGTATAAGGGATGGGTGGGGGGGGAGGACGATGTGGGTGGGAAAGTGGAGTAATCAAGGGAGCTAGACGAAGATACACGGGTTCGTGGGGGTTTGGAGGGAGAATAAGGCGATTGATGAGAGAATGGAGGAGGCATAATGACGGAATAAGTGGACTCTGGGACGAGGAGAACGATGTACAAAGATGGAGGACTAATTGCCGTTGTTAGGGCAGAATTGTCATCACGTTTATCTCGTGAAAAAGAGGCATCCTGAGATAGCTGAAACCAAATTTCGGGTTGAAGCATGGATTCCCGCAATCCAAAACGTATTACGATATGCATTAAAATATTTAAAGCGATACATTTAACGCAAATTGCCATTAATCCCTTAAATTATTCGGGGTACATTATAAAGTTGTAATTTAAAAAAATTGAATACAGTATGCCCTAATGTTGCCAAAGGAATTAAATGCGTGATATCTACGCGAAGCTCGGAAAATCCAATCATTTCACTGCCGTGGGGAAAAATTTAATCGAAAATGGAAGGAAAAGGTCGCTTCAAAGAGTAACTCCAAATGACGAGATGCGCAGGGATGGAAGGTCGGGGGCTGAATAATAGGAGCACGAAATAATAATAAGATTAAAATAAGACATTAAGAGAAGATTTAGAGGGTCAAGTGAGTTAAAAATCGATGCAAGGAAAACAGAAACGTGATGCTTTTTCTTGTTTAGCACCACTGTACCTCAATTAAGAGCGACCAAGAAAGTTCCTGAACCTCTTAACGAGGAAACACCAGAAGTTATAATAGAGTGTAGTGGGAATAAGTGATTCGGGCTCTTTTATACAACACTCACTTCACCTTTGACCATCGCCCCAATTCATTCCAAAGGACGCGTCCCCACAGATTTTCCATACGATGTGCAATAATTTCACTGTTGTTTCTCACACACTCGTAATTAAACATTTTCTCTAAATGGACAATATTTCAGCACATTAAATTTTGAATACGTTTCTCCAATTCAGAAAAAATAGGAATTCAAACTAACTCTGAATAATCAAGGAATCAATCGTTTAGCCATAGCAATGCAGAACAGCGTATTCACATATTTATATTTGTCAGACATTAATAAAAACTCTTTAATGTATGTGATCCTGTAACTTAAGTCAAAATTGAATTTTATTTATTATTTCATTCCATTAAATCGAGAAAATGATTCTTGCATCAGATTTGTTACAATGAAAAGAAATGGTTTCCAATAATGCCTTATTGTGACGCAATGTAGCAAAATATAATCTTTCATTCCACCCACGGTTTTCAATATTTGACGTTCTCTAGTTCTTTCTCTTGCACTTTCGTCGCAGAATAATGAAATTCGCTGCTTTTCTTTCAAATAGGATTTCGTAATTCTATCATAATCCCCCAATAATTTAAAGGAAACATGAATGCAATTTCTGCCAAAATTACATCTAAATCCCAAGAACTTTCTTCCGGGATCCTGTCGTATCCTTGTGATTCGAATATTGGTCACACGGTGTAAGGTAACTGCTCCAATACAAAATCGAAAGTTTCTTACCACTTAATCTCTTAAAATACATTTAAAAACAAAAAATTCAACAGGCCTGGAATTTTAAACACGGAAGTTCAATGTTCCAACATCAATTTAGTCCCGAGAGTTTTAAAGTCTTATACCTTCATTTATTTCAGAAGTAACAAAACAAGCATCTGAGCATCTTCGTTTCATTTTATTCTGTTGCTTTTTAGGGTGTGGTATTACAAATTATGACCAATTAAATAGAAAATGGTATTTTGATTTCTTTTTCCATGGAGGCGGTGCTTCTCGGAGTGATAAATATGTAGACGTAGTTCTTCCGGGAAATCCACGGTGATATATTTTCTGGGATCACAGACCCACCCACGCCGGCCACAACAATGGCCAAATTGTCGTCCCAGAAAAATGTACCAACGCGAAAGAAATCCCAGCACTCTGATCTTCAAAAAACCTAATAAATTGAATAGAGCAAAAGAGCAATATAAATGGGATGAAGAACGTCACAACACAACTTCCATCGTCCCCCACAGTTCCAATAGTCAACCTCAAGCACTTTGCTTCGAAAAAACTCTTTGCTGAAAATTTGCGCTCCTAGGCATTAATTTCATGTCGACGCTTGCAGGTATTTGCTAAATTTCCTATAAATATATATTAATTATTCAAACGGAGACATTTCATCTAAATGGATACTATAAATTTGCAGTAAAAAAGGTACGAATATTAATGATTATACCCGGATCTGACTAAACTTTACTGATGACATTAACAATTATTTGAATGATTAGTTCATCATAGATAATTCTAAAAAAATAATCCGTAACGTAATTTTATAATGACGGAATGAATCAAACGTTTTAATATACCAGGGGACTTTTTTCTGGCGTTTTTACTTAGTAGTAGTATAATAGGGAAGGTTACTTATCCATATAGCAGCACAATGACCCGAGGGAAAATCATCGTGCAGGGAAAATTCTTTTATAAATCTCTCTTTTCACGGTTCCTACCTGATAACCCAACCAAACGTTTCAATTAAAGAGCCGCGACTGGCTCGTTGGAATGCAAAGCGTTAAAGCCGTTTTACGGAAGCTTTATCATTTCCCTAAGGATTTCGCGTGGAGTGAGTCTTAATGAGATTCCTGCGCTCCTTTCATTGTACCTTGGGCATTCTACTAGTTACCGGAGAAAAACTCACTAATTGATTGCCAATTGTTTCTACTCGCAAAAGAAGTGCATTACTTCCATTACGACGCGTGAATGCAATAAAACTGTACTTGCGTAGTCTCTACCATTTGTGATCCATATTATATAGAAATTTACTATGGATAACTTAAAGAGTCACTATTTGAATAAAGCTAAACTGCTCTAGGGAGTTAAATAACACTCGATACCTATATATTCTTCAAGCTTTCCAGAAGCACATTAAAATATTTGCTATTGAGATGAAGGGAAATGGCATGCGTTATTGGAGAAATTACACTTTCATTTTCACTCCAATGTAAATGTGCCATTAGTCATGGCCAAAAAATAGGAAAGAATTTTACTGAGAGTAGAAGTTAAATTTTTAAATAAAAGTTAACTTATAAATTAAAGCATCTTCCTTGTGCACTATAATTCCAAGTTTATATTTCGTTTGCTCCGATTGCAATAAGCATTTTTACAACAGCATACAGGCTTTGTAATAAATTTTATTGAATGGCGTTTGTGGTCATTAAGGAATGTCTTCAACAATAATGAGAAGAGCTTCCAAACTAAATGTCTCCTCCTAAAAAAACGTTTCAGACAGGACGGTTTCGTCCTTGAACTGAGAATTAAACCTAGGAGGGAAGAGGCGTACCAGAGAGTATCTATGTGATACCGAAGACAGAAATCTTGCTTTTGCGTTCGAGGTTGTTCGATCGGGACAATTTTCAATCAGAGATTAGTCATTGATTACGTTTACTTTATTTAACGGGCAACGACTGATTAATAAAATGTTTGAAGTAATCTTTACCGCCTTAGTCTATTCTAAGGATAGAAGTCAGATGTGTTGGATCCAATGCCCTACGCCCATTAACACTTAATTTTTTTTCATAAACAATTTTCTCTATTCATTCAAATCTCAATAAACCTTCATTTAATACCAATACAAAAACCGTTCGCCAATGAACAAATTAATAACGTATCAGATTCGCCTTCAGCTTTAATTATTTGCACGGTACATTAAGGGAGACGCATATAACTTCACATGTCTCATCATTATCCACTGGCAGCAAAAAACACCCCGCATCAAAATAATGTGAATAAAATAACAATAGATTGGAAGTGATAATGACTCTTTAGCATAATGCGTGCCCCGAAATCTCTCACCAATTGAAGTACCCATCGGTCGTCATATTTACATATGAGGTTATTTTTTCCAAATTATTTTCTCGGATAAATATATTTACAATGTAAGCATTCATTGAGAATCACGCCAAAATAGAATACAAGTGACATGAGGCTTGAAAAAATAAATTTTTAGAAGAATTTTAATTTTGTAAAAAAATAAGCAGCGAATAGTTTACCAAATGCATGAAACCATTGCAAAAGATTTAGCGTCACGACTTTAACTCAGACTAAGAAAAATTGTCTTAAAATTTGTGGAAAGGAATTGTTAATATGAAGGTAAACTTTGCATTTACGTGGGTGACAAAACGAAATTTAAGAACTTGTTCTTTTCAAACAGTCACGTCATCAAAAAATCATTCTGTTCAAATGGAGGCTGGCAAGCGAGATAAGCTAACAGCAAGAAAAATATAAAACCCTGCCTATAATTGGAAAATATAATCCGAAGTAATTCGATAAAAACCAACATCGAGGAAACGGACCTGTTGTTTTTCTGCCGAATTGATCATATAATATGGCGCTAAAAAGAAAATGGGGAAAAATTGAAAAATGGCGGTGCGTACCTGATGGAGAACGAAAGTTAAGAGATAAATGGGAAGTGAAAGGCTGCAAAGGCCTAAGCAATAAAGAGCAAGGGACATAATTAGCCCTTGCGACGAGCGGAGCGTGGGAGAACGTAAAACGATTCGATCACGCACGACTCGAGTTGGATTAAAACCCTTCTTCTACTTAGCGAGCAACAACCAAATATCCACCCCAAAAAAATCTCACTCGCCCCCATTAACCACATTGCACTCCCTCCACCACGTCTCCTGCGCCCACCTCCTCCCAATTATTTTCCTCCAAGGCGGCTGTTAATCCCAGCGCTGCCTCACCCACTCCGCCAGGCCCAGCGGAAGAGAAAGAAAATCTCGGGGAACGAATACCGCCGCTTTGCTGCTTCTAACACGTCAAATATGGCGTCACAAAAGACACATTGCTTCGTCACACCCGGTCACGTCAGCCCACCCAGCCCCCATAATTATTTCGGGAGGCGCGCCGAGAGCCTCAGCGACATTACCGCCGCCACGGGGGAGGCGGAGATGAAACTTCTACCGAGAGGGATGGGGAAGAGGGAATGTTCTTTGGCCTTAGCCAGCGCAATATTAATAATCTCCTTGAGAAAAGACTTGTTTACGAGCCATTCTTTGGTCTACTTCCTCACAATGCCGTAATTTTATTGACTGAGAATCTTTCGCCCACTCCAGCTTACGTTTAAGCTTTTGAGGAAACAAATGTCTAAAAATATCATTACTTATCTGAGACAGAGCAAAAATATTTCAAAAATTAAACACTCAGCATGAGTGAAGGTTACCATCAGACCTTTACAAAAGTATCTATTCCATTTCCGCGAAAGTTAAGCAATATTCTAATTAACTATTTACGGATAAATCATTTATAATGAGAGGAGGAATATAATTCATAAAAAATATACTTAGCTATGTTCTATGTATCAGTTAATTAAAGAGAAAAATATTGCTATAAGCTTCTTGAAGTGAAAACTTCAGCCACAAATATAACATTTTAACTTAATCGTATTAATTAAATTTTCAACAACTTTCACTTCTCTCAACTACCCGAGAAAAATAGTTATGAGGAGACTCGAGGCTCAAGGAGAGTAAAGAATTTTACTTTCAATTGAGTGAATAAGGAGCAGTCAAATACAACTCAAATATCGTCAATGCGCTCATCGTAAATCAAGTTGTATATGATCTTTTTATCCCTCTCCGCGAGCCTGCAACCTTGACGTGGCGGATGAACGTTTTTTCAATGGTGTCAAGAAGTTTACTGGCAGTGGTAAAGATGAGTCCTCCTGGCGGTAGGGTCACCAAATTTATAAAGATCGAAGGCTTGGAGTAAGAAGAAAAGGAGTTCATGCAATCGATCTTTTCCTTAGTGAGATGGCTGAAAAGGCGTTTGACTCCTGTGCTGAGTCCAATTAAGGGACTTCATTATATCGGAAGTTATTGAGAAGGAATGGAGGGTGGGATAAAGGCTCTAGTCATAACGTTGAGGTGATGAAATGCCACCAAAATCGAGAGGAGCAAAGAGAAAGGACATGTGAAAGTGGAATGTGTTTCTTTCTCAATAAAAACTAGGAAGGAGTGGGAAAGGGTATGGAAGTAATAAAGGGAAAAATCATCAAAACGTAATTGCAATAATTGAGAGTATGGGAGCAGTGAAAGTAAAACAATCATCAAAAAGTAATTTCAAGGGGTTCGGGATGGGCGAAGGCTAACATACAGGATTTCCACAGAGGGCCCGAGGGTTCGAATCCCGGAGGCGACAATGGTATCCCGATCTCTACTTGAGGTGCTTTGCGGAGAGCACTTTGAATGAGTACTACGTCCGTCAGATGGGATGTTTAACTGCGGACCACTTGGCGCCTTAAGACAAGAGTAGTCTAATGCCGACGCCAAATTTCTCTCCACCCTTCCTTTCCCATCCATCCTTAATTGCGCAAATGGCCTCAGCTATCGGTCGCCTCCTATAAAACTACTACTCGTAATTGCAAGAATTGAAAAGATAACAATGAGAACACAAATACGAAAAGTAAGAGGAGGGATTACAGAAGAGTTGCAAGGAATATAGAGATAGTAAGAAATAGAGCACAGTAAAGATGCATTTCTGGAGAAAAATTAACAAAATATTAAACGATTAACCAAGGGGCAAAATCCAATAGCACGTACGAAAAGATTGCACTATCAATGTAATGACATGGCCAAATTCAGTAGAAAAGGAAAGGGCTAAATATACGCAATATGCAATAACAGGGAACAATTGTCTTACGTAAGCACCGATATCAATATCAGGTTCAAGGTAAAAAATATTGAATGGAACTGAAAACGATTCGGTGAAGATAGAAAAGATACTGAAAAAATGTAGTGGTAGAAATATTAAACCAGTTAATTTAGTTATATAAAGGTAATACGATGTGGACGAGGTACGCCTGGATCCGGAAATACTAGATAGACTGAGCAGGCATTATGAGAAATGAGGCAAAATAGGTAGTTAAAATAGATACCATCCCCGTAAAATGACTCAAGACTATTGGGAACAGAAATGGAACAAGTTTCTCCCTTGAATTGAGAGTGAAGGTTATGGCAAGAATAATGGAAAATGATGAAAATATTTCAATGAATTTCGTATTTTGGTTTCAGAAGGGTCGGTATCTTAATGACGCCACTGCAATAATGGCAACAATGATAGAAAGAAATGGTGAAAACAGCCTGGATTACTTGGTTTGTGCATTATATTTCGAGACAGCTAAAAAGTGGAGAAACGATGAACTAATAAAATTGTAGCAAAATATAGGAGTAAATTTGAGTACTAGGCGACTTATATATGCAATAATCTTCACTACGAAAATAGTGAGGGGAGAAATGAAATTAGCAGTCATGAACAGAGGAATAAAAAAATGTTTGGCATACCCACCCGTGTAGTACATACGTACCGTGTGTACGGTTGATATTATTTCAATGTTATTTCATAAATTAATGTGAACAAATGTGAGAAACGTGGAAAGGGTTCAATGTTTAAATGAAAGTAAGTGGGGAGCTGATAACGATATTATATTTCCAGAAAACAATATTTATTTTTTGATAACAACGATATCATTAAGAGTTATGATTAATAATTGACACTAAAAATATTCGGGAAAGATGACAGAAAAAACATTATGGCACAAATATTAAACAGGTTTCAACAAACTGTGGGAGATGCCAGTAACTTTTAACGGAGTCATCCGCTGATATGCATTTCAATAAAATAATTTCAGAGTGTAAAAATCATTTTGGTCAAGGTGAATGATTTTTACCCTCTGAAGTTGTTGTATTAAACAGGTTATCTTAGATGTATGAATGTATATTAAAAGTTGCTGGGAATGGAAAATTTCTAGGAAAAGATCCTTTCCGACAAGAATTTTTGTTGCCATTTAAGATCAACATTATTTTATTTAAAATATTTTAAATTAGCCTTGCCAAACTTTAGTTGGTCAATCAGTCAGTGATTTTTGAGAGCGTTATGGAATCAGCGTGGTAGACAGTGGATGAGAAAAAATAAAAAAAATATCAGAGGAATGGGTTTCTCATAAGAAAAAATTTTAAGATTAAATTATGGTATGAATTATAAGAGTGGGAAAAATTATATAGTGGGGTATTACGTTGAATCGAAACGGGTAGAAAAGAGAAGTACGAGATACGATAAAAAACGGGATTAAAAGAGATGTTTTCTGGTACAAAAATGGGAGATTAATAAATTTACCAAGGTCGGAATTATAAAGATTTGATGACGGGGGTTCTGATTATAGATGTTGATAAAAAATCAATGAAGGCGATATTAAGTGTGGCTTTATCAGGTCCCCAAACATTGGTGTCCATCATGAAATATTTCGAAAGATGGCAATCAAGTGAAGTGGCGTCCATAGATGACATCTCTGAGGTAAAAATCGAACTCATCCCAACTCAAAAGCAAATAAGTAAAAGAGATTAAACAAATGTTGACAATCATGAAATCTTTTTCAGGGGAAACGTATGCATAAGATTTCTTGATGGATGAAATCCCTAACAGAACCCCTAGTCTTTAGGGCAAAACGACGAGTATAGATTAGAGAAATTTGAGTTGCCACAATGCCAACGAAAGAAAAATATAAACCAGATAGAGAAAAAAATATGTGAAGAGTCAACAAATAACAAAGATGAAGGTTCTAGTGAGAAATATTCAGTGGAGTGTAGAAAATTTCGTACGATAGAACGTAATGAAATACCAATACAGTGGTGAAAAGGGATGAGAATAAAATGATTTTTAGGCAGCATGAAATTTTGATAGCAATGAAGAGAAAAAGAGTCCCTCCTGTCAGCAGTACAATGCTCTACCCCCTCGACTACCACGACCCACTTTCACTTAATATGGAGGGAATATTAAAGGGCGTTGAAATTCCATCCCGAGCGCGACTCTTGGTTTACTGAAAAAATTTACCGACTGCTTATTCAAAGTATCTATTCAATATTAAGAAAATATCTTACATCTATTACGGAATTCATTGTTTCTCACTTCTTCTTCCCCTCTGACCTATACTACGTACTTATTTTACCATTCCACTTATTTGTCACTCTCTCTAGTCTCGTAGATGATTAAAAAGAAAATTGCCAATAAAAAGAAACTGCTTTTGGCAGGTAAAATTAATGTGTACAGGAAACATAGGTTGTGCATGGAGGCTTTGTAAGTGACGTGACAAAAATTATTAATTGAGTGGACGTGAATAAGGGCAAACGAATTGAAATCATTGGTTAAATTAAAGATGCACACGAACTACATGAAATACACCAAGAACATTAACAATACAGAATAGAAGTATGAATAATGATGCCATAAAAAGGTCAAATAATGAACCTCCTTTATTTTTCAGAATTGATCACGTTTCAGTGGAATAACAAATAGCTGTGTTTATACATATTTCTAGTCTATAATCGGTCAAATCGAAAGACAACACCATTTTTATTAGTAACATCGATACTTGATTTTGAGTGGTTCAGAAAGCTAAGATTGCCGTCTAAATATTATTATCAGCATGCAACGTAGGCCATACATTTAACGAGATTAGGATCAGTAAAATTGGGAATCGTCGACAGATTTACTAGAGCATGCATAGAGTCCCTAAAGTCAAAATATAATAATAAACAAATATTTATGTCTTTTACGTTTACATTTGGCTATATGCTACACCTTAAATACTTTACACATTCATTCAAATAACTATTGGTAATGAACTGTAACTCATTATATGCATTACGTTAGTTTACAAAACAGTTTTTTTATATCATATAAAATAATTCTTTAGAAAACACCATACCACAATCAGAATAAATATTACAATGTTAATATCCAATCCATAGCCTAGCAGCAATAATTAGAAGAAACTTCTTTATATTGTCAACAGAATTTACTTTGCATTCTGTTAACACATGAATCATTTTATGGTAAAGATAGATGAGACGCTTCATTATTCCGTTCATTGTTTTATTTCTTGTGGTAATCAATCCTTGGAAAAATCCCCGCTTGATGGCGGGAGTTAGGTCGTATCATAATAATTTCAACGAGGGACCTTAAGAGAACATTTGAAATACAGTCATATAAATCCATTATTTACCTAATGTATTACTAATCATCTTGCGGTCTTCGATGACTCATACCTCAGGAATTTGTGATTCAATATCAAAAAATAAGGTCAAAATAAATGTGTACTCGTCTCTTGTACTTGACGTCCTAAGCAACATATCAAAAGGCTCAGACATTCTTGTGCCGGGTTCCCCATTTTTTTCGGGACCTTAAGTCCCATTGCCCATAAAATGTTCATAAAGGCTTCAAAGATAATGCCCAACTCGCAATGTAATATCCCAGTTAATCTGAAATGGCCTTAAATAAAGATAAAGGTTTAATTAGCTATATACGAGTAAATTATGAAAAATAGCATTGTTTTGTGATTGAACAGTGTCAGACGTGGCGACATGTAAAAGCCATATTTTAGTAGTTCTTGTAATGCCGATATAAAATGCCTCATAACTCGAGGAATAATGAAGAAAACAAAAATACGCTTCCCTAAATGTATTTCCTATTAATGCCCCTTTATAGGCATGTTAGTTGCACCTTAGTCAAACTATCCATTATGATGTTACAGCGATTACTCAAGTGGCATACGCGGGCTATGCGGCGCCATCACTAGAGAAAGGACCGTACAATCGTTGCCCCGCATTTATTTATTTTATATTATTTTGCTGTGATATTATTTAAAATCACAACTATAATGAGAGGAAAGAAGCAGCAGCTATAGTAGATATCGGATCCTTTACAATCTGATTTCCTGTGCAATCAATTGTCTTGTTCTGTACAATCATCTACTTATCCATGATTCAGTTTTCTTCAGTACTCATCTGCTTTATGTTATAACGTTTTATATGCGGGGTATATGTGTTGCATGAACATTCTATTGACTTTGATTGGTCTAGTAAGTTTGTGTGTGCGAGAGGAAAGGCCTGACATCACTTAAGAAAACTAGTGTTTTGAGGCCAGATGGTCTCGCCCATTTATTCTTTCTAGTATGTACCAATAGTGTTTTTGTTTCATGACTGTCAATACATTTATCTGTAAAATTGGCACATGGAGTTTTGATAAAATGGAGTATTCTGCTGTTCTCTGGGGCGTGAAAGCGATTTAGCAAAGTCTCGAGTTTGGTAAAACTAAGGAGATGGTGTTATAAATAACTAAAAAATGATTTTCCTTTTGCTGTATTTAAATGAATAAGTTAAACTTTTTTTACGACTACGCTTAGAACAATTGCCAAATTTAGAAAATTAATATTAGAAAGAATTATGTCTTCATTTTTTTAGGGTGAGTCGAATTTGAAGAACTGGGGCTCTGTAACATTTTCAAATGCGAAAAATCGTTTTTTTTTCTCATGGACAATGATCGGTAAAGGTGAGACTTCACTCACCGGGACGGTTTATACTCGCCCGTTTGGGCAGTTAATGAGCATTTCGGATAGATCGAGTTTGAGAAACCTAATTAAAAAGGTGATTAGGAAATATATAACGACAGAGGAATTAACTACTGCTACAGTATATGTGACATACCATTGCTAGCATTCTTGCAGTAATGAAAATTAAATTGATCATTCATTTTTTTACAATGCTGATTCCTAATTTATCTCTGATTATTTTCAAATTATCAATTCAAATGATTAGCCAACCTCATTATTTCACTCTTCGGAAATAATTTACAATATTACATAGTTAATTGAAAACTCATCCCACCCTTGACTCTCCAAGTATCCGCGTAGAAGTGGATGTCTTACACGTACTCCAACATAAAATTTAATGACTTTGAATCATTTTTATGTGCATTTTAGTCGCTCTTTTAATGAAATAGGAAATGGCAGCGATAGAATATCATTCATCCAAGGTATGTTTACCTAATTAAAAGCAGCTTTTGCACGATACCTAGCGATTACTAACTTATCCGTATCACGAGGACTTCCTCTTCACTTTATTCCCTTATTCAGTTCTTCGAAGCTTTTACATACATTGTTTCTATCTAAAAATCAATATTTCCCTATTTATTTCAAATGAGAAGTTAATAAATAATATGGAGGCAACAAATAAATATCACTCAATGCTCTATGTTTTCGTCGACCTGGCAACATTTCGAAAAATTCCGCGAACTTTCTCTCCTAGTAATCAAAGAACCTTGTGAAATGATTTAAATATCGTGGTTGGGTAATTTTGAGGACCGAAAGAAGATAAACTGTGGGCAAAATTTTCATAGGGAAAAGGCTCTACGTTTATTTAAGTAAACAAAAATAAAACATAAAATTCTGAAGACAAGCAATGAAGGAATGGCTCTGAAAAGTACCCGTAATCCGTAAGGGAAGGGATGGAGGAAGAATAAAAATAATGATACCCGACACCAAGATTATAGCAGAGATAAAATTTTTATTGGAAAATAAAACATGGGATGGGTCGGAATGGAAGAGAAAGCTATGATTTGTGAGAAGACGTTTGATTGACCTTCGGAATGACCCACTTCCATAGAATATATCCCGAGAAGGGTTTCTCCTGGTAGTGAAGGCGAAGGATATTGACTGGTAGCAGATGACAATCTCAACAAATGACCCTCAAGTACGCCTTTCAAAACTTTATCTACCACAGATTATCTGTCACAGTGTGTATAATTGATGAGTATTCTATGTGTTTTAAGATGGTAGTACTATACATTTAAAATATAATGCCAATTAGCTAGTAAAAGCCGAGAATACAAAAAATAAATATTAAAAACCTGTATACGATTCGATAAAGGAACTTAGCTATTTATTTCTAAAAGAAATATCTAAAGGAAAAGTAATATCAATATTAAAACTTAGTGTAGTGCCAGATATACTGCTAAAACAAACAGAATGTTAATCAGCACCACCGAGAAATAAAGATAACTGGAAAGAAGAAGTGGATAATTAAGAGGTTCCGGTGTCTTATCGAAATTTCTTATTTTAAGATTTGGAAAGGGAGCCCTTAATTATGAGGGAAAAGGCGAGGTAATAGCGGTATTCAGATGCTCCGTCGGCTGAGATAATTCCAATCCCTTATTTTCTAAATTCAGAACACCTATAGGTTGACGGCACAACCTTCGTGTCATCAAAGAAATTTGGAATTACACAATTCTCCTTTTCTAATTATTACCCTCCTCGCCTCATGAATATCTCAACTTCAACAGCATTTCCAGCGTACGTGCTCCATCGTGACCTTTGGCTGGAGTGAGTAGATTACCAGATAAGTTCATATGGTACTGAAATTTATGTGGTGTTGCTTCCTAAGTGAAATGATACTCTATTAATAAAGGCATACAATTTTCGCACAAAATTTCACGACATGGCATTTCTGCCTTCATTAAATATACTGGCATAATGCCACATTGTTTTCATAGTGCTGGGTTTCATATATGCTACACAGTGAATAGTAAATCTGATGTAATTAGCCTTAGATCTTTCCACTTAAATTTAATATTCCACTACGTAAGTAAGAAAATTCTTTTTATGGAAATAATATTTCAATGATTCCATGACTAAACAAGTAAACTTTACATACGAAACGTACTGCAACGTGAAAAGTTCAAGGGCGTCGAAACATCATTTGGCCATTTAGTAAAAGCTAAGCATCTCTTTCCTCTCTTTCATCGGTTGAGTAGCAGACTAGCTCTAGTGGTTAAAAAATAAATTAGTCATCCATTCGAACTTTCGAATATTAATTCCATTAAGTATACTAATAACTGGTGCTGGATAACTGCAAAACGAAGAAAAATCAGACAAATTACAACCTAGGATGGATGAAGGAAAAATCGTAAAGTGACATTTTTGTGAACATTGTCTTTAAAGTTTTAGGAATTATTAAAATGAAAAGCCCTTAACAAGGATATCTTTAGGTGACGTTGAACTCTCTATCGGATGCATCTATCGTATGTAAATATGCACAATCCATATTGAGGAAAATTATTGAAAGTTTGAGAATGAAAAACTTTTTGCTAGAGAAACTACATCATGGCTATTAGGCCAACTAAACGGAAGAGTATCGTGAAAATTTGTGTTTTTTTCTAGAACAAAAAGGGGAAATTCTGAGAGAATAAGCGGTTTAAAAGTTATGAAATCAAATGTATAAAATAATATTTCAAGCTGAATACGTCGTTGATGAAAGTGAAACACTGGAATATACACGTAAGGGGATAAGATTAGGTGAAAGGAAATGAGGCTTCAAAACGAAAACCCTTAGAGCTAATTGCACTAAAGAAACTAAAAATTCCTGTAGGCCTCCATAAGAACCAATCTATCATTAGAAGTAAAAGTTGTGGCACAGAAAATATCCAATTCTTGAGTGTCTATCCTTCTATTGGGTCAAATTAAGTTTTTGAAAAGTTTATTCACATATCATAGGAATGAAATTAAGAAGGATTCTCCAACAAGATGAATTGAAATTTAAATATATATATTGTGGGGAAATATTCCTGACCTTAAATTTGTCATAGGAGTAGTATGCAAAACGCTTTCGCTTTTGTCAACTTTGTAATAAATACAAGTGATGAGTCTGAAGAGATAAATCCAGACCGTCGGTTAAGTGTGTGCATGATTGCAGATCGTATTGGCATTGATAAGATGACAATGCACACTACTTTTACCGAAGATTTGGCGATGCGAAAGACCTGCGCTTAAGTCGTCCCGATGGTCTTGACCGACGACCAAGATCATAGTCTAATGCCTGCTTGCAAAGACGTTCAACGGTATCGCGACGATTCCCCAACAAGACTTTTGAGGCATTGTAGCACTACCTAAAAGAAATCTATTTTTCCTGAAACTTTTCCCGATACTTTTTATACAAAAAATGTATGAAAAAAATAAAATTAATACAATAGTTATGTCTCCCGACTTTTAAGGTCCAATTCTTAGCAATGTTCGTGGAAACTAGGGGAATTTTTCTTATAATGACGAATGTCCACTGCATATCACCTTATTCTGTTGAATGTATTCTGGAGTTTTGTTGCTGACAATGAATAGTAGCATTACATCAGAAATGTACATGTACTATCAGAAATGGAAGACACCAGAAAGTAAGAGTTCCAGTAAAATAAATTGCTCTGTCGGATGAAAAGTTAGTGTGGTACGCAGGTCTGAAAAATTTCATTGAAGAATAGAGCAGTGAGGTGGGGACTATAAAATCAGTAGAAATAAGAATGAACAGGTAAAAGTGGTACTCTAATGGAATGATTAGAATGGAAAACGGAAAGAATCCTCTGAGAAATTTCTATGAAGAGGAAATCTGCAGAAAACTACAAGCAAAATAAGACTAACTTATAGCAGTCTCCAAACACACCAACCTACAGAATATATTCACGGAAGTTAGAATAGTTGGAAATAATTGCTGAAGAGACGCAAATGCAATGAAAGTACGTTGAAAAGAAAATAAGATATGCAAATATTAAATGGTTTAAGTGACTAGTAGTGGTAAAACAGGAAGCGCAAGTGCCTTAAATTTCGAGTAAGTAGCGGCTAATACGTATTAAATATTGGACATTTTATACAGTAATACCTATTTGATATTTATAAACTTTGCAGAGAAAAAAAATAATAATTTGGAACAACTTTATTTCGTCTGATATCGTCCAACTACCCAAACGTTGAGACAATTATGACTAATGCTCTCTTATTCAATAATAAATCATGTCAATTATTTCTTTAATTTTTCATTCTTAGGTATATTTGAACTCACATGTGCAATACCCGACTGCACATAGGCTTGTTACCAATTAACATACCGAAATAAAACAATAGAAAGCCTTTTCTGCGATATATGCTTTTATAAATGTCATTTAAAAACACAAAGGAGGTTATGTTGATATTTATTTAGATTTAGCAGAAACAAATAGCGAATCGGCAGGCAATTGCAATTACAATTATTTCAGTTCGAGGAAATCGTATCGGAAATCCTGTCAAAGTATAGACAGCAAAAAAAGTCAAAATAAACTTTATTACAAATTGGCCATTTAAATATAAAAATGTGTACATTATTCCTTAACAGTAGTTTAAAAATTAAAATATCAAGTCCATATTAAATGAGTTAATGAAGTTCCTAAAATTGTCCATTACCACAAATGGCTGCGTAGGTTTTCGCGGCGGCGGTTTGAATAATTCTGCATTCTCGGGTTTCACCGCGTCGTTTTTCGATGCTGATAACAGTTTCTTCATCTTCGACTTGAAGACGCCGAATGCAACTTCGGCGAAACTGTTGTCAGCATCAACGACGCGGTGAAACCCGAGAATGCAGAATTCTTCATTACCACAAATGTTCCACATTTTTGTGAAAAATTACAAACTCATTTAATATGGACATCAAACAATTCCACGAAGAGAAGCCTGAAATTGTAAAGTATATCAAATATAAAGCTATAACTGCTCTGTATATCACTCATACGGTATGTCACAGATCTAAATATGACATGTAATGACATCTATTGCTAGTGTCATTTGACGTGAGCTTCGATATCTGTTTGATCCGTCATACAAGCACATGAATTGGGCTGGTATAAATAAAAAAAATACATCACCATAAAATCGTAATCTCTAATCTATACCGGAGAAAATACCCATATTTCACTTAACCACGCAAAGTTGGCGGTTACGGCTTGGTGCCATTTGGGGCCTTACACTTAAAGGTTATGGAGGTATATGGAAATCCACAAAATGTACGATGAGTTTGATTTTTCCTTAAGTTCTGAGATCTTAGCACCAGGGTGCGGCAGCTGGTCGAGGACGTCATTTGGGAAGATGAGAAGGAAGGTATCGTATGAAGAACTGAAGGGAATATTTGAAAGGAAATTTTGGGAAAATGACCGAGTGCGTGAAGGAGAATGGCCGCCACTTAAGGAGAAGTTGGGAATGAGAGGATCGGGGAAAGAAAGGATCGGTGGAGGAAGGATCGGGAAAAAACTCGGCTTTGGTATTTGAATAAGAGCCATCAAAATGCAGTAAAGGTTTATTGGTGGAAATAATTCAGGCAATGTACCTTAACCAGCGAATTATATGGTACGTAGCCATACTACGAATTTGTGCTTTACGTTTGTAAACGCTCATGTCAAACACTCTTAATCTTAAAAAAGTCCTAAAACCCCAACTCAACCTGACGGATAAAAACTATAGCCCGCGAAATAATGTAATCCCTTAGAATTGGTCAAACGCATCACGCAAATGAGAAGAATGATGAGAAATAGCGATCAGGAGGTAAATCTACCTTCGAGATTTAAATATGAATCATAATCGCCGGATGAAAAGGTTCTAACAGTATAAACATTGTTGGTCATTGGAAATGCTCTCTTCAGGAGCCAGGAAACGATAATCCACATTGGAAAACCAATGGGTTTAACAGGATTAAGATGGGAGCTCTAAGGTCTAAATAGATACGATAAATGTTACTCAAATCGCTGTAAAAATTTAAAAACTTATATTTCCTAATAACGAGGGTAGGCTGAAATCTAATGCACACATGCTTGTAGATCACAAACAAAATGACCTTCAGAATCCCTCCTGGTGGCTTATGGAAGTAACATTCCCTCTCAACATGCATGCGCAGGTTTGAGGTCGTTTCTTTCATCCAGTGTATTTCGAGAAGCGGAAGTATGCAGACGTTTTCCACGGCTATGTCAACGCGAGTTAAACAGAGTGCTGTTATCGAACGTTTAACTACTGAAAAAGTGACTCCTACTGAGATTCATTGTCGTTTAAAGGCTGTTTATGGTGACGATGCTTTTGATAGGACTACTTTAAATCGATGCGTGGTAAAATTTCGTGGTTGCGAGCCTGGAAAAGCTATATTTGTTGCTGAAACATGCAGCGGAAGTCCGATCACTGCCACAGACGATAAACATCACAGAATCGTCGAATATTTGATTGAAAATCCGGCGAATCACTCAAAAGCGTATAGCAAACCATATTGGGATATCAAAAAGATGAGTTTGTCGTGTTAAATGCAGCCTGGTGCCAATAACCTTGCAACATGGCATCGCTCGTTCACACAACTCGCGCGCAAGTGGAGAGGCTCGGCGAAACCTATAATTTGAACCGATACCACACCCTCCTTATTCCCCCGATCTTGTGCCTTGCGATTTTTATATTTTTTCTCAATTCAAGAAACACCTCAAGGGTGATCATTACACCTCGGACGATGAGGTGATGGCAGCTGTCAAGTCCTGGATCCGAGAAAAGTCGGAAGAGTTTGTCAGTGACGGAACGAAAACACTTGTTATATGTTGGGAGAAATATGTTAGCCTAAAAGGTGACTAAGTTGAAAAATAAATATATGATTTTAAAACTTAAAAATTTTACTTAAATTTACTTTTTGCCCAATCTTGCTATTTATTTTTGTCCTCGCTCTACAAGCATGTGTGCATTACTTTTCAGCCTACCCTCGTATATTTAATAATTATATCTTCTGTTGCTATTTGCTAAAGTGTATCCGTTTTTAGCACCAAAAAGAACGTAAAATTTCATCAGTGGCTATTCGGTAAAAGTTGCTGGTGTAATTTAAGTGTCGAGTTAACGATGCTTGGAATTTATGGCTTCAGTGAAATAGCAACAAAGGTAGCGTTGCTCTGCGGTCGTCTTTTATCTTTATGATCATACCATACTCCCTCCAAATTCCTTGAAAATGGTGCTCAAATTCAGGGGGACAAAGCGAAAGATTTAGATCCACTTGCAACACGTCTTCTTGCTCTATTGAATCAAAGAAGAAGGTTATTGGATTGGTCGTGTCGAGTTACGCGACAGAAATATTGTACCCTAATTTAGAGTTACCAAGGACGCTGCACTAAATGTATGCGATAGATATTGGTGTCAGGCCTTAATTTTCATCGATCAACAGCAATGTAATAATAAATACTCCCAAACATGTAAGGATTTCCCCAAATAAAATAGTAATCTGCTACGTGCATACAATTATTATTTGACGATTGGCGAGAAAAAAATTGTTATTTTTTGGCAAAATGAATGAATAATCCATAACGTTATCATATAACCCTAATCATCTTCCAAAAGCAGTTTCTCTGACGATTGACAATTGTCTTTTTTGATCGTCCTAGTGACTACTTGATTTATATCATGAACTCTGGGAGATTGGTAGAAAGGAAAAGGAATTATAAGAGAAAGAGTTGAACACAAGTGGTATGGTTAAAGGAGAACGCAGTATACGTCAGAGGAGAATACACAAGGAGAGAGAAGAATATTATTTGAGAGAAGAATATTAGATCCCAGAGACTTTTTCAATATTAATTAGATACTTTTGCTACGTAGTCAACCAATTATTTGAAGTAACCCAAGAGTCACGCTAGGGTATGGAATTTCAACACTTCAACCTTTGATAATTCCCTCCATCAATAGCAAAAGCTTATATATAAAATATAAAAGCTTATTTTTGCTCCAGCAGTTCCGAGCTTGATTTCCACCATTAACTTTTTGCCGTTAGATTCTTAGTTACTAGTGCCACTCTCCATAGCATTATCAGTTCATTTTATCTTTTTCGAAATGGAATTTCAATTAAACCACTTTTTAGTGTTTTGAAAAAAATTCATTTCACACAACAGCGAGTTTGCTCACATCAACCTTTATTATTAATTATCGAACAACGTGAGCTGCTGGACAGGAATCCCTTGCATCTATAAGCTGACCAATAGTTTTAGAAAACATTATTCAAAGTGGCCAATCTTTAATTTTACCTTTAATTGATTGGTACATTATGGCGTACCTCAGGGTTAGCAGCTAAATCCAATAATCTGATTTGAGTGGTTATGCACTGGCGTATTAAATTAATTAAAAAACAGAAATTCTTTGCGTAATTGTATTACAGGCATAACTTTTTGATTATTTCATATCCGCCAGTAATATGCAACCACAAACTATCCGTGATTTAAAAATATGTCATGAAATGTAAGAATCACATGCATCGTGGTGACAAACGTAAATAATCCGCACTTTCTGCCATAAAACTGCTTCATTTCCATTGGTCAAAAGAACCTTTTTCTTTTGCAAAACTTTCACCAACATATGACGTCATGCATAAGGTATTAACTTCGCTGATCTCGTAAACTTCTCGGGCGTCATAAGTGCCATCGATCGTAACTGATGCCATTTGCCGATACCGGACGCTTGTACGGAATAACAACCAATATCATTTTCAGATACCGTCCGAGGAATGGCCCCGGGTGGTTTACGAGTTCTAACGATAAACGACGAGTTAACGAGCTCAGAAAAAACTTTTAAATGTTCCAATGAGGATTATCGTTGCAAAAATATAATTTAACGAAGAATGGGTTTCAACCAATATATTCTTTAAATTATATAAATGAGGTTCCTAATGTAGTGCATTGTTCCTCTTTCAAAAGAAAAGTAATGCCAGTTCTCAAGCAATATTAAAAGCAATTAGATATAATGATCATATATATATATATATATATATATATATATATATATACTGCCACAAATAAATCCATCCGAATTACTTTCGCAATCATTTTTCATTTTATTTTGTTCAAAGTAAGTGTTGCGAAATTAGGAATTATGATTTCATACTATCTTTTGTATTTTGAGCTATGAATTGAATTGAATGCATTTAATGCCTATTTAGTGTGAATTTTAGGCCCTCATATCGCAATCACAACAATTATACGTTAAAAGTACTGCATATTGAGCAGTCTGGAAAGAGTAAATCTGACTGAAGACGAGTATATGCTAGCATATAAGCTCTCGTATGAGACAAGGATGGACTACAGGCTCCTTTTCAATGGGAAAAGTCAATTTTTGTCCATTTACGATAACGCGCATTCGAGGATAACTTGCCAAAGAGATAATGAGTTTATATATGGAAATCATGAGGCCTGACCCAACCATAAATACTACACCGAGTTGTTCAAAATGAGATAAAATTTCATACACTAAAAATGTAGGGTGAATCATAAAGCAAAAGATGGAATGGCAGTAGATAACACTGTTGCATTACAAGGGAAATTATATTACCTTTATCCTTTTGTCTAATTTGGCACACTATATCCTCTTGAAATTTGCAAGGTTATAATATCCATAAAGGGAGCGAGGGTAGACTAGAGGCTGCGTGTCTGGTTCGATTCCCGTTACCGGTGAACATTTTTTAGCTTAGAAAAAATTTGTTAATGGTTTGTCGGAACGAGACAAACACGCATTAACAGAAAAAAACACAGTAATGGTATTTTAGAACAAGACAACGAGAAAAATGGACTCCCACTAAAAAGCTACCCTGAACCCATGGTGAAAGGCAGCAGTTTCACCATTAGGCACTGGTGGCGCAGACCGAATGGGTAGGCCCAGCATCAGCTCTTACAGCTGCGGGCGAGAGTGAAGTTCATGGTATCTGCCGCAGTACTGCATGAGGAAGGCAACGGGAAACCACCACATTATTCTCCCAGGAAAATGCAGCCTTGCCTTGCATTCTATCAAGATGAGAATGTAGCAGCGGCAGTAAACCAATCCTAGGATTTAAATATGGATGACGATGAATATCCATAAAAGCAAATTCAAGAAAAAAATCAAATATGCAAAAATAAAAAAATGAATTATTTAGTGCTATACGTTCACCATCGAAATTATTATAATTTAACAAAGTTTACCCCCTTAATCTAGTGTAAATTGTTAGAGGATGAATTAAGGAGTTGATTCCAATAGCTATCAGGCCACCCAAAAACAGTATCTGCGAAATGTGTTCAACTTCGGTTTTCCAAGGTAACATATGGAGTGGGGTGGGAGAAAAGGGGACTAGAAGAAAGGCCTAACTGAAGCATAGTACACGACCGAAGGGCGTTCGCCTGGAAGGGTTTGGGGAGAAGAAACGTTCCCGAAGACAAGCACAGAGAAGCGATATGGCCCTGCGCAGCGAACTTTGAGAGAAGAGGGGAGGGAAAGAGGACGAATAAAGCAAAAAAATGGAGCAGACCTTGGACGTCTGGCAGTCGTGAGAGGGAACGGGTGGTAGAAAATTTGAAAGGGGATGTGAAAGGGACGGTGGGCGGTGTCTCCCCCTGCCACGCGCGCCCGCCCACGGGGAGAAGAGAGGTTGGCTGGGAGATTTCGCCCCATCCTAACGCTCAGCCGAACCACTCATGCAGCCTGTGGTCGCGTGAGGGCTTCGAAAAACCCTGGCGGAGGTGGTGGTTCCACCCACGCGATTCCTCGCCGCCTCTCTCCGGCGGCGGCGGGATCCTTCCTCTTCGCTCGCCCAATCTCTTTCTCTTCCCCCTGAGTCTTTCCTCTTCTCCTGGTTTTCGCCCACCTCCCATTGCCCCTCGCCCTCACAAAATGGTTGAAGAATCTCAAAAAGTATACTCCATACCATAACTTTATTTCGTTCTTACTTCTCCATCTCTCTCCCTGTATCTCCCCCTACACCATCCTGGTTCTCTCTCCGCCTCTATTTCCCACCTTCTGAGTTGCCTGCTACTATTACTCGAATAATTTGCTCTTCACGATGCGGTGTGGGAATCACAAACCATGTAACGACACGGGGAGTTCTTATAATTTCAACGGGATTCTGCAAACCTGAAAATTTTAGATAAAACAAAACATTCCGGTCTTGCAGATATAATAGTAATATCGCTTTGAAAACAAAACTACACGTCATACTTTCCGTCGATTTAGTACAGCTTTTTCGGCTTTTAATGATGATTCTATCATGTCCTTTCTATGTCAAAACAACTTACGTCTCCCTAAGTCACTTAACCTAAGGACATGGAAGCACTTTGTTAACAAATGAAGTACTGCCTACGAAAAATTGCATACTGATGTGGCATAACTAAGTAATATGCTTTTGTTGTAACTCTAACGAATTATGATAGTTTAAATCAGAGGTTTATATGCATAGATAACAGTTATTTCATCCAATAATCTTACTTTCAGTGCTTTACTTTTGGTCTACATAGCTTCCAGATATATCACTTTTTACATCCTTTTAACCAGCTTTTTAATACCGGCGTCGTACCTTTCTCCCGCCGCTTCACGAAGCCAACTGACGACTGCTTCTTGCGCTTCCTCGTCCTTCTCGAATTTCTGTCATGCAAGGTATTTTTTGAGAGCGGGAAACAAGAGTTAGTCACTGGGGGCAACACCCGGGCTGTAAGGAGGGTGGTCAAAGATATCCCAGCCGAATTCATTGAGGTGGGTGGTTGTTAGATGTGACTTATGTGGACGTGCATTGTCATGATGAATACACACTCCTTTGGTGAGACACCTTGTTCTAACCGAGGACCTCCGACACAGTATTCTGCACGGAATAGTAGCCACACTCTTCATTAAGGCCTTCCTTTATCTCATGGAGGGTAATTCTCCGGTTATTGCGCACCAACTCGTCGATTGGAGCCACCGTTGATTCCGGCAAACTCGGCCGCCCCGATCGCTGCTCATCGTGGACGTTATCCCGGCCATCAAAAAACTTCCTGCACCACTTCCGCATGTTTTTGATGTTCATACACTTCTAACCGTGCACTTCCTCTAAATGGCGATGAATTTATATCGGAGAACCAGTCGCCAGTTGGCTTCGCGACTCGGCGGGAGAAAGGTCCGATGCCGGTATTAAAAAGGTGCTTACAAGGATGCAAAAAGGGATTGATCGTCAAGGAGGCGATGTAGAAAAATAGCTAAATTCTCAATATTTCCAAGGATGTACGCAAAGTTGAGAATAAATTTGATTTTTCATGAAAAAAATAGGAAACCTTACTTTTCGAATCACCCTCGTAATGGAAAAGGGCACATTTTTAATGGTATAAAGATAAATCATTGGGTCGCGGTAGTCCAGTGGGTAGAGCGTTAAACTGCCGACCAGAGGGTCCTGGGTTCGATTCCCTGGTAAGTACCTGGGAACCTACAGCTCCACCCAAGCTAAAGTGATTTTTCGGGTACCAGGTCTTCCTGGGAAACCATAACCGGCACAGGGAAAGGAACTGGCCCCCCTACCCTGATGTGTGAATTTTCACACGCCGTACAGGGCTTAGTATTCGGTGATCTCTACCATCACCTACTAAACCGACCTTCGGGTTATTACTGTGTTTATGGTTTTTTTTAAAGATAAATCAGTACAAATGTGTGCAGTATTAATAGGATTATTCTACAGATTCTGGTTCATAACTTGGTTACTCGTCATAAAGCTTACCTCTCGTAGGAGGAACACAGCCAAATTGCATTGGTATTTTTATTCATATTATTCAATAAGGCAGTAAATATATTCTAAGAAGTGTCGAAGTAAGAACGCAAAATATCACCAAGTGAAATATGAATGATAATTACTTTCGGTTAACAAGATGCACACATGCTGCTATCGTTATTCTACCATGTCAAAAACTAAGAAAAAGTGAAACTGCTTAATTAATTTATATTTAATTCTAACTGCCATTTAAATATCAAAGCAACAAAACGAGAATTGTGTTCAGGAATTCAAACGTCCATTTAGTAGATACGTAAAAGTAAAATGTATGTTCTTCATTAATGCTGGCTTCTTTATTTGTGCAAATCTGCAATCATTCAAGAGAGTTCTCCACAAATCGACCTTATACGGGGCTATATCAGAATTTTCAGTTCTTAGAAATGTTATTTTCCATGGGTATGGACGTGGATACACAGAAAATGGCTGATACCATTAACCATGAGTATTTTACTGGCAATTTAAAGTAAATAGAAACCAAAATTGGCCTCCAATGTGCATAAAAATAAAAGATCCTCTCACTCTTTTACATTATGTATATTTATTTTTCTTGTTAGATTTCTATAAAAATAATAACAGGGAGATAAGGAAGGGAGCGTATAATAAAGGGATGATCTATTCTCTGGTTGAATGAAAGAAATGTGCCAAGGACATATGTATCAGTAGTTAGAGCAGTTGGATTATCTATGTTCAAATCATTATTTAGCTATGGCATCCATTTGGTGACTTGTGTCCATCCGAAACCTACCTTAAACAGTAGAATACCAATAATAATAATAATTGGCTACTGAAACCGAAACAAAAGCATTCCAGTTCGCGAATGGCATAACTAAGATGAGTGTGCATGATCGACATTGCTCAATTCTCAGATGCAATTTTAGTTAGCAATGAGCCAAAGCTTTTACTGGAAACATTATTCTAATCATATGGTATTTTAAAATAAGATTAATATTAAACCAGACGATGGGAAATGTGCGAATAGTTTTCGTCTTTTTTCTTTCAACTACATTTCTTACTTTAGGTTTTTGGTTCGCGTTTCTACTACCTACTTTCCATTTCGCGTTGAAATGGAAAGTAGGTGATATGTGAGAAATGTTAAAATAAACTTGTATTTTCTCTTAAAACTTCCTTTAACAACATAATTTAACATTTTTAGGAGTATTTTTAGTATTCACAGCCACTGTTTCCAGAATTAATGACTTCTGTGACTGAATCGCTCAAATATCCCTCGTTCCTTTAGATAACTGCGCGATTGGAAATAGAATTAATGTAATAATAAGTAAAGTACAGACCTGCTACTAATAGCCTTCTCAAGGCAAACCTAGTAAAGATTTTGGCCGGCAAGTGGGTACACTGGTAATAAACTGACGGTGATAGACCGGGTCAACCTTCCGGTATGCAATTGAACTTGGTTCAGGACAAATCAAGGAATCCACCCACATTAGGGAAGACCCCTTCTCGGATTGGAGCTCAATTAAAAGTTAGTATGCCTTATTTTCTTTTAACATCTACGATGGGAGCTTGTATTAACAGGACGGATGTCCGAAGGGGGTAATCTGTCTATTCATATCCCATACTGTGAGTGGACCTGATTGAAGGATTCCATAAGGCCGAAATACACTCTTTATGGTGCGATATGCATCTAAAACACTCATCTCTCCCAACAATAAAAGTGAGACCACACCAAATATCTGCAAAAGAAGTCAACTCTCCACTAACCACAAATTCAGAATGTATTGTCTCATCATTTTATGTGGCTACTATATCAACTGCGGCAAATCATACATTATTATAATAATTTATAAGAGATGAATTAACATTTTTGTCATGCTTTCCAGTTTAAAATACTTTCATAGAAATCGCTGTCCATTTTACAATCATTAATAGCAATTGTGTAGTCTTCAAAATCTCTCTTCTCAACTTCAAAGCCGATTGCAATTTTTCTACCTCAGCTTAATTATTTCATCATTAATCTCTTAATTCAAAGGCAGTATTCAGGGGTTTGAAAAAAGTGGGATTTTCTTTTTACCACCAATTGTGAATCCACTGCCCGACGTTGAAATGTTGAAATATTTCATTTGAAAATTTCCCGGCTCTATCGTCCCTGAATATATCTCCAGGGTTCATTGCACTAGTTGCCTCTTTGACTTACCAAGATTTTTATTAAAGCCTGCTGAATATACGGAAAGCGTATTCAAATTGGCAAATACCTACTCGCAAAACGGATAACAGAGATAGGGTAAATACAATAAAGGTAGAGTTTGACTTTCTTCGAATAATTTTCTAACCCATTTGCTCTCGTCGGTGTTGCAATGTTTTCTATTCCTTTTTTAAATGTATTCAATTAAAAAGTTGAATGGATTCTGCTGTTGCCAGATCGACTTTGGACGTTTCACTTTTGATAGCAGCAATTATTTGCAGAAGAAAAGTTAAACTAATTTGAAAGTAATCGTTACACTCTTCTATTAATCTTTGTCTACATAAATGTTTTCAGCCCTGAGGCGCCATTACATTCCCATTTCCTGACAAAGATTATGTTTGATATCGCCATCGAGTTGATGAATTCACGTTGGACACAAAAACTGTTTTTTAGTTTAATATTCATACATTCTCAAATTTGCTATGAATGGAGAACTCCTGGGCAATAGGTATATTCAAAGTGCCTTATCCACGTCTTTCTATTTCAGCCACAAATCTCTCACCCATTCCCGAAATTATTCCAAATATTATCCAAACTCTGATAGTTTTTTGGATTCTGATATGGAAAACTAAAACCTGGTAAGTTTCAAATATGATAAGGTTCACATTGGATTCTTATCTAAAGAGGGAATTTCACTCACCGGCGTCTTACACAGCTCCATTATGGATGTCCGTCCCATATCGACAGAAATAGAAATGTCTCCTAAGTTTAGGTAAGATTGCAACTAGATATCAGTTTCACAAACTCTCTGGTTTGTATTCTGCCCACTGAAAACAACGTTACTGATACATACTATATAACGGCATATTTTTGTAAAGTACGGTAATAATTATATTTTCATGATTCCATCAAAGATATGAATAAAACGTATATGATTGTAAAAAAGTATTACTTCCCCGTAAAATAATTTTATAATGAAATGAAAGGCAAACTCTTATTTAAATATATTTTCAGGTAAATTTTAATAGTGATGAATGGGAATAAAACAAATGTGATAATCCGACTACTGAAGGGCAGTGAGTGGTCATAGTTGATTTACCCTACGTTCAAACGGATTAAACTGATGATTTAGAACTGCACGTGTACCCTACCCTGATCCGCAGAGGAATGAAACCGATTTAAAATGTTTAATTCTTGTTTTCACCGTCCAAGTTTTCAACTGGACCACTGTGCGAAGCCGCGAAACTAATGTCTACTGTTTCCTAATGTGCCCCAATATTTCCTCGTTCCCACAGGTTGTATACACCGCAACGCATTCTGCGGCTTGTGAAAATGGCGGCTATCGCCAACATTGCTCTACGAAACATTCGCCCTCCTCCCACATCTCACACACATTAAAGGGAGAGAGAACAGGTGCAACGCCCACAGTTCTGTCAAGCGCGAGAACGCGAAACTACATCGACCACTAACGGCTGTGCTGACCAGCGAAAATGAATGCGTTCGTTCTCACACAGCTAGCCGCCAACTCATTCGATTTCTCGATAAACTTGAGGCGGGCGCAACGTGATTGAAAATTGTCGGAGCGTAATTTCCAGATGTGATAACGAATTAGGACTACTAAAAAAGTGGTTTGCACAAAGCTATGCCCACAGGATCAACATGCCTACTCTAAAAGCGATTTTCCACTGGGTTTCATGAAAGTTGAAGCCTCAATATATTTAATGTATAGTGGAAGAGTGCATGATTGAGAAACTTAAAACAGATTATATTGGGATGCATATTATAGTTGCACAAAGCAGATGAACACAGTTTACCATCAAAAACAGATTTTGAGATACAAAGTAATAGAAAATCAAACATATTATCTATAATAATTGCATTAATGGTTTGTATAAAAAGTATCGGGAAAAGTTTCAAAAAAATAGATTTAGTTATTGCTATAATGCCTCGAAATTATTCAAAGTATATTCCTTGAGAGTAAACACTTTTTCCCGCGATTTTTCCATAACTCAAAGACTATCTGGCAGGCGGATTTCTGAAGGTCCTTAAGGGTACGAGTACAAGCTTCTTTGGCATGGGGGTGTCCTTAGAGGGAGTATTTCACTTTTGGGAATAGGAAATGGTCTGATGGGGCCAATTCGGGACTACAAGGGGATTGGGGAATCATCGCGATGCCGTTGTAGTAGGTCTTTGCAGGCAGCACACGACTTTGCTCTTGGTCGTCCGTCGAGACCATTGGGAGGAGTTCTGAGCGCAGATCTTTTGCTTCGCTAAATTTTCAGTGACAATGGTGTGCCCTGTGCAGTTCAACGCTCTACCCCTGGACTACCGCGACCCAAATATAATATATATATATATATATATATAAACAAGGTGCGTTCCAAAAGTAATGCAATTATTTTTTGTAAGTAATTTATCACTTGAAATTTTTCAAAGAACGAAAAAAGTACTGTCCTTGGGCCTCTACATATTTTTACCAGAGAAATTGCCATGGCCGATACGTGCCCTGGAAGGCGTCTTCGGGGACCTCTCGCAAGATCTTCGTTACGGCTCATTGGATCTCTTCTATAGACGAAAAATGGGTTCTTTTCAGGGCTGTCTTAATCCGAGGGAACAGAAAGAAGTCCGCAGGGGTGTCACCTGGACAATAGGGGGGTGGGGCAGCATTGGCACCTAGTGTTTGGCCAGGAACTCGCGAACTCGTAGTGCGTTGTGGCAAGCATCTTGGCCACGAGCTTGGTGCACACTCTCCTCATCGCTAAATCTTCTGTAACAATGCGAAGCACAGCAGAAGACGATAAGTTCAGTTCATTGGCAACCATCTTGATACTCAATTGACGGTCAGAGTCCAACAATTGTCGAACACGAGCCACATTGTTGTCGGTTTTGCTGGTTGGCGGCCGCTCAGAGTGTTGTTCGTCGTGAACCTCTTCCCGGCCTTCTTAAAGGCCTTTAACCACCTCAAAACTTGTGAGTAGGACAGACCAGAGTCCCCGTAAGTCTCACGAATCATTTTGTTGGTCTTCTCAGGAGATATTTTCAGTAAAGCACAAAACTTTGTAATCGCGTAACGATGCGCGATCGTCGATTCCATTTTTTTCGTGACACGGTCGGCGCGCAGAGGTTTACAATAACTGACGTCCTGCCGCTTCCACCGCTTGGAGAGCACTGAGGCCGGTTTTGCGGCTAAACTTGGCGTCCCCCACCTACTTCAAGTAGTTTGATTCCACTCTAATCAATAGGAGTGGCGCGATAAATTTAATTGCATTACATTTGGAACGCACCCCGTATGTCGGGGAAATAAAAAAAACGGTATAGGTGGCTCTGAATATAGGAATGAAAGTTGGTATTAGAATCTGTTAGGTATGCGGATGTTGAAGCAATAGGTAGCCAGTAGGAGTTATGGTGATTTCTGTGGGCACTAGAAAATTGTAATAGACGTGAGGTACGAATCTATGTAAGCAAAACAGTTATCAGTTTTCCAAAAAGAAGGAAGTCTAGGTAAAACGCCAAAATAAGAGAGCAAAAACTAGAACATTTGGAATAGTTTACGAATGTTACTAATGCCAAGATGACCACAGAAATAGGTACGTATATAGGGGAAAGGCAAAGAAGCATTCACAAGAAAATACTTGATGACAGGGACGTCAAGTAAGGAGGTTAAGAGAGGGCTAGTGAAAAGTTTGGTATGGAAAACTTCACAATTGTTCAACAATAAATCCTATGACCCCATCTATGAAACTCGTTAAACTATATCAGGGAAAGAATGAGAAAGTTTGGAGCACCTAGGAGGCATTTTTAGAAAGAGAATGGTTGAGAATGGTGGAGACCGCTTGTATTTTTGTCCCAACTCAGCAAATGCTCCGCTTACAATTTTTTCTCATTCTAAAAGTGATGGAAGTAAGAATTTTCCTCCAAGAACGTCGATATTGAACGTAAAGCTAAAAGATTTCGTTATATCAATCAAATACTGACTCATGACAAGGTACGGGGAGCACCATTTAATAAATAAATCTAAAAAGCTATTTTAAAATTAACTCATCACACAAGATATTCATACATCTTTTATTTCATTCTCTTACAATTGGCACTCTGTGAAAACTGAACCAGATACCTCGAACCAAACTTACTCTAGCTGAACAAACGCACTCACATAGCTTAAGTGAATATTTAACAAGTATTAGCCACCATACGATAAGGAATAAGAGGTCCTGGAGCATAATATATAAAGTGTTTTTTTGAAAATCATTTGATTGACAGATAGATTACACTGGCAACATTAAATATACATTTTCACATGTGAAATTACTAATACTCAACCAAACCTCAAGACACAGATGGACTCGGGGGGGAGGGGAGCCACCGGTGGTAGAAAGTCCCAAAAATATACTTACTGTCCTTGCTTTACCTCAGAAGTCTACACTGCTAAATGCCTCAAAAATGATATTCAAATATCTTGAAAAATATTTGACTTATCTAATATTATTTTTAATGACTGTCACATCCCGTCCATCAAATTAAAAGTCTATATCCACAATGGCGAAAGGGATGCATAGCAGGTTATTATGGAACAAATAATGAGGGAAATATTCAAATAAGATCATTAAAATTAGAAGAAATCAGGTATTCGTTTATTTTCGCACAGAGTCAAAAACTGAGCCTAATTTTTCTATTATTTTTAACGTGAATTTGAAGTGGCAAAATTAATTCCTTTTACTCGTAATGCTCGATTGGACGGTCTTTTCTGTTTCTACCATGATCTCATAGAATGAAGTACAAGATAAGAATCCTTTTTGTAAGGTGAAGTGGGCATCATTGCCTCGCAGTCAGTATTACACTCGTGGGAGTTACATTTTAGCAGTAAATAATGTCTAGCGAGTAATATTCCTGCCTTGAGTGATTCCCATTTGGAGTAACCTTATAACATTATAATTTTTTCTGATTTTTCATAACAAATTTCAACTAATGAGGCGATTTTTCTTTGCTCAGTTCGGAAATTAACTCTTTTTTAGAAGCGATTCAAACACATTAATAGTAATCCAGGTGGGCTTGTTTATGCTAAGTATGTCCATATCATGTTATTGAAGTTTAATATCACCTCACTAAAGTATTTAAGTGTTTATGAAAGAAAATTTTTCAAAATTAATAAATTAAATGAGAATTAAAAAAGGTTCCATAAACTTATATTTCATTAATTTACGATTCTAATGGTAAATTTTAGAACTAGTACATGAAACAATATCCTTGGATTTCGATTGGTGGTGCAATCAGTATGCTTTTATATTTCACTTTGGTAGTAAAATATTCTGATTAGGATTTCGCAATAGGTTCTTATAAATGCCTCTTTGTAGTTCATGCGCATCAAAAAGATCGTACGAAGATAATGAAAAATTAAATGTTAATATTCTTGTTAATTGGTTTAAAAGTCTTCAGTAACTGCTTCATGATATAGAATTCCACATTGATGTTCACATAATTTCTTCACGTTAATAATATTCGCCAGTCTGAAATTTTTCCTCGCCTTATTGGCACTAGGCCAGTAGGGTTAATAGAGTGCCCACTTACCTTCCTTCGTGGGTTAAAAGCACGTCCCGGGTGTCGCGCCCCTTCAAGAAAATGGATTACAATTGAAGGCTTATTAGGATCTTGAGGACACTAGTCTTGCGACTGGAACCGTTCAACGACCAAATAAAGTACGTAAATCCATAAAGCCTCGGCGTCCATTCCTGGAAAGTTTGTAATTTAGTGTTTTTTACTTGAATATATCCATGGTGTTAATGCATTCAATCAGCCATTGCCTTAGCACACATGGTAGTGGTGAAGGCAGATGAGAAACTCATTACTGGATGGTTACTAATCCCCGAGATTTCAATATCTAAGATTAATCATTCTAGTCAACTAACATATTATTCCTATCTCATCAGTCATTAACCTCTATTAAGTAACGCATTTAAAATTGGGGCGAAAGCTTTAGTTCACCATTCCGCCTACTTTTTTTAATTTCAGCTCATATATTTTAGAATTAACAGCAGGGAAAAAATATTAATTTAAGCTACTGTATTTGATCAACATCTTTAAGTCTCGTCAAAATTATTGCTCAAAAATCCGCACATTGATTATTTTTATTTAGTTTTAGTTTTCATTGAGTCTCATTTGACGCTCTATCCTCTTTAAGGACTAACACCCTCGACTCAAACTGACGTTGTAGAATCATTCCTCATGTGAGACCTATTCGAGAAGTGCAAATAGTTTAATACATTTCGGTTAATAAATATTTTCAATTAAAATGTCTCCCAGAATCCTATGAGTGTTTTTTTCCGTTCATTATTTTATGAAGAAAAGCAGTCTCAAATATTTTCCTAGATTTACTAGAGGCATATTTAATTAATGCTGTAATTGCTTATAACTGCCTTATACCACAATGACGATTATAATTAAAGGGTGGTTCGCAATAAATGAAAATGCAATCTTTTAGTCCGGTGAAACCTGAAATCTTGATGAGACTCACAAGCAAAACAAATGGGGTAGATTGAATATTCATTCCCCAGCAAAAGCGATCTTGACCACATTTTTCTTTTATTTAAAACTCCAAACGGGCATGAGGAAATCCGTTCCCGACTCCTAATGACACCGCCTGTTTCCGCCTTTGCAGCAGCATAAAGGATGCATTTTAAATGACAGCGTTGGACGGGGCGAGGAGAATGTGGGTAGGGCGGCGGCAGGTGTGTGGCGTGTGTGCACACAATTAGAGAAATGGGGAAGAATTAGGGAAACGAGAAAGGAATTCGGCAAGAGGGCTGTGGGGGCACGAGGGCTGTTGGTGGTGATAACGACGAGGAGCAGAGAAGGGCGATCATCAAGGCCTGGTTTGTGATAAAATAATTCTAAACTTTAAATTCAAATAATCGAAGTAACTTTTCTACTTTGAAAACTTTTTCAATGAAAAATTACGCATGCTGATGTATTCCTACCGTCGCAAGTTTTACTCAACGAAAATGATTCGTTTTTAGTGAAATAGGCGATTAGTATTGAGTTTATTGACGGCGATACAGCACTAGCCTGTATCGTTTCCCTTTTTCTCGCTTTACGAAAGATTGTTCATTATTAATGTCACTAGATGTGTATAGGACAACTTCAGCGAAGTTCAAAACAACAGCGTGTGTTAAACTACCACGGTGTAATACAAGATGGACGTCGATTTTTAAGGTGATGGTACGTTAATTCAAATTGTACTCTAAAACTTACCCTCAGCTTGGTAGTAAGAGTGATGTTAATTTTCCCCATTAACGCATAAGTGAATTATTGTAAGTTTATGTTTCCGTGCATGCGAACGGTAGGAAGGCGGTTCGACATTTGGAAGGAATGTCGACCTGATTGATTGAACACACTTTGCCGAAACACCCGCTTGCCTGAAGCCGACGTTAATTTTGCTCTAGCTTTCTTCATGAACCCACCATAAACTTCCGACTCACTAATCCTCTCTCAACACCGTGGGGGTGAAGCATTAGCAAAACGCACTTATCGTGGCGTACCGGAGGCTACGACCATCTGGTCCAAATGGCAAAGAATTGTTAGGGCGTGGAAAAAAGATAAAAATCAATGCTAATCATCTTAAAGGCGAAAGCAAAGCGGATTTTCCATGAAACCCGTACAAAAGAAAGCATCGCCCATAATTTTCATGACTTGTGTTGAGGGAGGGACTACAAAATCATGAGTATTCACTATAAACGTAGAAAACTGGAAATGCAAAATTATCACTATATCAATTCTCAGAAGCCCCACTGCGTTTGTCTGACTTTCACAGTCAAATAAAGGTAACTTACCAAAGCATGTGTTGCCTCCTGCGTAACTTTATGGAATTCGCATAACATGTTATTGACTTTGTAATTCCACACACAAAAAAGTATGGAATTACAAATTCAATAATTTCATTTCATAATGTTACCAAAGTATGTTTCACAGGTTTGTAGGAAACCCTATCTCCATGTCATACACATGAGTAGTTATGTAATGTAACTATGTAAAATGAAAAGCGCCGGGGAGCGTTGAGAAAATTTTGTAATTGTTAAAGTATAAACATTTTTATCATTTATGACATCACAATAACACCACATAATATGAATGTCTTAATTAATAAAAGGAATTAATAAGTAACATTTTAACATCTGTAGTTTATATACTGCGTACCACTTTCTTGGGATCTAACAATATATACATGCATCCCGGAGAGCGTTCGATAGTTTTTTATTGTGATGACAGAGGAAAAATTGTTTGCATATGACGATAATACATTGGCAGCTCCATATTTTCATTAACTCAAGAATTATGTACATAAAGTACCAGTAACTCGCACAGATCGTTTAGACTGTATATTTTTACAATGGCAATGACAGAGCAAAAATTTCTGATTTTAATGAAAACATTTGCTAAATTTATATACAATTCATCCAATATTCCTATCAAGTAAAAGAGATACGGAGTCCTATAACGCTAATGGATTCATAGATGGGAGTATGAGAGAAAACAGACAAAATTCGTTCAGGAGTGAAGAGTGCTGGGATAGTATACTTTAAGAATGAGAAGGTGAGCTCTCAATTTGTGCTTCCGTTCGATAGCACGTAACTCAAAATTGATTCTGAAAGAACAAATAGGAAGAAAATCAAGGGTCGACTAGAGTGGGAGAGCAAAACCGCGACTCAATTACATATGAGTGACGCAAAACGAATAGCGTAGGAGTGGAGGAAACAGGAATCCAGCGAAGCGTGGAATCGGAGGATGGAGGGGTTGGAGGATGATATCGTCGCACAAAACTCTCGCTGCGAAATTCTTTCAAAGAATTCAGTGGAAAACGACTGAGTAGGGTTTCTCAATCTTAGGATACTCTTTAAGGCGAAGGTCCTTTGAGTTCTCCCTGTATGTTTTCACTCAAGCAAAATATTGATACCTAAGTTTTTTAACTCTGCCGACTATATTCTTCACAAATATGGACTTTTTATTCATTCAAATAGATCAAAGCGAGCGGAATTCAACCACTATCAGAAATTCCTGTTATTTAGGAGTTAAGAGTTTGATTCATTCCCGAAATCGACTCATTGACAATTATTGATGAACCTTATGGGTTCTATTGTGTTAATTCCTTCCTCGTGTTCTAAATATTAACTGAATATTAACACTGCAATAATTAATAATTTAGAATCCAGAAATAACACACCATGTGATAGTCCTATCTTTATGATTCGTTTACATAATGCTGACAGTTAAAGTCCACTTCATAGTGATAGAGAGTATTAGCGAAAGAGATGTCAAATTTTCCTGTTTGATATGTTTTAATGCAATTAAGATAATGAAGCATTAATTTAATGGAACATAATTTAACACATATCTGAGCCATAAACCATCGAATCCAAGATATTCCAATGGTTTATTCATGAAACCAATTCAACAAACTCGTAAAAATAAGGTAAAACAGTCAAGTCAAGCAAATGGGAAGGCTAGAAATGCATGTAAGTATTTTTAAAGAGTCTGAGTTCTCGCGGGCTAGGAAGACGGCGTATGGAGGCGGTATGAATCTCGGGAGAAAATTAAATATTCCGAATTAGTCCACGTAATAAGAGAGTAGCTTCAAAATTGAAAACCAATATGAAAATTTGAGTTTCAGTTTGAAAATCTTCAGAGGCCCGACCACCTTCTGCGACAGTAAGTGGAAGCCTCTGAATTTGTCGGTTTTCCAAATGTTTTTACGCCGTGCAACGAATAGCTCATTAGCACTCATTCCGAAGTCCCTCCCCCTCCTCGTAAAATCTCCCGCCATGGTTCCCTCTCGTATAAATTTTAACGATTGTTATATGTGAGAATTATCATTAGTGCCAAGAAGTATTCCAAGTACAAAAACTATTTAGCCATTTTTCGCCATCCCCCCAGTTGCTCCTCTGCCTACATCGAAGTCGTGGCGTGACCAAATAAAATATTTTATAGTCCCCAGTGATTAAATCATCACAACCAGTAACACATATTCAAATGAACATCTTTCTTTAAGTACATTGATAAAATATGCAACAACGAAGATGAAACTCGATTATATTCTCTAAAGGTTGTAATGAATTTCAAATCTTATACTTATAGAATACTCTGTTAGATTCCTCTCTCATATGCTTCACAGAATTTCCAACTAGTTCTGTTATATTTGTGTCAATATTTCACAATGCCTTAATTTTCTATAAAATTCTCGATTTTTATTTTGCTAATTTCATATAATTAATAAATGGCGCACTTCCTTTTTCATATTCAATTAATTCTGCGGGAGCAACTTAGTAAGTAGTGACACAGTAAAAGTTAAATTTACAAATATATTACAGCAGCTAATTTTTTTAAATAACTGTTCGTTGGCTCAGGTAGTTACATTGTTAATCATATAATCCTCCCAAATTTTGACTGATATCCTAACTTTTTGTAGTCAGATCATCTCATTAGTTTATATGAAATTATCCATCACAATCAATGCCTGTGGTTAAATAGCGATGAAGACTTATGATATATTACGCAAGAGGAAATGAACTGTGACAGGCATCATAGGCCATCAATTACATAGTCAGTTGCTCCTGAGCGTGTATTTTCAATACTATAATTTTCATGAAACAATGTAATTATGAATTAAAAGGAGATTTGTTTCATTTAAGCTCATACATTTTCTTGCATTAACTCAGAAGATCAGTTAGGTGATTAATACTAGTGACAATTTCAGTCGCCCTCTTCGGAAAAAATAACGGTGTTCTGTGCCAAGCGCGGAATGGTAATTGGTAGGCAGTTGAACTTATGTGTTCTATCCTCATAATAACATTCCATTTGATGTCGATAGTTACTTTTAGGACGGTAAGCCACCTGATCTTATTAAGTAATCCCTAAGGGCATATGAGGTCCTTATAATGTAGGAGGAAATTTGGCTAGGCTTTCAATAACAGCCGCTCGGAAAAGAATAAATTAAAGGATAAAATGACACTGATATTTCATGGTTCATTAAAATCACCAGAATGGAAAATTTTTCCTGGAATACATTCAAATTGATAATATCACGGATCCATTTTTCATGCATAAACGGCTCATGTAGGTTTAATTAACCACAGAGGATGTATTACAAGACTTTTTTCACGAAATAGCTTTTACCAGAGTACTTTCCATTTTTTTATAAGGTAATCTACCGGTTAAGGTTGGTTTTGAATGGGAACAACTACTAAATAAACATTTTGTGACTCCTAACAAAACAAAATCCAGCAACCTACTCTACATCAAGTCCTTCTTCATCTCTGTGTACTTCCTTCCACCCTTCATTCCGTCCAAAATCCCTATCCTGTTCCTGCAGTTTACTCGTTTGCCTAACATTCTCCCCTCTATTACGGTTTTCAGCATCCCAATGCCGATCAATACGCCTTTTTCCTGCCTCCGATTGATTTCTCCCAACAAACCCCCTCTCTTCGCCCACCATACCTAGTACTTCATTGGTTTTCCTTTCGGTCCATTTCACCTTCTCCATTCTTCTCCACGCCCACATTTCAAAAGCCTCTAATCTACATCTATCCTCCTGCTTCAGTGACCACGTTACCGCGCTGTGCATAGCTACGCTCCATATCAAAGTTTTTGATGAGCCTTTTCTTAACATCCTGGCCAAATGTCCCTGTTGTCCACTCCCTCCTCCTTGTGAAAGCATCTTTGCCTAGCGAAATACTTCTCCTTACGTCCCTACTACTTTGACCGTGTTGGTCCAAAACACTTCCGAGGTACGTAAACTGTTCCACCAGCTCTAGTTTTTGCTTTCCTATTTTAATGTTTAGCTTTCGCTTTAGCTTAGAATTTTTCGTTTTGGAAAATCGTATGAACTTTGTTTTATTATTATTGATTCTCATCCCATATCTGTCGCAATGAATTTCTAATTCAATCAGCAATGCTTTAACCCCTAGGCTGACTGACAAAATAAAGCTTGGTCATAAGCAAACCTAACTGATTTTAAGAAATCCTCCCGGCTTTCATTCCTACCTCCAGCTCTTCCTTGGCCTCTTTAATCATTTCCTCCACATGGACGTCGAACATTACCGGTGGGCAACCCTACCTCTTCCTAACATTGCTCATCTGGACTCCGTTCTCCACTCACACCTGAGCAGTCTGAGACATGGACAGGTGGTGGATTAGCCTCCTGTCCCTCTAATCTATTCCTATTTTCTTTTTTACAATATACTCATTAGTTTTTCCCGGTCCACTTTATCAAACGCCCTTTCGAAATCTACGAAACAGCCAAATACGTCCTGATTGTATTCTATATTCCTTTCGATTAGTGATCTGATTACTGCAATCGCATCATGCGTGCCTCTCCCATTCCTACGTGCCCTAAGTGATCATTTGCCTTGCACTCCACCCTTTTGTTGATGATTCTGAGAACATTTTTAGCTGCGTAGGAAATCAAACTTATTGTTCTGTAGTCCTCGAGTAATGTAGCCTTTATCTTTTTTGGAATAGGAACTAACACTCATCTCACAATCTCTTCAGGCCAGATTCCTTCCCCATACGGCCTTATTTGGTTTAATCTCCCTTAATGCCCTTTCTCTCTCATCGTCGAGTATGCCTGGACCTAAGCTATCTTCCTCTACGTCAGGTTCCTTTCCTATGTCTAACCTTATTGGTCTAAGTTTTTAGTATACAGTTCTTCTATATACTCCTTCCATATCCCTTGGATTTTTCCTGTGTCAATTGTTACCCTACCCGACTTATCTCAAACTGTTAACAACGATCTTCCATTCTTACTTCCTGATAGTGATTTAACCATGGTAGTGGTGTATAGCGCACCAATTTCACCCTACCTCTGTAAACTTTCCATATCCTCACACTGCTTCTTCCACCATGCTTCTTTAGCTTTATTTTTTGCCTGTCTCAGTTTATTTTTTAAATCTTTGTACTTCATTTTGCCTAACTCTTTGTTTACATTCTTTCGTTTTCTTCTCTCATTCATCTTTGTAATCATCTCAGCCATGATCTATGGTAACTTGTCCTTTTCCCATCAATAATTTCTATATAGTGTCTTTTGCGGTTTCCGATAATTTTTATTAGTCATTTTTATGTTAATTTTTCCATTGTGGATAGTAAATTTTCGGTATTGTTCTTCGTTGCCGTCTGCTGCATAAGTGGATGATGATGAGCAACTGACTTCACTGCAACCTCGGTAGAGGAAACCTACAGCAGAAGGAGAAAAGACGCCATCAAGGTTTATATGCTTAAAAGGCTGCAAACACAGCCTCAACATCGAGTACCAAATTGAAAAAATATATTTGAAAATAAAGTCCTGCTGGTGTAGCTCACGTTTATCACTAAACATATTTGTTTCTGGTATATCAAAATAATTTCCATTAAATTACTTGATGGTAATACTGATATTCCTATTGAATTAAACAAATAAAAATGCTAAATGCAATGGGTTATTCGCACACACGAATGAATGAACCTCATACATTTAAGAATTACGATAAGTAGAGAGAGGGAAATCGCGAACAAACTTATATTCTCTTTGACAAATTCCAAAGAAACTGCGGGAGATGCCGCAACAGTAACTTTTAACGGAGTCATCCGCTAAATTTCAGAGTTTAAGAGGACGCCTCGGTAGCTTAAGTGGCTAAAGCACTCGACCGGATATTGAGGGATCTGGGTTCGAGTCCCAGTCAAGGCGAATGATTTTTACGCTCTGAAATTATTGCATTATATTCTCTTGTTTAGAAATAATTTCCTTCGGTCATATGTCAATACCAAAAAACAAAAAGAATTCATGGAAGCTAATCAACGTCGTCCCTAATATTACGGAAAAAATATACTAAATTATAAAGCGATCGATTATCCGATCGCTCAGTTCATACTTCCTCCGAGAGCCTCGCATGGTCGCCAAAAAATACCTCGCCATTCCTTGTTTCCTTTCCCCGTCTATCAAGACGGGACCATCGTTCATTTCTCCCTTGTCAAGCAACAGCCATTTGCTATAAGCATTATTTCCAACGTGAAATTCTTTTATATCCAAAACATTCAGTGACATCCGATGAAGAAGCTATACGTACATTCTGTATTTAACGATCCACTGCTTACTCGCATCACATGTTCCGAAATACTCCGTGCTTATTAGCAGTTCATTTTTATAATACATTGATTTATTTAATGATATTACAACAACCTCAGATGTGAAAAGCCATTAATATGAATATCTAACACACGAAGAAAGAATGAAAGACTTTGCATTTTATTCTTTCTTCGTACGTGCCCAATAGATTTCCACAAAGTATCGGTCTCAACCATCTCTCAAATTTAATTTTATAGTGGGAAGAACTATTGCGGTTCAGATAGTGAAAAAAAGGAAACGAAAGTGATTCTTAGATTTATGAAATGATTACACTGATTCCTCTTATATTATGGTTTACTGAAGAATGTGAAAGCAAAACTAAAGATATGCTATCGCGTTGTCGTCGGATTCGAAAAGCATTCAGATTAGTTTTTCACATAATGGAAACACTAATTGAATCGAAAACCCAAGTAAAAACTCAGACTTACAACCGGGCTGAATTTGAGTTAAATTGATTTTCAAAGTAACCTCAATGCTATTTTAATCATGAGTATGATTAAATATCACAAAGGCAAATAATTTTTGAAGTGAATACCTCTCGATGAGATACAAGGAAATCTCGTTTAGATAAAAATGGTCAATCTTCCTAGAAAACAACTGAAATCTTTCTTATTAATCATAAGGAACTTACATCATATCGCGCATGACTTCTGATGCATATTTGAATATAAAAACAGATAACCTACCGAGAAAATTAAGGAATCGAGACACTTTCCAATGAAATTATCAAATGGAGAAAATAATAAGGATTTGTTCGATAAATGAAAAATAAACTGCTCTTTCAAAACATTATTTATGAAGAAGAAATGAAACAATTCTCTCAAGATTGACACCCGTCCTCCTGTCTTATGAAACTACGTTGGATCTCTCCTGCCAACTAACTTAAGTCGGAGGACACTGGACCTGTCAATCGGATAAACTTTCTCACACGTACACATTCTACCCCTAGTATCTCACACATATTTTCTTTTTGAGACACGTCTCTTGTTGCCAAAGGATGGACACGCTGTCAGAAATGAAGTTACGTCGCACGTGCATGCCATCTTTCCTTTACCTTCCGGTCAGGAGGAACGGCTTTTGGGCAAACACAACAAGGCGAATCTCTTTTCGGAAGACTCTTGCACGAATGCGATTATCTAAAACTCTTGGGAAGTTTGTCCGGTATCCTCAACACCGGCAGAACCTTTTTTCGAGTGCCCATTCGAAAACCCATTCCAGGCGGAAGACTTCCGTCCGAAATCCAGACCTCACATCGAGTGCCGTAAAAAAGAGACGAAAAGGCTGACTGCCCGAAGTCATGCGAAACCAGTTTTCTGTTCTAAGAACAAAAGAAACAGAGTAAAGGAGGAGTACAGGAGAGCGGGAAAAATTATAGCAATTCTCAGCGAAGGTTCGGAAAGAAAGCAGGACTTCACAATTACAAAATAAATCCTCCAAGAATACGATTTGTGCCTATTAATCTGGGAAAACAAAATAAAATAATGTATAAAGTGGCAAGTTAGTGTACGCATAAATGAGTAAGTACGAGTGCTGTCAAGAAAGTAACTTACGTTCTGGCCTAGCGTGGCGGTGGGTAGGGCGGCAGCTACGATCTTGGTGTCTTAAAGTCCTTACACTCAATACGCTTCCTGTTGTGTGCAGACTGTGGTTCTTCTACTTTGCTCCCTGCAAATTTTTAAAATATGCGATTAAATAGAAAATCCCGCAAGTTATGAAGTATGATCTGTGATTAGCTTTTACCTGGTAAAAAACCGGCCGCACCAATGATCACGACGAGGACCACAGTGGTCGGTCTAGCCTTGTGACAGAAGAACTGATGGTGAAAATCAACGAAATAAATTTGTAAAAATCGCCGATTTACGATTACGGATCTCTCGCCTGACGTGGCTTGCAACACAGCGCTTCGGCAGTGACGCAGAATTGCATGTTGGCAGACTTCTTCAGAGACAGCATTTAAAAGCTTGTGTATCGTTATTATAAATACCTCAATTAGAATGGCGACTATGAAGAAAAATATTTTAACAATCTGCCTTTCAAATGTACAGGTATATAATAAAGCTTTATCTCGTCACTAGGTTTATATTTTATTTCAAAACGTATGTTCTTTTCTTAACAGTCTCCGTTGGCAACTCGCGGAATTTTTTATTGTAATATCTTAAAAATTAACTTTTGGAACATCAAAAAATAATAAATAATTAACAACGGTGCTTCTAATAGCACATATATTTAGGAGCATTAATGAAATACTTTGGAAGAAGTGGAGCAGAGTAACACATATAGTAATAATCTCAAGAAAGAAGATCCTAAGGCCAATAAAAATAATTAAGAAGAAACTCCTATACCGGTATTTCGGTCACACAGGTGACCATCAACGGGGAGAAAATCAAATAGGGCACTTGAACTAAGAAGAGGGATGTGCACAGGCACCGTCCAAAGTCAAGTGGGTGTTCAGGTCGGGGGGTGAGGTATATATACCTGGAGGGGCAAGGGGGGAGGGGTTAAGTGATGGTCCGTAGGTGGGGGGGAGTTTGTTGAGGTCACGTGGGAAGGAGTGGGGGAAGAGTGGCGGATATTAGGAGGGGGCTGTCTGTTTCTGAAATGACTAACAAAATTAAAAAGTGAACTGTTGATGATGCCTGGTTCATTGTTCATAAGTTTATTCTTGTTTAAGTGTATGTGTAAGCTCTCACAGGCATCGAGTTTATAGTGTTGTATCGGTTTTAATAATGTTAAGTCGTTGGGAGTGATAGAGTGTTCCGTTTCAAAAATGTGTTTGGCGACCGCTGATCTATCGAAACGTCCGTTCTTAAAGTGTCCTATGTGTTCCTTGAATCTGATTTTGGGATTACGTTTGGTCTGTCCAATGTAGGAGAGTTGGCAGTGTGAGCAAGTAATTTCGTAAATACCTGATTTGTCTAACTGTGGTGTTATGTCTTTCGGGTTCCCTAAACACGTAAGAAGAGTGTTACGGTTCGCGTAAGTGACATTGGTACCAATTTGTTTAAAGACCTTATCAAGGCCTCGGGTTAATGTGGGGAAGAAAGGTAATGCGATAAATTTATTATTGTTGTCTTTCCGTTGTGGTAGAAGTGTATTATGTTTATTGGCAAGTTTTCTTTTTTTGTTTCTAACTAATTTGTCTATAATTTGGGGTGTGTATCCGTTGTTAATGGCTATTTGTTTGATGTTTTCCAACTCTTTGAAATAGCGTTGTTTGTTGAGTGGTGTCGTCAGTAGTCTGTGTATGAGAAAATTAAAAGCTGCCATTTTTTGTTGAAAGGGGTGGTTGACAGACACAAAAACCGCACTCAATCACTGTACTACAATCATTGACAAAAAAATTACGTTTCACCTTAAAAACGGAAAACCCTATGGTGCCTAAACTCTACACTTTACCCAAAATACACAAAGCCGGTAAGACAATGAGACCTATCATTTCAGCTTTGAATTCCCCCACCTACAAATTGGCTAAATGGCTCACCAAACAGTACAAACAATTAGGGTCCGAAGAAACCTTCGGAGTCAAGAATAGCAAAAATTTCATCGACACCATAAAACACCTACGCATCCAGCCCCATGAGATTCTTGTCTCTTTTGACGTGGAACAACTCTTCCCGAGCGTACCCATTGATATTGCCCTTGAAAACATCGCAGATTGGCTACACACAAAAGACATAACACCCATTGAAATTAAAGAATACGTTACTCTTACTAAAACTTGCATGGACATAACATACTTTCAATTCAACCAAAAATTTTACAAACAAACGCAAGGCACAGCTATGGGAAATCCTCTTTCCTGCTTTGTCGCTAACATCTTCCTACATTACTTTGAAAAAGACTGTAAACACACGTTTGACTATTTCCCCAACATTTGGCTTAGATACGTAGACGACATTTTTGCCATTTTTGACACCAGCAAGTGTGACATAAATGACTTTTTGGACCGGCTGAACAAAAAACACAATTCCATAAAATTCACCTTTGAAGTCGAACAACATAACTCACTGCCTTTCTTGGACATACTAGTAATTAAAAACCATGAGGGCTTAGAGTTTGACATTTTTAGAAAAAAGACCCACACCGACAACTACATCAAAGCAGATTCACACCACCCCTTTCAACAAAAAATGGCAGCTTTTAATTTTCTCATACACAGACTACTGACGACACCACTCAACAAACAACGCTATTTCAAAGAGTTGGAAAACATCAAACAAATAGCCATTAACAACGGATACACACCCCAAATTATAGACAAATTAGTTAGAAACAAAAAAAGAAAACTTGCCAATAAACATAATACACTTCTACCACAACGGAAAGACAACAATAATAAATTTATCGCATTACCTTTCTTCCCCACATTAACCCGAGGCCTTGATAAGGTCTTTAAACAAATTGGTACCAATGTCACTTACGCGAACCGTAACACTCTTCTTACGTGTTTAGGGAACCCGAAAGACATAACACCACAGTTAGACAAATCAGGTATTTACGAAATTACTTGCTCACACTGCCAACTCTCCTACATTGGACAGACCAAACGTAATCCCAAAATCAGATTCAAGGAACACATAGGACACTTTAAGAACGGACGTTTCGATAGATCAGCGGTCGCCAAACACATTTTTGAAACGGAACACTCTATCACTCCCAACGACTTAACATTATTAAAACCGATACAACACTATAAACTCGATGCCTGTGAGAGCTTACACATACACTTAAACAAGAATAAACTTATGAACAATGAACCAGGCATCATCAACAGTTCACTTTTTAATTTTGTTAGTCATTTCAGAAACAGACAGCCCCCTCCTAATATCCGCCACTCTTCCCCCACTCCTTCCCACGTGACCTCAACAAACTCCCCCCCACCTACGGACCATCACTTAACCCCTCCCCCCTTGCCCCTCCAGGTATATATACCTCACCCCCCGACCTGAACACCCACTTGACTTTGGACGGTGCCTGTGCACATCCCTCTTCTTAGTTCAAGTGCCCTATTTGATTTTCTCCCCGTTGATGGTCACCTGTGTGACCGAAATACCGGTATAGGAGTTTCTTCTTAATTATTTTTATTGGCCTTAGGATCTTCTTTCTTGAGATTATTACTTTAACAGCCAATAGCTCCACATCTTCCATTTTAACACATATAGTGATCAAATAATAAAGTCAATCTTCTTCTCCGTTCTGTGGTGCGTTGATACAAATCTCCATTAGTTAAAAACTCTCCTTTTAACAAAAACTGACTATTTCAAACCCGGATTTGAATTTCCGACAGCATTTTGAAAGGGGGTGGTGGTTGTCGTTTGGGAATGAGAAGCGGATGGTAAACCCAGGTTAATAGACACCTAGAACTTGGGTGGAAATAACTCTGTTACTTTTGACGCCTGAGTTTCTTTTACTCACTTGTAATGATTACATTATATTTTCCTTCAATTAACCAAGAAATAGAACATTAGTATTTTCACGAAATTTAAATAAATTTTGTAACGTGCAAAATTCCAGGGCTAAATTATTTCTTCGATTAAATAAAGAAATACATTGCTCCGTTACAGATAAAATAATATACAACATTTCATTCATATTCACTAACTTTGCTGTCACTGTCAGAAAGTTACATCGCTTTGATTATGATTATGTATATCAACGATCGGCTATAGTTAAAACGTATCGTCAGCTATGTATTTTTTGTTTTGAAAATTTGAAGGGAGAGTGATGAACATTTTCCACGACATTAACCCAATTCTCTCATCAGAATTCAATAAATAGGAAGTAGCTATCAAATTGTCATGCATTAAGAATATTTTTAAAAACTCTCTTTCATTTACCAGACTTTTATTTTCGGCTGCACATAAAAATCTAATTGTATTAGATCACCCATTGATACTCGTCTAGCTTTTCTATTCCCTTGAGAGAAGAACAAGTAAAAGGGAACGATTAATCCGATAGATTTGCTCTCCCTTCCAAAATCGGCAAGGATTAAAGCCACAATTGATAGCACAAAGCACCAGTGAAGGGCATTTAAAATAATAGTAAAAAAAACAGATATCAGGCTTTCACGTCCAAGACAGCGGATACTCTTGGTTGAATTTATAAAACCAAATCGTGCTCGAGTCGCCGACTTTGTTTGCTAACGCGTTCCATATCTCAAGATACACTTCCGTTTTCACGCATTAAATTTAAAATGCAGCGATACCCTTTTAAAATTTTAAGTTTTGTTATCCAATGGAAAAGGGTTTAATGCCTGGTCTATAACGAAATGGTAAGTATATAAAGACCTGAGGCTCTGTTATTTATTTCCAGGAGAAATAATATCTTATATATTCTGAAGTTTTCATGCAGGTATTCAAATTATTGTGCAGAATGAATGTCAGAATACTCGAAATTTAATCTTTCTAAAGAAGTAAACCACAAAAGGCACTTAAAAAATTCGTATGCGCCAGTTTTCAACTTGAAATGATGGTATACCAAACTTCTGTATGGAATATATAAATGTATGTGTGTGCATGTATATCGCACAAATTTTATCTTAAATAGAAAAAAAAATAGAATTTTTACTGTCACTTATTTTCTGCATTTTATACTTCGGCATTCATATTAAATCCTTTAAAAGATAGCCCAGTAAAATTTCTACCTATCATTTCTCCCATTTAATATTTTTCTTCCAATTCTTCACGTAGTCGCATAAAAACCAGAAAAATACTGTAAGTACTGAGAAAGATAGTGTACATATATCAACACAAAAAACATTTTTTTAAGTTGTTTTCGCCCGGCCGCTTCACATAAGACAATGAAGTACCTCAAAGTTGAGGAGAGGATAAGGAGGGGTCGTCGTATGCGTCGCTCCGTTGATAACTGACTCGTGGGCTTCTTGGCGACATGCTAGTGACAAACCTTATGCTCGTTGCTTTAAAATTACTCAACACATGGAGAGTAGTAATCATTTGCGCTTAAAGTGTTCCTCATCCTCACCGATATAAGCAGCTTCATTCCTGTACTCTTCATTCGTTTCCCAATGTAAATGACGTCCCCGAGGTGTATTAGAAACGTATTCATAAAAAATAATCATATTTATTATATTATATTTATGTTTATAATATTATATTATATTTATGTATATATATATATACATAAATACAAAACCATATATATCCTCGACAACGGTCAAATTAGTTGGTACACAACGAAGTTACACGCACCACTTGGTATAGCTAAAAACACCGCAGTAACACTAGTGAATCGATATGTTATTACTGAATCTGTCAGCATATTAGTTTATTTCCATTATCATCGTGTGCTAATTCTAATAGGGAAATTGGCTCTATAAACTGAATGGAATATTTCCCTTGACTCATTGCTCGGCATTTGAAATTAATAAATTTACTATCGAGATATTAATTGCGCCATAGTGAAGCTGAACTGTTTAGTTGGACAGTTAACAAAAACAACGTTTAATACCGTTCGTATTGCCCGCAATATTGAAAAAGACTAGATACCACTTGCGTTAAGTTCGTCAATATCAGTTTCTTCACGTCAAACGTCAAGTCGTATACGTAGGTTATGGAAATTGGTTTCCGGGATATTTGGATGTTTTCTCCGTTGATGTCAAGACCTAGACGTTGATTGACTTTATATATTCTCTTGCATACAATTCACGTCAACTGGACAACAAACTAGATTATGGTGGTCACCTGCATGTTCTCACTAAATTCTGAAAATAGTCTTAACATTCTTTTGTCCGAAAAATAAGTTGATGAGAATTCTTTTCAATGCATCAAGTGCGTGTCATTATTTAACAAAATGCAATATGGAGGTTAGAGCGTGCATGCAATCTAGAATTTTTACTTAGATAGCTATGTGTGTTACAGACGCTATAACAATTTAAGTAAATGGCAAAATATGCCAAAAGGAAGATATTACCGTTTACTCAGCCGATCCAAGATTCATTGAAGATTAAAGTGACGTTCCTTGTAAACTGACGGAAATTGAAGTAGCTAAGAGAATAATATATTATATTTTAACAAGCACCGTAAATTCTATATATTCGTGGGATTGAATCGTAATGAGTTTGGTTTGTTTACCAACAATGGATAGCTCAGTTTCATGCCATAAAAAAGGGAAAACGTTCTTAATTCATTTTCTTCCATATCACTTTCTGGATGCCGACCTTCGTGACCTAATTATGTCCATGCTGAAAATTGAATTTGGACCTCTGACGTTTTCTCTTGTGTTGTCTTGAACCTGCTGATTAACTTAAGGAAATCTATTAAACATATGCCATGTCAAGTAGAAAAAAGGGAAAAAGACGCCTCAATCATAAAAAATAGTTGTAAATCATTAACTGTAGTACAGCAGTGTTGGAGTGATGAAAAATTATCAGATGTTAGTTAACATAAGCATTTAAAGCAATTAAGGCAACGAGTACACGTAAGAAGTAAATAAACGTGCGTTGGCATAATTCAACGATTGTTTGTGAAAAGTTATTTTTTTAAATTGTTTAAATTACCTGTAAAAGTAATAATTACCATTTATCCAATACATAATTGGTGAAATTGATCTTAGTAGCCTTGCCTTTCAGATCACCAATACTCTGCTAGTACCGATCTATCATTTTGATCCAATATTAGTTGAGTAACATCGTAACAATAAATTTTGCTTGTTGAAGCTTACAACTTGTAATATTGAGTAGCAATATATTTTGATGACTTCATTAAAATGATAAAATTGTATTTTATTCGTGCAATATTCTGTTATTAATTGCAACACAAATTATATTTTGAGATAAGTAATCATGACGATGAATTGGCCAATGTTACACTAGTTGGTAGATTACTTGAAAATAATAAATAATTCCTATATTTCCATTTAGATTTTATTCGCGTCACCAAAAAATTGAAAAAAATTCTAATTATCAACATGCATGTATAAATATATAAATGATAATAATTATAGAGTTCTCATTTTAAAGTTGACATGGAATAGATTTGACAGAATCATAAGCGTGATGTTCAATCCGTAGTTACGATTCAGGTCAGTGTTAGTGCACATCAGAAATATATGTGTATACGAGATTTATAAATATATATATATATGTATGTATGTATATGTATATATGTGTATATATATATATATGTATATATATATATATATGTGTGTGTATATATATATGTATATATATATGTATACATACATATATATATATATATATATATATATATATACATATATACATATATATATATATATTTATATATATATACATATATATACATATATATATATACATATATATATATATATATATATATATGTATAATATATATGTATATCGATTTAGATATTTACTACACTTTAAATTCGAAAGAAAATATGATAAAAACTAACCTATTTTCATTTATTGAGAACATTGGTATTTTCTAGCAAGTTCGAGGGATTTCGATGGGAGAACAACTAAATGTATACAGTCCATAACTGCATGCTTATCTGAAAATATGTCTTGCTCGATGAAAATTTTCTACCATCAACTGTCTTATGACCTATCCCTCTTTATTTACGTCCACATTAAAGTCAGCTTGTCAAAACTAATGGTATTACATTCCTACTTCCCTCCACATTTCACATACTTTGATCAAACGGACAAAGGCAATTTTCTTTTATATCTGCTCCAGCACAGTATACATTAAAGATTTTGAGACGTGGATTGGAGCGACCGGCTGGATATATTATTTTTTCTCCAATCATACCATAAGTCGACATGAATGTCCAACAACGAATAAATAAATCAAATGGATACACTTTCCTCTCTGTATTGACATTTTTAGACGCTCGCAATAGAAGGGCAAACCGATCACGAGGATAAGGCGAGGAGAGGCAGCATAAAGGGAGTGAGCCAACGACCTGATACACTCGGTGAGCCGGCCGGAGGGGAGAAGGGTAATCGGGGACGACCACTGAACCAAGGAAGGGGTTGAACGCTCGCCGGTAAGGGGGGAATGAAAGGAATTTTCGGGAAAGGGGACAAGAAAGGGATTGGGCTCCCATCCCACTGCATTCATGGTTCCATTCTCCTCTCCCTACCCGTTCCTCTCTCTCTCTTCCCTTCTCCTCCGACCACTGTCTCTCCTACGAAAACGATACCCGCCGGTCGACCTGCTCGCAGGAGAGAGAGAGCAGTCGGCTCCCCACAGGCACTCGCGGGAGTGAGCAAGAGGGGCGAGAGAGCGGAAAGCGCCGTCGGTGAGAGAAGGGGAGTGTGGGAAGGGTGGCGAGTGTTTACGCGGAGGAAGGGGTTCCGTCCCCCCTTATTCCTTCCCTTAGGAAGTGAAGGAGATTTTCGGGGAGGGGCGTGTGGGTTAGGGGGTATGAGTGGGTTGGTGAGGAGGAGGTGATATGTCCGGTGGAGGTTGATGCGGGGAGGCGAGGGAGGCGGTAGAGGGAGTATAGTATTCCGGAGGAGAGATGGCAAAGCAGGGGAGTCTGATGAAAGGCCCTTTTGGGTGAACAGCGGGCGTTCTCGGCGAGGTCTAGTTCCACAAGTGTGACCGAGCGACCCCTCTCGCGCGTGAGCACAACAGCCGTCGGCGAGGGAAGAGAAGATGGATGTCAAACAGAAATACGCTTGAATGCGTAAGTGATATTTATTTATTCTCGTAGCATTTCCCGTTTCCCAGCCTCGTTTCTCACTCGGCCTGCTAAGCCACCGATGGAATGATTTGACCAACTTCTCACTCGCATAAGTAAATCCCACGCTACATTTCCCGGTACTATTCCCAGGATCCCACGAATATTGCACGAAGCATATTTGCACGACCTTATTTGTTTGCCCTGCACGTTCTGGAACGAGACAGTCCTTAATAATGAAGTTCGTGAATTAGAGACTTTTTAAATCAGAGTGCTTTTGCATGAACCTGGACAGCATGCCGAAGAGCGTGGCGGGAAGTATGCATTGCTTCCGCGCCTCTTCCTTATTACTCCGGATAAAGTAATCTAAATTGAGCTTTGCTTGCATGTGTTATCGGAACATATTTCAAACTATTAAGAGTATTTTTGGTCCACGCGGCCGCGATCAATTAGTGGCTAAGGACCTACTGCATGGGCATCCGGAAAACGTTTTTGACTTTTACTCGGGAGGAGAAAAAAAAGACTGTATTCGGGAAAAGAAAAGTCTGTATTTACCCTCATTGCATTGTCAACCCACTAAAAATCAGAAAAATCAAAATAAATACAATTTATGTCTCGCAGTGAAATTAAGTGCATGGAAAATTTTACCCTCAACGGCAACTTACATTGTTTTAGAAAACGAATTTGGAAATTCTTGCTGATCTTTATTTAAATAAATTAGCATGTGTACAAACATTAAAGCCACAATATTATATACTAACTTTTATTTTTAAATAACAAAGAAATCATAACCAATAATTGAATGTTCATACCGTGCAGGTTGTACTACAGTATTCTTAATCCAGATAGTATGAAAGATAATAAAATAAAGATACGATTTTTTACTTCACTAAAAATACAGAAATATTGATTATGATTTCATTATATTATTTCCTTGCTTAGAAAAACCCTCGACTAAGCATCATATACAATCTAGAATAACGAGACTGAAAAATTAACGGAATCCCCGTTTCGCAGCCAAACAGCAACGTTCATCAATTGAGAAGACACACAAAGCGCGTAATTTTCAGGCTAAATACTATGAAAACCTTCCAGCCCGTAACAGCCTTGCTCTTTAGTACGCACTGACATGATAAATTCATAGTAGAGTAAATCTGCATTGCATGACTGGCAGAAAGAATTGGTGTCGGCCTCTCTACCTCCGACTACCGAAACTTGTGCTCCGCCGATGAATTTTTTGAGTGTGCTTACCATTAAATGGTATATCACAACGTTTTTGTCACCTGGGAACACAATGAATTTTACCTTATCAAAAATATTTTTTTCAGCTTGTCTTAACATAAGTATAACAAAAACCTATCGGAATAAAATTAGTCATCCTTCCCGACGTTAAACGAGTCATTTTCTACTAATACTGAGAAGATTCCCAAACACTCGGGTAAGAAGCTTAGAGCTTGCTAAATTGCAGTTGGCTGCATAGATCTTCTGGGATTTACAATTTTTCGGATAGGACATCGGAAATTATAATTAAAATAATAAAAGACAAGTAATTAGATAAAGGTTTTGATACTATTATTGAAATGCATTACTCTACATTTCAGACACTATTTTTGCGACTTAAAGGAAGTGAGAAATAGAAACTTCAGCCGTCCTTCACACAGTGAAGTTTTAGTTACTTATATCCTTAAATATCGACGAGAGGATTATGAAAGGTTTTGAGCCAGGTGAGAAAAAAGCTAATATTACGAAGAAGAGAGAGAAACCAGGCTCAGTAATTTTTAATTTTATTTTAATTTTCAAAACTTTCCATTCAAGACTGTAAGAGTCTCTCGGAATATTACCATCGGATACCTAGAACAACAGCTATTTTAAATCCAGTGTGATGCTTCCAAAACTCTGAATTCTGCTAAATTTTAATGGTTATATCGTGAAATATTGTTTGTAATAAATCCGATTTCCAATATGAAAAAACAAAAGCAGGCACTTCAACGAAAATACTTGGGACCTAATATGCTCAGAGGTCTTCTCCAAAAGCTCCAATTGAAAATAAAAAGTAAACAAGACATCTGAGCTTCAGAGATGTGTTTCATTACGTATGATAGGTGGATTAATATTTAAAATACAATACACTCAGAGCAATGCATTTGCCACCATCATTTATTAAAGAATATCCCTTAATATTTTCCACCAAGTCATGGTATTAATTGTGGTGCTGAATATGTGTTAGCCGAAAACTAAAAGAAAGCACGATTTTATCATCAAATAAAAAATAATTTAATTCTACGCATCTTATTCTCTATAGTTAAAACTAAATCTGTGAAGTGATTTCTTCCCTTGATGACCATGAATTATGTCAAAACAAATTTTGGATGGTTCCGTGTTCTGTGGCTCTAAATAAAGAGTCTGAGTTCACGAAAATGACTACATATTTTTAATACACCTTCATGTACTTCTGCCTGACATATTTTGCCATAAATCAACGAGAGCATTTCTTTGAATACACCAATGAACTGTTAGCAGCAAAATTTTAAGAGGCCTGAGAGCGTTGGCTTCTAGAAATGCCCACGCTGATGAACGATCTTGAACTGCCTCCCTTATTTCCAGGAAATAATACTTGTAACCGCTGGATGATAATGTATTCTTTGAAAAATTCTTATTAAAATGGAATTACAGGTATATTCCTCTCTTTTTGCCTTTATAAAAATTTTGCTTCTCTGAATTAATTTTCCAAATCCAAATACTACGTCTCTGTATTCACGATATTTCAGCACTGGGTCAAACATTAAATGACCAGTAATTTAGGCAGTACTGTTTTTCATAATGGTAACATGAAAAATTTTCGGTTCGAGAATTCCATTTCGATAGCATTTAATTTTCCCAGAATATATATTAAGGAATTAATTTAAAATACCATTATATTCCAAAAGGTTGTTTCAATAAAGTGTCTAGGAAATAAAATCAGCACTAGCAATTTGAACATGATTCCTGTATGGTCCATATCCTTTTTACCCATGGAAATATGGCACGCAACTCAATTTTATATTTCATACTAAAATTTCGTTGAATGTGTTATTATTTGAAACTTTACATATGGCAAGTCATGCCATATATACTTCCTATTAAATTACTTGATGCCAGGAGTATGAAAAACTAATTAGTTAATAATAGTGCCGGGAAAATTCGATGATTATAATTCTTTTCTCATATAGATGGAAAAGTGAAACCAATATCTCACCGATTAAACCAAAAGAAGGGGGTTATACACTATCCCTTTCTGAAGTTCTTTTTAATGAGCCAATGATATCCATTCTTTCATTTTTCTGAATAAAAACATAATATTCTAATTCTTTGAAGGAGAAGAGTGAAAATCAGGAGTGGAAACGAGTCGAAAACTTGGATGAGGGGGACCTCGAATAAAAATCCCAGCGGAGTCGGTTCGGAGAGTATCGGTCAGGTGGGGGCGTGTGATTGTGTGTGTGTGTTTGTGTGTGAGCGCGCGTGGGCGTGTGATCTCTCACCATCACTACAACCAGAGGCCCGCAGGAGACAGAATTACGATTTCCGTGATGGGAAGGCTGTTAAACTCAACGAGGGGGGAGATGACGCGGTTAGCGCTCGGTAATTCGGCCCCACCGTCTCTCCCTTCACCACAACACACTCTTCACCCACGCCATCTCTCTCCACCCCTTTCTCTCTCGATCTCTCCCTCTCTCCCTCTCTAGCCGTGGAACGGCTAGGCAGTGGGTGGGTGTTTAGGTTGCCACTCGCCTAGAGGTCGAGAGAGCGTGGGACTCGACCGATGGAACGCGGGTTGTGGAGGCGGCTTCGGGAGAGAGGGAAAGGGAGAGGAGGGTAAAAAGAGAGAGATAGAAAAGGGACACATGAAATGTTTCATTATTGCATCGAGGCACGAAAGGGGGTTTGCGTGCAGGGAAGAGCAGATTCGAAAACCTTGCGATTGCCTGTCTCGCTTATTTTCTTTTTGTTTCTTTTTCTCCTTTCGGGAGTTGGGAAACCAAGCGAGAAATCTCGGGAAAAACTAACACTTTTGTGTGCACCGATTATCGTCAAAATGAATAAAACATTCCCCACATTTCGAGACCTTTTAACTTCCTATTCGGAAAGTCCCAGAAAAAAGTATGAAAATTGAGGTTTTGGAGGGGTTCGAAACTTTGGAATAGCGAGCTTAGAAAGTTGTTAATTTTGTTCGTTGGCTGCGAAGGGAGAAGTAAGCAAATGCGGGAATATTTTAGAGAGAGATTAATTCTAATTGATAGTCATACAATACGCTTCTACAGCTACAAAACTTTGGTTGTATCTTACCTATAATAGATATCTTTTTCCAGGAAACAGTTTTCGAAATGCTTCATGCAATTTGGATACTAATGCGTTTCTTTTAGCATGTAATTCTACTTTTTTCCAATTAGAAGTAATTTTTTTTTAATATCTCTTCTTCATTAAATATAGGAAAATTGTTTATAAGTGTATATTAGTTTTTGAAAAAATCATTCAGTGTCACCTAAAATGCGTGATAATTTTAGCATAATTTATGTAAAAATTAAGTAAGTCTTTAATTTGAATTCAGTGAACTCAATGAATCCGTTGAGGGCTACTTTTCTAACCTCATTTCAAAAAGTCAGAGTTAGCTAGTCAAATGACAAAAATATACCGTATCTCATTTCCGTAGATTAATCCAGTGAATACCATAGTAGTCAAAAATAAATATTGTTTTGAAAAAATAATCCTACAAGAAGCAAAGCATAAGATATTATGGAATTTCACTCAAAGGTGATTCGTGGAATCAAAAGATACGCAAAGCAGCGTATAACCGTCCGATAATAGGCCCTTTAACAAGAAATTTAGTAATTTTAGGTTGGTATTTTAGGCGAGTAATTTTTTCACACTGCATAAAATACAACCAATCTCTTCTCATTACTGCCAACGCTTAGCTGGATATGAAAAATTAAAAAAAATCACAGAATTATTTGTTCATCCTGCCACAATGCATCACGCATAACATGCAAAAACACGTAAGTTTGATATACCAGCTACGCCATAATGTTTCCAACATCAGCTTCAAGGGATTTACTGACTAGAATAGGTATTAATATTTCGATTTCCCCACGGCTCGATATTATTAGTCATATTTCCATGGCCTAATGTATCATGCTTAACTGTTTTCGTGACCTTAAGTGTCTGTCTTTTTATTTTCTGAAGATACTTTCTTCTGTTCGCAAGGGAAGTTCCTTACGAAATTATTTTCATGACTGTTCCCTTAAATTGGATACTATAATAATAATATTAATATAATATATATTTCAGTTGGCAATAAAATGCCAACTGAAATATATTAAATGTTTGCATGCAGATAAAAACGAGGGTAAGGTGTATCAAAAAGTAAAGTGGATGGTCCCGCGGCAATTCTGTCTTTGATAACTGAAGACAGTTAATACAATCAAGATTAGAGTATCAGTCCAATGTGGCACACTGAATTTTTTTTCGTCTTCACAGGGGCCATGACAGAGAAATTGGGAAGAGAGTGGAAAGACTAATGGGTACCAGCGTGGTTAAATTCACCGACCGCAAGTATATGATGCAACTACAAGAAAGGATATTGGAGTCTCACTATGAATCTACAGAGAAACGGATGAATAACCGTATGGTAAGTGATGATGTGGATTTTATATACTTCTCCACTCCATTACCGGACAGTATTGCATACCATAGGGAACTCATAAATCTACTTTAGAACTAACCACAAGAATACGCAATATTAGTGGCACCTATTGTTAATGTCATGTATAAAATTTATTTTGGGCGTAAGGCCTTCATAAAATGTTTTGTATTGCGAATATTGTAATGGCGTTTCACCGATTCTAGAGATAAAACATTAAAATTCAATAGCACTGCGACTTAGAGGGGGTTCACGAGAGCGACTTTGTTTATTTCTACACTCACGCGGCGACTATTTGCCGCGTGTTTCACCAGTGCACGAAGCTGTGTGCCTCGCTCGCGTGCACTCGCCACACAATCCTATTTTGTAGAGTGAATGCCTCGCCATTCTCATTAATAATGCACTTAAACTTTCCTATTCCATCTCAGAATGAAGAGATCGAGCGAGAGAAACGACTCATTCTTGAGAACAAGATGCCCATCAATGAGGTGTCTGGGCTTTCCAACCATCCAGTATTTGTCGCCAGAAGCCGCGTCGCCGCTAATCCTCGTCTAACTGCACTTAATGTAAGAGTTTAACAATTGCTCTCAATTAAGATACGCCCATTAATTGTTACCGATATCATGATATCTTAAGGGTATGGCATTTTTCTTTTAAAACGGAATAACTGGTGTGTTGGTGACAGTTGACCAATAGGTCCAAGTTTTTAATGGTCAAGGCCAAGTTCCAATGGTATATTCACAGCCTTAAGTACATTATTTAAAAAAAATAAAAACCCGTCGCTTAAGTATATATGTAGCGTTTAAGGCATTCGTTGTGAGGACCATTTTCACTGATTTACAATTATTACGGACGTGCCAACAGGTCAGGAGAATTGATAGTCAAAATAATGTTTAAACCCATGTAGAACAAGCAATGATTGACTGTGGGATGTATTCAATCAATCACACCAAGGTCCAGAAATCTGTAAGACCTTAAGCTTAATAGAAGAGGGTACTTTTCTGGGTAAAAGTTATGGTATCTTCATATTCACTTGACAATGACTTATTATGCACTGAATGCGAAAAATAGTATGTCCTACACTATCTTATAGACATTAATCTGTTGGTGGCTTAACTAAAAGGAATACGTCTACTCTTCAATAAGGGTACTATGAGAAGTAGCATGAGCTACCATGGAGGAAAAATAAATGAAAGTAGGTTTATTGTATAAATTTAGCAAAAACTTTATAAAATACTTGAAAAATATTTTTTGTAAAAATGATGAGTGGTGTGGACTAGTTTTAGTCCTGTAAGGTGGTGGAACTGCTTACATATTCAGATGACCCTTGGGGCTTAACCGGAGGGAGTAATGATAACTGCTCCTGTTAGGGTTATCTATGACGATTAGGAAGAAGGATAAGGGCGAGACGAAGATTAGCCCCCGCAGCGGCTGTTCCTCAGTGAGGCAGCTACAAAGGCGTCTGAACCCATAGGGAAGGCCATTTATGTTATTATGTTATATTAAAAACAGTATGGATCTGTTTGATAAAAAATATAAAAGTATAAAACGCTGTTTGATAAAAAATGTATAATACTTAAAACAGAGTTAGCTTTAAAACTTTCAGTTCATCTGCTAACAACAACAAAATATTTAAAGAAAATTGTATGCAAAATGTGTCTAAAACAAAGAGATTTATCATTAAAATCAATTTGTATTGCATTTGAATTTATTGTTGTTTCAAATATTTACTTTACTTTCAGGAGCATAAATTTTTCAAGTTAAATATCCTTACATCACGTTCCCCATCTATGAGGGAAGGGTTATATTGTCCTTTTTAATCGATCGAATCAATTTCACGAAAACTTCCCTTGCTCTTGAATAATATTCTTGACATTAAACAAATGTTTGATAAAATAAATTCCGAATTTTCCTGTTTTTCCTAGATCACCACTGGATACGAAAACATGGATACAGGCCTATAAAGCTTCTCTGTGTGACATCACTTATATTGCTGATAATTTTCATGCGCTAAATTTCTAATATAGGAACAACTTTGTGTTGCTAAGAACTCACAATATGTGGCTTTGAAAATGATATTCCGAAAAATGACACAATTTTCACATCCTCCTCCAAACTTGTAGTGTGCAATAGATAAAACTCAATGCGAAAAATCAAGCACACTCTAACACCAATATACAGGGTGCATTCAAAAGGAATGATATTGAATTTCCCACGACGCTCCTATTGGTCAGAGTGGAATCAAACTGTTAGGAGTAAGTGGAGGGGGGGATCAACTAAGCTTTGCCGCAAAACTGGTCTCAGTGCTCTCCAAGCTTCGGAAGCGGTAAGACGTCAGTTATTGTAAACCTCTGCTTGCCGACCGTGTCACGAAGAAAATGGAATCGACGATCGAGCAACGTTACGCGATTACAAAGTTTTGCGCTTAACTGAAAAAATCTCTTGAGGACACTAATAAAATGGTTCGTGAGGATTACGGGAACTCTGCTCTGTTCTACTCACAAGTTTTGAGGTGGTTAAAGACCTTAAAGGAGGGCTGGGCAGAGGTTCACGACGAACAACGCTCTGGGCGTCCGTCAACCAGTAAAACCGGAAACAATGTGGCTCATGTTCGACAAATGTTGGACTCTGACTATTAATTGAGTATCGAGATGGTTGCCAATGAACTGAACTTGTTGTCTACTGTTATGTTTCACATTGTTACTTGTGAAAAGGATCATCAGGACGAGAAATGACATCACCTGAAAACTCCATCACGACAACGCGCCTTGCCACAACGCGGTACGAGTCCTTGAACGCGAACGAGATAAAAGTTGCTCATTTATACGAACTTTATTGTGCGTTCTGGTTCCCAGCACTACCCCCTTTTTATTTAATCAGAGGACTATCTCGGTCAGTGCAGTTCACCAATCTAAGACGTCACCTGCCCTTCCATTTCCGCGCTCAGTTTAACCTTGACCGAGCTAACAACGGATAAGAGCAGCAACAATATGATTATCATGATTGATCATTCAGCTCGATAAAGACGAAATAATTCTTACGTGAAACTGAGGCAGAGAAGAGGGGACGAAATCGTTGCACATACAGTACAGATTGATAGTAGTACTTTGGCTTTACCGTAAGATGGATTAGAGCCGGATCTCTCTCCCTCGGAAACCAAACAGCAAATGTTATGTTATGACATAGGTCGTAGACGTCCTCCGCGCCGTAGGCCGTATATTTTCAGCCTCATCGATGAAGGGGTGTCATTTCCGCTGGGAACCTCGGAGCCCTTGAGTTGCCAAAGACTATAAAGACATATTTTTCCTGAGTTGAGCCAGATGCGCAAAATACCACAGCAATTTCGTAAAGTTCTCTTTTACGATATTGGTGTGTCGGAAACAGTACATTTTTACGGGCGTAGGAATCCATAGACACAAAGGAGCAAGGAAACGTCAGACGACCAGCGTAAGAGGTGTCAACCGCATTATAACAACCTTAAACTATAGAAATCGCATCAAATAGGCAACTTAGATCAACACATGACGACCAAAGTGAGAGTTTACGCCAGCCAATTAATCCGAGTAATGCCAATATTGTGTGTAAGAACATAAATCAAAGTTAGGGAAGTATATTATGAATGCAACTGTGTCTGAAATGCGGCATAAAATTTAATATTAAATATGAAGCAGTTATCTGGCGCTAGGATTTAAAGAAAAATGAAAAGAAAGAGGTCAATTGATATTAAGCTAATTAAATACTGCTTTCAGATCAGGAACGAGTCTTTCAGATCAGAAGCGGATATTTGATTGATGGTGTCACATTGATAAGACTATTGAGGAAGGTAATTGTATATCACCTCAATTATTTTTCCAAGACTGTTTTGATGGACACTACAATTACAATAAGTCCTGGCTACCACAGGACTCGGCCCAAAACAGCCATGTGTCGATCTCGGCAACGTAAGTGGCAAGATTTTTGCGGCCGTCATCTCACGAAGCCCTTGCGAAATGAAAGTGACAGAAGAAGCCCACAACAAACGGAAGAAGGACGGATGAGTTAGTTATAATATGCACTTAGTATGCTAGGGCGATGTTGAGGACAGGAAAATTAGGAAATAATATTGAGATATAGAGAGAGGGAATACACGTATAATGTTTTAAAGGCTGTGAGATGGAAAGTTGGCGGGGATTACTGGAGCAATATTTAAATAAAGCATTGAGTATTGTACAGCGGAGGGGAATATACCTAATGAGTGTTGTAAACTGAATTTATTAAAAATATAGGAAGAACTCTTTTCACCTGGAGAAAGCGACTGATAGAATATCGCGAATAGAATTAAAAGCTGAGCCAACAAACTTGGCCATTTTTAAGGGCTACATTCCACCAATCATCACAGGGAGGTAGAAGTCGACAGAGAATACGATTAATTAGAAGTAATTATCATGTTCCTTGGAGGAACAATTTGAGTGATTGGGATTTGGAACGTAACAGTAAGTTAAAGGGAAGCCAATAGTGAGGTCTATGGGGTATGATTTAGGAATAAAGATTGGACGCGGGGAGAAAGCAATAGAATTCTGCGGGAGACGGGGGTTAATACGTACAACTTGCGGAGCGATCCGCATAATTCAAAAGCTTTTTATTGCCAAAATGGAGATATATTTTTATAAACAAGAAGAGTTCGCATTTGCCCTATCAGAATGATTAGAACTAAGCAAAATATTAATACTAATGTTTATTTTTAAAGGCCAGTTCAAAAAAACGATACGGAAGGATGCAAGACATGGAAGCAGCAATAAAGGTACAAGAGGAGCAGGAAAAGAGGATGGATGCCGGAAGCAGAATAGGAAAGAAGAAAAAATCAAACAAGATAGCGGAAGAAAAGGTAAAATAATAAAATGTAGTAATTTTCGATCGGATACATTGCATAGAAAAATGATAACTCATATCTACCCACTTTGAGGAAATACAGATACATTCGGAGAGTATATTAGGTTATTGATAATATGAGAACAATGAGTACATTATTTTGTTCAGACTGCCAAAATATAGACAAAAACACTTGTTTCGTATCATGCACAAATACATATGATTGTGACAACTTATTCCACAAAAAATATAATAAAATAAAAACTCTGATATGAGAGTTTTCTCCGTGAGATTAAATACTTATAGAATTACCCAATTTAAAAAATCATTGAATTAGAGCATACAATTTCTTCTATTTAGCCAAAGGCTTATGATTGACTACCTATTCTTGCTTTAGCATACATTTCTTGATGAATTAATGGAATCTCTCCTATATTCTTCTTAGTATGTAAATTAATTAAATACATTTCAGCCATTTTTAAATAAAACGGGCAAATGAGTCAGTAAATCACAAAATTTATCATCTCGGTACAAGCCATGATAAATGCTTTTGGTATTCACTAAAAAAAAAACCTCCTTAGTACGCAAAATCATTATTCATCAGAGTATCTAATAGTATACCCATGCATTTCTTCAAAATTCAACCATTCGTTTCATGACGATCTACATAAGCAGGGATGTATTTACTTATGATGGAGTAATCAAATTACGCGTCTTATTATTCGACAAACATTATCTAAGGTAGAACATTATCAAATAGTGGCCTTGGTACATCTATTATAGGATTGATTCTAAATATTATAAATTGATTTCAAACTGATTAGCAAAATTTCATTTATAACATTTTTTAAGAAATAAATATATGTACACATATTTATCGTTCCACAACGATAAAATATACGACCTCATTCAATACATCTCTAAGATGGTTCATCATATGTGAGCAATTTTTCCATAAAGGAAACTTCGCCTTCAGAAGATCTATATCAACGTCATTCACCAAAATCATTCCGATAAATTTGAGTAAATTTTCCAAAACTCAAAAGTTATGATGAAATATACTCAAATTATTTTTATTCCATTGCAACAATCTTCGAGAAACAGCTACTGATTTATTTTCATATATTTCACTCAATTCAGACTATGAAATGGCATGACCAACGCGAGAAAAAGTTCTTTCCATTGTTGAAATCAATAATTTATGTCAATGCCTAATCTGAACTAACAGTGAACTACCAGAGCTAGTTTTTTCGTTCTACAAGAACGTACGATACATTCAATAATTCTCTTTACTTCTGAAATGCATACCTTACATACTTATGCGTACAGCGTGTTCATATTAGTCGGAGAAACACGAGCAGACCTTCCCTCATTACGGCTGCTAAACAATTTGAAATCATAAGTTCAACCAAAGTATCTTGACACATAGCAATGGGTCGTGAAGGGGTATAATAAATTTTCATTCAACCATAATATAAGGAGGTTTTTAGCACCATTTTGGAATATTATCAGAAATGATGGACAGATATTCATATGATTCACTGCCATATCCTATAATGGGGATAGTCCCTCGAGCGGTGATTCGAAGAACTGTAAGCTCCAACAATTGGAAGGGTAGGAATTCACGTGATCGCATGGCAAAAAGCCCTTTTCGAACAGAGGAAAATATTTTCAACTTCTCCAAAATCAAGTATTAAAAAAAGGAATCACAAAAACAGTAATTCCACATGCTAAACATAAGAAATAGCAATAGTGCCTTGAGAAGGCAAAAAAACCTCAAGGACTGTAAAAAAGCATATAATTATGGCTAGTGTAATCCAGGTTCACTGATGATAAACTATCTTTTTCCTAATATTCGGAATCAGCAAAATCAAACGATATTTTGATCTTTTTTGTCTTCTCTCTTATCTTGTTTACTCATAAAATGAATTGATGAAAAAAATTGGTTAAGTCTTAATTTTACATCATTTCACTCTCGTCACATTTGTTGTTATTGGCACATATAATTTATGTCCTCAAATTTAGTCAAATTCATATGCCATTTGGATGAAATAGACTACCTTATTTTCTATTTGCAAAGAAATTTTAAAGTCACCGTACGGATATTGGTTGTAGCTCTCTCGTTCTTACATTCGATCTTTATTTTCAACTTTTACAAAACAAGGAAAAAAATCAATAGTATTACCTCTTTTCTGTTCTCCCTCCTATATGCTCATTTTTGTGGTATTAGAAAGACTCAAATTCCTCTCGTTTTAATATTATGAAAGCATCAGGCGAAAAAAAGATGGCATTTCAGTCCAATCCCTTAAATTGCCATACTTATCCCATTCCCTTCAGTGGTCCCCCATCCTTAATCTTCCTACTACATTCTCCTATTCCTTGCCTATCAATTCTAGACAAAAAAAATAATAAGAAGCGAGGACATTTTCTGAGGGGAGGAGGGAGAAGGAGTGGAATAGAGAGGAGGAGAGAATGTCTCGGAAGACAGTATAACTCCTAGGGATTCCTCCTATTCGAAGTCGATATATGGATTTTTTATTGTGGCTACGAGATCCCCCTTAAACAGACGCCGATATCTCCTCCCGGTCTCGACATCCGCCTCACGCAGCTGTCCCCCACCGCCCTTGCCCGCCGTACGAAACGTGAAAAGCTTCCCAGCAATTTCATTGTGCAATCTCTCGCGGGACAGGAAGCTTCGTCCAGAGGCAGCCAGCTCAGCGACGCAGTGAGCGAAAAAGCATCCATGAAGGTTCTCCTGGACTTGCTTGAGTACGGGGGCGCTAAAGGGGGAGAGGGAAGAGAGGAAATGAAGGCGAGCATGGTGCGCACAAGGAGACTGCAGCGGACAATGGCCGAGGACGGGGAAGGACCGAAGACATTGAGGCCGAACGGGCGAAAGCTACAAATGACGCGGGGGCAATCACCACTGATGAAAGAATACATACAGGTAAGACAAAGCTCATTTAATTGTGATAATATTTTTTCAATGGGAAAGCATAAAGGGGAAATCTATTTTCTATATCCCACGTCACATGTACGAGACACTACAAGTCTCTATGTGTGGTGCTGAAACACGAAAATGTGTGGTCGTGAAGGTATTCCGAAGCCGCTAAAGAATTTCAGGGTGTAACACACACTAGAAGTAAATCGCATGAATTGTTTTGCAACGCTAATATTCAGCGGATGAGCTTTATTGTGTGAATTTCGCCATAGTAAAAAATTTAGCGCATAAAATATCCCATTTAGACATAATGAAATTTTACAAATCCAGGAGTATAATATGTTGACTCTCGCTCAGTTTTCTACTCATCAGTCAGTCGTAATTAATCGTGTATCATGTTGCTTTAAGACTTCATCCATTAACTTACACAATTTTTAAAAAACCATTTTTAAAATAAATCCACGAAATACGAAAAAAACAGTAAAAATATGTAATTTTTTATTGTAATTTACAAAAATGAGTGTATTTATCTTAATATTGTTTTTATTAAAAAAGAGGAGAAATAAAAATAAAATTCAATTGCTCCCTCTAAATAGCTCCAAACGCTATATCATGAGTGCTTGTCATTATCCATTTTACCCTGTACCTTAAATCGTCTAAAAGAGTTACTAAAACTTATGAATGTTGGGTTTTAATTTCAGATGCCCCTATACCAGATGTCAAGTTTCACATTATTCATCATAAATAAAGTTTTCTGAAATTAGTATAAGGTATATAAACACAAATTTACAAGTTGGAAACTTGGCATCAATTTTCGTGTGCGATTCAATACGACGTTCTCCCGATTGAAAGAAAATAAACGGCACACCAGTCACACCAGATATACCTTTCATTGGGGACCTAGCCTAGGTTAATTATTATTTTCTATGCTCACCCTGATCCGTTCAGTATTTGTAATATGCAACCAGAATAAGCATTTATTTTCTACTTAACTACTTGCCTCTGGCTAAATGATATATTTTTCTCAGCTTATTACTGAACTAACTCTTACCGAAAATGAAATAGTTCCTAAATAATCTACCAGTCATTTTAAAAATCCAAAAATTGTTTTATTCCAACATTTTTCTCTGAATTACTTGTATAATTTCTAATTCTCCATTCCAAACTGTATTTCTTGAATTTTTTATTCCCTATATTTTTATTTACTGCAAAGCTAATTTTAATTGCTTAATTTTTATTGACGTAACGAAAGGTAAGCAGCAAAACATTGTTGTGTTTCACGTAAAAATACAATCATATAGTCTAGCTACATTGTAAAACAAACACTTTCAATTATTGATGAAATTCCTGGCACTATGTACTGTCAATATTTCTTTCTTTCGATTCTTTTAAAAAGAAGCACAATTTAAAATTTACCCTTTTAGGGCTAAGATTTTTTAATAGCCGTGGCAAACGTATGCAACACAATATTCGTTAAAATCCTCATTGGATACTTTCATTCTGTAATTATTACTTCGTGACATAGTATAGCTAGGGTAAATAGAGTAATGCAGTCATTTTCACAAAGTGAATAAATCCATAAAGCATTATTCAACTGTTTACTAACGATGCATAATGGAAATATCCGAAAGGGTGACGTCACATATCTTTCTGTGCAATCATGGTATAGTTTTGGGCTGTATACGAAGCGAAGATCTTAAGTAGGTTACATGGTTCAATCACCTTTGACATTCTTACACGGTGGATGAAGTACATTACTCACCATGCCTTCACAGCACAAAACCACGCAGAATTTGCTTCGTACAAGCGTGGTAAAATTCATCGATTTTAAAAAAATTCAAATAAATTCAGAAATTTTTATTTTTAGTATGTAAAACTAAACTTTCATTCTATTAACTCCTGCCTCAAAAACCTATGCTAAAACAGAACTGCTTTTGCGACATGCCTTTCAAAGTACGTTCTCATTTGCGTTTGGATAGAGAGAAAAATATTTCTAATATAAATAGAGGTGTTGAGGAAATAAATATATGACTACCAATACCAGAAGTGCTCAGAATGTACGACCAAAAGCATTAAATATGTCATAGTCACTAGTCTTCTATTAGTTCATGTAAAATCTCTTTTCGTGCATTCATGTCATAGAAAATGAATCATTGAAACGGTTATGAAAATTCATAATTTAAGATAAAAAAGTTTTTATTTCCTCATTGAAACCATGAATACGAAGTTTTTTTCCTCTCGTTAAGGTAATGATTTTCATTGGACTAGCCGGTTAACAACAGTCACGAAATAAAATAGAGCGACGCTACATTATCAAGTTCACTGAAATATTTTGTGATTGTGACCGCATTGTCGTAAGAGCTAGGCATAAATGGGTAATGCAACTTGTAAGACATATGTTCAGTCAATTTAGGATAAAGATGGCTGTAAGTAGAATGCAAGGGCACCATATTTTTAATTACAGGCAAAAAAGACAAAATCTAATGAGAAGAGGAGCTCTCGCGGTCTTGCTAACTGACAAAAATTCAATAAAGCAGAGATTCAACGTTCTCTGCAATCAATCCTTATTGTTTACATTGCCTCTCCTTCAAAGAGAATGATTCAGAGGGAGCGGGTGGAACGAGGAGGACAGGGATGGCAAAGCTGTCTTAAAGTCTTGATATAAAGGGTGTATCCTGCCCTCTCTTGTATTCTTCGGCCTAATTTGTCGCTACTCCGCGGGATAGGACATTGCGTGAACTAAGTCAGCGAGTGGTGGGGCAGCTACATCGGCCATCCCCGCTCCTCCCTCGCTTCACCTCTCCCGTCACGAAACCGTGGTTGAGCCGCGGTGCGAGGAAGTCCGAGATTCAGCTTCGTGACCGAAGGGTAATGGAGTCTTTTTCCTGTCTGCATGACATTTCTCCTCCCCACGAGATTTCCGTCCCCCGCTCCAATCACCCGTTCCAAAAATCCAAGACGTCTAAGAACCCTTGGGCTCATTATCGTGAACGATTTTTATTTGCATTCAATTGGGGCAAATATAAGCTGAGCTCAATATTCCCATCCTTCTAGGGAGAAGGCCACAGGATGAAGGAAACGAAGAAATTAATCACACAGGTTTTCAAGTCATAGCTCAGTCTTCTTTTCACTTAAGGAGATAATGTCTTACATTAAATTCTTTATTACGCCACCCAATACATTTGCTCCGAACATTTTCGAATCAACTAAAAATACTATTTTAAAAATTTCTGTGAGGAACTTTTCCATACCGAAGGATAATATGAAGACAGTTTCACCACGAAATATTATCCCACATCCACGACCATCACGTGTTCAAATTATATGGCCCTGTCTCACCGTCAAGTGACAGAATTTTTTGAACCTCGATTGTAGGCGTGAACCAAACTTTCTTGATAGAATTTTCTTATAATTTTTTCATATCATCGAATTACTTAAACATCTGATACGACTTACTGCAAAGACTTTAATTTTCCTATCATCTTGAATACACACCTCGATACATGAGCATAGCCTTCACTTTTTACGAAAAAGAATGCGAGAATTCATTTTTTCCTAACACTTTGATTATTCACTGCATGCGTCTACATATACATAGCTGTATAGCTAAATAATTGTACGCAACTATCGTAGTAAAGAAATAATAAAATCAATCCTTCACTCTGACGTATACAATAGAAAGCACATCTTTATTACACATGGCAATGCGAAATAAAATAATAATTTTCAAATTTTCCCTCTGCTTCTCTCGCTTAAGCGCAGGTTTGAAGGTCATTTTTCACGAAAAATTGCGAAAAAATGAACGACACAGAAGAGAAAACAATTAAACACGAAAATTAGCAATAAGTATGATAATAATATATTAACTTGATATTCTACCGCTTATGTTAGGTTTTGGATGGACACAAACTACAAAGAAAAATTTCTTTGCTTCCCCTAATAAAGCATTACCTGACATTCATCATTACGAATAAACTCTTCTTCAAATCTGCATACTTGCTTTCTCCCTTCGTTCCAACGAAAATACCTACTTTATTTTTTTCCCCTTCCTCGCTTGCCTAACGCTCTTCCCTCTAAAACTTAAAAATATCTTCCACCTCCCATCGCCAATCGCATTTGCCCTTTTTATTTGAAATTCTCTCCAACTTTCCTGCCTCCCAATCAAAATGGCATATGGTGTGAATTAACCCATTAAAACCCCTTCCATATTTTCCTAAATCCCTAAGTTATTCTGCGTGTACGTTATCTATCTTCATGGCCTTATGCGATTCCAATTCACTTAATGTCCTTTCCATCTCGCATTCCCAGCTGCGTCAAATTCTTTGAGTACATTTTTCTGGCATAATATATCTTCTATATAGATCAATTATATATATGCTATGCTATATCTCTTGAATTTTTTCAAGGTCGATTTATAATTTAACTGTCGTATCTATAACAATGTGCGCCGGACGTTCCCTTTTTACTCCCTCATTTATATCCCTCCCTCTCCCTTTAATTTACAGGACAACTATTTCCTACTTCCGCCGTAAACTAATATTTTCGCGATATCTTTTCCAACACGCTTCTTCCCCTCTATTAGTTAGCCGCCTCTATTGATCATTTTTGTTTTCAATACATCTCATTTATTCCTAATGCTTCAGTTTACATTCCGCCAATTTTTTTCCACCCTTAATCAACTCGTCTGAATCCCTGTCCTATGGGACTCAATAAGATAGAGCAATTAAAGAATGATAAGTTATATACAGGATTCATGAAATTAAATTATATAGTTCTCACTGATTTCATCAACTCCAACGCCTTGAAAACTAAAATGCAATAAATACATTTCTGCATTAGGAAAGCGAATGGGAAGAAGAGGCCAACAGTGAGGACGTGATAAAAATCCATGACTCCCTCTCCGAGCAACTGGGATTTTCGCCTTCCTTGGACAGTGGAGAAGAGAGTGACGTCAGCTGCAATGTATCTCCTGAGACTGAAGTGGAGAAAGTGAAATATGAGTCACCATTGGTCAAAGAACTAAGGAGAGCTGAGGTGAGTGATGACGGATAAATGTGTTTATCGTAGTAAAAGAGCCATAAGGAACGTAATTTTCACTTTTCTTTGGGTATAGTTAAAAATTTACATTCCCAATTCACACTAACATTCATTGAAACCTTAATGTTTCAGATTCGAGTTTTCAAATTGCTTAAAATAATATGCCCTATGAAAATTAATTTAAGCGTTGACGATTTAAGGTTAATGAATCGGCTCAGCAAAAGAACTAGCATTGCAGTCACCAGAATTCAGTTGTAATATGATGAATAAAATCACTATGTAACATTAATGAAGTATTTTGTGAATGCTAGGTAATATTCACAGCCAAATTTACATGACTTATGGTTTTTCTAAAAAAATAAAATAATCAAATACTTAATAAATGGACCTACAACTCAAGATGGTGGAATTTTCAATGGATTTTTACCATGAAATAGATTTTAAATTTATTCAATGATTCGAAATTCATGAGTCTAAACAAATTTTCTTTCTTGGACTTTCTTGTAAACGTTCATCATATTATGGAAACATGAATTCATCAGCATTTTTCTGCTACTTTAAATACTTATTTAAATGCTTAATAGATTAAAAGTGTAAATTTTAGTTTGCAACATATATACGTAGTACATATGCGTTCAAGTACAATAAGACAACCTAATAATGATATCTAACGATAAAGGAACAAGAATGAAAGTACTCGTGAAGTTAATTCGTTAGTGGATTTCTTTACTAAAAGTATTCGAGTGAATAATTTAAATTGATACCAATGTCGAAATCGGATTTCTCCAAACTACGCTAACAAATTTTCCTCATAAAAACTTGGTCAAGTGTATACAATTAAGCGGAAGTAAACTATTACAAGAGCTGTGATATCCTAATTACATATAAATATCATATAGATCATGAGATGCGTTTCTTCCTTCGTAACGAATTCAAAATAAAGTTATTAAAAAAGAAAAACGATTCTGAAAAGTTTTTGGTCATTGCTTCCGCCAAATAATGAAACTTAAACAATCTTAATGCGAAATGAATGCATCTCTTCCATTTATATTTATTGGATTTCAAAATTAATTATGTCTATAGCTATTGAGTGGGATATTTGTGACATGTATCATTTTAATTATTTCAGACCGTGGATCAGCTATACGAGCTTGCCGAGCTGATCGTTGGCCCAGTTCCTCCGTGCATTGCTAATAAATGAAAGGCACGCACGGAAACAACCAAAGTATGGTCACTAGAGCAACAAGAATACAGAAAGCGTATTCATGCAAAGTGTAGCGGTTGAAAAATCGTTAACATGCTTACATGTTTGTTCATTTAAAAGGTGCACAAATTATGTAAAATTGAAATACTTACGTAATTCTTCTCATCTCTGATTGTGAGCTATTATCACGAAACTTGCTGTGGCCTCATCACCTAAAATCTCCTGTCTCCCACCCCTTCCTCCCCACACGCTACGCCTGAAGGAAAAAATGGTCAGACAATGAATGCTTCGCTGAGTGTCACATAAAATACTTTATATCGAAAAATAAATATTCATACGTATCTAATTCTTGTACATTTCTATAATTCATGAAGAAGTATCAATAGCATTCAACTGAGTAAAAACTTAAAAATACGATAAAAAATGATAATTCAATTGTAATTATTGATACCAGCAACACTATAGAAATTTTAAAGAATAACGGCAACCTGTTGCAAAAATACCTGACATCTTTATCTCAACACATGTATTAACACTACTCAAGCATACTTTCGGATTATGGTGAACTCTCCTTTGGTCAATACGTATTTAGGTGCTGTGTTAGAAATATGTAATTAACGTAACTGGCTCACACACATATTATGTAGAGGATTCTGTTGCAATGGTCATTAAAGCATATGGCTTTTACTTCAGCTGTTCATTTAATTTGTAAAGTCATGATCATCCACGTTCAAACTATCATTCCATTCTAAAACCCCTTCTAAAAGTCACAGCTGAATATAATATGCTGACATAAATGGTAGCGATAAATGGGGTTTATGGATAAGGCAGACAATAACGTCGAAGTCGTACGACTAAAGAAGGAAAAGATGAAGACAAAATACTATTCGACTTAATTTGACGCATTGTAATAAAGTGTATATTAAGATGAGTGTATCATAGTGACAAGAAAGTAATGAAAAGATTAATTAAAAAGTGGCAATTTTCCACAAAATAAAATGTATTACTGTGACTGGTTTCAATGGAACGACATTATCATCAAGTGATGTAGTTACATTGAAATCGGTCGCATTAATAAATTTTATTTTGTGGAAAATTGCCAATTTTTAATTAATCATGATATTCCACCATATCACGCCTAAAACGTCTCATTTTATTCGTAACGAAAAGAGATCTGAAATTTTCGCAAAGCAGTGGCCGAAAGTTTCTCATGAAAATAAAGTTGAGTAAATAAAGATTTCACAATGAAACTTTTATAAAAATCACTTTAAAAAGTTTTACTTAACCCCAGCATTTTTCATGATTATTGTTGAGCAGGTAAGCATTCCAATAACCTTGACCGCTTGGGAAAGTATTCCAGGTAATTTTCAAGAATAATGCAATCAATCACCATTCATTGAAAAATTACTCTCTCACCAAAATGGAGCTAAAATAATTTAATTATGTTTCCACGTATAACATTCATGGTCTCCTTGCTTTCCTTCCCCCTTATTTCTTTTCTTATTTACTCGAACTCCCACAAATTCTCTCGCTTTTTCTTTGCCACGTGCGTGCAGCACTCTTCCTCTTTTCTTCCGCTCCACACCCACGCACCCTGGCAGACCCTTCCACTTAAAAAAAATGAGATTTCTCTCCTCCAATAACCTCTGGCACCGGCAAATTAGCCCTCCCGTTACTTTGCTGACACCCACCTCGACCTACCCTCCAGCCATCCGGCGGCCTACCCGGCACACACAAGCCCTCGCGCAGTTTCACGCACTGCATACCTACGTACACGGGCCTACATGCACAAAAATGAGCTCTCAGACCACATCTCCTAACCCAGAGTTTCCCCCCCACCCCGCTACAGCCCCGAACCCCCAGCTCTGCAACCCGTACTCCCCAAGCATCCACCAGCTCCCAACCGACCCCATTATACTCCCCAAATTACATTTCCCTCCGGAATGGCACGGCGAAGGAGAGGTAATGCTTGGGAGAGAAGGATCGCCGTCGACTCCAGGAGGTGGGTGGGAGCGCGGAGGGGGAGGGGAGGGAGTAAACGGGTGGGAGATGGCCGGGTGCTGTGCGTTCTCATGAACTGTGTTGCCCTCGTGTACGTGATCTCACTACGCACACGGGTCGCGGGCCTTCAAGGGCAGGGTGCACGGGGGTGCAAACGCACGCCCGCAGCAGAGCCGGCGTGACCGGGGTGTGTTGTCGCTCCTTCCCTCGTCCAACCCGGAAAACTGGACGGGAGAAAACGCCGACCGACACGAACACGAATGGGAGGCCATTACCAAGCACGAGAGACTATTACTACGCATGAGAGGCAATTACTACGCGCGCCCTCTCGCGAGTCCCCAATTTCGCTAGGGGAGGAAATATCCCACACATAGTTTCCCTTTTGCGGAGATAACTCTGGTTTCTAACATCCCGCCTCCTTCGCCAACGGGAGAAATTAATGCGTCAACCGATTCGGAGCCGAAAGGTTTTCCCGAGGATCAATTCTAAGGGTATCCCTTCTCCTTCACGGATTCGAGTATTTTCGCCTTTCCCTCCGCACAGTCATCAAGATTTACATCTATTCCTGGCGTATTAACCATGGGAGCCAGGGCAAGTGAGGTCTCGCCGGGGAACGTCGCAGTCGGATGATAAGACGCAGCTGGATAAGACATGAATAAGGTAAGGACGCAGATGAACTCAAGCTGTAGAACGCAATTTAAAGTTTTCACTTAAGTGAATAACTCTTTATTTCGATAACCACGAGAGATTGAAGGAGGAATGAAAAAACCGAGAGGAAGTACCTGCAATGAAATATTATCCAAAGAAACTCACTGGACTCAAAAATATAAATTTTCTTATTTTTCAGAGAAAGAGGAAAACCTTCAAATAAAAGAAAACTTTCAGGAAGAAGGTTTATAGAGGACAAATGTTTCAACGCAAATAGTTTTCATTTTAGCTCATCGTAGTTTATGATCACCCCTTATGTTGCTTACGAAAGGAGATCTTAACCGAATGAAGCCCCTAATTATTCGATAAGTATCCATGATAAATGTCACTGATATCAAGGTTAAAGAACAGCAAACATTCAGGTAGTTCCGAAACTTTTTCCTCACCCACTACTGTTTCCTGGTTAAATGTTGGGCATTGTTTTTTTTATGGTTATCTCTTTTGAAACAAAGTTTCACAAATATGGCAAAACAGAAATGAATGCAAGGCAACTTGAAAACAAGTGTACTCCAAACACTCATTATGTGGAAATGCACGCAAGAGAGAAATGCTGAGGGGTTGAATAATCAAAGAGAAGATATGGACAATAAAGAGAGAGAGAAAGGGAATAGTAAATGAATTAAAATTTAATTTAATTAATTGAATCAACTCCAACCGTAATTCAAAAGCAATTTTGGAAATAAAAATAAGATTCAAATTTAATTTAAGAATAATTTAAAGATAAATTAATAATGTACGTAATATTTTGCCAAGAGAACAGATATTTTCAATATAAAACAGGCTATTTTTTCAGTGCAGATTCACGTGCCGAAAAATATTGGTTCTTATGTAAATGGTTTTAGTTTGATAATTTCCAAAGTATAATTTCCATTCCATGCTTGAAGAAACGCTTGGAAATATTCAATATGATTGATATCCACTAAATAGTCTGAGGGATGGACTGGGCATTAAATAGCCTGAGGCATTTACTGTGGAGATTACAATGCTGTTTTGAATACAGAAAACTCGGCGTTTCGCGCTGTCAAATATGTTTGTAGTTGCAAAGTTCATGAGCTAAGTCAACCCTGGTAAAAATATAGTCCACGACAACATAGAACCCTTTTACTGGATGATTCCGAATATGCATAAAATTTTTCAAAATAATAAAATTTATCCCACTTCCCATTAATTTTATCTTATATTCTTTATTTCCTGCACCTCTGCAGTGGTAGAAAGCCAAAATATAGTATACTACAGATTCGCATAGCATCCAGAATTTTATGCCCCATTTGTGTAAATGCTTATTTGAAAGGTACTGAAACAGTTTTTGATGAATTAGATATAATAATGCCACGTTTAAGGCACTTCTAATTTACAAACAATAATATTCGCCAACATTGTTGCAGCAAATTTTATTTTTAACATCATTATTCACGTTGAGTCATTTGTAATTTAAGATTATCTCTATGGCTAATGTGAAGCAATCTCTAAATCAGTCAACTCATGAGAAATTTAGTTCTAGACCAGATAGGGGGAATATGACTTTATTACTAGAATCGTGAAATTAAACATGAAGTTCCATGTAAAGTGTTATTTCAGAAAGATTGGCCTACGCGAAAGAAATCCCGGAGGGCAGGGAGCCGAGAAAGAGAAATATTGGACGAAATTCGGAAAAAAAGTTTACGGATATATTATTACATCAATTTTATATTTATGCTTCCCTATTTCATTTTTAATCTTTGCAATTCCGTATATGACTATAAAATTGGCAATTCTTGAAGTAACTTAAGTTATAAAAAATAAAGCGGTTAAAATCCAGTTATAGCCCAGTAAATAAGATTTTTTCAGGTTATTAATAAGGTCACCATTTATTCTGAAATTTTATGAAAAAGCATTCCAAAGCATGCTAAATGAAGTAAGTTACTGGAACTCGACTGTATATTAAGAAATGTAATGCTTTACTAAAAGTTATTTCACTACATCTGCCATTAAATGGACTCTGTGCTGAATATCTTAGTCTACAGGTACTAAATGATTATTTTTTCATTGCAAAAGTCAACTTAAATCACATGCTCTCTTTTAAGTGTTTGGTGATGTCATGAACTAAATAATGCTATTCTACAATAATTTAAAATTAATTCAATGCAAAAATGCTTTCTCGAAATAAAGTGCAATAATGCTTTCTCGAAAAAAGGTACTCAATCAACTATATTTCTAAGTTCAGATGCTTCCCCCAACACTTTCGATAATAAGAATGAGACTCGTGGGGTTTTATGTAACTTTAACAAAGTCATAAAGTTTCTAACTACTCTATCTTGCAAGACAAAGTGAATCTTTTGTAAATATTTGGTTCTTAAGTAACCATACCTCATGAAAAACGTTCATGTATCAAATTCCCAATACAGCGCCTGATAATGATTCTATATACATAATTATGCATGCGTACACGTGTTTTACGTACCAGGAATATAAAAAACATCATGGAGCTCACATCGATGTTAACACGCTGAGGGACGTTGTTTAAAAATTCCTTTTGTTTTCAATGTACCTGATAATCCTCCTTTTCAACGATTAGTACGAATTTAATATCCCTGTCAATTTATCATTTTTGTAGCCGGTAGATAAGGTTGTTTTTAGCCCGTTATTCCATGTGATTACTTGGTTTGCAGAGTGAGTTAACTGAACTCAGATGTTGCGCAGTATTACGTAAATACCACAGCTAAGTTCACATTTTTAAATTTACATTAAATTTATTCATGTAACGGAGATGATACGCTTTAAGCTTTTCTATGAATGAAAATTTATTTCTCAATGCTTTTCACTAACAGCACTCCAGCCTTTGGAATAAATTTATAAAGGGATTTCCGTATGTATGACAAGAGAATAAAAAGATTACTAAGCTAGAGAGAGTTATTCATACATGACATTCAAAATTGTACTTAAAGAGTTTTGTGCATACAAGGATAATTCAGTACCTGCCAGTTTCAGTGAAAATAATACCTTTGAGGTACACCCGAAAAAATACCTTATTATTAGTTTTTCATTAGGCAAGTAAAATCCTCTGATTTTAATGTTTATACGAGTACATTGCTTAATGTTCCTTCATCCACTTTTCCTGCCTCCATAGGATTTCTCCCAACAAACCCCTCTCCTTGACCACCATACTAAGTACTTCCTTATTTGTTTTCCTTTCGGTCCATTTTACCTTCTCCATTCTTCTCCACACCCACATTTCAAAAGCCTCCAATCTACGTCTATCCTCCTGCTTCAATGACCACGTTTCCTCGCCGTTTATAGCTACGCTCTTTCCTATCACCGACTTTCATTCCTACCTCCAGTTCCCCCATGTCCGTTTAATCACATCCTCCACATATAGGTTGAACAGCAACGGTGATAATGGGCAACCCTGCCTTACAATTCTTCCTATCACTACCCATCTGGATTCCCCGTTCCCCACTCTCGCCTGAGCAGTCTGAGACATGTACAGGTTTCGGATTAGCCTCCTTTCCCTTCTATCTATTCCTATATTCTTCAATATACTCATTAGTTTTTCCCAATTCACTCACACGCTTTTTCTAAATCTTCGGAACAGGCAAATACGTCCTCATTGTATTTTATATTCCTCTCGGTTATTGATCTCCTTACTGCAATGGCATCATGCGTGTCTCTACCTTTTCTAAACCCAAACTGATCATCCCCTAAGTAATCATTTGCCCTACTCTCTATCCTTTTGTTCTAATTCTTTGTACAAATACACTGTAAGCGTTGAATACTAAACAATATAGCGTCTTCAATTTGAAACATATGCTTTATAGATTGCATACTTTCGAATACAGTGATATTTTTAAATAACTACCGCCATCTCTAAGTCAGGCCGGGTACTTATGGGATATGCTATGTATGAATGTGGATTCTAGGATGGGTAGGCCAATGTGAAATGTAGTGCATTGTTTGCATGACAAATGATACATAATATTTTTCGAGAGGCAAATAGCTTGGGAATGAGGTGAGGGGGCAATAAGGGGATGTGGGGAGATGGGAGTAGATCTGATAAGCAGACATGTGTTACATGAGGGGCGGTTGCAAGTAGGGGACATATGGGGAAATTTTTCAGGGGGGGGCGCCAAAGGGTTGGTGGATCTAAGAAGGTTTTTTTAGATTTGCCGGTCGTCTCTACGCGAGAGAGGGTCATTGGGGCAGCAAGAATGAGGTAGCGTCATTGTCGTGTAAAATAGGACACAGTTCTTTAAGAAAGGTTTTCAGTCTGTGGTATCCGGGGAAATAGGTGGTGCAAAGGTTGAGTTCTGCGTCAAATGTGGGGTTGTTATTTTGTGGTATGTGAGGTCTGGTGGAGCGGTGGATTTTATTTCATTTTGTGGAGTGCATGGGGATCCTCCTACTGTCGTTTCACAGCAATCCCTCCAACCTCTTTTTTGGGTCCGCTACATAAACTACATTTTTATTCTCTGGACACACGGCTCACGGGATACGGTGAAATATTTTGACATTTTTCCTCTGTTGTATTTTCAGTTATGAAAATCAAAGTAATGATGAAAGACGACATGTTATGTTCTACATAAATAGTTTTGTTTTTGACCTAAGTTTCCGTGTAGCGTACCATCTTCAGGTGTTACGCTGTGTCTAACTCTAAAGATAAACCATGAATATGTTACGCTGTAACGAAACCTTGGCCGTACACAAAACGATTCATGTAGGCAAGCAAAATGTCTTCTTTCATCATTATTTTGCTGTTATAATATTGATATCTTATATTTTACTGAGGGAAGGTCAAGTAGTTTCCTTCATTATGAGTGATTTCCACCGCTCCATTTTACAAATGAATTGATCGTTCAAAATATCTGAGTATTCCTATTTTCCATACATTTCAGAAAAAGAGAACATTGACATAAGGATGCATCGCATCTAAAATCTAAATATGCATATTAAATCCAAAATATAAGGAACATTAACAACAAAATTAAAGGTCCATAGCGACCTTCTTTCTAAAATGAAATTGCAGAATTCTTTTACGCAATGATTCAACGAATACGATGCCGTGCTTACGAAATAATTACCAGACGTCATGAGATCTTGGTTATCGATTGAAATTATGTGAGGAAATGATATTCGTGAGTTTACATAAAAGGCGTTGAAAATACAAGCGGGACTGATTGAAGTATTTAATTTTTACAGCTCAATAGTGGGACTAATGTGTGGCAAACCACTTGAACACTTGGGAGACTATTATGTCGAATTTTAGATGATAGCAGACCAGCCATTCGACTGGCTGAGGTCATTTCATGTCGACGAACGCGAGGGAGGAGAGGAGTTGATGAGGAAAATACTGCTTCTCCCCGTGCCCCTGAGTATGATTTCTCAAAACATGCAATTCCAACACCTCGCGGCCTCCCTCCGATCTTTCCCATCCAATACATCTCCATACCATTGAGCCAGAATCCCTTCAGCCACCCAACGGTTAGCAAAAATTTTAATTAAAAAACTTCTATGGGAAAATGAATTCAACTGAACTTTTAAAATGCACCAAATTCATGTCAGAGTTCACCCTTATCGGTTTTTGTTTTCGCTTTAATGACCATGGGAACGAACTTAATCCATATAAAAAACGAGGGGTCGGGAAAATAATGAAAACGGTCGTGATTTTGATGCAAAAACCTTTTTTTAATTTATTCAAATCGACGAGTTTTGGATAAAAAGAATACGTACCTAAAAGTATCGCTCCAGATACACCGAAATCAGTTTCCAGGGAAGACGACTCTAAATTAAAGGCTGCATGAATTTTCAACAAGATAGCGATGCGAAGATTGCAGATAATTCTTTCGATAATATTTTTTCAATACTCGTAACATTAGAGCAGGTTCATTAGGGTACGTCGGCATCGAGGTCATTTTGTACCACTCTCAATCCCTTTTTTATTCATTTCCAGAGTAGCATAAAAATGTAAAATAAACTATTCCTAATTAATATGGAGTTTCAAGAGCTGAAAAATAAATACCGTCAATGTTCAAGTATATAAGTATTACTTGCAAATTGTGCGATAAGATTGTTATAGTTAAACACATAAATTTAATAGCGCGAGTTTTAGCTTCCGGGTCATCAACTGAGATAAGGTCTAGGATTAGTACTTAAAATTCATGTTTCCCACACTCCGTCGATCGGTATTTAACAGTCAGGGCTAAGTCACGTTCATCACATAGAGGTTGGATTTTTTTCCTCTCTAAAATGGATCCAATAGGCAAAGAGTGATGGAAACCTCCTCCATCCTACCATTCCTGGCTGAAGAAAACCACGCTGGTGCAATGGATATCCAATTACAAAGCTTATAACGGACCACCCCTATATACCACCAACCATGCACGTATTAGGTATGTATTAAGTATGAGTTATTTTAACATGTAGATTGGGGTTTAAGAATGTGTCATGGCACGTTAGTTAGGGCTTACGAGTACAGTAGCGGGCAGTTACAGAGTTGATCAAACGCCTACCCTAAGCTGGCACACAACTTTGAATAATAATAATGATGGTTGGTGCTCTGCGGAGAAAATTGGATATGTTCAAATAGCTACTTGTGATGATCGCATGTCGTTGCATGATTTTATTGTGAATCACAATCCTTCGAGAGAAAAAATATATTATTCCTCTAATTACTCATATTATTTATCGAACAAATTCAAACCCACATCCAAAAAGAAATGAATTATAAATATTAAAAGCAACAAATAAAAATGAAGATGTCTTGCTTGTTCCTGTAAACCAATAATAATTCAAAAATCACCAATAATAATTCGAAAAAAAATTCTCAGGGCAAAAGGCTCGAATATATTTTTCAGGTGAGAACTGGAGAACTAAATTTAACGTAATTCTTCATATAAATGATCAAGCCCCTTTATGGGTTAAAGTAGTAATAGCCCCAAACAAATACATTTATACCTAACTAAAACATTTAAGGGGACGTGGTATTCCAATGGTTAGAGTGCTAGGCTACTGACCGGATGGCCCAGGTTCAGTTCCGGGTGACGGCTCAGAGCGCCTTCAAAGGTACCAAAGCCGTGTGATTTTTGGGGTACCTGATTTCACCTGGGAAACCATGGGCGGCACAGGGAAAGGAACTATCTCCATCAACCTGATGTGCGGCTTTCACACGCCGTTGGGCTTAGTGCTGGGTGAACCCTACCCTTAACATGGAACCCCTTGCCCGGTGGAAGACCCGAGAAAATTTCATCAAGCAAATATGCCGGGAAAGCACCAGATCTTACTTCACCTATGATCGGGAGAGTTTGAAAAAAATGCTAGTTGAATGCCATGAAAGTTTTTGCGGAAAAATTATCATGGGAAGAACCCAAAGCAAACTGAAAACATGAAATATGCCGTGAGAGCAAAGAAAGGACCAAAAAATAAAATAAAGAAAAAAGACGACTACCAGGAGCAGAAGAAATATAAAATGATTTTAAAGGTTATAAAAAAACTCTTTGGTAATGAAAAAAGAAAAAAAACACCTTGGAAAGAATGCAATAAATAATCAAAGAGGTGGTATCGCCTTAGATGGATTCGAAATTAGATATTTTGAAGGGAATACTTGGTGAATTTGAATAAAAGTTGATGAGCCAAATGCTGATCAGGAGAGGAAAACAAATTCAGGTAATATGTACACATATGAAAGAATACAGAAAATAAAGAGATTTGAGAATATATCAGTGAGAATGTAGAGGTATGTAAAAGCGGCCAGTTGATGTATGTTTTTACCCGTGGTGGAATATTAAGGTATGAGATAAGGTTTGCTATTGTAACAAACTCCCTTGTGCAAATTGTTCATTTTTGCCAGCTTTAACTCTACCAAATGATTGAGAGGCTTTAATACCTCTGTCCAAAATGAAGAGAAAAGAGAAATATTACGCATACTAGGGAAAGTGCACGGAAAGGTGTTGATTGAAGGAGAATGGAAGGTGACGCTTTGACCTATAGGATTTCTCTTGAAATACGACGAAATTCCCGAATTCCCTAGAATATTTTTAATTGAACTTTTGGAGAAATTTCATTGGATATCAAATATTTATTTATTATTTTCATTCCTAATGAAACAAGTGGTTATTATTTTCATGGTGATTGTTGCAAAAGTTCATTTGAAGGTAATTCGAAAAAAGTCGGGCACTTTTTCATTCGCCACAGTGAAGCGCTACGCATTAGTAGATAAGAGAGCACTTTGCTTTACTGATAAAAACATTAGAAAACCCTTAGAACCGTTTTCGGCTGCCTTATTTTATTATAAGCAATTATCGTGAAGCGACAAACATCTATCCCCCAAATCTGGCAAAGCAGGATTCATTTCATGCAGAGTTTCACATACTACTGTGATTAAGCTGAAATAGCTTTAAATCCGTCCTAAATACAAGTACTTCAGTTATTTTCTTTTTTAGGTTATTCTCTTCAAATATGGATTTTGTTAGCTAGCTTTCATAATATTAAGCTCCAAAATCGCTGGTGGGATCCAGGAGTTTATTGTTAATCGGTCTGAAAGGATAAGCGTTGATTCAATAATTGAAGCTTTTCCACGGGCATTAATAATGCTGACGCCATTTTAGTTAAGGATCAGTGTCAGGAGAGTAGTTGGAATAGATGTAACCGCCATTAACAGAATCATTTGATCAGATCTACAACACGAAATTTACTTACTGTCTGATATTGTATGGAACTTCTAGGTTACTAGGCGTAACGCTTTTATCAGACGTGTATATAAGCTAACTCAGTTGATTTAAATATGAATGACTCAATAATGTTTAGCAATAGGGGTATAATTAAATGAAAACGTTTCTATGCGTATATTTAGGGTCGTGGCATGGTGTTTGTCCCTTGACCAGAGAGCTCTGGAGTTATAGCCGGATTACAATTCTTCAATATTCTCAGAGAAAGTCATTATTTTGGATGTAGGTGGGTACTCCTATTCTTATCCATGAAAAATGTGATTATTATTACGTATATTTATTTTATTATCTGTATATATTTTATTTTTCAACAACTGACTGGTTATTTTCCTGAACTCTTTTTCCAGTAAATTTTATTGCGTTTAGGATTACTTCATACCCTAAGAGATGAAGCGCATTTCATCAAAAATTTAATTGCCCAAGGAATTATTAATCATATCAGTCATTAATGTTATAATTTCCTCTGAACTGCATTTGGAGAAGTAATTCTAACTAAGATAATGAGCCCTCTAACTGGTGTTAATCAGAAGATATCGGGATATAATTCAAAAGTTGATATCATTAAGTTTATACATGGCAGTTTACAATAGATTTAAGTCAAGACAATTGAAATGTAAATGTTATCTATTTGTAAAGACGTTTATCTTTCTTTTAGACTCTCTAGGGAGAGAGAAAATTCAATTTCCTGAGGATGAGTTCTAGAATTGCTGTTGGATATAGCTAAACTCTACCATGATAATTTTTTTTCTTTTTCGTTTCGTTCTTATTGCTCCTTTTTGGTTATAAAATATTTTAAAATTCAATTTTAGACTGATTTATCTCGTAGTTTATTAAGCGGTTATAACATTCAGTTTGCATGACGCAATATGCAGTGGTTATTTCCAAAAAAAGTATGGAAACAAGTGAGAACAAGGTTTTCATCCACGCAGTGGAAAATTACTAGTCTAAAAGAAGATTATGACACTTATTAGTATTAATAGCATTTAGTTTCAAGCAACTGCAGCTTATTTTTATTGCCTATTTGTTGGTAAAAGAAAACTTACATAAAAAAGAATATTCCTCATCGACAATACAATTTACGATGCAATAAATGGCCTCCGCGTTTGATTTCGATTTGTCATAAAAACATTTCAATGGCTGTTGCGTGGCTTCTCTGCCTCCTTTTTGTGTGCGGATATTCTAAATACATTGAAGATTTCAAATCCAATATTAGTGGATATAACTCCATTCTGATCCAAAATCATGAAATATTCCGTTTCCTGATTTTAGGATCATATTTTTATTGTGAAACAATTTCATTGATTAGGGCTTAAATGTAAACCCATTCTCTATGTTTTATAACGTATTTTCAATATATTCGTTTGACTCTTAGTTTATTCGTTCCTTACATTGTTCATGTGAATTGTATTTCATCTTAGATCTGCGTAGTTTGGATACGTGTCTAGCGTCTCCAATCGGAATCCGTCGAGCCCAGCTCTTACTCTCTACATTCCTCTATTCAAATTGGTGATTGGTTGTTGAGTTTGGCACCAGAATAGTTTTAGGAGGATATTTCTTAGGGTACAGTAATCATCACTCGTTCAAAACCTTCCATGTAAGAGTTGCGCCATCAGATACCGTGCTATATTGCTCTGCGTCCGTTTTCGGGATGGATTTTCTCGCATGTCATCCCACTCCCTATTTCCCCTTTACTACCACCGCAGAGGTATATAAGGAAAGAAGAAGAAAAAGAACGAATTTCTCTAACTCGATCTCTGAACTTTCCCTTTAGCCAAAGCGAAAAAACCGAATTCTCATCACTCTGCTATGTTTCCGACAGTCTGCCGCTTTTACGACCCATCCTGTAGGGTGACATTGTTCGGTAGTTCAGAAATATTGGAAATAATAGGGTTCATGAAGGGTTCTATCGTATGACACTTAATTTGCGTTGTCCTTTACACGCACGCATGCATGAATATACACATATGACAACTCGAAGAAATACTATATGGTTTGTAAATATGCCTCATCATGGTTACGCGTTGTCAATGCGAGGATTGGTATTTAGCAACTCGTCAGTCCACCCTGTTCCCTCCCAATCACTTTATTTTCTCATAAAGCCTTACTTTGTCATTTTCAATTACCTGCTTCTCATAGTTCATCCTAGATCTCCTTTGTAATTCTTACCCTTCATGTTTCCTTCAATTATGATCTTTAGTAAACTAACACGCATTTAGATATATCCAATAAATGTCCTTGTTCTTCTGGTAAATGACCTCCATAGGCCTCTCTTTTCATCCACCTTTCGCAGCACTCCCTCAGTTTTTTCATTTATTTTCACCATACTTCTGCTGCACCACATTCCCATCGCCTCCAATCTTCTTTCGTCTGTTGTTCCTGTCGTGCAAGTCACACGTCCATAGACAAGTAGGCTCCATGCATAACTAATAATAAATTGCTTCCATATACACGATTCCATGTTAGTACTGTTTGCCGAAAGTAGTTGTTTCTTCTAATGGAAAGAATTCTTCGCCATTTCTGTTCTGATTCCTATGCCCTTTTTGCTTCTTCAATCCCTAGTGATCGTGTTGCGTAAATAGAAAAACTATTCCGCTTGTTGCCGTGACTTTCCCTAATCATTCTTGGAGATTTTCTTCTCTAATTTGTCTGCAGACCGTCACCTTAGCTTTAAACTTATTTGTCCTGAGCTTGTACATTTTCCTTCCCTTCTTCATGTTTTCTAGTATCCATTAAGCTCTTATTTATTCTCAGCAAGTATATCGCAAACGCATTTTTATTACATTCATGCATACTCCTTACATCACCTCTTACATTTTACTTGGTCTCATGAATTGACGTATCAATAGATATTAATTATCAATAACGACAATGAGCAACCTTAACTTTCTAACTACTATTCTCTATTTTGGTTCATCCCTGCTGATGGACACAGACTAAGTACAATGACACAACTATAAATTTCCTTCAGAAAAATAAATACTTGGTTATTCCACATATATTTTTATTAAACACGACCCGGGTTTCGACTTACAAAGTCATCATCAGGTGATGATGATGTGGTGATCTAATGATGACTTTGTAAGTCGAAACCCGGGTCGTGTTTAATAAAAATATATGTGGAATAACCAAGTATTTATTTTTCTGAAATGAATCGCTTCCACAAAGTGACGCCTGAAACCATTCTGTTTATAAGTTTCCTTGATTCTCCGAACAAAACACTACCTGGTATCCAACACTACGTTAATCCCCTCTAAATTCCGCATACTTCCTTCCTACCTTGATTGCGTTTAACATACCTCTCCTACCTAATCATTAGTAGCCTAGAGTTCTACTATCTGTATTCATCTTTCCTGTCTCATTTGTATTTTTGCCTCTTAAACAGTTTCTCTGTACATTTCTTCCATCTCTCTCTCTCTGGAATCTTTTCTTGTTAAATTAACATTTTTTATGATTATTTTTCATTGTTGACACGGATATGCCCTTCTTTTTTCCTGTAAGTGATTTCACCTTCCTAGTTGGAGTACCGATCCATTATTTCCTCTGTAAACTTTCCGTTTCCCCGCACTGCGTCTTTCATCTACATTCGCTCTATTAGTTTCCTGCTCCAGGTCATCATTCAACTCCTATACTTTCTTCAACCTGGCTTTAGTTTCTTTGGATACCTTCTCGACGCCTATTTTTCTAATTATTTCGTCTGTAATCTATGGTTTTCTTGTCCTTTTCCCATCGTTTGCGGCTTTTTACGATTTGGAATCTTGAATGTTTCGGTGGCACTATCACTCTATAAGGTTATAATGAAATCATTTTTGTGTGTTTGAACGTTACGCCACTCATTGAAAAAACAAAATAAAAGAAGAAGTGTTTGGTTACTGGAATACAGGCTAACGGGGAAGAAGCGTGTAGGCGATTGTTAACGCCAAAATTGATGGTTGTTGTAAATGTACACATCTATATTAAAAAATTTTAAAAATTGTTCCTTACCATTTGTTTCCATTCAATTGATCCCTCAACTACGACTCTGCGAAATTGACAAATACGTTCTAATTTATGGTTTTTGCTCTTATTATTTAGCTTGTCTCTTTCTCCGTATGAACGTACTCAAATTTTTGAGTTCGCAAGCCATTTTTGTTTTTTTTCTGATCCTACCAATGAGTGGAGATCCAATCTTTATTTTTTTCGAAGCCCTGCTAACTGCGGGTAGTGATTTCTCGCCATCTCTTTCCGCAGTCTCCACACCCCATCGTATTCCGTTATTGCCTCCTATCTCAAGCAGACTAATAACGTGAGTGACCTTCAAACACCATCGTGGATAACGATTTTCACGTTTGTTTCGTACAGTTTGATTGCAGAAGTCAAATTGAAATTAATTGGGGACTCGTAACTCACGTTCTTTTTTAGTGTGTACTGACTAACGTTTTGACATGTAACTTGGGACTCAGCTCTCTCAGCTTTATAAGTGGGCTCAATTAGTCAAAGTGTGTTTAACTAATGACAGGTTAGACAGAGTTTATTTATTTCATCGGAAAACGACATAACCCTATGGCAACTAACAGTAGATTTGTTAAATTATTTTTCTCTCACATCTGATGCTCTCATATTCGCCAATTCTATCCTTCGACTCTTATAATAGTAATATTTGCTCGCCTACCATCCTCCGACTCCCTTTAGATTCTTTTTACATCCCATCCATCCTGCCCCGTTCACTCCATTCATCACCATAGTTCCTCCCCTCTAACCTCTTTGAACCTCTCACCATTGTTACCCCATCATCTCATTCACAAAATGACCTTCCTCTTCCACTCGGTCTCCCGTTCAGTACATTCGGACCCACTCATCGAAATTCCCCACTTTTCCCATCTTCTTTTGTCTTCCGTTTTCTTCTCTCTCCATCTTCCCCAGTCGAACGCGTGTGTCTCACGTGCGGATAATGGATTTCATCGATCCCCGTTCAACTCCCTCTATCCCCTTTGTCCGATCGACTGTCAGTGGCATCAAGTGTTTGGTTACCGAAGGATTTTACTCTTTTGGAGGGATTTTCCTGTCACATTGACTAATTCCTTTTTAGACAGGTTATGTCGGGATCGTCCTGGATCCGGTTTACTCACTTTTCGTCACGCATAAATATTTTTGTCCTTTGCTTCAACACGTTGATAGCTTGGATCTTTGCAACATGTGTGCGTGTGTGTAAATATATGGTACTTCTCGCTACTCTTTTTAATCCCTCTCAAGTTTTCGTCGCGTAGTTTTTTCACGGCTTAACATCCATGTTGTTTGCTGAGAAAGAGATTATTTCAGACGGTCAATAGAACTAGTTATTTACCTACTTACAACCAATTTTACACCTGATACGTTGCACGTAAATGACTCATGAAAGTGTTATCCAATTCATGAAATCAAATATCTCAAACATAATGATTACACGAAAAATGGGAATTTGCTGTTTAGTTCCAGTCACATTTTACAAAGTAAAAATGAAAAACTAAAGGAGATAGCTTGACGAGTATAAAATCTTTTTCCTTTGACATTCTCTGCGGTTTTCAATTGATTCCAAATGCATGATACTATGGTGGCCTTTTGAATATAATGATGCAATAAATCGCTGTGTAATCTTACTTCCCATTCTCTCTATCAAACATATATGATTTAAAAATATATCCTATGTTCAGAATATTTAAATATCGTTTAAACAAGACAGAGCGGTATGTAAACGAGATTTTACTTTTTATTTTGTTTGAACGAGACTTTGTTTCGATTCGCGGCCAAGGCGAGTGATTTTAATGCTGTAAAATTCTTGCATTTTTACTTTTTAAAGTTTTTTGTTTAAATTAATGCCTTTTTCCGTTAAGTTCCGGTTTCATAATTATAATAATTTACTTTTTTCAAAAATCTATTTCACGGTCGTTTCAAGGTATTTTTACCTTGCTAGAGTGTTTGTGATAGTCTTTGTACAAAATTATACCAAATATTTTCGATAAACTCTTCATTGAGTCTCTCAAGGAATTTAATTGCTTACTTGTGATCCTCGTTGCCCTTCTTCGTGAACAAAACAAAATATTTTGGCTTATTTTTTCATTGATTGACTTGTCTTTGACATATCAGTTTGAGTTTCCTTATCGTTTTCAAAATAAATTCCTATTTTTGCACTAAAATATTTTGATTTGAATGCTCTAGTTAAGGCTAAGGTAATTCGAAGTCAGAGCTAAGTTAGGAAATAGAAGGGAGTTTTCGTATAAAATGTAATTTGAAAGGGCTAAATATAATTTGAAATATCTATTAATTTCCATGTTTTCATATTCTTTTATTTTGATTAATTTTTACAGAGAACTATAGTGCACTACAAAAATTAATCACAGCCGATTTGTGCTTGGAATCTTGATGAGCTTCTACTCACGAATCACTTTCATTATCATTTTTAGTGGAAATTCAAGGATGCTGATCATTACACTGCGCTCAAGCGATCCTCATTTGCATCGCTCCCATTGAGTTCTCGATTGGAGCCGCATTGGTTTATCAGACGGCTCTTCCACTGTCCTAAGAAAACGCAGAGAGCAAAACTGAGCTGTGGAAGAACCTTTCTGATTTAGAGTGAATGCATAATGAAGCTGCCCCGATCAAACCACATAAAGGAAGGTTTGGAGGGAATTTCAGTAGAATTGAAAGGAATTGCAGTTTTCATTTCAGTAGGGGTTCCTAACATTATCTTTGGATATTTCTTTTGCCTGGAAATAGTCCTTTTTTAATAACAACTCTGGTTGAAACTTCACCAAAAACTCTGATATAGAAATTGGAAAGCGTCCTTTCTCTTATAAGACTGGCTCTTGACTGGTGTTACTTTTGTTATGGGTAAATAATTCACAAAAAACTTTCTTATATTTGCTTCTTCGACGACGACTTCGCTGACGATCTCTTTCAACCTTTTTCAATTCACAGATTATCATTCTCTCTTATATTGATTTAGAACACAGTGTGTAGTTTTTTTTCCTTCCAAAATTCCGGTATATCTAAATGTTTAAATTCCTATTTAGAAGATTAGCGATTGGTCAATTCTCTGTGATCAAAAGTGAAATAGCGTTTTATTATGTTCATCGTAATTTTTGATGTTTACTAATATTTGGGTACTATACGCTCTGCTTATTTGATAAGTCTTTCATAATTTGTTCGGCGCTACGTACTTTCATATTTCTCTCTGATATTCATAGATTGCTAAATGCCTAATTTTTTCCGAGACTTTATAGTAATCATTTTTAAGATTCTCTTCTAATACATTTACGCGTGACTTTGTCTATCCACTCCTTTCTCTCAAACACTTAACTCTTCTCTCATATAATTTTTTAGCGATTCGACTCTCATCCATTCCTTCAGATGAAAAAACCAACGAAAGACATTTCTTTTGTGCCAGATAATTTCCTGGCCCAATTATTCCTCACCTGATCTCTCTTCTATTGCTGCCATAACCATACTCCTAGTCCTTTTTCCACTACATTAAATCGATTTTAAGCTTATCCTGGCGTATCTTATTTCATTTACATACATTATTTGTGGGGAGGTGCCCACTACTGTACCACTCTAATTTTGCTGAAACAGGCAAATATTAATTATTTTTTTATATTCTTTACACTACCTCCAAAGTTCCTGTGGTTAGTCGCACGCCTTTTTTCTTCATTTGTTCTAATATTGCTCGCAAAGTCTGCCAGAATACACGATATCACCCATTTCTTCAAATTCTTTAGCCGTTTACGCGCAAGCCCTTAGGTCAAGAAAGCTTAGCGAAGCAAGGAAGATAAGCTTTCTTGTGTTTTGTCCGATCTAGTCAAAAATTAGTATCAATAATAGAGTTCAAGCCTCAACTATGTGTTAATTCAAATCAAAAATGTGCTTACAGAAGACACAGCGCTCGAAATATATGTTCTCAGAAAAACTGCATTTTACATTAAGAGATTTATCATAAGAATCGACAATATACTCATTTCAATTGCCATTTAACTAATATTCGTCACTAAAACAAGTTTTCAGCATACAAATATTACTGTTAAAAAAATGATGCTTACATAGTTACGGTGCACGTAAGAAACCCGAGGTTAAGATTAAATGCAGCTAGAAATATCATAATTAAACGAAAAATTTCTTTTTGGGTGAATAAGAAAAATATCTAAATGCACAGAAATGCTTTCTTAGAACGAAATTTAGTTCAACAGATCGAGGGCGTTTCTCAATTTCAAATATTTAATCTCAAACAGAGAGCTTGAAGACTTTGAAGGAAAGCAGTTTCCTGTTGCATTTAAGGGGCTTCAACTGGATACTCACAAGGTATCGAATTCTCTAAACCGAATTTTAGACCCCAATTCCTGTTTTAATTCAATTTACGACGAAATTGATTTCCTGGTATTTCAAAGGCATCACAAGATCTCAAGCAACAAGCCAATGCGTCATCTTTTCAAGTGAAAAGATTTTTCTTAAGTTTCCTTGTAACATGATTCCAATTGATCATTAACTTTATATAAAAAACACAGAGATTACAAATGTTTGGGAGGTATAGTCCTGACGCAACTTGTGATTTGATTAATTTGAAAAAGAACATCATTTCATTTCAATCGTAAACTACAGCTTTTCTGAAAGCTTTGCAAAAACTCTTTTAAGCTAAATAAAAGCATAATTAAGACAAGGATCGGACTTTCTATAGATGGAGTGGCACAGAGGAAAAATACGTATTAATTTATTTTTTGTAAGGCATTGGGGAAAGGCTACGTGTTCAACTTACAGAGGGTGTTGATGAGTGATATCTTGAAATTAAACAGACAAAGTTTGCTGCATGCAGTAGAAAGTAGAAGGCAAGTAAAAGAATTTTGATATTCGGGTAGCGACACTGGTAACAATGGAGGAAACAAGAAATAATTTATATAAAATAATTAATTGAATAGTCAAATCAAGGAAAGCACTCACTCTTTCAGAAGAAAGGCCAGCTCACCACCAGTAACACAAGTCTGGAAGATAGGAAGCATTTCATTACAATATAGGGAATCGCTTGAGTTTCTGGAACTTCCTTCTTTATTTAAGTGAGAAATATTCATTAAATAACAGAATTAGAAATTATTTGCCGTGTTAGAAACGTGGCAGAGGAAGACTGGGTGAGAAAAATGTTATAAGGAATTATAGTTATGGCAAAATAATTAACCGGAAAGCTTTGCCCAATCAGTCCTTACATGTAATCGTAATCTTAAAATTGCCAACCAGGGATGATAATATAGGTATTTCCTACTTTCCGCGTATTTTTCAAATAATTACAAGTTTAATAGCTTTATTAAGGACGGGTCATTAATTATTTGGCAAAATGTAAGTGATTCTGCTACTTACACAATCACTTACATTTTGATACACTTTTACGAAGTGATGCACTTTTCTACTAATAACGTATTTGTCCTACTTTCTGCACAAAAGTCAATCTTATTTAATATTCCCTAGTGTTAAACTATTTTAGGGTGTTCCTTTCAATAGACAGCTCAAAAAGAACTCTAAAATAAGGAACATCTTGCCGCTTAAATAGAATACTCAATACTTATGTATCAGAATCCTAACTGTACTATGGGTCAAGAAACTTCAAAAGAATTAAAAAGAAATTGAAATATGCTTCTGTATAATTTATCTGAACAAACAAGTTGTGATAAAAGCCCTCTTGGGGATCGCTCAAAAGATGCTTAACACTGAGTCACTTGCTCATAATCAGAGTCTCTCTCTCAATGGTTTTAACTTTAAATTTAACTGAAACAATATATGAACGAGTTTTGATCCCAAAAATCTGCTGCCAAAACTCATTATGCCAAACAGCCATTAAATATTCGAAAAACTTATTGTCTATGTATTTTATGCGATTTTCATTTGCAATCAGAATAATTTCCATAGAAAAACAGCCATAAATAAAATAATGAAGCATTGACTGTGAATAAATATAGAGATAAAATTATTCAAGAAAAAATGATTTCTCTAAGAGAAAGCACATTATGAGAGAATGGTATACTGTGGGGCATTAACTCGGTATTTGAGGTAAGGATATAGGCGTCGAGTGAAGGTTTTGGAGGTAATTGCAATTTGAGACAAATGGAAAAAATAAGCTGGATAGGCAAAAAAATGAAAATTGTTTTGATAGGTTCAGAGAAGATGGAACGTTGCCGAGGGAAATTCTAAGAAAACAGTAGAATCGAATGAAGTAAATACAAAGAGGTAGGTGGATGGCTATTATTGAAAATGTTGAGTAAACAGAGTAGACGAAGAAAGAGAATAAACATTTTGGACGACATAAAGAGGTAGAAGCCATGAGATAGTATGGTGAAGTAAAAAGTTGCGTACAATTAGCAAAGAAATCATACACTCTAAGATGAATTTAGAGACGACAAAAGCCAGGCTCCATGTAGGATTATAGGTTACCAATCATAAAATAAAAATACCTACAGTAAAATTAACTCTAAGATTTGCATCGCTTTCAAATTTTTATTAATCGCTTACTTCACTGCGGCTCCAAAACTTGACATTTATGCTAAATTATGCTTATTCTAATAGCCATTCGCAGTGTTGCAATTAATCCCGGAAGACATTTCTATTCCGCTACCAAAAATAGCTTCTGATCTATTGAAGGAGTAAAACTAAGCCCAAGCCGAGGATACTTCTTACGGAACGAAACGGAAATGTCACTTCGGTATAATAAGTAAATCAAAGGGACCACCTCTATAAAATTGTATCAACAGAATGATACAGCGCAATTATTCGTGATAACCCAGGAAACAGACTTTGTAGAGGAACGAAATACTGAATCGTAAGAAATCATATGGTTAGTTTGGCAGAAATTTGATATAGATTTAGATTTAAGACTTAAATGTTGTATGATTGGTATTATTATCAAACTGCTAAACACTTCTGTTTTATGCATCTCTGGGAAACAATAATTAAAAACTGATTACTTCACACTCAAATGTTAAAAACCAGGTTCTTCTGACAAAAAATGGATTTGCCTTTCTCCGGGGTCATAAAAAACGGGATCTCGACGCGGCACAGTAGAAGCCCCACACATTAACGCTATTGAGGCCATGTGAGGCGATGGATGTGTTTGTAATCAACTTGAGATGGAAAAATCTAGGTAGAATTTGAGAAAAACAACAGCCAACCGGGTGAAGAGGGACTGCGTAGGTTGAGCGGGCACTTGACAGTGAGAGCACAGCGTCATGCAGTTATTTTAAACTACAAAAAAAAACTTTCCTTTTGACTTCAATGAATCCTTAACGTTCAAATTTTCTCGAACTTCCACGTATAGTTTCATTTATGGATGAAAACCTCGTTTTGAAATTAAAACCTAAACAAATGAGAGAACCCAATGCCTCATACGATAGCTGTTGCGTGCAACACTAATCTCTCTCTCTCTGTTTGTATGAACAAAATGCGTGGGTTGTCTCTTAATTTACGCTCATAAAAACTCACTCATTTCTCGTTTTCGGTTGAAAGAAATTGTTCTCTCAGCGTTATGTCTCTATCATGATAAGTTAGAGCACATCATTATCTTCTACATACTTAAAAGAAATATTAACTATCAATCGAGTCTTAATTTTTAATGGGGTCTAATGAAAAATCAAACCACAATCTTCAATCTTTCCTATAGCCACTGAAATTCACGTATTTGGGGTGAGAGGATCAGTTCCTTTCCCTCTTCTCAAGGAGTTCGGGAACTTAGGAAAATCACGCATTAATGAAATAAATTGCCGTGAAATTTCAAGTAAACTTTGGCAAGTCTTGTAGTTTTCTAGAAGAATACAATGGTAATACCTGGTGAATATCGCCAGAAATAGTAACTGAGATTGTTGTTTTGATGCCTTTTGATCCAGAAGAGAATGTTCTGCAGAATTCTCAAAGCATGTTTTGCCACAAATTTCAAGCATATTCATGTTAATTTTATTGACACCAACCTATCAATAGCATTAATTCCATTGATTAACTGTTCACTCCCATGAATTAGATTTATAAATCTTCAAAGTTTTCTCGCGTGTTTTCCATTAAAATAGGGATATATTTTTTTAATGGCTCTTCATAGCCGTATTTTAGCTTTCCACGCTGCTACTAACATGATAAAAACAGCCGTTCACTGCTATAATACAGTCAAACAAAGCTTTCAATTATTAATTCATAAAAATGTTTACAGATACGCATTTCAAATCGTGAGCTCAGATCCTCTCATGTCTCAAATACATGGCCTTTTATGATTTAAATGCGCAACCCTTCATTATCTTGTTCAGTTCGAATTATACCCACCACGTAATTTGAGCCGAAATGGGAGATCCCTTTGCGTAGTCGCCAAACTAAAACACTCCCCACAAAAAATAAATTTATCTCATTTATGGCTATTCTGGATTCGTACCTCCAAAACTCCCTCGTAGACTTCTTTTGATCCCCCAATTCCATTCCACCCTCCCTCCCTGATACCCAATTTACCGTGGGCGTTCCTGCTCTGCTCCGAAAATTCCTTCCACCCCCGCCAGCAGACTCCCGCTTCCTCGAAACCTATTCCTTCCTCCTATTTCGCTTTCACCCACGAAAGCCCCCACGGCGGGTGGGTGGTTGAGTGAGTGGGTAGGAGGGGAGCGTGCGCAGAACACGTCTGCTGTGCAACGGAAGAGAAGAGGGGATCTCTGCTCAAAAGTTTATTCTGCCCTTTCTTTTACTCCCATTCCTGCTCGCAGTAGAAATATAAAATGCTTCGCTGTCGTCACCACCCTCGAAAGACACTCTCCCAAGGGAAGAAGTGCTCTCGAACCCTCCTCCTTACCTTCCCCTTTCCCTCCCCTTTCCTCACTCACGGGTTGTTTCGAAATTTCACCAATTCCTTTTTCCTTCTTTACGCACGTTTTTACGCAGGAATCCCCCAATAAGGGGGCGAGTCCTTACCCTTCCCGTTCACCACTGCATCCTTTGTATAGTCAAGTAGTCGCCCTATATTCATTTCGGATCTCTGTGGCTTCGGATCTCAAACGTCCATCCCACCACCCCACCCCAGGTGTTCCATGCTTCCACCTTTTACGTGGGGCGACCTTAGAAGGAGGAGGGATGGAAGAAGGAAGGCAGAGGCCAATGGATGAGTGAAACGCGAGCCCGGGCATTCAAGCAGAGCCGAGAGAAAGATATATATAGTGAGGGAGATGAGCGAGGAGAAGAGAGAGAGAGAAATAAAACGCGTGGCCGATTTGCAAGTCGACGGTGTTGAGGGCGCTGAAAAGCACTTACATTCGATCACCCATCGCCCCCGTTACTGCGGAAGTTCGATGATTAACTCCGCTTTCGGGATAAGTGGGGGTCGGAGACTTTGAGGGAGGCGTGGAGGTGGATGAGTCGAGTCTGTGAGGGATAGAAAAGCATGAGTTTGCCGGATTGTGGTTGGTGGGCGTGTGGGGCTCTCCAGAGGCACTCTTTGGAGGGAATCTGAAGAAATTGCTGAGAGGGCCAAGGTTTTACGGAACGGAGTGATTCAAGGAGAGTGTGTTTCTCAGTCGCGAAGGTCAGTGTCGTGTAGCAAAAGGGAATTTGAGGGCAATGCGTAGATGAATGGCAAGAGAAGAGAAGGTTGCGGCCGCAAGGACGGAATGTAGCCACTGGCCCTCGTCAGTCCTCCCTCTTCGAGTTACACGCTACGATTTTCCCCGAGTACCAAGCTCCATCATGCATAATCACGCCATCACAAATGCCGCTAGAGATTAAGAGAACTGGAAACGCTGCGACGATAATATATTGATGGGAATATAATTTGACGCATTCCATTACTGATGGAAAGGAAAACATTTTAAGTTTATTTTTCTGCGTAGAGCTACAATGTAGGTCGAAATGTATTTCCCTGCTCAAAATATTTGCTGAAATTCTTCATTCGAGGCAAGTGGAAGTCAAAAAAAGGAGCAAAAGTTACCCGTTTCAGCAATTTTTCAAAGAAAAACTTACTCTAATGCACTAACAATTATACACAGACAAATAAGTTCAAACTGTTTCAAAACCTATGACGTTAATTTAAGTTTTCCATGATGAGTGTAAAACTGTTTAATTTATTCAAAAATTCTTAAAACTAGTTTCATCCCAAGAGCTAAGGTAATTGTTACAGTTCCAAATAAGTTCACCGTAAAGTCGTATATAACTTCAACATCCTCAATGTTGTCATCATCAGTATTAATTTCACTTACAGCGCTGCTGCCTGTTATGGGGCTATTACGTCGTTATTATCGTCGCATTCACATAAGATATCAACTCCAGAGCCACTGAGAGCGCTAGAGAGCCCGTATTTTAGGAAGTTGCTTCTCACCAAATTCGCTGGCGTTGAGTCCAGATAAATTTTAACCATGCAAAGACAGTTGTTGTGTCTGATTTTATTAAAACTTATCCCTTTTTTAGAAAAGTAGAATTTGACATCATCTAATCTATTTACCTTTTTTGTAGTTGATCCTAGAAATGTTAAGGCTGAAACACAAATGTCAGCCCTCATGAAACCGTAGCTATACTAGCTGACAGTCATTATTACCCATTATTTGCTCTAGGATACCACATTTACGCTACCACACTCGTGTATCGCTCTCTTTGCCGAATTCTAACGCTTCAAAGGCTGTTTTTGCCATTAGTATATTAAATTATTGACTTAGAAAAATACATATTGCAGGAATCGACTATAATTTGACTCTACGAGGTCTGTTCAAAAATTATCGCGACTTTTGTGTTCTTTATTCAATATATTCATTATATGTTCAAAAATTATTTCTTTATTCATATCTATCTATTATGTGTATTGAGCGTTCGTGGCGGATTGCTTCGCGCAAATTGCGCATTACTTGCAGGCAATATTTCTTATTTATCGTTCTACTCGGTGGTAAGAACTCGTAATGCACCACACCCCAACAATTGAAGAAAACAGTAAGCAAAACGTTCACTTTCGACCGAACTTGGCGCGCTTTTTTCGGTCTTGGCTCGTGCTGCAGCTTCCATGGGAATGGTTGAGCTTTAGTTTCCACGTCATAACCATAAACCCATGATTCGTCACCAGTTATGACCCTCTGCTATGAGCAAATTTGGATCGTCGCGGACAGATTCCAATACATAATTAGCAATGTTAATGCGTTGCTGTTTTTGGTCGAAATTGAGCAATTTTGGCACGAATTTTGCGGCGACCCGTGTCATGACCAAATCATTGGTAAAAATCGAATGGCATGAGTCAATCGATAATTTTAGGTCCTCAGCAACTTCTCTAACGGCGATTTAACGATTGGCCAATACTATTTTCTTCACTTCATCAATGTTTTCGTCTTTTGTTGACGCGCGTCTTTTCGTCGCTCACATCTTCTCGGCCTTCTGAGAACATTTTGTACCACTGATAAACGTTGCTTCGGTCCAAGTTAGCTTCTCCATATGCCACATTCAACATTCGGAGTGTGTCCGCGCACTTAATTTTGTTTTTCACACAAAATGTGATACAGATTCTGTGATCTATTTTTTGGAACAGGCAAAAATCGAAGACAAGCCAAAACACGTCTAAGCAAAACGCCTGTCAGCAATTAACTGAACTTTCAAATAGCCGACATTTCGGCAGAAGTGAAAGACATAACTGCCAACATAACGCCACATAAAATCGAAAATTAAATATACGTAATCCGCGAAAATTCAAATTTCGTCATACTTTTTGAACAGACCTCGTAGATTTCTTTAAACTAAAAATATCAAGAAACTACTCGACTTAAGTTCGAAAATTTACGGCAATGTATTGAGTGTAGAGTTATATTCACATTTGCGAATTCTTTAACGACTGAATCAAACTCGCAGCTCAGCTAATGTCAAGAGGAAAATCTATCATAATGCCACAGTTATAGGTTAAACAAATTCACCACCCTTATTCGTACATCAATCCGTTACAAAATTTGTCTATTTAATGCCTCAATGGAAAATGCTCATATATTAGAATATTGATGGCTTAACTGTAATAGCATAACATGAACGGATATGAATAATCTATTATGCCTCGCAGAGTTAATTGTCCACCAAATGACCTAATGGCTTCAAAAATCTGGCCCCATTACGCCAATGAAATCGCAGCCCCGATCCCTGGAAGTCATGATGTAGAGCGAGTTTTTTGTTGGTCCTATCCGGTAGTCAGTTTCTAATGGACATGCTTCTCATCATGTGCTCGACATGAGAAGAGGTAAAAAAGGAATTTTCGTAGTTACGAATCCGATCAAAATAGCAAGTCGAAAAATGTATGCCCAATATATTACAAGGAAACAATCGAGAAAGGAAATCGCACTTCAACATGGCAATTTGTAATTAATTTTGAAGTTTGAGCTCCAGGCATCTTTATATATCCATGATTTGAGAAGTATAACTGAAAACGACGGACCCACAAAATATCGTGACATCAAAGGAACCTTATTTCCTGAAGAAATTCATTCCGACAAATCAGCCATTAGCCAAATTTTCTACGGAAAGTTTCTGATCAAAGCATTTCAATATACAGGTATTAAGTATTTTAGCTGAGTTCTAAAGCATATACCAGGAAATATATGTTTAGTTTGAGAATGATTTCGTAAGTTGGCAAAATAAGTGCTACGCTACTATCCAAAATAATTAGTACAACTGGTTAACGTTTTTACAAAAAAAATTATTTTACATTTCGATATCAGGACTTTTGCGGTTTTCTGTAGTTGAGTGAAACCAATTTTTATGGATTATACCTGAGATATAGAAAAAAAGAACAATCTTCATGAAAAATAGGAAAATTCCGACAAAATTTACTTTTCCACGCAACAACACTTTATTTCACGCAATTCTGCTGCATTCGGTGATAGATTAGCGTCATTTAGATCAATTAAACCAACTTACAGGTACTTTCAATTAATTTATGTATTCGTTAAAATCAATACACGAAGGAGGTCATTCTCATCGTCAGGGCAGAACATACTTAACGCACCGTAATCCAACGGGAAGTTTCACAAATGTAAATATCTCTCTACATTCACCAGCTAAAGCTCATTCAGGTTAAACAAATATTCATGATATTATTCTTTCCTTAAAATACTAATATTTTCCAGCATCCGTTTATCACACAACTCTTTCGAATGAATTCTGAAGTAGTAATTCAGAGGTGGAGCGTTATTTATTCCCAAGGTTGATTCTCATATGATTCAGAGGTGAAACTGCTGAATATTAGATCGCGATTCTATAAATCTCATATTGGGGAACACCAGATGTTATGGCTCAATTTATTGGCTACATTCACAATTGTAGTTGCATCTTTTTAAATAAAAATCCATCACAGATCGGAATTCATCTGGCAATATTTGTCCTTACGTATGTTCTCAATCTGATAAGAAGTTAGGGAAGAAATTTATGAGAAATAAAGTTTATTACGAAAAATTATCCTTTGTTTAATCAGTCAATACTGTTACGTACGAGTTAAATCGAAGTGAAGAGATAAGAAGTAGCTTCAAATATAAATTCCGCGAATATGTAATCATAGGCACAAGAAAATATGCAAATTAGAGGTAAATGTGTAAGATGGAAATATGTGTATGATAGTAAATAAGGAAACATCATCATTAAACAACTCTGGCTGTAATTTCATAAATAATAAAATACGTTATACAACCATTATTTATTTATAAATCAGTAACTTTTATTGGTTTGTTTTATATTTTACTTATACCGTAATTTTTTTTAAGTAAAACATGGCGCCATGGAAGCACCCTTTTACCTTTGAAATCAGTGATTAAAATGTTTATTCTGAGAGAGTCAACTTTGGAATAAAATAAATTAACTAACAGGATTCAAACTTTTTATTAGTATTGCGAAATAATTATTCAGAATGCGAATAAATGTGAGCCGGGCGGAAAGATGAAAAAAATTAATTATATCTCTCTCACACACACACCTTTAAATAATATCATTATTGAATACAAATAATGAACTCATTAAGTTTTCTGACCATATATTTATTAAAACTAAAGCAATCCTACTTGAGGAGCATATTGAAATGATGTGATTAAAAATATTATCGAAAAGGAAGATCATAATCATATTTTAATATATATTTGTGAAATTAATAATTTTTTATTTGAACATTTATAATCATTTGTAAGATGCATAATTTGATGCACATTTATGATTGATTCTCAGAATTCAGAGAAAATTTATTTTCTGATTTAAACTTATGCAATCTTCAAGTTCAAGTGACTAGAAATTATTCACGTTTTTTTGCTACAGAACCATGAAAAAAACGGCAGACTAAAAGAAACTCAATTAAACGAGAGCTCAATTAAACCAAAAGCTCAATTAATCTTCCAAGTGGTATGATTTTTATTTTATATTCTGTAACCTTTTCCGCACTTAAAACTTTTTTGTGAATGGCATACACTCAAGCTCGGCAAAAGAAATCTCAAGGGAAACGGTTAATGGTTCAATGGCTCTTAATTGAAGAGCTCATCGGTTAAATCTGTGGCTGGAATATCAAAATTAACGTCACTTGTAATTTCAGTCATTATTGGTGCTCAGAAGTCCCGCAAATAATCCATGGCCATAACCGCGCAAAAACTATAATTCATAGTGCTTTTCAGAATGATACATCGCAAAAACTGTATCCAGGAATCAACACAAATGCCTTGTTTATCTCATACAGCGATTTATGTTCACGGCCCACAACTAAGTGATATGAAGAGAACTTTTTTAGATAATATTAAGGAATGAATTTTCTAATGAATTTTCCTATTAAAATTCTTAAATATATCACCAAATAATATTAATGAAAACATAGCACGGTTCAAGGGTTTTTAGTTAAAAGTTTTAGCTTACCTACTCGTACCCCAAAGCTATGCATGTGGGTCGCTACGTTCAGTAAAGGAATCACTATGCGCATACGATGCATTGCGTAAAATGTGTTGCCAAGTAAAATGTATGTAATACATGCATGCATTGATCGCCCTTTTCATTTTTCTCACCCCCACTCACACAAGGGATATCAAAAGCTGCAAAGGCAACTATCACCAAAGTAAATAGGAAAATAACGAGAACTCTATGGATTACTGACGATATTATTGGAAAAGTAGACACTGAGTAGGCATTGGAAGAAAATAAACAGAGGTGTAGATAGAAGGAAGTATAAAAAGTAAAATAATAAACTGAGGAATATAGAGAGAAACTATATGGTATAGGCATTAGAACAGCAAGACCGTGGGGATAGACAACCTTTCCGCGGAACTACTTCACTTTAGTGTTTAGAAAAACAAGGAACGAAGATTTTTAATGAGCTAATTCGTAGCCTTTATGAGGGAGGAATTTAAGGAATATTTAAGGGTCTTTAAAAAGTGGGAGGAAGAGTTTCAATAGTTTTTATGAAGGAGGAACTTGGCCAAATTTCACAAGATAAGTGGTATTTCCTAGTCTAAAAGAAGGACGGGAATCCATATGTGAGTACAATGAAACAATGTTTCATTTCGAATATAGCTAAAGTAATTCTCAGGAGGTTAAAGGAATGGAAAGCAGGAAAAATAATTATCAAGAATTTGATCAGTTTGAGTTTAGAGAGGGGAGAAGCACACGTTATGCCATGACAGTATTAAAGGTCATTAATAGGGAAGAAAATAAATTAATTATATATATATATATATAAATAAATATGTATAAATATATATATACATATATTTCTGCATATTTTCATTCCTACCTCTAGTTCTTCCCATGCCTCTACGAGTATCTATATCCTCCACATTTACCTTACAAATCACGGGTGATAGGGAACAGTCATCTCTCAACCTTCGTGATATTGTTCATCCCGACTCTCCGTCCACCACCTGCACCTAATCAGCCGAAAATATGTTCAGGTTGGCGATAAATATCCAATTCCTCCAATCTACTTCTATTTTCGGTAACATGTTAATTTTTTCTGGTCAATTGACTCTATCTAATTCCTTCTCGATACCTACGAAATAGGCAAATACATTCTGAGTAATTTATTTTCTTCCCTATTAATGACCTTTAATACTAAACTACTACTTTATATATATATATATATATATATATATATATATATATATATATATATATATATATATATATATATAGAATCAGTTAGTCTTTCGAATGATTAACCTTTGGTTTTTTAGTCGGCAAAGGAGTTTTAATAATTTCTGAGGGCCTGGAAAGCCAGTTTGAAGGTATAGGATTAAAATAATTGTAAAAAAAAGTTATGCGGTTTTCGAAAGAGATAAAAGCCGAGTTGAATATTAAAATATGAATTCATAAACTAAAGCAGGTGGAACTTTTTACTTTTCTCGGTAGTTTTTTGAAATGAAATGATCAAAATGGTAGGGACATCATAGAAATAATTTCATATCATTAGGCAAAAAATCTTTCATGAGGAGAACGGAGTTAATAATAGAAACGTTGAGTGAGGTTGTTAAGATAAAGCTCTTTAAAATTTTGAAATGGAGTATGGCTTTGTACGTTGCGAGGACATGTTCCTTGAAGTAAAACGTTAGGCCTTGATTACAGACTTTTGAAATACGGATGTAGAGGAACATGTACAAGTAAAATTGACGGAGAGGGAAACAAATGAGGAAGTTCTAGGCACGGTGAGGGAGGATGGGAGCAATAAAAACGAGGCAGGAAAGATAAATACGGATCGTTTTGATTGGCGGTGTTATGTTGAAAAACTGTGATGGATAAGAGAACTCTTGGCAAACGTGGAAGAGGTAGAAATGAGGTAGGTATGTTGGACAGAATGAAAGGAGAAAGGAAATACTCGGAGTTGAAGAAGTGATTAATGTAGTAACGGATGTCAGGTAGCGTTTTGTTAGGTGAGGCAATGAAGTGTATCATCCTATCTTATGTACAGGCTGTGTCTGTTCAAATCTATCTCAACCGGTAGAAAACCAATAACTACAAAATATACTAGCTCTTCAAAATAGAGGGAATACAAATATTCATATTCACTTCCATTGATAATTTGAGCAAATATTCATTTCTTAATTCTGAATTATCGCAAAATCAAATGTGTAAATAGATGTGCTGATATTATGCATCAATTTATTTTTAATAATGTGAAGTAAATATGGAATATTTTTATCAAAAATTGGCCTAAACTTTACAACTGATGTAAACAACCAAAACTGCATAGTGTCCATGCAATACGTTATTCCTTGTGGAAACCTTAAATTGACATTTAATTAAATGTGCATATCTCAATGGGCTGTTTATGCATGGCGTTACAATAATTATATTCTAAAAAATTATCCAACATCTCATCGCTTAGCCCTCTTCATAATAATTGACGGCAAATTATTCTAGTATGACGTCTTTTGTGTAGCAATGTAGTTTCTCGATTACATTTTCTCGGTTATGTTCATTTACTCTCGCTTCTTCATAAAAAACAATATCAGTCCATGGAAATAATTTTAGGATTTAAATTAAGAAGTACTGTAAACTGAAACATAAGCAAGGATGAAATATTTCAAATATTTCCTTACTCATGCTTTTCTACAAATCTGGAGGAATTACACTATAAAGCACGCAATATGCATATACTTGTGTGAAAACGAACACGCGTATAATTATTTTTAATGAAAATAGAGCGACCACAAATATTACTCTAATTAATCGATTCCTAAATGTCGAATTATTTTTCCCTATCAGGCTGGTAGCTGTATTATTTCTTGAGTTTTCAATTCCCATTAATAGTGGGGAGAGATGTGGAGTGAGATAAGTGAGGATTGAACAGGGAAATGATGACTTATAGGGATCGGTTACTCCCTGGAGAATCCTTCGATGATTGACGCCTGCAGGACCACCTGGATACTGGTGGCACTTTCATTGCGTCCAAGTCGAACGGAATAATGGGTACTCACTAGGGTATGGATGTTGTTTAGAGGAAGGTAAAAGTAGGTAGTCAGGGACAAAAGGTATATATGGAACTACCGATGGAAGAGAGAGAAAAAGAAGGAGAAGCAGTGGCGTTCCGGCAGCAAAGCAGCTCCGACAGCAGTTCCGACAGCTTAATATGGTATAGAATAATCCTGATTGATCGCACAAGAGATTTCTGGGCGAGAAGGCAGAATCGTAAAAATGGGAGTTAAAGAATGAAACAAGGGAGAATTTGAACTATTTAAACTTCTGTCGGAAGCCGTAGTTGTCAGTTGTCTCGGTATAACCCTAATTAGGGTAATTTCACTTTGGGCGAATAAATCAACCCGGTCACCTACTTAAGTTTATGTATTCCTATTTACCATCTAGTAATAAATTATCTCAACCAGAGCTATTCATTCTCTCATATCGTATTAAAATGAATGTGTTTTTCTCTAAGTTTAAAAAAAAATCAATCCTGACGCATTGGTATCAAATGGAAATGATTTGTTGCCTATATTTTATAATGACTTCCATGAAATATCTCTCTGGAAATAGTAGCCCCTAACTCTAAGTAAAATTCACTGATTAATTTATCACGCAAACTTAATTCTTTAGCTTTAGTTTAGGAAAATCTTTTAAGCTGAAACAAATTATAATTACATTCACAGAAGGCATCCCAGAGTGTTCAATCATTCCAAATCTATCTCAACCGTTAACAGGTTATCTCAACAGTTAATAGGTTTTCAGTAGAATGAGGTAGCTCCCTAAAAAGATTCTCTAGCAAGCTACAAATAAAAAGTTGAAAATAGAAAAAACTGTGAAACCACGAGACTCATCGCAATGCTCAACAAACGGAACCCGAGTTGGAACTAGATTTCGTTCGACGTGGCTAAATGGCAAGAGATATCTGACTGATTGCATTCTGCTTGGAAACTTAGTTCCCATTCAATTGTATTTCTGTTCATTTTTATTGTCTTGCTTTATTTAATGAATAACTATAGCTACTTTCCCTGGCCTACTATAGCTACGCTTTTCTGACAGAAAGTAACAAAAATTTGGTGATATTCCGAAAATTAAGGGTAATTTCAAAGCCTAAGAGCACTTCAATCACATTTTACATAAAATATTTGGCCGAAACTTTACGTTCAAAAGTAATTGTGGCACAGTAAGAACCTTTTGAGGTTAGATTAGAGTAAATATTCAACTCACAGAATGCAAACATTCGTAATGATAGTTTATCACCGGGGATATTTTAAGCATATAATAACCGATACATTTTTTAATTTGTCAGTTTTGATTCTGTTCAACCTTTTCGAGGCACAGATTTCCCTACCCGAATATTAATTGTTGTTATTCATCCAAACGTTTTGGAATACCTAAAACAGGTAACAATTGGAGTATGAAATAAAGGTTCTTAGTATATTCAAGTCCAGTAACTATGCCGACGGGGCGAAATACTGGATTTGGATGTGGTAAAATGTTTTTTGGATTTTGCGTCAAACCCATTGTTGCCAACTTCGAGGGTTCTCGTGTCGTTCATTACCTTGTAAGCCCGTTCGATATTTGAAAGCACCACCGGATAACTGCGAGACAGTTTTTTCCACACATTCAAACAAGGCCCATTTTTATCGTCCGCAACAAGCAACGCCTAAAACGATTCGTGAGGACATAATTGCCCCTCTCCATTTAAGTTCCTTCCTGAACGAAACGCATTAAGATTAATGTAACAACCGGATGTGGCGATGCGCTTAACAATTTCCAGGGATTTAGGAGATACCCAGGGATCACAGGACACCGAAAACCACCAAACTAATACAAACGCCCGCGGGAATGTACGCAAAATGCTCAATGCCGTGGCTCATCCTTTCCTCTCTAATTCCCATTATTGTCAGAATCGCATTTGTAAACATTCACAGCCCTCATTCCAACTCCCATAGTAATCTTGGGATAAGAGAATAAGCGTAGCACCCACGCCCACGGTGACGTTTTTCACGTTGCAAGTGTTCCATGCATGTTAGCGTTCTTTCTTCCATCTTTCAGATAAAAACACGAAAACAATTTCATCTCTTTCAAAGTCCCCGCTTTATCCATACTCTGCAAGAGGTGTAGTGACATCTTTTTAGTTGGGAATATCAAAGTATACTGCTATGCCTCTCATTCCGGAAAAAGGTTAGTTTTTTACTGCTACCAATCCGATCCCGCTCAAGGATGATAGAAGGGATTATTTTTCTGCCAAATTTTTACGAGATATTTTAATGTTCCACAAAAAGTTTTAGGATTAGTAACCCCTTCCCAAATATCCTCCTACTCTCTCAAAGATTCAAATTCCATACGCCCTAGATAGTGTAAGGAACTAACTTGTGGCATGCGAGAGTGAATACTTGATTTAAATGGAGCTTTTTACGCTAAAATCAAATATGTAAATAGCTTTTTTTCAGTACGCACGACATCCAAGATAAGTATTTGTACCTAAAATTTATGTTACTACATAATGTGTATAATTTTATACATTCAAGGCACTACGAATATAACTAAAGATGAGGAATGTAGACTTTCTTTTTAACTTTGCAACTGGGGCGATTTTGCAATTCAGAGCGTTTAACATAAATTAGTAAGCAATTTGCTCTCGCATTTCTTCATTTTCTCTTTCCCACGACTGAGATTTGTAGGTGGAAATTCTCATCGCGTCCGTCACTGTCAGAATTAACATTAAACAAAACCCAGTTTACAAATAGATGGCCAAATGGTGGTTTCTGTGATATATATTACCTACTATCCCCACTGGGTTTCTTCAAATTACTATAAACGTTCTCCGACGGCCTAGTGCCAAGGGAGATATACAATTTTACCAAAAAATATGAATTAAACTTGTGAGGAATTTTATACTCTAATTCCATAAATGACTGCATTTGCAATATTATTCTTGTCAGAAGTGATTTATGCTTGAGAATTTAGCTCTTCTGCTCTTCTTGATGCGAATACGTTTACTGCGTCTGTTTTCCGATTGGTAAAGGAAAAACATTTGGTGTAAACGAGCTACAAACTCAATAGCAACGCTATGAATTAAATCGCAACGTATGTTCCAACCATACATTTTCCTCTGATTATTTGAAACAGGATTTTTCATATTTGCATATGTAACCTTCATATTAATTGCACAGTTGACGGCAGATAAGGGAACGTGTCCCTATTATGCGAGAGACTTTCAACCAGTTTTAGAAAAGTCAGTGTTTCAAAACCAGTCTGATGCCCACATTTCTCAAACGCAGCACAATTAGTTTTCATATAATTTACAACATTTCCTTCGTCACAGAAACTTTGAAACTTATCCTGGCGATCATAAACAAAAAGAAATACATTTAAGTGTCATACTAAAGCAGATGGCAACTTGTCAGTCTAGTTCAAAAAACAATCATCTACAACTCAAAGTTGGAGTTCATTGGAAGGGAAACTTGCTTAAAAATAAGGACCTTCGTGCTCTTCACTTTGAACTTCGGTCGAGGCTTCATGCTACGAGTATAACATAAAGTCGGATAAATAATCTTATGGTTCATACCACAACAGGGCTATAGCGAATCTCATCCGCTTCTTGTCCCGCTTTGTCAAATTCATTAGCTAAATCATACAGTATATGTGATGGACCAATTTTTAATTTTAATCCTTCACTTTGGTGTCAAAATATATTTCATAGCCTTTTTAACTCGTTGGATGCAACTTCGTCGTTGAGCCAAAACTTTTAATTCCTTACCAACATAACAGAAGTTATGTAGATGTTTTGCACCCATACTTGATATTATTATTCAGTATTTATATAAATCACTAGGCAAAATATATGCAACCTAACTCATGATAGTGCGGATTTTGGCTCAGTATTGGAGTATTTATTAGACACACTGAGTGACTGATTTTTCGGCTGTCTGACACAACTTTCCCGTAGACTACGGTGCCATCTATCCATGCATATAAAAACTAAGTCGCAAAACTTCTCGGAAAAACAACTACAGTGATCATATAAATACAGATGTCACGACAAATCATTTAAAAATATCGGAAGCCGTAAGACACAAGCCATTATGCAGCATAAATGATAGAAACATTCTAATTTCATCCATCGCCACTAACATCATATAGGTTAAGGAAAAAAATATCTTTATCTTTGCTATAACACTAATTTTAACAATATCCATCGGTGACATTTCAAACAAGGTATCTATGACTTCAGCAGTATTGACCAACGCTACTTTTCATTTTTTATACCCATTGCTTCTCCATAAGTAACGCTATCCCGATTACATGGTCAAAAATATAACTAATTTCATTATACACATTTGTTGTTGTGTGTGTTTAGTTTTTGATGAACTCAATACTCCAATGAAATGAAATGTAATGTCTTTGTAATCAATGGCTCTTTTTCGTACATTACCAAGGAATATATCTCTATTTTGTAAGACTGTTTACCAAAAGGACCACTTACGTCGAAAAGAATTATTTCACTAAAAAATAAAGCCCAACTCCCAAGAATTAGACTCCTTTTAGAGTATTTATCAATAACCCGATAAAAATAAAATCTTTTGCTCAGTCAAATCCATCTGATTGCGTTACTATCAATATTTGGATCAACAAACGCACTAATAATGAAGCACTCTCTCGTTAAGACATCTTCAGAAGGATTAATTTTCAATTTAAAGGGTATAGTCCTTAGTATACCTCATTTCATAGTTTTTACTCAAATATGTCAGCAGACGACTGACCTCCCCTCTTGCTCTTCAATACCTGTTCCGTCCGTCACATCTCTCTCGCTTCCACCTTCCTTCCCAATTCCCCAACGAGGAAACTACTCCATCTTCCTATTCCGGATTTCTATCCAATCCCCTTACATTGGGCTAAATCCCGTCTTTCGTCCACCCTATTTGCATCTTAGCATTATACAAAAAAATGCGTTGCGGGGCCAAATGGGAATGAAGAAAAGCCCGCGAGTTGGAGATGAGGTTGAGATGTACAGGGATATATAGAGAGGGACTATTCATGCGCCAGGAGGTGAGCGAAGGAGAGTGTGGGAGGTGACGAGTGGGGAGTGAGGCGCGTAAGGAGGAGGAGGGCTGGAGCCTTAAAAGGGATGGCCACAGCAGGCGAGTCCCTTAGGACGAGAGGAAAGCGTGGGGAGTTGTTCGCTTCGCGCTAAAACGTACGGAGTCTGCGTCGATCTCTTACCGCTCTCTCTCCCTTGCTCACTCTTACTCTCCCCCCCTTCGGTCTCGCCCCCCTCCCGCACACCCCCGTCTGCGATCGGCCGACCACCCGCGGGAAAAGGACTCCTAGTTGATCCTTGACGGCGGACGTGCCACTTATTTCTTACGCGCCTTACATCCATCCATCCATCCATCCCCCTTGGTTTGAAACGTTTCGTCCAGAGCAGCAGCCGTTCGCTTGCCACGTCGGGGAGTTTTTTATTCCTTGAACCAAACTGAGTGCAGTCGAGGGGAACGAGTTTGTTTGTGGTATCCTGAAGCGTATATTTTGCCGCACCACAGGCAGCTACAGCGGTCGGCAGGCTCAGCAGGATACGACCGACCGTGATCAGTTCCATACTTACTGAGGAGGTACGTAAAGCTTAAAAATTTTAATAAACTGTAGAGTGCCTTTTGAAGTTGTATTTTAGCCATATACTCTCACTCGAATTTCAAGTGGAATGATTCGCGAGCTATGTTTTCGTCATTTTTGTTCGACCTATTCATATATTCCTTCAAACAATTACACGCTTCTTCTTCCTGGGACTAAATGACCCAAAAATCCTCTGTGAGACAGTAAATCATATGAAACCGATTTATTAATGCTATACTCGCGTATCTTTGGAAAGCCAGAGTCTGAAATATATTGTGTGATTGAACTGGGAATTACGATTTCTTATGTATTTTTAAGGTATGGCGTTTATTAGTTATTCAAATATAAAGTAGAAATACTTTTAGCTTAAATCACTTCAAAAACAGCTAAAAAATATTTAAATCTCTTTAACATTAATTAATGAGTTACTTAGTATTTATTTTTTTAGAAGATGTCAGAGTGGGTGTGTATAAAAATAGTGCTTTGTCGCTAACACCACACTTATTTGAATTAATAGTTACTCCAATGTTCTATTATATAAAATAATATTTTAAATCAAGAGTTATGAAACATTTTCGAAATTTCCCGATGCAAAATTATTTCCGCGATAATAGCAAATCTGGTGCTTTGAACTTGTCCACTTTAATCTTATATAAAAACCACTCTCATGGCCAAGCATAAAATTTTTTAACCTTTTGAATGTCACCGCTTGAATTTAATTGTACACAAACAGTTTTTAGGAGGATTTGTCCAATTTATTGATAGATTTCGAAAGGAACTCTTACCTATCTCGATTCATAACAATTAGTGATATGCAAATAATACGATTAGCTATTTAGTCTATACTTTTGACCTTTTTCCTGTATGCTTTCATTTAACATAATGTTAATATAATAATAAAGGCGTCAGACTTAAGAGTATGTTAGAAACATAGTAATTTACTGCATCCTTAAATATTTTCAGCTCTCGTTATTATCTCTTTGAGATTTCGGGTGACATATGCTTCGAATGCACAAGTAGATGTTAACAAGCGTGCGTCTCTCGCAGGTGTTAAATTGATTTACTGTCATGACACATGCGATAACATAGATGCATAGCGGCCCAGCAGGTGGATCACCAGGCTATTGGGTCCATCCATGTTCGATTGGTGTTCGTCGGCAAAAATCAAGTCGGGCCATTCCCCTTGATGGCCCTGGACACCCCCAGCTACGCTCAGGGCATTTGATTTATATCACTTCAGGCAGAAGAAGAATAGGAATCTCCTCGACCTTAATAAAAAATATCTCCTCACACCGCAAAAATTTGAGTTGATTACAATAAATTTAATGATAGTAATGAATTGGATTTTTCTAAAAATTCAGTACCGAGACAAAATTAAGATAAATAAATTAGCTAATAACCAAAGGAGGTAACAATATTTCATATGACGTTTTTGAAGGCATGTGCCAAAGAACCTGTATGAAAATAATTTTGACCAGATGGAGATTTTTTTTTAAGATTTCAATGATATTTTGCATTATTTAAATGCTATTAATTAATGTCTTATCTGTAATGAGAGTGGTGCATAAGCATTTAATAGTAGTTAGTATTGTTGAAAGTAGTACTGCTTGCTTAATATTTGATGTATTTTGACTTTCGCCGCTGAAACATGTCCCATAAAAAGCGCAATTTCATGAAATATATATTTCCTTGGATTAAGATTTATATTGATTAAAGTAAATGATAACCTGATAACGGGACCATACATGAGGGGAATTTACCTTTGCATTGATAGTTATAAACTCAAACCAAAATTTGGTGCACTAAAAAGGGCCAGAATATGTGATCTTATAATAATGTAAGATCATATTTATTATAAAGCACTTTTTTCTTACTGCAGAACTTCAGCCTTATCCTTAGACTTCACCCTAGTTTTTATCGCAGAATCTTTCGTATTTTTAGAAAAATTTCTCGATGTAGCATGCGTTTATTAGTAGAAAGCACCCGTAGAAACGGTAACTTAAACTTTTAAAAAAGTCGGGAACTTTACCTCTACATTCATTACTTCAACGAAATTTTCTGTTGCAATCCTAATCAATAAAAATTAACTGAATCCATTACAACCTATAAATGGCTTTAAAGTTTGAAACAATCAATTGGCATCAATAAAGACTTTCAAAAGTAGATGGAATCCCAAGAGTTTCTACAACACTTTTCCCAGTTACGAAGTTTTTATTTAAACTTGATTTAAAACGCTTGACTTCGGAAGAAAAATTATCTCTTAAAATACTATTTGTTAAATCAAACTTTAATATCACTAAATTATGCTTATGTACCCAAAAAAGGTGGCATATGGAGCGTATTCAGCCTAACGTAAAACAATGCCTACAGTACTCCCCCTAAGTAGCTTTTGAGATGCTCGGACGCCCTCCAATGCTAGTGATTGGCAGTAAGTAGATAGTCAAGCGTAAGAATATTGACCACGAATCCAAAACCTGCTGCATTACTCCAACTATAATAACAATCTAAGGATTATATGCATTATTCATGTTAAAGCAACCATGAAAATGACAATGCTGCGATTTGGTACCATACGAACGTAAAAATAAGTGAAGATATTTATTGTCACTCCCATTGTTATACCATGATGGCCATTATTAAGAGTACAAAAAGGTTAAAAGTTTTCATGAATTTTCAGTAGAAATAGGCTAGTTTTTAAATGCTTACAATTTCCATTCTTGGCATATTTTACGACTCCTTCGCAACAAAAGAATAGAGAAGGACTCGTCTTATCAAAATTACTACCTCTCAATCAACAGAACATCCGAAACTTGGACTAACTTGTCTAATACATAATTTTCCAAAGAGATGACAGGTCATTAACCCATTTGAAATACACCGCAACACTGCTGTGTTATTACAGAGGTACACCCAGTTCTCTCTGCTGAAGCCATTGGCCTGGCATATGCGATAAATCTAACATAATGCCAGCGGTTACCCATTGGGCCGAGGTAGCACTGAAACACATTCATAAACTACGGAACCTGAACCTAGAAAAAAAGGCGCAGCATGCAATTTTTGTTATCTTTTTAAATTCATCCGAGGAAAATCAATAGTTTCAATTAACATCATCATTACCCTTTGTTGAAATATTTTATGCGACCATGAGAAAGTATCAGTATATCATATTTTTGTTCAAGTAAGCTCCCTCAGGTAATACGCTTTTTCTTTGGCTTATTTTTAAGAACCGAATGTTTCTCAATTCTGATTTAGCGTATAAGAAATATCCATCGAATACAGTAAATGTAATCGATACGGTTATTACGAAAATATGACGATTGACTAAATGAATGCATAGGGAGACAATGAAAAGGAAGCTGAAATTAGCAAAAATAATATGATTCCTTTCAAGTAAACCATAAAAAAGATACTATTAGAAATCATACTCCTTCCTTAAAAACTTTGAAAATAAGGTTTCAAAATAGATCAGTCACGTCAAATATATATTTTTAATGAGGATACCATATTTTATATAACATTTTGGACACAGATGTAAAATTTAAGTAAACATTTTGGTGCATATGTTTACAGGTCAATTTTTATTTAGAAGCGTAAAAATTACAACGATGCAGTGGTATTCCGATCCCTACCAGAGGTGCTTCGTGGAGAGCACTTAAAGTGAGTACACCGTCCGTCAGAGGGGACGTTAAGCTGCGGACCCCTTGGCGCCTTTCATTAAGAGTAGGCTAATGCCGACGCCGGATTTCTCTCTACCCTTCCTCCTTTCCTGTCCATCCCTAATGGTACAAATTACCTCAGAGATGTCAATCATATTGAGCAAATAGGAATCAAGCAACCATAGGGATAAGAAGTCGACTGGGTACAAGACCATAAAGAAGTAATAATAGTGGATGTTCCTGGAAGAAAGCATCTGATAGTGAGGGGAGATTGGAATTCTACGGTAGGCTAAGTAGGACGTGGGTCTGAGGTATGGGGCTACGGTTTAGAAACAATGGAATGGCCGTGGGGAGGCAAGTAGTAGACTTCTGCAGAAGGCAGGGCTTAATCGCAACGAACATGGTTTAAACACGTCCTAAGGCGTAGTTTACATGGACAATCCCCGATTCAGAGAGATATCTGTTGTAGTAAAATTTGGTTAGGTAGAGATTTAGGAATTATGTGATTCATATGCACAGATTCCTGGCAATGGATAAGGATTCAGACCATTGTTTAGTACTAATTACTACCCTAGCATTAAGTGCAAAGTCAGATACAAGGGACAATACGGGGAATACGGTTTAGGGAAAGGTATATAGAAGCATATCCGGCACGACAGCAAAAAAGAATCAGCAGCCTGCAGAGAATGTTTCATATATGCGTATAATAGCAGAAAAATGGAAACATAACAAAAAGAGGATATCAAAAGCCGCAAACGAAGCTACAGGAAAATTAAATAGTAGAATGGAAAGAATATCATAGATTATAGACAAAATAATCAGTAATACAGGTGCTGAGAAGAAAAGGAGAGAACTTAAACGATGTATTAGGTAAAAGAATTACAAAAATATAAATAGTAAACTAAGACTAGGAAATGAGTACTAAGTAATAGGACAAAAAGGGTGGTGGAAGATGCAAGACAAGGATATGGAAAATATGCAAAGGAAGGTTCCATGACCTATTATGGAAGGTGGCAGCAATATCATGAAGTAAGAAAGAAAAATCCGGTAAACAGACATAGACAGGTAAATAAAATTATTAATTGAACAAGAAAGGATTAAAAAGAGATGGAAGACATATGTAAGGAAATTTACGGTCACGAAATTAGACCACAAACTAAGAACATGATCGAGAACGTGGAGTTGATTATGATAGCTTATGTCTAGTAAAACCTGTGGCGAGATAGAAAGGGGATTAAGGAAAGTGAAATCAAATGAGGCCGTGTGAGTAGATAAAATTCCAGAGGAAAAACTAAAGAGTTAAAGAAAGCATTTAAGTTTTTTATCGATTAATTCGTTGCATTTGTGGGGAAGAAACTTTACTGGATGATTTCGTCAGATTAGTCCTAGTTCCTTCCCAAAAAAGGGGGGAGGCCATATGTGAGAAATACAGAACATTAAGTGTGATTCCGCACGAATCCGAAAATGCTCTGAGGATCATCGATAAGAGGATGTTGAGAAAGGCAAATGGTTACTTACGAGATTATTAGTATTGGTTCAGGAAGAGGAGAGGCATGTGTTTGACCATAGGTGTAATGAGTGTACTTAATTGTATATAGAAGAACATGAGATAAAATCAGAATACATATTTGCGCACGATTGTTTCAATAGCGTAGATTTGATGAGGCCTTTGATAGAGTGAATTGCGTCGAATTAATGAATGTATTGAAGAAAACAGGAGGAATTTTAAGGGTTAGGAGACTTAGCCAAAAAATGCATTCAGACTGTTCAGGTGCGAGAAGCGGACAGAGATTTGGAATGGCCAGTGTTAGGAAGACGAATGAAACGGGGGTGCCCATTATCAATTGTGCTTTTGTTTGAGGAAGTATGGGAAGTACTGGTAATTAGAAATGAAAGTACATGGAAAATGCATAAAATCAGTTCGGTTTTTGGATGATGAAGCTTTAGTTTGTCAATCAGACAAGGTATTACAACCACTGCTGGGCGCACTGGAAAGTAAAAGCGATCAGTATAGGATGAGAATAATTTAAAACAGAACAAAGGTAATTCGACTTTTGAGAAAGAGAAAAGCTACGGAAAACTTGTAAATAGGTATTAAAAAACTAAAGCCGGTGGAACAGTGCATCTATCTCCGAAGTGTTTTCGACGAAAATTATCAAAATAGAAGGGACATAAGAAGAACTGCGTCAAGGAAACACTTGTAAAAACAAGTGGAACGGAATTGATGATAGGGATATTGGGTACAGATATTAAGGCAAGGCTGGTTTAAACTTTGATATGGGGCATAGTTCGTACGTAGCAAAAATACAAGGTCCGTACAATAAGTATCGGGATTGCTTCCAAAAAATTTCAATTTTTTGCAGTTATTATTACAATTACTTAATTATCTTCAAAATACATTCCTCCTGCATCGATACACTTATTTCGGCGTGTCTGCCACTCGTCAAAAGCCCGCTGGAAGTCGGTTTCCGGAATACTGTTGAGAGCCTTTGTCGTCGCCGCTTGAACCGCTTCGATGGAATCGAACCAATATCCTTTGAGCTCCTTTTGAGCTATCCTTTGAGGCAATAACGTTGCCAAGAAAATATCTTCCTGGACGCAGTCAAAACTTTCTTGCGAAATTTTCACCCGCGACAGTTTTTGTTCCTCGCTCAAGACTTTCGGCACCAGCTTAGCGCACACTTTACTCGTCGCAAAATCCTCTGTTACAATGATATGGACGGTTCCAACTGAAAGGCCGGTATCCTCACTGATAAGGGGGATGGTTAAACGCCTGTCAGAGTCCAAAACGTTTTCAACTTCAGCTACCGGCCAGCATCGGTTCGAGCGTTCGTCAGGCGTCCGACGCGTTGCTCTTCTTCGACGAGCTCCCGGCCTTCCTTAAACATTTTGTGCTCAAACACTCTTATGCAGCTTAAGGCATCATCTCCAGAAGCCTGTTTAATGAGTCCAAGGGTCTCTGACGCGGATTTCCCGAGTTTAAAGCAAAACTTCACAGCGCAGCGTTGCTTGACGGTGCGCTCCATGCTGGCGCGACGACACCACTAACAATCACACGTCACAAAAATCAATCTCCTGTCTCAACGCATGTCCGGAGGCGACCGAACTAAAGTGCACCTGAGTGGTGGGGGACCCCTCTACCGAGCCGACTGGTCGGACTCCCATCCACCGCTCCGTTGACGCTACAGCGAACCAGCCACAATACTTATTGTACGGACCCTGTATGTTCTTTAAAGAAAGACGACAGGCGTAGATTTCAGACTTTTGAAATGTGGATGCAAAGAAATATGCAAAAGTTGAAATGGACGGAGATGAAAACAAATGAGGAAGTGCTAGGCATGGTAAGGGAAGAGAGGGGATAGATGGGAGAGACAAAAGGAGGCGGGAATGATGAAGACGAAGGTCCGAATGGCGTGTTATGTTTTGTTAGGAGGGGCAAGGAAAAGAATCGCTGTACCGTGGTGGAGGCTGTATCCATCCAAAATCTACCGATTAATACCAATAATTAAATATGTAGTATATGTGTGTGTATGTGGGTAAATATGTGTGTGTGTGTTTGTATATATATATAGTTCGGAGTTCAAATCCCGGTCTAGAAAATATTTTTGCATTCGTGATCTGCTTGATTCCGCCTTACCCTCCCTGACGCCGTCTCTTGGCCAAAGAATCGGAGCACTTGGTTGCATAAAGCATCGCAGATCTCAGTGTAAATTATTTTTCCTGGATACCTCAAGTGGTTAAGAGCCTCCGCCCGACAAGTGGAAAGATCCGGAGTTCAAATAGAAATATTAAATAGGAAATATTTTTGCATTCGTAATCTGCTTGATTCCGCCTTCCCCACTTATCCTGTGTTCGTCCTTTATGTATGTTCCTATCCCTTTCCTTACATCTGTTTCTACATAAATGAGTATATATATACATATACTCATATATATATATATCCCTTGTCCAATTCAGCAGTCACACTTGATACCGGGGAATAAAATTTAAAAATAAACATTGTCACAATTTTAAATAATTGCCTTACAACCTTTAGGAATTGCATTTCATTGGAGTCAATTTCCATGAAAATGAATTGCCACATGCATTTTCTCATTAAATTCCTATCTCCTGAACATGAGCACGCCAAAAGGTTACAACGGGCTGACACGAGGTAAATCAAAAGCCGCTTAATTAAAAATTGCGGCCCAAAAATTAAAAAAAAAACACCACTCTTCATGAATTGACGGCAGGGGAAAGGCTTTATAGTTTATGCGACACAGATCAATTTTACGCGTCGTCACAACAAGCTTTGCATTCTTCTTTCTTACCAAAGTTACAATTAAGTCATTTTCTTTGCAATGTATATTGGTCCATGAAAAAAAACTTTTTTATGCCCCTTGCATCAGTGGTTTTACCAAAAAAATGAAAAATGTGAGTCCATCCATGGAGAGGAAACCGTTGAGCCCCTGCCTATTGACCCGGCTGCACCGTCATTGGACCGGGCCTGCTGATTAAAACAGTTTATTAGTTCAATAATTAAACTATTTAATTTACATATGTGATTTATGGATCTAAATTGAAAATTTCCCTCTCTGTTACGTCCGTGTTCCCCAGCCTCAAGTGTATTTTATAAAATCATAAAATTTGCCGATATCTTACGGTTCCTAAGTTTAGCCAGAGCAAATTTTGTTTCATTGCCCTCCTCCATGCGCCAGAAAAATTTCACCATTATTTATTTGCTTAATATTTGAACCATGATAAAATAAATTGGCGCTTTTCCAAAAGGGTTCAAAACTGTACGTAGGGCGAGATGAGTCATGGACAAAGCACAGCCACAGCACACATTTACTAGTATTCATGTCGTAAAAGGACTACAATAGCATACTACCTTGATCTAAAATTTCCCGGAATTTATTCAGAAAATTAAAAATACAAGTTTATTCATCTAAATCTATATTGTCCCCTTCAAAGTAATCCCCATCGACTGCAACACACTTATGCCAGCGCTTGATCCAATCCTCGAAACATTTTTTATATTCGGTTTTCGGTATGTCCATCAGTGCTTCCTGCGATTTTTCCATTACTTCCTCTCGGCTGCTAAAACGCGTTCCCCGTAATGGTTTTTTAACTCGATTGAACAGAAAGAAGTCACAGGGAGCCAAATCAGGTGAATTCGGTGGCTGTTGGATGGTATTTGTTGCATTTTTCGTCAAAAAATTACGAATAATGATATCACTGTGCGACGGTGCGTTATCATGGTGCAAAATCCACGAGTTTTCTGCCCACATTTCTGGTCTCTTTCGGCCAATTGCTTCACGCAAACGTCTCATAACGCCCAAATAATACTCTTTGTTTACTGTCTGGCCTTCTGGCAAAAATTCATGATGCACTACACCGTTGTAATCCATGAAAACCGTCAGCATTGCCTTCTTTTTTGACTGAAAACGACGTGGTTTTTTTGGTCTCGGCTCATTTGGTGAACGCCATTCACTTGCCTGATGTCTGGATTGCGTGTCGTACTCATAAACCCACGTCTCGTCTCCAGTAATGATTCTTTTGATGAATGTGGGATCGGATTCAGCCTCGCAAATCATGTCTTTTGCGACGTCAACACGGTCTCTTTTTTGCATGAAATTGAGGTCTTTCGGCACCAACTTTGCTGCTACACGACGGAAACCCAAATCATTAACCACAATGTCTTGGGCGGATCCATAGGCAATGTTCAAGTCCTCCGCTATTTCTCTGATGGTTAATTTGCGGTTATTGACCAACTTTTACTTTATCAATTTTTTCACCGACTTTCGATGTCGATGGTCTGCCACTGCGTTCATCATCTTCGATTGACTCACGACCACTTCTGAACCGCTCGTGCCACAGGTAAACGACCGTTTTTTTTAGAGAATCGTTGCCGAAACACTTTTCCAACATTTCCAACGTCCGTGCGCCACTAAATCCGTTTTTTACGCAAAATTTAATACAAGTTCGTTGTTTCAAATTTAAATCCATTTCTGCAATTGTAAAAAATCGCCAACACACACAGAGATAGATGTACTCTTGGCTACGTAACTTTTGCAAATGTCAAGTTATGACACTAAGATTTAAAGGGAATATCAACAACAGATGTACCAATTTAACAAAAAAAACAGAACTCAAATCGGAACGATGGGAGCGCCACACGGTGGTTATTCCGGGAACTTTTTGATCAAGGTAGTATTATAATTTTATGAAAGAATAATAATGTTCTAACTGAATGCGTATTTCTGCACTAACGCAAAATATTAAACAGAAATATTATGAACAACTGAAAATGTTTTAATATTTTAATATTAAACAAATATTTCGGGAGCATGACTGAAAGTTCGGGACCAAGTTCACCAGGTTCCTCTATTTTAGATACGCGAACGTCGTTCCTTCGGTTCGAAGAATAATTTCGTCAAGTTCCTTCGAAATTCTCATGTCAATCAAAATAGTTATTGAGAGTTATATATTTGTTTGTTTCTGTATTTAGCACTAGTTGATGATTTTAGAAATTCATATATATATATATATATATATATATATATACATATATATAAATATATACATATATATATATACATATATATAAATATATACATATATATATATATATATATTTCTGTATTTATATATTTATTTATTTATATCTTTATACATATATATATATATATGTATATAAATTTCTACAATCATCAACACATTAAAATCACTGTAGACAAAGAATTTCCTGAAGAGCGAATGCAAGATCTTGATTTCAGCTGTAGACCAAATGTAACATGAATACCCACATTAAATTACGATAATTTTATCTAATTAGCATTTATTTGGTTTTCAAGTTTAAGCTACAAGGGTTTCTTATTCTTTCTGAAAATCTGGAAATTCTAATAATTTTTCTCCAATACCCTAAATGAAACTAAACTCCCAGTTGTATTCATATTAACGTTTCAAAGACAAAATACGTGTACATATAGGCAAGTATAGCGATAGTTTCGCAAAACAGTCGGTACTTTCGTTGCCATTTTCCTAAGGGTTAACGCTAGGTCTTTGACCAACCTGGTTAATAAGTAGTGGAGGAGTATTTAATCTCAAACTACTTACACGCATTTCACTGAAGTAATAAATGAGTTCCTACAGATAAGATGTTTAGCATCGTAGATTCAATATATGGAACTATATTACGTAAAAGCACATAATATTTGCCAGAAATGACATTCAAACCGCTACACACGGTGACTCACTGAGCGAGCCTATCTTTCGAGATAATGAAATCAACTGTATTTTTTTATCACAGGAAATATGTTGGTAATGTGTAAGCTTACATTATATTTCCTGTGAAAGAGAATTACTCATTGAAATCTATAAAGGAGATAATTAATTTATTTATGACAATTTTTAATCCTGAGGAAAAAATAATACAAATTACGCCGCTCGCCTCCCAACCGATCAAAATGATTTGAGTCAGTTATTCCACCCGAATTTTAGGAAATGGTTAAGGTTGGTTAATTGAAGTGACTAGCTCACAAAAACCTAATAACCAATTTGGTATCAATGATTGCACAAAGACCATAGATAAGTTTTGTGTGTGCCATCTCTACAAGATATGCTAACTTCATTATTTTCCCTATTTTAATTGAGTGATATTAAGGCTAATGTTTGTGTAACATGTTATTTAAATGCGATCTTTTCTGGTCAAAATTGATTTTGTGTTAATTCAATCAATATGCTGTTGAAACGCAGTTTATGCGGCTGAAAACTTAATGCCAACACTTCAAACCAATTCCAAAAAAAGTAAACAAAATTAAGTGTTTGATTCATGTGACCTTCAAATCAAATTATGGGGAATTCAAAGAAAAAATTGAGTAATATTTGTTCCCGACGACATTCGGGTTTCCAAGCTATTGAATTTTCCGAAATAAAAAGTTAATCGTATTTCAAGAAAAGGTTTCACTCGAAGGAGATTTTTTCTGAGATTAATCAACTTCAAATTCCATGATACCTGGAGGGAAAAATGCAAATGACCTTTTGGGTAATATTTCTTCTCAATAAATAATAATTTTTTCTGCATTGTTTTAGAACATTAATTCACTTAGCAGTTTGATTCTACGATTCCTTGTTCTTTCTCTTGCGTTGAAATATCCGACCCATAAAACTCCATAATTGTTAAAAAGTTGCAAAGCTGATGAAACATTTATTTAAATTGTAAAGGCACCATGAACTCGGTAAAATTCAGAATTTCTCTGAGGAAGTTAGGTGAGGGAGTTCTCAGGACGTTTTTTTCACTAATCGACTGTTTGCGTCACGAAGGGTACAAGGGACAAGCTTCCCGGTAGACACGACTCTTAAAGCTTCCCAGAATTTAACACAAAAAATTTAATTTGAGGGCGTGCAGTCCAGTTCTGATGATAGACGAGACATTTTGATTAATTGTCTGTCATCTGCGTGATCTAAATCGAATTTTTGTTTGAGGAAGTGAAAGTAATAAAATCTTGTGAAAAAAGACGGTAGCGTGATTTTGCGGAGTATGCCATAATTCCCAATTTGTCTTTTCCACTGTTATCGACACTTGCCCACACAGAAAACAATGAAAGTGGAGACGCAATTCATTTTCACGGAGATTAAATTATCTTTTTTTGCTTTTCATACTTGAACAAGTAAATTATAGTATCCGATGATTAAATCAGAGCGCCTGATTAAATAAGACTGCTTCATAACTTTCATGGCACTTGAAAGCAAGGAAAAAAATCCGATTTACGAGGCGAAATGCGGACCGTTAGTCAATAATTAGTCAATAAAATATTCAATAGAATTTTGAAAAGGAATTTTTGCAAGAGATTAAAAACTATTATCACAGTGAATTTTTTCTTGAATAAAATTTCAGACAAAAAACGTAGCTTGCTCACTAACGAACTAATGCACTCAACTGTAACTGCAGCCAGAGTACTAGGGGCTCATTCTAATGACTTAATTCTAGAAAATGGTCAACTTTGCTCCTAACTTTTAGAAATCCTTGCCTAACTAGAAATTTTCTCTCGAGTAAACATAGACTTTGCGTTTGTTTAATTACTTTAATGGCTTGGTGCGGCAGTTTGATATTCTCATTTTTTATTAGTTACCATTCGTAGTGTCAGCTCAAACTGAAAAAATTATTAAGATGTTGATTTGATATGTGCATCACTTGACTTAAATTTGTTCAAAGACGGCAGAGATAATCTCATATCTAGCCATGCGATGCGAGTAATTCCCCATACTTGGATAGGCAGCCCCTACGCCACTGGCATCCCTATAAGATCTGGTGCCCAAAAAATCACAAAAAAATATTAAAGGATTGTTCCAAGGCATTACTCAGACTTGAAACTGACCACTATCCGTATATGATCTAAATAATTCATTAGTTTAATATGCAATCTCGTAGCAACATAAAACTTAACTTGATAAAGAACTACATCCAAAATAACAAAATTCCCGCTTGAAGTCATATTACAGCAAATCAAAGAACTTAAAATGGAGAATGGCCAGAAAGATTTTGATCAGAACAAACAAAGTAATGGTAGTTCAACGAACGACTAATATGATCAAACTTATTAATCATAAGTTTAAACCCAAATTTTAGGGGATTGGAAGCATAGCACTTCCATTTTAACTTTGAAAAATTTCACATCAGCCCATATCTTGAAGATTAGTAGCATATAGAAATATGCAATGGTACTAGAGTGGTCGATAAAAAAATCAATCAGTATGTTAAAAGGTTTACTAAGAATTATTATGAAGTTCTAGGGTACTAATCCATCCATTTATTTTACAGCGCACCAATGTTCCTTTGGAACTTTCCGACAGTTTCACCTAAGTTATTTACCGCAAGCTTTTCTCAGTATGCATAATGACACACCCGTAGACACCCTTCTGTATCCGAAACAAAATTTTCCACATCTCATGTTCTATCCACAGTCTTTGTTAAGTGTGACATTAGCAGACGCTCAACTCTCGGTTGACGGGGCCCCAGATTTGACCCCAACCCATTTACGCGCACAAACAACCATACGCCCACTCACAACCTATTCCCACCGTATCTCATAAGCACACACACGAACAGCATGCTATGGCCCACAGATTGATGACCGTTTGGCTAACAGCTCCGCCGAGGGCGGCAGAGAGGGAGAGGGTGGGGAGAGGAACTCCTTCCTTCACAAGGCCTCTCTCCTCCGCGCGCCCTTTCACTTTGTCCTCTTTCCTTGTTTGGACAGTGCGTGTCAATTGCAAACAAGAGGGCGGCGGGAGAAAAGCCACTCCTTTTTTATTTTTCAACGGAAATACCTCGCTCACGCCCCCGCTCTCTCTCTCTCTCTCTCCATTTCTATCTCCCGAGGCAGATTTTTGAATAAATAATAATGAGGCTGGTGAGACAGTAACATGGCACACACGAGGAAGGACAACAACTGAACCGGAAACTTGAAAGGAAATTTTTCCCTTCCTAGCGGTGGGATCCTGGAAAACTTCATCCAAAACTATAAAATGCCCTTGACTTTTACGTGGATGCACCTGTACTGTATTGAAAAGCTGCGAACCAGCGGCGACAGCGGTGGAGTATTTTTTTACCTCCAGAGAATAGGAGTATGTTTCGTGAAAGATGAAAGCGGTTAACGTCGAAGTTCGGACAGAGTTTTTGTAATAACAATAATCACACGTATCGCCGAAAGTAAACTTCGAGAGTGCCATACATTACCTCTTCGTATACCATTGTTCCTTTCCTAGTTTCTAAGTTTCTTAGCCACACCTCTATTCACAACTTTATCTTTTGGACTTTTTTTCAACGCACTTCTTCGAATTCCCAATAATAGCGAGAAAAATTTATTTGATTAATTCACATAAAACTGTGTAAAATAATTTGACGCGTTCTAGCTCTATTTTATTTCATATTTTATGCTTACGAATAACGCTGTTAAGCGAAAAATGAGAGATGCCAAGATTTTTATAATTTAAATATGATTACGTTTCGTTTGTTGCCATATTTATACTGACGAATAAAAGCACCTTTGCCAATGATCTAATGTAACGGAAATAGAAATTTACATAAGTTGATTATTCGAGTTTACAACGTAGAATAACAATGCCGAACTGCAGGATACAGTTATTATTCAGAAATAAAAACTGGCCAAATATATGTCAGTTTGGTGCATCTGTTTCCACTGGTGGATTAAATATTGGCTGATAGCCTTCTGATACATGCAAAGTAGCTTGATATTTCATCTTATTTTCTTCATAGCTAAATTGGAATAGCATTATGCGTGACCATCTTGAACACCGCGGGAGAACTGTAAAAATTAGAGATAAAACAACCTACAGTGCATGTCAAGACAAAAATCCATGCCTGAAAAGTATCGAGACTAAAGGCAAATATAATCTAGAGAGGCCGCTGGCTTTAATGCTAATCCGGACAAAGAAACGTAAGAAGCAACATGATTGCAACATAATTCAGTCCTTCATACGTAGCCAACCACTCCATTAATATTTTTTCTACCCGCATAAAGAAATTCTACCGGAATTTCACCGGAAACTTATTCCAATCCGTGCGATACATACATGATGTCCATTTTACGGAGTATTTCCTCATGTGCTGTAAGTTTATCTAAGTTTATGACGGAAATGTAATTATGATGACTAAAATTGCCGTAATCCGACAAAAACAATATTTTTTATCAAACATGAGTGGAATGATGAGACTCAGCCAACATCCAGGAAACTGAATAGACTTTCTTTTCGGTCATTTTAATTTACAATAATTTTCTGGACTACCTTACATTAAATTGAAAAATTGTGGAAAATTGGTTTCCGTGTGGTTTATTTATTCTATAGATTAGTGTCTTGACTTCTCATGTATCTCAAATAGAGCGTTTTTTTAATAGTACCTATAGAAAATGAAACCCCTGAGCTTTTGCTTCAAGCAAAGCACTGTATGCTCGTAATTACAGACATTTCAATTTATCGCGAGTCAATTCTTAAAATAAGCCGCCCAACGGGAGATTCAGGGAGCAACATCGACGGAAATGTAAGGAATTACGCTCGAATTCCTCGAAAATCGTTGTGTACTGTTTACAAAGACTGGTTAACGACAATCCGTGAGCAAAACCCGGCAATTTAGCCGGACGAAGTAGATTGTCATAAAACTGAGGGCAAAAAGAGTCATATCATTACAAGGTAAAACGTATGTACTGAGAGAAATTTCTTTACCTTTCCGGGCATACTTATGGAAAAAAGTTTTGAAAAGGATTGTAAAGGCCAGTGTGACCAATGATATCGTTTCTTTTTGGTATTTATGCTTATTTCAGAGCTGCTGGAAGAAAATGCTGTTGTTGAAATATTCAGTTGTTCCTCATTATGCTAAGATACGTTCATTTCAATCGATAATGACGCTATTTTTTACAATATAGATAGGATATTCAAAAAGCCAGGATAACTAGGAGTAGCGTCCTGGATGTATAATTCTTTAAAGTGTAATTGATTTTTAAAAATTAAACATTATTTTAAAATCTGTATTAACCTGATGGACATTTTAAAATGCATGAGCAAAAATAAGGAGAATTCTTTTTGGAAAGCTATTCATTGAAATTGATGTGAAATATTTCAATGGCTGGGGCATATTTGTAGTATACCCTCAGATGATATAATCTGATGATCCCTCGGTATTTCCTTGTTGATTCTCAAACTGTGGCGAACCGTTGGTCGGACGGGACTTTTAAATCGTAAGGCCCTGATGCCTTATGTTAGCACTAAATTTGTCAAAACCACCCACAACAGCAGATGGCATTCTTAGGACAGCTCAACCCGCTCTGAACGTGAAATACAGAAGAAGAAAGTAATGTGTGCGCATTTTTTATCTCTAGTGCTCAGTTAGCTAACCCTACACTTTTTACAATTAATTAGTTTCCTCTCGTGTTAGCAAATGAAAACAAGAAAAATGGACAAGGGTTGATGACTCCATCGGTAGTTGCCAAAAAGGCAACATATCAAACCTGATATATTATGCGAATGTATATAAGAGAAGTACGTAAAAGGGCACCATGAGAGAATTAATTTTAAAATTTAATAAGTTTTGCTTGGCGATAATCAGGAAACAATACTCAGTAACGGTCGTAAGATAAAGGTCTCAATGGACCTACCTCTTTAGCAGAGCTGGGTAAATGGTGATATCTCTCTCTCTCTTATATCATCAGTCCTATCAAGATAAACCTTTGACATTCTCAACCTCCAATATGATCAAACTTCGCGAAAAAATCGTATTATTTTGCGGAAATCACCCAAACAATATGATTCCAAAATGGACTGATGCTCTCAAGACACACATAGCGGATCAAGAGCTAAGGTTATCTCGTATCTTCCCCAAAAGTCTTCTCATTCTTTATATCTGCTTAGCATTATGTCACTTCCCCACCACATGATGTGGCAGGAGTAATCACAAGCACTCGTGTATCATCTGTAACAACCAGTTCCAACCAGCGATTACCATGGTAGACGAAATGAAGTCCCCCCACCGCTCAGCAACCAAACATTTCGGCCATGGATGCCATTTTATAGCCCCCCCCCCATTAACGACAAATATATTTCTCCTGGAAGAACTCGACTCCTGCAAAAAAAATCGACCCGTTCTTCCAAGCGTGAACGTGGCCACAATCAATTTATATTCATGTGACGGTCGAGTCCGTCTCATCCTTGGATCTTCTCACGCACCTAATAAAACCCTTACCATATCTGTCCATCTCTGAGACGAATCTTTCGAATTTTCCTAGAATTATTTGCATTTCATCCTATTGTGCTTCGGAGCAACAATTTTCAAAACGGCATCTTTAACAGTTCCTCAAAATTGAGACATTCCATTCGCTCAACTAGTCCGAATAGGTAACATTTAGACGCTAAGCGTCAAACTACGGAGCTTATTCAGATCAGGCGAAGGCAAGAGAAAGAAATAATGCCATTAACGCATTAAAAGGAGTCACGAAAGCCTCGAGGTCTTACGACTGAAAATAAAAGTGTAAACATGACACTTGCATGCGATAAGAAAAGACATTCCTTTTAAAAATATACCCAAGGTTGGTTTTTCTTTGCTTCAGAAACCTTAAATAAACTCCGGAGTGTATAGGGGGACGAAAGGACTTTCTAAGAAAAGACAACATCATAATTTAAAGAAAGAGTTTACCGAGATTTTAACGATCCACTATTCGTTTATTTTTACGCTTACTGGCTTACTTGGCTCGAATGAGTGAAACCAAACAAGAATTCTGAATCTTGTCATCCTTTTCCTCGAAATTTCCCCCAAGCGTTTGAAATATTTTTTGGTATTTTTTTGTGAATCATTACCTCATTTCTCTTTATGTGTACCGCTGGTATAATTTAAATCGGTCATAATATTTATTGATCCAGTTTTTCCCAGGGCCTGCACGTGCAATTCCTACGGAAAACAGGAATTGATCCGATTTTTTTTTGTGAAACGCGAAGCCTGGGTAACATGCCTATTATCATAATTTAATTCCAAAGATTCCCGTCCTCAACTATCTATGAAAAGGAATTGATCCCACAACCAAAAGGGATATTGTTTACGTCGGAAATTCCATATCCTATAACATATTCCTAACTATAGCATCTTGATTTTCGGATTTTTTTAATGCAGGCCACTTAGCCGGTCTTTTCGCGATTTTTTTTAAGAAATTGATTGATTCCCAACTCTCTCTCTATTTCCTTACTGAGTTGCCACTCTGAAGTATCATGGACGAGACCTCTGTGGCAATGATCTTAGTATCACTGATAAACTATGGGAAGCTTCCAATCAGCCTCTTCACATCAGTTGCTTCACAATTATCGCACCAACCGATTCTGCCCTAGCAACTGCAAATAAGAGGTGCTATGGTTAAGAAAATGGCTGAGTAAGCATAAGAAAAAAATTCAGTATGGACTGTTCTTTTCAAGGGCTTAAAGAACATTTTGTTTTATAACTTAACTGTGAAATGAATAATTTTCACAAGTGGTTATTGGGTGAAAAATCAACTGAAATTTTTCGAAAAGTTAATTTAAAATTCAATGCGTTTGGAGTAAAGGATAATGTCTCCAGCTCCATCTTAAATAAATTTTACGCTCAAAATGTAACTGGATTGCCGAGAGTTTTCATTCAATATTCAAGTGATAAGATTCAAAAAGGAACTGGACTCCCTACCCTGAAACGTGAATTTCACATGCCGTCGGACTTAGCATTAGGTGGGCTGTACCCTTTTCCATCAAACTAACCCTTGGTTTGATATCATTGGTCGCTTTCAAATACAAAATCCGTTAAACTATTGCATATTGTAGTTCGGGTGATAAGATTCGTCTCAACTTTCGAATTAACTTTCGATTGAGAGGCATCCATTCAGGGGTATTGCTCCCCGCTCTTTATTATTTTCTCATTTTTCTGTTATATTCGATTATTTCAAACATATTTTGTTATTGCGCTTCTTAATTATTTAAACTGTGAACAATTTACGGTCATTTAACGTACCCTCAGCATAAATGGGGTAATCATAAACATAAGGAGGTAGTTGAGTACTCATTCAAGTGAAATGTAAACAGATTAAGTTTAATTAGTATCCAAGCACAAGGGACGCATGAGCTTCGCTTTATTAGAACACTTTACAAAAACCATAAGCTAATGGGATTCATTAATAGTGGAATTACATAAGTATTATACAAAACTTAAACTATGTTACATAAATCAGTACATTGTAGACCAATCAGTCTGCACCACACTAAAACTCCAATCTTTGTTCGATGTTACGAAAATGAATCAGTGTCAAATGTGGATGGTGTAGCTGCAAATACCAAAAGTACTAGTAAAAGAAAAATATATAATAACGGTCCTTGATAGCTTCTGAATAATATATCTGTGTATATATATAAATATATAATTATATAATTATTCATTTAGCGAGACCAAGGAGGAATCTGGGAGTCATTGACTCATTGGGGCAGGGATTGTGTCCTCCCAAAAGATATACCCTTTTCCTAATAACTCAACCACCGAGCGTCTGTATATCTATAAATCAACGTTGTGGCATCTCCAGGACACTATTAGTACAATAATTTCCTTTCCCCTTGTGAAAATAATGGTAGTTAGCTGCTCATTCGAATGCTCTTCCGCTTCACAAGAAAATGTTCCCTGAATGTTAATAATGAGCATTTCATGCTGCTAACCCCTTTCGAGAGGCGTCGCGAAGTCTTCGGGCTCCGGCCACCCCACTCCGGATTCTCACGGAAGCATGCACAAGAGCCCCTCGCACATCAATTGCCGTCCGCCCACGTTCCCTTCCAACGACGTGGGGGAAAACGCCCGGGGCAGCACCCACCCACGCCTATTCCTCTGCTCTATTTTTCACAATCCCCCTCTCTGCGTCTCCCCGCACTCCCCCCAACACCATTTTCACTCCCACAAGATGCCCGTCTCCTTTTCTTCTTTTCCTCCTTCCCTCCCCCGCCCACAGTCTCGAGGTCGGACACGTATTTAAACGGAGAATGTCGTCTTTCCGAGAAGAGGCGCATCCGACGGGGCCCATTGAAGTGCCCGCCTCATCCATCCTCTCCAGCTTGGGGGAGCGGAGGGCCAAGGGACGGCGTGCTCTGTCGCTCGGAAAACGAGAGCTTCCGAGAAACACGCGAAATTGGTTTTGACTAGATTTAGGGGTGAAATTCTCTCCGGGGGAGCGTAACCCTCGTTTAAGTCCGTCAACGTCCTCAGACAACCTCCACCCTCATCCCTTCCCCACCCGCCCCCGACATTTGTACTCTCCCTCCGGAAACGGTACCCATGGGAGCATCACAGCAGCGAGGAAGAAGATCCTGTCACGCATCGCCGCCTATGTCAAGGATGCAATGATATTTTTCGTCGCGCCCTATACTAATGGTTTATTCGAATTCACATCTCCAAATCATCCTCACGAATGCGGATTAATTTAAACTTGTAGTAAGGAAATTATAAGGACACTGAACGGTTTGATGATATTCATGTCGTCCTCATGAAAACACTGCTGAAGCGCAGCGAATTTAAATGCAGAGTGCAGAAATATGCAAAATTAAAAATAGTTTGTTTTTGGGCTTAAACCAATTTCCACCCTAAGCAATGATAAAATGCTATCTCCATATCTCTATGGTAGGAGAGGGATTCGAAATAACTACATTTGGGCAAGATAAGAATTGTCTACTAATTCAACAGTAAAAAATCGAATGTGTTTATAACTATTGCTCGCGAATAAAAAGAGGCGTTTCAAACTGTGATATGATGGAATATCATGATTAATTAAAAATTGGAAATTTTCAACAAAATAAAATGTATTACGACCGATTTCAATGTAACTCCATCATCATTAGGTCTAATCTTGCTCACGAAATCGAATTATGGTCAAAAAGATATGGAAATACATGGAGCATGGAATATTTTGAAAAACAGCATGAATTTTTTTTCCGAAATATTATTTGAAGTTGTCCTTTAGAATATCACCATTTACGAAAAATTATATGACCTATTTTATATTATTTCGGTGCATTATAAACTATCTGGCGATGAGTTAACGTTCATAGCATTTACGAGGCATGCATGGTATTACGCTCGTCATAGTTATTGGTGACATCCCTTTCATATGGAATGCGAATTTCAGTAATCAGTGCCAAAAATGAATGTCATTTTGATATTATCGACCCGAGAATATGTTTAAACATTAACGCGTTATAAACAATGCAATATATCATTTTGACATATTTCAACTTGTCTCCTATTTTAAGAACAATAAGTATACTTGATTAATAACATCTTACCCAAATGAAGCTACCAAAAGCCCATAAAGCAAAGGGAAAATGTTTCATTTATTCAGTGCCGTAAATTTTTAGCAGCGTTCCGTTTGAGAAAAATGGAAACAAAATCTAACTGTGAGCATGCGCTTCGATCTGCAGCACACGAAATATTTCTCGGTGGGAATTGAAATGTTTCATGGTTTATTATTACTTGGTAACTGTTTGAGGCAATTTATATTCTATGCAAAAAAAATTTCAGATAATTTTATAAGCACGCATTTCGACGCATGAGTCGAGAAATCCAAAATTACTTTTATAAACTTAAACACTAACGATTATTACCTCTCTTATTAGACGGCTTGAAATTATATATTGACATGAAATTCCGTTTTCAGACTCCGCATCCCTTGAATTTTAACGACGATTTGGAACGCTCAATTCTCGAATATGCACTAAATTAATACTTATTTTATCAATTAAAATTCATAAGTACTGCTAATTTGTTTATTCATCAATATCCAATTGCAAAAATTAACATCAGGATTAAAAATAATTTGATTCAGTGTATACGGCCGTTATAAATCATGTAACGTGTCATGAAATAATTCATTTCCCTGTGAAGCATATTATTTCTAATTTTAACGCTGTTTTCACCTGAAACTCAACCAACTAAAATATCTTAAATTTTTTTATGCCGTTTTTAATTAAAACTTCTTGAAATATCAAACCACCAACGAGCTCGACTAGTTGAAGCACCGGAGGAATAACTCCTAAGCTATAACCATTGAACCTCAAAGATTGCAGTATAAATAATAAACTTGCCGCGTAAAATAAAAAAATGACAATTGAAATGTTTTCCATTTATTCGCTCACAAAATTCGTGGGTATGATACTTATTTCCCGAAATTATAAGCAAATTGTTATTCCTGAAGGATTATTCTGTCAACCAAAAATGTTCTAATCACTCGAAGGTGTATCTGTGGTGATTCTTTACATTCCACCGAACTTAAATGTTCTTCTCTTGAAAATTTTGGTAATCCTTATCCCTGCCAAGTTTCCCGTTGCCAGGAGTCTTATTCATAGGACACCTGAGGAATAAAGAATGGAAACAGTGTAACTATTATTTACGAGAAACGTTTAAAGGCCTCTAAATGGTAGGCCCTAATCTTAATGAAATCATGGTAAGGCAAGGTATCTTCCCCGTGATAAATCAAAGTGGACCTTAATTGCCTTTCTCTTAATTCCAGAGGAGTGCAGAATGTGCCGGAGATCAGAAGTTTTCCATGCCTCTGTCTTCGGACTATGTTGGATCGTTATCGCCGCCACTGGAGCAAAGGCATCGGATGAGACGGAGTTCGATCCAATAACTTGTAACTCATTTCCCTTAATCTTATAACACCAATATATTACAAAATATTCCAACGCATTTATAATTTTTCCTTCAAAAATGAAGAGAATGTAGGACCAATGCTTAACACAAATATTCATTCTATGGTGAAAAGGTAGTTGGACTGGTGGACAATATGTATGCTCACCCAAACTTTTCTCGAATTATAATCTCGTATGGGGAATGAATTTTATCCTAAATTGCAATAAGCGACCATTTATGGCGCCCATGGTGCTAAACAGCTGCAGCTGTCGAAGTAACTTAAAAATGTAATAACCATTACCAGATGGAGAAAAAAGCATTGAGAAAAGCAGGAGAATAAAATAATAAGTAAACCCAAATAGTAAAGTTTGAAATCAAATTAAAATAAATTAAAATGAAGCATGTCAAATGAAATAAAACCATAGGTACTTTAGTTCACAAAATAGAGGTAAAATATTTTTACCATCACAGTCATGATACAGTTGAATCACTGAACTAAATCGTACAAATTCTCGAAGTGAGAGGTTACATATATTCACTGTAATTTTTGGTTGACTAAGATTGGTAACGGATAATGTGATTTGCTGCAAACTGTAAAACTACAACAGTTGTTTCGAGTCTTCCGGGAGCACACCTCGGTCAAATGGTATTCACCCCGCAAAATACGGAGACATTTCATTCCCCTGCATTCGCCACGTGAAATTTTACGCGAAATTGGACAAGGGTATTTCGATTTATTGTATTCGTACCATTTAAAATTAATTACTTCAAAGAAAGTTTCGTCAGCCGTGCGCCATCCTGATGTTACAACTGCCAAAGTATTAGAGAGAGACCGAAGGAGGCTAACCTGCAAGTTAGCCTGCATATTTCCTTCTCTTAATTTTTTCCTTAAAAAAATCATTCACCCCTAGTAAAGCTCAACATAAAGATCACCCCTTTCTTTCTCCCTCTTTGCCCACTCCCCTCTTCACTTACTGATTAGAGACATGTCAAAGTACCACTTTTACTCTAGAAAATGAAGTTGGAGAGTTGAACTCACGCTTGGAATGTTAACCAATGTGAAAGCCAATGTGAAATAGTATTAAGTTTATTTAACTCAATACAAAATTATTCCACAAAAAAATGTCGCGGAAAGGATTATATTCCATTTGAAAATATGAACCATTTACCGGGTACCTTTGAATAGTGGGACAGCACCACATAAAAATGGATAATTAGCGAATAACCGCCTTCTCCATAATCACTCATCCCTTTGTAACATTCACTTCCCAATCCCAACACGGTGAACGCATCCGTTCTCATGGTCACATAAAAGTTAATCCTCTGCTGGCCTCGTTGGGCGGTGGAAGTGAGAACTCACCTCCGAAACATCTCTATATGATCTTTTACCTTTCCTCCCAGCCGATGTTGCTCCTAGTAATTTACAATTTATCCATTCCTCGAAACCACTGAGAAACAAACCTAAAAACACTACCCTCCCTCGGGCAAGATATCATGTAATAAATTCAAAGGTGGCGAATTAACCATAGAAGAATTTCGTGTAAAAATGTTAAATTAAAGATGTAGTCAGAAATTTTATTCTTTAAATTGGTCAAAGGGACACTTCCTCATAACTCGGTGGAGATAGTTAAGTAATATTTCTCTAAATATTCAATGAACAGCCTAACCCCCATTCTCACCATTTAACAATATTCCCCCTCTGATTTAACTCTCACTTTCGAATTCGTATGAGATCTTCCCAAAACCTCGGTTTTGAGTCGTCAATTAAATAGCCTAAAATCAAACAACACGAAGAACGAGTTGTTCGAAAAACATGTTATCAAACTTAATACGGGCGCCCTTATTTTGGCATTAAAAGGGGAAAATGGCGTACAAAGAAAACCCTGCTCTCCAAAAACTACTATCCACCTGCGCAAGAAATTATACGAGCTAGAAAGGATCAACATATGGCCTTGCATATGAAATACTTTTGAGTGAGATGCATATTTAGTCCTAATGTTCATGTAATTACGAGGAATGTGACCATTTGACAGTCCACTGATCTATCATAGTATCCAGAAAGACAAAAATATGGGAACGTGGAAGCGATTATTATTGTTGGTACTCTACCGATTAAGGTAGGTTTTGGATGAACACAGCCTAAACAATGATTCTAAGATATATTTACTTGACGCCTCTAGCAAAGCACAATCCGATACTAAAATAAGATCCTCTTCCGCATACTTCCTTCCTCCCTAAATTCGTTTCAATGTGTCTGCCACATGTACCTTTTTCTTCTTATATATTATATATATTATTATATATATATAATATATATATTATACCTTTTTCTTCATATTGCTACCAACCTACTTGCTATCTATCGACCTCTTTCTCGATTGCCGAGGGTTCTCCCCTCTATCACACATTTTAACATTCCATTACCAATCAAAATGTTCGGCATCCTTCTCTCCTACCTCCATTGAATATTTCTCGCAATTCCCTCTCTTCCCCCACCATACTTAGCAATTCATCATTTGTTTTCCTTTCTGTCCACTCCACATTCTCCAACCTTCTCCGCACTCACATATCAAAATCCTCCAATCTACGTTTATCATGCTGCTTCAATGACTACGTTTCCGCGCCGTACACAACTACGCTCCATATCAAAGTTTAACATGCCTTTTCTTAACATCCTTACTCAAAGTCCTTGTTATAAATGCCCTCCTCTTTGTGAAAGCATCTTCGCTAACGCAGTTCATCTTCTTATGACCTTTTCACTTTCACCATTTCAGGGCAAAACACTTCCGAGATACGTTAAAATTTCGACCTGCTCTAGTTTATGAACTCCTATGTTAATATTTCACTTCATTTTTCTCTTTCTCGAAAAACGTATAACCTTTGTATCGTTTACCTTTATTCTCGTCTCATACCAATCGCATAAACTTTCCAATTCACTCAGCAATGCATGCGACCCCTTGGCTGACTGGCAAATTAAAGCTTGTTCATTTGCAATCCTAACGGACTTATAAGCTGTCCACCGACTTTTATTCCTATCCCCAGTCTTTAACCAATTAATGAACACCCCTACCTCACCCCTCTTCTTAACACTACTCATCCATCCGTCACTCGCACCTGAGCAGGTTCAGACGCGCAGGCTGCGGATAAGTCTCCTATCCCTCCAAACTACTCCTATTTTCTGCAATAAATTTATAAATTTTACCCGATTCACTCTATCAAACGCCTACTCGTAATCTACGAAACAGAAATTTACTTTCCTATTGTATCCTATGTTCTTCCTATTATTTATGTGACCTCATTACAGCTATGGTACGTTGCATGCCTCTCCCCTTTCTGAACCTTAAGTGATCATCTCATAAGTAATCGTTTTCCCTCCCCTTTCTAATGATCCTGAGAACCACTTTAGCCGCGTGCGAAATCAAATTTATAGTGAAATGTATAGTTTCAGGCTTGACTTTGTCGAACTTATCCATTGCGGAAAGAAAAAACAGCCATGTTAATGCCACTTAAATTAAGCAGATTTCCTAAACCTTTAAGCAGTCCTGCGGGAGTCTACCCCACAGCCTTATTTGATTTCGAAAGGGCAAATGCTCCTTCATAGACTGAATTCGTCCGTTTTCCTTTAGTTGAAAGATAGCAATTTTGTCATTCATTCATTTACTGCTCGAAAAGGATATAATGAAAAAACATTTCAATTTCGCTTACTCTCTTTATTTAGAATTTATATTGTACAGTAAGCGTAAAATCTGCGAAAACTGGAATGCAAAAAGAAAGAGATATTAAAATATAAAATTATTCTTGTACAACCCTTCTGAAAGAATCTTACGTTCTCGATTTAAGGAGGCTTAACAAAGAAGTGCCTAAACGAAGGATTTACCGTATTTGGTCAACTCTCATTCAATATAATTTTCACCTGAAGTTCCGACTGAATAACAAATACAGTACTATTAATTCCCCGCAGTAAATCACTTAGATAGGAGGCATTATTTTCCAATTCAATTCACAAAATATTTTGGCTTTATCAGGGAATTACTATATTTGAAAAGTATGGGTACTGATCTACAAGGGAATGAAATGCTTCATAAATAACTTCTTGAAAGCTTTACGTACTTATATCATTACAGTTAGCATTTTACACAGCGTTTTAATTGAACAGTGCAACGTGTTTTCCGTATAGCATCATCAGGCTCAATTTTATATGCATATGGTACATCCAACAATTATATTATCGGCACAGGCGTAGATTGGAAGCTTTTGACAGACGGGCGTGGAGAAGGTTAAAAAAAGGAAAATTGACGAATAGGAAAACAAACAAATATCTACTAATCATGATGGGGGATGAGAAAGAGAGATGTTGGAAGAAATCCAAAGGAAGCGAAAAAGTGAATGCAGAGCATTTTGATTGGTGATGGAATGTAGGAGAATGGGACAGATGGGATGATGTTTGACAAACGAGGAAGGGCAGGAAAAGGACGGGCATATTGGACGGAATGAGAGGAGGAAGAATGAGCGTGGAATTGAAGAACAGTTTCACGTAGCGTAGGGTGTCAGTTGGCCTTGTTAGACAAAGCTAAGAAATGTAGCGATACTAAGTCGGTGTCCATTCATAACTCACCTTAAACGGTAGGCTACCAAATTATAATATAATCGTGAGTGCATTTCCTTCTTTTACCTCTCCTCTCTCATATCCTCTACACATAAATAACTCTGGATGTGAACCCGTTTAACTGTGCCCGATGACGGCATAGTATAGTAAAACGCGTTACCCCAATCATTTTCATTATTTTGGAAAATTTTCAATTATATTAACATGAATACAACTAATCTCCAAGGTCCTCTCTTCCGGTAGCGTATCCGGCAGACCATTATTCCTTCTACGCACCTTCGTCCAACCGAGAAGCGGATCTGGAGCGCCTCTACAACTACCTTGTCGGCGTCCTGAGGGACGAACAAGGTGGCGAAAGCGGAGCAGAAAATAATGGCCTGGTTTACGAAGAGGGCGTGGACTCTGACGGCAGCGAGGAGTGGGAAGGGAACCCCGGAGCCTCGGCTACACCTGAGGGGGAGGGGCCGTGGGTGGGCAAGCGGGCGTCTCGTTACTCAGGTCGCTATACGTGGAAGAGGCGATCTGGGAACGGCATAGCGGGCGGTAGGGCCACGAGCGATTCCCGTGGAAGATATCTTTGCAATCCCACGCGAGAGGACATCTTCCAGCTTTTGGTGGCCCTCCACGAGGCGAGAGAAGGTAATTCCAGGCGCATTGTCAACTTCTGCAACCGAAAGAGGCCAGCGAGCGCCATATACACCAACATTCGCTTCCTGGGTAAGCGAAGAAAGTGAGCCGCGGGAAAAGGGGAATTGCATGAGAGGTGATGACTGGATTTTGGTGATGCTACACGCGCTTAATATGGATTTTGGTGAGTTGATTTGCTCGAAACATACCTCTGATACCAATATTAATTTGATTTCTCAATAAAATGGTGAGGATGGCTGGATAACATGCGATAATTCATCTCCGTTTACAGCTAATCACTCAATTACTTTCTCAGAATTTTTCTTTAATAACAGAGCAGCCAAAATAATTAGGTATTCAAAACTTACAAGTTTTGTTTATTATCTGATCATCCACAATCAATTCCAATGACCATCAGCCTCAAAATAATTTTTTCTCCTGCGATTTTATGTATATTTTGTACATGCAAATTGATTAAAGGTAACCATCAATGTGTGGCAGTTTAAAAATCAGCAAAACATTGAGGAAATTTAGATAAATGGGATGCTCACAATATATGGTGACATGCAATGTAATATGCCAATAATGGCTATATCTGTGAAACATATTATTCTTTTAATCATCATCAATAACTGGGTGTATGTGTGTATATTTACACACATTTTTTCAGCTGAAAGCACTGGTATCACTAATATTACAATGCTAAATAGGAAACATATATTCGGTAAATATGTCCTTCTGTAGAGTACTGAGATTTCTGGAAAATTTGTGTATTGTTTTGTGAATGGTGAAATTTTGTGTGAGTTTCGAATATGTAACAAAATAAAATGCCTTTGCTACTCATTTCATTTTCTATTTAGTATTATCAATTGAATATTTAACAAAAAATGCCAATCTGATTAGATATCCATTTTATATATTACCTGTTTGATGAAATCTCTCATAGTAATGAATATGGCATGGCTGGTAAAATGATGTTCCTATTGCAACGCAATAGATTTTATAAATTTTTGATATGTTAGACAAAACATTGGAAGTTTTTTTTATTTTACCTCTATACAAAGTAAAATTATTCCTGTTTGATAAACTACACGTTATTCACAAAATGTTCATCAAATTATTAACACATCAAATGTAATATACTCACAAATATGTCACTAAATTGGATTTCAAAATTAATGTAGAGCTACTATTTATCATCAAATTGTAAAAAGGTTTTCACTGAATTATATTCATTAAACTTATGTTAAAACAGTGATTTCAATTGTAGGTCACTCAGAATGTTACCTAAAGTAAATGCATCCACTTGTCTGGCATATTTCAAAGTAATAAATAATGTTGTGATGGATGTTCCTAGTATCTGTGTTTTCAATTTTAGGTATCTTCTTAAGTGTTAAAAAAACCTAATTCAGCTCAAGAAACAATACTGAATTCAAATATAATTCATTCAATATTAAAACAAGGGTTGGCCTTTTTCCAAAACCCTAAAACAACTTAGAAAATTTTGGAAAACCTGAAAGGAAGCAATACTGAAATTTTCTGCAGGTAGGTGGCATTTTTTACAAGGAATAAAATCCATGTATGTGAATCAGGTTAAATGTGAGCAGGAGATTCATGGGTTATAGGAAAATTAGCTAAATAGTAGTTTAATACACAACTTTCCACAAGTATAAACTTCATATATTTAAATCCTCAGAAACACTATTCTATTTCCATTTACCTAGTAAATTGCCAATGATAATTGATTTTTTGAATTTTTCATTCTTTTTTAAACATTTATTTCTGACAATAAACAACCTCTTTACTTAAAAAAATTATTTTCATGCCATTTAATTCTTTCATTTTGGCAATTTATGAAATAAGCTTTGGCTTTACAGTAGGTACCTACCTATTCATTGCATGGAATATATTAGCATTACAATGCCCTATTTTAATCAAAATTTGGTGCAAAAATATTTAAGAATACACAATGAAAATTAAAAATTCAGTACTTTAATAAAACTTTAATTATTCAATACTGGATGGTTATCAGCAAAATGACACATGTAAACACTGAATAGTTTCAATTGACAATATAATAAATTATTGTAAAAACATAGGTATAAAAAAAAGCATTTTCACTAATTATGGATAATCCATTTTGAAAATGTTGAACTTCATGGTTATCCCTTTCAGTAAGTGATACAAGTATATCACAAGTTTACCAAGAAATTGGTGAGAATGGCACATCACACAAAGGAGGGTTGAATGGCCGTTGAGGTGATGAAGGAACTCTTGCAGGACAAGCCTGAAGCAAGTGCTTCTTTTGTAACCAAAGCAGCCACCATTTAACCTGAGGCCAATCACTTGCTCGACAATGTCTACTTGGTAAATGAAAGAAGCGTGAAACAGCATTTTGATTACTTGGGGAAAGTAAAGTTTTTATTTTGGCAAAGCTTGACCCAGTATTACTAGGTCTACTGAATGCATTTCTTCTTCTATCAGAATAGTCTGGAATCTCTTCCTGTACAACCTCAAGCAAAAACCCTAATGGAGGTCCAAAGCTGGGATGATTATAAAGAAGAGAATCGAATGCCCTTCCAGATTTGGAGTTGGTATTGGAAGTATTAATTTCTCCCCCAATTGTGTAATTTTTCTCAGCCAGTCTTTGAGAGTTTGTACTAACCACAGTATCAACAACATGTGATGTCAAAGGAAACAATATCTGCTGAGATTTTCCAAAATCAGATGAAGGCTGTACTCTAAAAGCTCCTCTGACCCCTTGACCGTCCCCATTAATTAAATTCAAATTATCAGATTTTTTATTAACACTCTCATCAGGTGGGGATGCTTTAAATTGTACATGAGCTTTCCTTGTGTTGGAAAATAATGAGTCATCGTATGTTCCAGGCTGGAATCCATTACCATTCTGAGACCTTGACAAAGGATTGATTACCGGATCATAGAATCGGAGAATTTTCCTTGTCTCAAATACACCAAAAGGTATTGTTATAATGAGGCCAGTCTGACAGCCACATATATTTCTATTATCAACATTCAAGTAACCTCTGGCATCAGCTGTGTACAGAGATTCTCCTTCAGATTGTGACGCCCAGGGACAAGGCAGGAAAAAATATTTGAAATGAATTCTTAGCTGGGTGATACGTGGATTTAGACGATTGATCACATAGCCGCATTGAGTAACACCAGATAGTTGGCTAGGAAATCCAGGGCTAATGAGGTGAATGTGATGACCCTGATATTGAGTGCCACAGCATAGGGGTAGGTTAGAACCCCAAGGAGGAAAAATAGGAGGATAAGATGGTGGCCTAGGAGGGGTTAAAGGTGGGAGCCATGGAGGATAAAATGGTGGGGAAGGTAGTGGGGGAATAATTGGTGGTGGTTGAATTGGAGGTGGAGGAGGGGGATACAAGGGAGGCACTGGCAGTAGGCCATTGCAGGGAACCTGTAAGAAAAGAAGTGATGCATTAGTGTCACTAAAATCAAGTAAAATAAATGATTTAGTAGGTCACCACTTACAAATGCTGAAGATTTTTAGATGGATTACTTGAGTGCATCATGGCCATTGCTAATTCGCCAAATGTTTTGAATCTCAAAAACTGAATATATTTGTTCCTTCCTATCTCTGTCTAGAACTGAAGAGTATTGGGGCGAATTTACTATCTTGAATGAAATCTTTGCAACTCACTGAATTATCAAAACTGTGATTAAATGCACACAGAGCAAAACTTTCATACAAAGGATAAAATAGATTATAGATAGGATTGTACTGAGATAAAATTTATTTATAACATGCAGATGGAAAATTGATGAAATCAAGCACAGTACTGTATAACCAAAGATAAAAAAATAAGGCTGTCTTAAACAAAATAACTTCTTTCACCAAATGGATACTACCACCAATCAACAATATGAATAAATCACAGTTTTCAAAATGTTTTCAAACAAAGTAAGTTATCCTAAAATCTCACAACAGTATTTTTCTAGACTGGTATAAGGGGGTTTCAGAATTTTCTATTTTTTCTGCATTCAAGCAAACTTTTTGAAGTCACAATCAAAGCCACCCACAAAATGCATCGAAGGTTTAAAATAAAAATGCCCTCCCTGCACTACAGGAAAAATAATTCTACCTAATTAGTAGAAAGCTTTCTTCCTTTGATTAAAGACATTTTAGGCATATTGGCTTACTTACTTGTGAAACACAAATTTTGAATCCTCGTCCTGTTGCTACTCCATCAGTGATGAAATTTAGCCGAAGGTGTCTTTCTCCATTGAAACTCCACTCAGTAGCAAATCTCTGTATTCCAGACAATCCACCGCAAAATCTTTGTCTACCAATTTCGAGCCGGTCACCATTACAATCAGGTGGTTCTGAGCTCAAGTAAAAATCCTCAAAATAAAGATCCAGATAACAGGGAAATGATCCACCTTCGAATTTGATGTCATAAACACAATTTAGAAGAGATGGATATGGCAAAGGATAATCAGGTGAGTATATCCTGAATGCCAAGTCTTCAGGTCTTATACTATTAATTCTTCCACATCGAGGAGGATTTTCCCGTGGAGAAACTTCACTTGAAGGAACATTTCCAAATTCTCCGAAATCTTCTTTCTCAGATATCTGTAAAAAAAACCTTGGAATTAGCAAATAAACTATGAAACATGGAGAACTACCTATACAAAAGAAATAAGCATTAAAAAAGAGCATAAACAATAACTAACAAATTTTATTTCACATGCATATTTCGATGAGAAATTTTTTTGGAGGAAAATGAGTATAACACGGTCACAGAAAGAAAAACGATGAAGTATTCAAAATGGTGGGAAAAGAGAGAAAGGGCTAGGTGAAACTCAAGGTAGAAGAGGTGGCTTGAGGAGATATTGAGAAGTAGCAGGTTTTATAGGCCATGATAGAAGGGATAATGTTGGGTAAGTTGAGAATAGGAGGGAAAATAACAGACTTTTTGGATGGTACGACGACAGGCAGAGTATGAAGAACTGAAGGAAATTATGCAGGAGAAACAACAGGGCATTCATGTGATACAAATATGTCATGTGAATTTACTCATAAGGTAGATGTTGGATCACTCTTAACACTTGTTTGTAAAATTTATATACAATATTTGTATGGAAAAAACAGCTATGTTAATTCCACTTAATTTTAACAAAGTCAAGCTTGAAACCACAAATTTTATTCTGAAATACAATGTTTGTAAATAACTACCAAGCTAACCTTGGTAATTTCATTGAATGAATCTTAAAATATATTGCACTCAATAAAACATAAAAGCATGTGAACATTTACCTTATCCACATGTACTTAGTCACTCACCTGAGTTACCTTAATTGTTGAATTGACTGATGATGATACTAAATTTCTTGTTAGCTGTACACACACAGTAATAAGTAGCACTCTGAAGACTTTGGCAGATATTAATAACTGCCCTTTACGCAGTTCATAATTGCCTATTCCCCTCATTTCGTGCTATTAAAAAATGTCCATTGATAAAAGAGCTCATGAATATGTGCCACCAGCTGCAATTATACCTAATTTCAAATAAAATTTTCACTCAAACAATTCACCCCAAAAATATGAATCTGATCTCTTGGTTGAGCTGCTGATTTCCCATGTTCCAAAGATATTGAATTTCAACAAGCAATTCAACCAGACACATGTACTAAGTATGAAGCACTGAGATCCTCCAATTCTAATGTGTTATTTTATGGTGAGTAGCCGAAAAGCTACTAGAGAGACTACTCTTACAATTAAAATATTATCATAAACTACATCATTAAGAACAAAAAGTAGAAGAAAACGATTCAAAATTTTTGACTTACTAGAGCCAGAAATGAATATTGACGTAACTGAATGCTGTATTTAACAAGGCAAGCACTTGTGTTGCAATAATCAATGCACTACATGGTAACTCTTTAGAAAAACTGATGGTTTCAATATGAAAAAATTTTCTGAATAGTATGACAAATGTAAAACTACCCAACAAACTTCACTTTTGGGCACAAAAATAAAAGACAATTTCCACCACCTGGATGCCCTCCAAATGAAATAACTATCTTCAAAACGTGAGGCTAGCTATATATACTCAGTTGACTGAACTTATCTGTTTCAAATGGGGACATTAGAAAAGCTAGGGAGGATGTTTACACAACCACATAAGCCAAGTGAGAGCAGCTAGCTAAAGAATAAGATCCGTAGAGGTGAAACCAGGAATACAGAGGAAACTGAGATTAGATAAGAACAAAGGTGTTTCTGCTTTCTGTTACTTGTCAATAATGTAAGCACAAATATCATAAGATATCTTAACCTTTAAAGTAAACCTAAGAATTTGATTTATTTTTAATTAATTACATTATATATTGCGTAGGCTTACTTTTGTATAATAATGTGAAATTAGGACTGCTCAAACAATTATTATAAGGTATGTTGGAGATATACCAACCTCAGCGAGAGAGAATGCTTGACACTGTGGAGAACCAAAATTCATTTGGTTCTCGACAGTGTCAAGTGTTATAAGTGTTTGCATTTCAATAGTTGAATCGTGAATATTCGTCATTATCTTCGTAAAAGACACCAGAAAGTAGGGAGAACATTAACATAATGGAGAACAAAGAAAATTTCACTGAAACAAAGCCAAGGAAGGGCAAGTTCCTTCTTCATACTGACAAATGTTTTGGTTGGCCCAGATATTACAATGGGTAACGAGTTCATAGGACGTCCTGAAAATCAGTTTCAAATCAAATCTGTTATAAATAGTTGGAATGCGTGTGACTTTTAACACAACTGAATACAGCTAAAAATTATTTTTTATGCTAATGAATACTTTTAAGACATATTTTAAGTATTTTGTTCAGTTAGACTAATGTCATTGGTTGAGATGGATAATACCCTAATTATTGCTTTTGCATTATTACTATGAATTCCTAGCGCAACATTTTGCAAGTTAGTTAGCTCTCAGTAAAATCCTGAATTACTATAAAATCACACTCTCTTGAGTCTCTTATTAAGATAACTAAGATATGCTTGGTAATTACTGTTTTGTAACGTTAGAGGGTCAAAATTTCGGAGAATGATCCAGAAAATTTGCTAAAAATTCGTCATATTTTGTGAGTGACATTATTTTGGCTGATGTTCTCTTAATTTAAAACCCACTCTAGTTTAGGGGAAACATTACTTCAAGTTTATGGCCCGATACGATACTTGGGCAATTTTATATTAATTACTTGGTTAATAATTTAGGATTACAGTAGAGGAGTTACAGTAGATGTTGAAATTTCGTAATGTGCCTACTTGGAATTAATTTTAAGTATTACTTAGTGCCTATTCTATTAACATTTCAAATTATCTTAAAATGTAGGTTTGAATATGGCTCTAAATCCAAAGGACATGAAATACACACATACACAATCACATACAAAGTCAAATATTCTAACCAAATAACAATTAGTACCGATTTGCAAGCAAAGAGACACTTAAACTGAGAGGCACATATCCTCATGGTACTGAGACAAATTTAGCGAAAAATCATACTTACTATGAGAAATAAGGACTATAAAGGCAAGATTGCTTTAAAAACATATTTTGTATATTAGATATGGGTAATTGGATGCCTCACTCATTTCGTGTAGGAATATGTTGACTTGAATATTTATTCAAAAACTAGTTTCTTGCAACTTGTGGCACAACTCCGTAATGCATTCTACGGAGTTCAGTTTTGATAAGTGAATAAAACTGGGTGGCATGTAGTTCATTTTATTCATAACTGAATTAACATTCACAAGCGATTTCCAATTTTAAAGAAGTCGTCACATAAACTTGACGAGAGAAAGGCATATTGTCATCACCAGCTGGTTTGAATTGGTTGAAAAAATTGACAGGCTTTAGACAGTTCTGTAGGCTTCTGCCATCTATTGCCTGAAAAATGCGAGCATATCTTGCAAAAGAAAGCTATAGAGCGAGTTGTATTGACATTATAGACCCGAAGAAATATTTAAAATTTTGATATGATTTGGGTGTGGGAATGTGATAACAAATTTTATTGTTGTTTTCTTTTAGTTAATCCCTCACAAGATAATTTTTTAGTAACTCCACGAAGTGACCGTGTTCAGTCAGTTTAGTCGCGTACAAGTGAGAATGTTGATATGTTTTGACCTTTCTACGATAAGTTGTTAGAAATTAAGAGTTGTTTACGAAAAGTTTTCTGCTTGCAATGAAAATTACTAATGTCCTCAATTTCACCTAATGGTGAATTAGTAATGTTGCTTAGAACTACTGCCACCCGGTTAATACTGGTGTTACTGATTTTATTTCTGTTGGTGTTCGTTTATGTACATTATGAAGCCCGGGTGACAGACTTGGAAAACAACAAACGAAATCTTGGTAAGTAGAGCATCATTTATTAACATCGACGTATTTTAGCAGTTCCCAATGTGTAAGATGTTTGCTAATTACCATTTCTGCTCGACAGAAGATCTTGTAGTGCGAATGCAGGTGCAGGAGCTAGAAAGTAGAAAAACGAGCGAGAACAAAGAATCAAGACCCCGCGAAGATCTTGTAGTTATATACAACAGAGTTCCAAAGACTGCGTCTACCAGTTTCATGGGAGTTGCATATGACTTGTGTAAACAAAATGGGTTCCATGTGCTTCATATAAATGTCACAGGAAATATGCATGTTTTAACGTTAGCAAACCAGGTATGTCTACATAGTAGAAACATAAATAATAAGAATCTCCTCGAGAAAGAAGTTGATTTGAGGTAAATGTGCCCGCGAAGAATTCTTGAAGGGGCAATATTAAATGTTAACTAAAAATTACCTTTTATGTAACGCTAACTACTGATGCGTTTTTTAAGGTGTGTTTCCAAGTATACTTGGTTCAGTTCTGCTTGTGTAATTCCTAGAGTATATGGAGAATAGATAAATTAATGGCTTTTCATTATTCTGATGATGTCCTGGCGCTGCTTGCTGCGAGGCAGTTCTCTGCAAAGTCACAAATTACCATAAACCCACCCTCTTTTGACTACCGCCTTAAGATGAATAAGAAGTAATTGGTGATTGCAATGTAAGAATGTCAAATTTTAGAAGGGTACTCCAGAAAGTTTGCATGAAATTCCTTGTGTGGTTTTGTGAACCTCCCAGCTGGTGTTCCCAGAAAACATAACCCACTGTTCGAGTGTGACATTCTTTTCACTGTTTACCTCAAAACACTCTTTCATTTGATCCTTCAAAACAAGTTACTGGGCAGTTTGAACTGAAGTTACCTAGTTATACTTGCTAGCCTCAAGTTCTTCTTTTGACAGTTATGTGCTGGTTTATGAAATAGATTGCAGACAAGCTAACTTAACATTGCCTTTAATGTCGTTTTTTTTATTTTCCATACTAAATTTAATCATAAATTTCAAAAGCTAATTCAAAAGTGAGCCAAAACATTATACATTATTGGAAATAAAGCTTTAACGGAACCCTTGTATCATCATAACCGAACATTTGCTGGCCATAGATGATGCAGTAATGGTCACTTATATAATATTTTATTTGATAGATGTAAGACTCCGCTTGAATTGCTCTCTCACTTGAATAGGGTTTGGGATTCCACTGGAGACTTTTACCCCTGATGTGATTGGAATTTGGGCCATAATGTCAGGAAGCCAATAAATATTAATATTGCCTCTCCACAGGAAAAAATATCCAAATGAATAATTAATTTTTTTTATTTGTAGACCCTGTTAAGTATTAAAAAGTTAGAAAATACACACGTCAACTGCCATTGAAATAAAATGAATTGCAGAAAAATGTTGATTCCTAAGGCCATACTCTTTGTTTAAACCATGTGAGAAATTGTGGTTTAATCAGTAACCAGAGTACAACCTTAGGAGTAATTATTAACCGTAAATTTTGCTTTATTCAGGCTGATACCATTGAGATCCTATTATGGAAGTTGAAGGATTTCTTGAAAAAAGATGGCATAGTTTTTTATCAGGCTGATGAAACTACCTAGTTTGAAACATCTTAAAGCAATGTTTTTGATCTTATTAGTTAATTCATGCCAATAAAGAGGCCTTGAAGTGAGATCTTTACCAGCTTTGTAACTTAATTAGAAACCAATTTAGGTAAATAAATTGAAAATTTTAATTGCTCTTGTAATTTTTTGTCATATGTTGGCAGATTTTGACATTTGTAGCTCAAAAATGACAAAATAAAATCAATATACTGCAGATACAGTCAAAATTCTGAGGTGGGTCATTATTGGCCTTAATGGTGTTGTGAGCATGGTTATTATGACATGGGAGGACCAATATAACGGTAAACTGTCACATGATTACCACCCTTGGAAGTACCTAGATGTTTTCCTCTAATATACCATAATTATCTTTTAAAGTGCTAAATGCCTTCTCCATTTACCTTAACATGATTTTTAATAATGGAAATAGTTTTCTTTGATTCTGTCTTTAAATAAGTTTTAAATGTTAAATCCCTCAGGCTAAATTTGTTCAAAACGTAACGCATTGGGATGCAATGAAACCTGCCCTCTACCATGGTCACATGGCTTATGTTGAGTTTAGCAGGTATGTACTTTGCCTTTTATGTCTTATTTGTAAAGGTGTTTTGCTTTGAATAAAATTAGTTGTGCTAGTGGTTTGGTGAAGTGTGGAAGTAATGACCAATAAAAATGGATTATTATTTTGTATTTTAAAATGCATATGAAAAAGACAAAAAAAATAAATTGTAAAATTTCAATGTAACATTTATAAGGTCATTAATAAGGCCAATACACTTCAAGGAGTAGGCTAAATGGCAGATTAAAAGTAGGACTGAGTTAGTAGCTAGAAAGATGACTTCTTAGAGACTAATGTAAAGGTATCTGCCAAATTTAGTTCTCATGTTCAGTATAATAAGGGACCATTTGGTCTCAATTTCGCCCAAATAAAGACCGCTATCTATCTATCTATAATATTTGCCCCAAAATAAATATCTTCATGCATTTTTATCTGGAAAGCAGACAGTGGATTTAGCATCATTGACTTTGAGGGCATGGGAAACTTCAGTTGTAACTGTAGAGAGGCATGAGACACTAAACTTCTGTGTGTAGATTGTGAAACCCTCAGAATGTTGCTCTGAAAATTCAAGCATATAAAGGTTACTCCCTCATTGTCAAATATGCCCATCTGGTTTACACTATTGCACTTATGTGTTTCATTAGAACTGTTGCTCTGGGTATGCTGAAAATTAGTTTTACTTAAGAAATGGAGTTAACTCAGGATTGGTAGAAAAGATTGGGAAAAGGAAAGTGCCATTGCAATCATAAATGCTATATTGAAGTTTTACGGAATGAAGTCTGTCCAAAAACTATCCAGCAATGCAATATTTTGAGAAAATTAGCCTCCCTAGAACATTGAGGCCTTAGTACACTTCAAAGACTCCCTTTGGGGCCTCACATACTTATCCCAGCATCTCTTTCCCTTTTCAAAAAAATCAGCGAAGGCCTTTTTTGAATAGTCATCGGCTGCTTCTTCGCATTCTCCTTTATCTCGTCAAGCGGCTGTTTGGAAGACAGAGCTTTTTTCTCAGGGTCATAGCCAAAGACCCATGATACATCTCAAGTTATGACCTTTTTTTAGAAAACCTGGGTCATCATTTGTGGTTTAAAGCGAGTCTCCTAAGACTGCTGCATAAAATCCTTGATGTTTACAAGATAAAAGAGAATGCAACGAGGCCGCTGATGATGATTCCGAAAAAGTACAAATTGTTTTGAAAAGTGGAAGAGACATTGGGATAAGTGAGTGAGGTCCCAAGGGGGGTACTTCAAAGGGGGACTAAGGTCTCATTGTTCTAGGTAGGCTATTTTTCTCAAAATATTGCATGGCTGGATCCTTTCCAGACAGATCTCGTATGTAGTAATGCAATAGTGAAGCCTTTTGTATTAATTCTCATTGCAGAAGCTAAGAGGTCATCTTCCAAGGGTACAGTTAGTGTCTGTATTAATTTGACTTTGCAATTTAAATATCCAGGCATGAAATAGTTTTGCTGATGGAATTTCTCCCATTTTCCTTTTTTTTAGGTTTGGAGTTAGTCAAAGGCCAATATACATCAATTTGATTCGGAAGCCACTGGATAGATTAGTTTCCTATTATTACTTCCTTCGGTTTGGTGATGATTTCCGCCCTCACCTAGTTCGTCGGAAACATGGGGACAAAATGGTAATATTTTTCAAACTTTCATGTTGACATCAACTACAGAGTAACACATCATAATTGGCTTGTTTTATGATTTATCAGTAAAAATGTTCATCACAGTAATTGGTATTTTTGATTATTTATACCACAGAGAATAATATACTGTGGACCTTATTTCCTCTTACTGTTGCATAAGAAATTTAGAGAAAAGTATTGTTACAGTGTGATCCAGAACAGCAGCAATCTTCCTCACTCAACATTTAGAGTGATGGAAAAGTGAGGGTTCTTCTTAGTACCACTGAGATCGGAAAGGGGATAAGATGTTTATTACGCAGAGCAAATCTGCCTTATTAAATATATTTCATTCAATCCCTTAGTGGTGGAAGAAGATCTTCAGATACTAACAGTGTTGATCATTGCTTTGTTGCTTTAGAGTTTGCTTGTGATGATTTCTGTGATGAGCCTGCTCTGTTTAAACCAAATTTTATTAGCAACAGCTTTAGGCATAAAGTCAACTGTAAACAAAGTACTTAACTGAGGACAGTCCCACCTCCTTGTTTTGCTCGAGTATAATAGGAACCCACCAGTGGCTTCCTGTGGTCAATGGAAAGAAAGAAAACTCATGTTGCTTCTAACCACCAACCCAAAAATACTTCCCTATGGAAAACTTGAGCATCTCAAAAGCATGGATGACTGCAAACTTAATTTTGGCCCTTTTCAATTAAATTTTTGTACCTTCAGTACAACAGGATTTAATAACAAATGCCTTAAACTGAAGAAGTCATGTTTTTAGATAACTGTTTTGTACATCCACTATTTTGGGTATCATTCTTCCGTGTTTGGTTCTTTCAAATGATATTGGCTTATCCCATTTATATGTATGCTGAATTGCTTAAGAATCAATCTTATTTTTTATAGTCATTTGATGATTGTGTGGAATTGCATCAACCAGACTGTGATCCTGACAATATGTGGCTTCAGATTCCTTTCTTTTGCGGCCATGCTGCTGGGTGTTGGTAAGCTCACTTTTATATCAAAGAAGTAAATTATTAATTCAATAACTTTCAGGACAAATCACTCTACAATGAATTCCTCTTTAGAATGAAACAAACTCACAAATTTGTCCCAGCTGCAAGGATAGATAATTGTGTGTATAAATTAAGACATTGCTGAAACAAAAATTCCTTGATACACTACAAAGAGCACATTTTTTCATGTGGCAAATAAAATCATATATAAAGCCAACACAATGACAAAGCAATCTAATTATGACTTTAATGGAACTAGTAGTGCTGACTGGTGAAAACTTCACCATGCAGAGAAAGTAAATATGCTTGTCTAATGGGAGTGATAACATTGGAGAAAACAATCATCTGCTGGTAAGGCCCAAAACAGTCAGCTGTTTAAATGCATAATTTAAAATCATGCCTCTGCTAGCTTAGTAATTTTTCTGGGTAGACATTCACTATCAATTTGGTATAGGAATTAATAATTAAATTAATTGTAATTAAATTTTCTATGAAATTCCAAGAAATTGTTTCATTCAACATTTCATGTGTACTTTATCATATTTACTAATGGGAATTGAAGCTCAGTTCAATAGAGTTTCATTTGTACTTCTCTCAGAGTTTCTCCCTGCACTGAGATCATTTTTTAAATTATGACTTAATTCATTAATAGTAAATGCCAATAGCATCAGGAATATTTCTATTTAACACAATGTAAGTTCTCAGATAAAGTTTTGTGGATAACTTGCATGCTAAGTTAAAGATAAGTGAGGGGCAAAGTTATCTCACATTAAATTATTAATTTAAACAATTTGTTGGTAAAATATTAAAATTATTGTTTGAAAAGATGTTTTCTTGGGCTAAAATTGTCATGCGCTTATAAATTTCACTCATTTTCCATTCATGGAAATCAGTGTTATGTGCAGAAAAAATAAACTATCTATTATCTTATTTTTATTCAGTTTAGATGATAAAACTTGCTCCTTAGATGGATGGATAGAGGTCTTCAAATGGGCAAAATTGAGACCTATTGGTCCCTTAAAGTATCCCGAAAATTAACTCATTACTAACAAAAAAATTGATGCATTTCACTTTACGTATGATCTATCTTGTATGTTGAAGCATTCTTATTAAACTAAATGTAGCTGGTAATTCTTCACATTTATTTATTTGCTCAGTACCCTTTGTCTTCAAATGGTACCATAAATTTCTATATAATTATCATGCATAATTTTAATAATTTCCTCTTAACTAAGGCGGGAAAATTATTTTATTCTAGGGAAGTCGGCAATAAATGGGCTTTGGCAGAAGCTAAGAATAACCTGCTAAAGCATTACATGCTTGTTGGAATAACAGAAGAGCTTCCAGATTTTATTTCTCTCTTGGAGAGTACTCTACCTCAATTCTTCCGTGGGGCTTTGGCTCACTACCAAAACAGTTAAGTTTTTTTTTTATATTTAATGCTATTTATGATTAGTTACCATATGTATTGGCATATGAATCATGCTTTTTTCCAAAATTATTCCCCAAAAAATACCCCCTCCCCTTCCAATCAGATGTGTGAAAAAATAGCATGCCTTCATTCCTGACACTAACTATTGTAGGTTAATTTGACGTCAGATGGTCACTGCTATCTTGCCCAACTCCAAAATACGAGGTCTGTTCAAAAGGTTCCTGAACTTTTTGAATAGCATGCCTCCAGTTGATTATTTTGTAATCCGCTTGGAGGTGTTGTGTCTATGGAAACTTCATGAATAACCGACTTCAACCATTGTTGATATCTTGTTTTGCTGATTAGTTACGACCATTTATGTGAAGGAGTGGTCGTGGAATGCAGAGAAAAATCAGATCTGCAGAAATGAGCTCTTTGAAGGAGCAGTGTTGTTCTGTAAAATTCTGTGTGAAACTCTGCAAGTCCTTCAAAGAAACTTAAGAGTTGATTACCAAGGCTTATGGTGAGAATACTATGAAATGTAACGCATGTTATGAGTAGTTGACCCAGTTCAAAAGAGGGTGGCAATTTGTGGAAGACAACGAGCATTCCAGAAGACCATCAGCATCGACTGATGATTCCTACATCAAGAAAGTGAAAGATCTCGTTCATGCAAATCAACATTTGACTGCCAAGGAACTTACAACTTACATCTCTATTGATTCATGCTATGAAATCCTGGCTTAAAAATTTGAGGTTGCATCAAGTTGCCCCACCTGGCTCCATGTCACGTTTTCTTGTTCCCTAAACTAAAAACCCCGCTCAAAGTAAAAAGATTTGCCACCATTCCAGAGATGGAAACAATTTGATAGAGGAGCTACCCCAGAGGCAGTGTTCCAAGACTGTTTCAAAAAGTGGAAACACCATTGAGATAAGTGGATGAAGGCTTCTCGGGTTTTGCACCAGGTCAGGTTGGGTAGCACCAACGTTTTGACAGCTAACTCCGCCATTGTCTTTAGGGTGAAGTGACATTGCCGGGATTGTGCCCAGTATTTATATGTTTGGCGTGGAGTCCGCTGTCTCGTGATTGGTTGAGACGCTTGTTCTCTCGATTCCGTGATTCTGCGATCTTTTTGAGTACGGGTTTCCATGCGTTACTAATCTGGAATCCGTTGTCTCGATTTACCAGGATCTTGTTCAATCTTATGTGGACTCCTTCTTTGACAATCCGGTCCCAGTATCCATTGGCCTGACAAAGGACCTTTGTCTTGGAGAATTCTATTCTATGTTCCTTTTCGATGCAATGTTCAGCCACCGCTGATTTCTCGGGGTAGCATAGTCGGATACATCTCTCGTGTTCAATGAGTTGCTTTTCCACTGTTCTCCCGGTTTCCCCAATGTATGATTTCCCACACTCGCAGGGGATTTCGTAAACTCCAGCTCTTTTTAGATTCCGGTCGTCCTTCACAGTGGATAAGAAGGATTTCAACTTGCTCTGAGGTTTATGTATTTTCTCCACCTTATGTTTCTCAGATCATTCTTCACCATTGAGATAAGTGTCTATACATTGGGGAGGAGACTCTTTGAAGGGGACTCTGACCAATAATTTGTTAGAGGAGTATTTTTTTTAATAAAATGTTTGGGACTTTTTTAACGGATCTCATTATTTTTTACTTAAATATGTTCTTAATATTCTGACAACTGCCAAGGTCAAATATATATATATATATATATATATGTATGTGTATGTGTATATATATATATATATATACAAACACAGTAATCAACCCGAAGGTCGGTTTAGTAGGTGATAGTAGAGATCACCCAGTACTAAGCCCTATACGGCGTGTGAAAATTCACACATCAGGGTAGGGGGGCCAGTTCCTTTCCCTGTGCCGGTTATGGTTCCCCAGGAAGACCTGGTACCCCGAAAAATCACTTTAGCTTGGGTGGAGCTGCAGGTGCCCAGAGTGCCTTGCCCGGGAATCGAACACGGGACCCTCTGGTCAGCAGCCCAACGCTCTACCCACTGGACTACCGCGACCCACATATATATATATATATATATATATATGTATATGTATATATATAATATATATATAAAATATATATATATTATTTATATTTATATATATATATATATATTATATATGTATATATATATATTATATATATATATATAAAATATATATACTACCTTGATCAAAAAGTTCCCGGAATAACCACCGTGTGGCGCTCCCATCGTTCCGATTTGAGTTCTGTTTTTTTGTTAAATTGGTACATCTGTTGTTGATATTCCCTTTAAATCTTAGTGTCATAACTTGACATTTGCAAAAGTTACGGTCGGTTTTCGGTATGTCCATCAGTGCTTCCTGCGATTTTTCCATTACTTCCTCTCGGCTGCTAAAACGCGTTCCCCGTAATGGTTTTTTAACTCGATTGAACAGAAAGAAGTCACAGGGAGCCAAATCAGGTGAATTCGGTGGCTGTTGGATGGTATTTGTTGCATTTTTCGTCAAAAAATTACGAATAATGATAGCACTGTGCGACGGTGCGTTATCATGGTGCAAAATCCATGAGTTTTCTGCCCACATTTCTGGTCTCTTTCGGCGAATTGCTTCACGCAAACGTCTCATAACGCCCAAATAATACTCCTTGTTTACTGTCTGGCCTTCTGGCAAAAATTCATGATGCACTACACCGTTGTAATCCATGAAAACCGTCAGCATTGCCTTCTTTTTTGACTGAAACCGACGTGGTTTTCTTGGTCTCGGCTCATTTGGTGAACGCCATTCACTTGCCTGATGTCTGGATTGCGTGTCGTACTCATAAACCCACGTCTCGTCTCCAGTAATGATCCTTTTGATGAATGTGGGATCGGATTCAGCCTCGCAAATCATGTCTTTTGCGACGTTAACACGGTCTCTTTTTTGCATGAAATTGAGGTCTTTTGGCACCAACTTTGCTGCTACACGACGGAAACCCAAATCATTAACCACAATGTCTTGGGCGGATCCATAGGCAATGTTCAAGTCCTCCGCTATTTCTCTGATGGTTAATTTGCGGTTATTGACCAACATTTCTTTTACTTTATCAATTTTTTCACCGACTTTCGATGTCGATGGTCTGCCACTGCGTTCATCATCTTCGATTGACTCACGACCACTTCTGAACCGCTCGTGCCACTGGTAAACGACCGTTTTTTTTAGAGAATCGTTGCCGAAACACTTTTCCAACATTTCCAACGTCCGTGCGCCACTAAATCCGTTTTTTACACAAAATTTAATACAAGTTCGTTGTTGCAAATTTAAATCCATTTCTGCAATTGTAAAAAATCGCCAACACACACAGAGATAGATGTACTCTTGGCTATGTAACTTTTGCAAATGTCAAGTTATGACACTAAGATTTAAAGGGAATATCAACAACAGATGTACCAATTTAACAAAAAAACAGAACTCAAATCGGAACAATGGGAGCGCCACACGGTGGTTATTCCGGGAACTTTTTGATCAAGGTAGTATATTATTTATATATATATTATATATATATATATGTATATATATAATATATATATAAAATATATATATATATGCTTTCGTAGACGTAACACGGAAGTGCTGAATAGTACAATACACAGTAACACACAATATAGAAACACAAAAAAAGAACACTCACACGTATTTTCTTGATATTTCAACGGAAACAATCCGTCTTCCTCTGAAGATATAGAAGTAATTACTTCTATATCTTCAGAGGAAGACGGATTGTTTCCGTAGAAATATCAAGAAAATACGTGTGAGTGTACTTTTTCTGTGTTTCTATATTGTGTGTTACTGTGTATTGTACTACATATATATATGTTTTTTAAGGTAATCTACCGGTTAAGGTAGGTTTTTGGATGGACACCACTATCAAACAAGAATTTCATTACTCCTAACAAAACACAAAATCCATCATCCTACTCTATACCAGGTCCCTCTTCATCTCTGAGTACCTTCTTCCTCCCTTCATCCCGTCCAACATCCCTATCCTGTTCCTTCCCTTTCCTCGTTTGCCCAACATTCTACCCTCTATCACAGTCTTCAACATCCCACTGCCTGTCAACACCCCCTTCATCCACTTTTCCTGCCTCCATAGGATTGCTCCCAACAAACCACTCTCTTCGCCCACCATACCAAGTACTTCCTCATTTGTTTTCTTCTCTGTCCATTTCACCTTCTCCATTCTTCTCCACACCCACATTTCGAAAGCCTCCAATCTACGTCTATCCTCCTGCTTCAATGACCACGTTTCCGCACCATACATAGCTACGCTCCATATCAAAGTTTTTAAGAGTCTTTTCTTAACATCTTTACTCAAAGTCCCTGTCATCAACTCCCTCCTCCTTGTGAAAGCCTCTTTGCCTAG